>NC_091282.1:63572802-64208758 GCF_032444005.1 Ranitomeya imitator
AGATAGATAATAGATAGATAATAGATAGATAGATAGATAGATAGATAGATAGATAATAGATAGGGATAGATAGAGAGATAATAGATAGGTAGATAGACAGATAAAAGATTAATTGATAGATGATAGATAGATAATAGACAGATAATGGATACACAGATGATAGATAGATAGATAGATAGATAATATATAGATAGATAGATAGATAATAGATAGATAGATAGATAATAGATAGATAGATAGATAGATAGATAATAGATAGATAGATAGATAGATAGATAGATAATATATAGATAGATAGATAGATAATATATAGATAGATAGATAATATATAGATAGATAGATAGACAATAGATAAATAGATAGATCGATGAAATAGATAGATAGATAGATAGATAATAGATAGATAGATAGATAGATAATAGATATATAATAGAAAGATAATGGATAGATAGACTGATAATATATGATAGATAGATAGATAGATGAGATAGATAATAGCTAGATAGATAATAGATAGATAGATAGATAGATAGATAATAGACAGATAGATAGAGAGATAGATAGATAGATGATAGATAGATAACAGATGGATAATAGACATATATTAGACAGATAATGGATAGATAGATAATAGATAGGTAGAAAGACAGATAATAGATAGACTCTTCACTATCCACTCGTTGTGTTGCATATTTAACGAGTGTAAGTATACAAGCCGTTGGGGACAATGTCTATGAGACATCAACATGAGAGACAGATATAAGAAGAAAATAGCATTGGCCTGAAGCAATTACTCTTGAAATTGGCAATAGGCAGCTGAAAACGCACTTGTCATTTGTAGATTTAATTGTATGATTTTATGAGACGTCTACCTAAAAGGATTATAGTTACTTTTAATAACACTCCCTATCAAAAAATTTTTATTTGTGATTTCCCAGCAGGGCAGTACAAAAAACAGCAGGGACTTATATTCTTTTATTCTTTTTTATATTCTTTTAGTGCTTCTCTCTCTTTGGAAATCATTGCAGATCATTTTAAAGGATGGAATATTGTCATATTTATTAGGAAAATGAACATGATGAAATGATACATGTGAAACAATAGAAAGGGAACATTAAGAACGGCGATTATTAGAATTTTATACCGTCTTTTCTTTACAGCTATAAAAATGAAGCAAAATTGTCTTATAAATCATAATAAATTATATTTTCAAGATCATCAAATCAGTGATGGCAATTTTTTTCGACTGCAGGCTGGATTTCTGACACATATAGGAAGAACATTACGGATATATTAAATCTTACAAATGGCGTTTTCAGAATATGCTGTTTTGTAGACTGAATTTTGCAATTAACCCTTACGAGTCCTAATCAAATGCACCTTATTACACATTAATACAGTGATAGAGTGCAATAAATAAATAAATAAATGACAGCACAATTTTAGGGCCGAATACAGAAATGACTCCAGTGTTACTGAGACTTATTTTCCAGCCGCTGTGGATATTTGCCCCAGTTTTAGTTCACTAAGGTCTTCCATTAAAACCTCCATTATCTGCTGTTAGGAGAGACTCATGCATATCAGACGCAGGTTTGATGAAAAGTGATGAAATCCTAAAGGATACGTGTCAGGATGGATGTCTTTGAAGAAACAGCATCCAGACAATATAATGTTGTTCAACTCTTTAGATCCTGAAAAGAGAAGGAAGGACCAAAAGAGAGAAAGAGGGAGGGAAGGAAAGCTAAGAATGAAAGAAAAAGGGAAGGAAGGAAAGAAGGAGGAAAGCAGACAAGTAAAAAGAAATAGATTTAAGTAAAGAAAGAATTACAAACATAAAAAATAGACTGATACTGTATAAACAAGATAGATAGATGATAAATAGAATAGATTATTAGACAGATGATGGATTAGATGGATGATAGAACAATTGATAAATATATACTGTAGCTAGATAATATATAGATAGATGATATTTACCGTAGATAATAGATCGATAAATGAAAGACAGATAGATAATATATAGATAGATAAATAATATGAAGATAGATGATAGATAATAGATGATAGATAGATAGATAGATAGATAGATAGATAGATAATAGATAGATGATAGATAGATAGATAGATAGATAGATAGATAGATAGATAGATAGATAGATAGATAGATAGATAGATAGAGAGACAAACATGTCACTCTGGGCTAAACCTACAATTTATGGGCAGGTAGAGTTGATTACCGCCACCTGAAAGGTGGCGGTAATCAACTCTACCTGCCCATAAATTGTAGGTTTAGCCCAGAGTGACATGTTTGTCCAAAGTTGTAGGCTGGTGGCCCCATCAGGGGGAGATCACCTTGCCGTGGTTGATGGGCACACATGAATTGGCCAATTTATGCGCTAAGATCTATAACTGTAAGTTTTATAAAAAAAAAAATTTTTGGAAAATTTTTTATGAAAAAATATTATTTGAGAAGTATGATTCATATCAAACATTTGTCTGTGTTTTCACATGGCCTAGATTCATGTACATGTGCTGCTGTGTTCTTTTATATTTATATCTAGATAGATAGATGATAGATAATAGATAGCTAGAGAGATAGATAGATAGAAAGATAGATAGATAGATAGATAATAGATTATAAATAGTAGATAGAAAATAGATAATAGATAGATAACAGATAGATAGATAATAGATAGATGATAGAAGATAGATAGATAGATAGATAGATAATATATAGATACCAGATAGATAGATAGATAGATAGATAATAGATAGATAGATAGATAGATAGATAGATAGATAGATAGATAGATAGATAGATAGATAGATAGATAGATAATATACAGTGGGGCAAAAAAGTATTTAGTCAGTCAGCAATAGTGCAAGTTCCACCACTTAAAAAGATGAGAGGCGTCTGTAATTTACATCATAGGTAGACCTCAACTATGGGAGACAAACTGAGAAAAAAAATCCAGAAAATCACATTGTCTGTTTTTTTAACATTTTATTTGCATATTATGGTGGAAAATAAGTATTTGGTCAGAAACAAAATTTAATCTCAATACTTTGTAATATATCGTTTGTTGGCAATGACAGAGGTCAAACGTTTTCTGTAAGTCTTCACAAGGTTGCCACACACTGTTGTTGGTATGTTGGCCCATTCCTCCATGCAGATCTCCTCTAGAGCAGTGATGTTTTTGGCTTTTCGCTTGGCAACACAGACTTTCAACTCCCTCCAAAGGTTTTCTATAGGGTTGAGATCTGGAGACTGGCTAGGCCACTCCAGGACCTTGAAATGCTTCTTACGAAGCCACTCCTTCGTTGCCCTGGCGGTGTGCTTTGGATCATTGTCATGTTGAAAGACCCAGCCACGTTTCATCTTCAATGCCCTTGCTGATGGAAGGAGGTTTGCACTCAAAATCTCACGATACATGGCCCCATTCATTCTTTCATGTACCCGGATCAGTCGTCCTGGCCCCTTTGCAGAGAAACAGCCCCAAAGCATGATGTTTCCACCACCATGCTTTACAGTAGGTATGGTGTTTGATGGATGCAACTCAGTATTCTTTTTCCTCCAAACACGACAAGTTGTGTTTCTACCAAACAGTTCCAGTTTGGTTTCATCAGACCATAGGACATTCTCCCAAAACTCCTCTGGATCATCCAAATGCTCTCTAGCAAACTTCAGACGGGCCCGGACATGTACTGGCTTAAGCAGTGGGACACGTCTGGCACTGCAGGATCTGAGTCCATGGTGGCGTAGTGTGTTACTTATGGTAGGCCTTGTTACATTGGTCCCAGCTCTCTGCAGTTCATTCACTAGGTCCCCCTGCGTGGTTCTGGGATTTTTGCTCACCGTTCTTGTGATCATTCTGACCCCACGGGGTGGGATTTTGCGTGGAGCCCCAGATCGAGGGAGATTATCAGTGGTCTTGTATGTCTTCCATTTTCTAATTATTGCTCCCACTGTTGATTTCTTCACTCCAAGCTGGTTGGCTATTGCAGATTCAGTCTTCCCAGCCTGGTGCAGGGCTACAATTTTGTTTCTGGTGTCCTTTGACAGCTCTTTGGTCTTCACCATAGTGGAGTTTGGAGTCAGACTGTTTGAGGGTGTGCACAGGTGTCTTTTTATACTGATAACAAGTTTAAACAAGTGCCATTACTACTGGTAATGAGTGGAGGAAAGAGGAGACTCTTAAAGAAGAAGTTACAGGTCTGTGAGAGCCAGAAATCTTGATTGTTTGTTTCTGACCAAATATTTATTTTCCACCATAATATGCAAATAAATTGTTAAAAAAACAGACAATGTGATTTTCTGGATTTTTTTTTCTCAGTTTGTCTCCCATAGTTGAGGTCTACCTATGATGTAAATTACAGACGCCTCTCATCTTTTTAAGTGGTGGAACTTGCACTATTGCTGACTGACTATATACTTTTTTGCCCCACTGTATAGATGATAGAAGATAGATAGATAGATAGATAGATAGATGATAGATAGATAGATAGATAGATAGATAGATAGATAGATAATATATAGATACCAGATAGATAGATGATCGATACTAGATAGATAATAGATAATAGATAGATAGATGGATAGATAGATAGATAGATGATAGAAGATAGATAGATAGATAGATAGATAATATATAGATACCAGATAGATAGATGATCGATACTAGATAGATAATAGATAATAGATAGATAGATAGATAGATAGATAGATGATAGAAGATAGATAGATAGATAGATAGATAGATAGATAGATAGATAGATAGATAGATAGATAGATAGATATTGTAGATAAGCAGACAGATCAATAGATAGATCACACCATATTATCATTCAGTTCTTTGATAATTTGCCGGATTCTTTTTCCTTCTGTCTCTTTACATCTTTGCTGTATGGTTATGATGGTGTAATTTGTTAGAATGGCACATATAAGCAATCATGGAAGTCATCACCTGCCATAACTATGAAATAATTGTCTTTCCACATTGCCTTCATCGATCTTTTTAATAAAACTCGGGTCATTCATCTCTATACTCTGCAATCCCATAATCACCTCTTCAGGACTATTAAAGTCAAGTCAGAAGGAATCATTGACTTATTGTCAACAGATCCAATCTGCTACCTTAATGTAAATCCAGCAGGTCGTTCAGATAATAATGAAGCCACGCTTACCAACTGTACAACTGAGAATTCTAAGGACAAATATGCTTGCTAAGTTAAAATAAATGACTAAAATAATGAGAATAATAATTAAAATATAATAATGAGACTTTCACATATACGGTAATAATAATCGGCTGGGATTTAACCAAATACTTTGGATATTTTCATTCCCAGTTTCTGTATTTCATTACTCTGTAAATTCACATCAGGGGATTTAAACTTTTAGTGGTGGATGGCTGGCCTGCAGTTACTAATAAAATATTACCTCTAGGGCTAGAAATGTTGCTAAAGTGTGTCGCAAGCTTTTTGTTTTTTTGGTGGAGTTGCATCGAATGGAATGGAAACATATGATACCCATAAAATTCTGGGAGCCATAGGCTAAGCTCACACTGAGCATTTTTGCTGCATTTTCTTTCTTCAGCAAAACCTCAGTGCTTGGCAGGAAAGAAACTGCGGCAGGTTTTTCTGCATTTATTGCAGCATTTTTGGTGCGGTTTTGATGCGTTTTTTTGTGATGCGTTTTTTTTCCATTCAAATCAGTGGTTGAAAAATACTGAAAAAACACTGAAAGAAGTAACATAATCTATGTTCAAAATAACAAGCAAAGCACAAAATACTGATAACAAAAAAAAAACAATCTGTGTGCATGAGATATCTGAAGTCTCAAAGATATATCTGGTACTGTCAAATGCAGATGAAAATTAGAATAAAAAAAATCCCAGCAAAAAAATGCAGCAAAAATGCCCAGTGTGAACTTAGCCACACAGAGTTTTTCAGTCTAACTGTTCTACACATAATTGTTTATAAGGAATATTTCTCTGTAAATTGCAAATTGAGTGTCGGTGACTCCAACAGATCATGGAGCGTCTATGGATTTGGATCGCCCCCACGTTAGGGCAGCGGGGTACTCGGTACCGGGTCCTTCGGTTCTCGATGGGGATGTCAGGGTGGCCCGACCTGGCCCATGGACCTTCGAGGGGCGTTCAATGAAATGAAGAGTTTCTATGAGAATAGTGTTTGTGACGCCACCTGTGGTATTCAGTCAGGGTGACCGACTCTGCTTAGGGATCCGCTGGGGTGATGTTATGGCAGCTAGATGGTATACCTTCCCACAGGTGAAGTATATCCCCAGGGCTTCCCAGTGTGTAGATGGTGGGTGGCGCAGTGAATAACGAGGACACAAGGTTGCAGTCTCTTTACCTTTACTGGAAGCTTCAGTGTCTACAGTCCAGAGCACCGGATCACAGGGCAGGCAGAGTCCGACCAGTCCAAAGGCAAATCCAGAGTTCCACTTATCCAGGTGGATTTCAATAGCCTTCCTCTAGTGCCTGTGTATTGTAGTCCCTCCCTGCTGAGCTTCTCGGTGAGGTCCTCACAACTATTGTAGATGTAACGTCTCTTTCTCTCTGTCCCCCTGATGGATAGGATAGGACAAACCCATATGACTGATGGCCTGAGGCTTTTTACAGGAACTCTATCATGCCCCAGCCCCCACAAGTTGCCACCGTGCCTCCTGGGTATAAGGTCGGGCAGCCAACATGGAATTAACTGTCCTGCCAGTCTCTGAAGTAAAGCGTAGAGATCCTAACTCCCTCGGTGTTCTGGCTACCGACTTCTGCACCTCAGAAAGGAGGCAGCCTTTTACAGGGCAGAACTCCTTCTGGTTTCCTCCCCTTTTGATATGACTTCGTTTCTCATTCACTACAAGACAATTCCCTTCTGATATCTCTTTCTTAACATGCTGCCGCACGTGGGCAGGCGCAGCTCCGTGGACCCATGTCCTCCGCAGACCTCAGTCTGCATCTGGCTCCCTCTCTCTCCAGCCAGCTTCTCCCTCTTTCTGTCCAGACTACCAGTTTTACCTAGTTGTGAGGAGTGTCCTAATAGATAGAAGCATGGTTAGCCCTGGAGGCCTGGAGTGTGAAGTGTGTTGTGTGGTTTGTGATACCTGGTAAGTTGATCTCCTTTATTGCCTTCAGATGTAACATCACTCCCCCTGGTGGAAGAGCGACATTACTGCAACGACCAGGACCCTGGGGTGCTGCAGATTCACTATGAATTCATAGTACAGTTGTATGAAAAAGTGTTTGCCCCATTCCTGATTACCTATTATTTTGCATGTTCTTCACACTTAAATGTTTCAGATCACCAAACAAATGTAATTATTAGAAAAAGATAACACAAGTAATCACAAAATGCAGTTTTTAAAGGAAGGTCTGTATTATTAAGGGAAAAAGAAATCCAAACTCACATGGATGGCCGTGGGAGAAACAGCTCTACTGTAAGCCGCTGTTTCCCTGCGTGTGGTGCTGAAGCCGGCTGTCATCCCTTCTCCCTTGCTCGGCCAAAAACAGCGCGAGCAGGGGAGAAGGGATGAAAGAAAAACCGATGAGGGGTCCCCCTATATTTTCCAAGCAACCTGGCAAAACTCACAGGCGCGGGCTGCTATTCTCAGGCTGGTAAGGGGCCATGGCCATGGGTCCCCAGCATTAAAAAAGCAGCCCGCAGCTGCCCAGAAAAGGTGCATCTATTAGATGAGCTAATTCTGGAGCTTTGTGTTCTTCCCACTGCCCTGTGGCATTGGCATATAGAGTAATAAGGGGTTAATGTCACCATGCTATTGTAAGGTCACATTAAGACGGCTTAGTAATGGAGAGGTGTCAATAAGACACCTATCCATTACTAATCCCACAGTTGTGAAAGAGTTAATAAAGCACACACACACTAAGAAAAAAGTATTTTAATGAGATAAAGAAAGACACAAGTTTTTAATATCTTTATGACATGCTCAATCCAAGTGAAGCCCTCGTTCTTCTGTAAAAAAATCAAACATAAAAAAGCAACAATATACCATACCTGTCCGGCGTACAGTCAGTCCCACGCAGTAATCCATATCTGGGGACATTTACATTTTACAACCAGGAGCGCTGCTAATGCGACTGCTTCCGGCTGTAAACAACTGGGGAATTAATTAAATGCAGGGGGTGGAGCTTCGGTGACTAGCGGTGCCGTTACTGAAGCTGCGCCCCCTGGCGGCATGAAATTATATGAACTCTGTAGTGTGGGAAAATATTCAGAAACCATGCAGAAGCATCCGCATACATTGGCATGGCCAGCGTACCTAATGGTAAAGATAGGGTGCGCATGCTGCATGCCGATGTAGGCAGAGCTGACCGGAGGAGGTGCGGCGGTGGGCAGAGCTTCACAGAGGACGTACGCAGCCCTCAGCAGTACCTCCATCCGCAAATGTGAAACCAGCCAAAATTACAAGAAAAAGCACCATACTGCGCATGCACGATCACGCTCTGCAGCATCCAGCACCATTTGGCACAGCAGGAGAAGTCAATTTCTTTGCGCATGTTTCATAGCTATTTGGATATTCAAGCACCATCTTGATTAGGGGTGCAATGCTCTTATAAAACAAGGGAGAGATTTAAAGGTGCATATTCTCTATATATGTCAATCAAAGAAAAGCCTAGTTTCTAATAAAGGCACATGTGAAACGTTGCCACATGGACTATTAAACTAGCTTTTTCTCCCGGATTATGGTGTGCTGCCTCCATACCTTTTTGAAATATATATATATATATATATATATATATATATAGATATATATATAGATATATCTATATATATATATATATATATATATATATATATATATATATATATATATATATACACTACAGTTCAAAAGTTTAGGGTCACCCAGACAATTTTGTGTTTTCCATGAAAACTCATACTTTTATTAATCAAACGAGTTGCCAAATGAATTGAAAATCTAGTCGAGACATTGACAGGGTTCGAAAAAAAGATTTTTATTTGAAATAATAATTTTCTCCTTCAAACTTTGCTTTGGTCAAAGTACGTTCCCTTTGCAGTAATTCAAGAATTGCAGACTTTTGGCATTCTAGCAGTTAGTTAGCTGAGGTAATCTGGAGAAATTTCACCCCATGCTTCCAGAAGCCTCTCCCACAAGTTAGTTTGGCTTCATGGGCACTTATTGTATACCATACGGTCAAGCTGCTCAAACAACAGCTCAATGGGGTTGAGATCTGGTGACTGCGCTGGCCACTCCATTACAGATAGAATAACAGCTGTCTGCTTCTTCCCTAAATATTTCTTGCACAATTTGGAGTTGTGCTTTGGGTCATCGTCCTGTTGTAGGATGAAATTGGCTCCAATCAGGCACTGTCCACAGGGTGTGGCATGGCTTTGCAAAATGGAGTGATAGCCTTCCTTATTCAAAATCCCATTTACCTTGTACAAATCTCCCACTTTATCAGCACCAAAGCAAACCCAAACCATCACATTACCTCCACCATGCTTGACAGATGGCGTCAGGCACTCTTCCAGCATCTTTTCAGTTGTTTTGCATCTCGCAAAGGTTCTTCTGTGTGATCCAAACACCTCAAACTTGGATTCGTGTGTCCATAACACTTTTTTCCAATCTTTCTCTGTCCAATGTCTGAGTTCTTTTGTCCATATTAATCTTTTCGTTTTATTAGCCAGTCTCAGATATGGCTTTTTCTTTGCCACTTTGCCCTGAAGGCCAGCATCCCGGAGTCGTCTCTTCACTGTAGACGTTGAGACAGGCATTTTGCGTGTACTATTTAATGAAGCTGCCAGTTGAGGACCTGTGAGGCATAGATTTCTCAAACTAGAGACTCTAACGTACTTGTCTTGTTGCTCAGTTGTGCAGTGTGTTAGGTGTCGACTTCCCACCTCAGCACAGGGATAATCTCGAACCATATCCGCTGCGGTCTCTCATTCTTCTCCAGCCGCAGTGGAGTCTGCTCAGCGGAGACGTCGGTCTCAGTGTCTTGCTCAGTCTCACTCTGTAGCTAGGTTTACTGCTGCTTTTCCAGCTTCTGCCATTAAAGCCAGTGCTGGCAGTGGCGAGCAGACGCTTTTGGGACTAAGTCCTGCTTTTCCCCTTCTGAGCATGCCCAGGGCAAGATCTCCCGTTGGAGATCGAGGGTCACATGCTCAGATACTGCAGTAGATCCAATTGGTCCTCCAGGAAGGTCCTGAAGGTGCTCAACTTCTGTGACAGCCTCCCATTGGTCCTTCTGGGAAGGTCCTGTACATGCTGCAGCTATAAAAGGTTCTCATGACCGCTCGGCCATGCACTAGTGTAAACTTGTAAACATGTGTGTGTTGATGTGTGAAGGTCGTTCATCAATTATCCCCTCCCTTGTGTATGACTGCTCGCGTAAGGTGGATGATTGCTATCTAGCGCCCGACTTAGCCATCAGCACATAACACACAAAACAGCGTCTATTGCTGTGACCGCCAGTGCGGCACAGTGCGCTTTCACAGTGCTTTCCTGACCCAAGCCTGGGTGGTTAGTAGCATTCACCAGTGCGGCACTGCACGCACTCTCGTGCATCTTTATTAATATTATTTCTGTCACTCTGACACCCCAGTTGCGGTGTCAAGCGCAAGAGGTCTATATGAACTCAAATCCTGTGTCTTGGGATTGAGTTCTGAGACTCCTTGCTTGCGCTCTTGTTGCGGTACCGCGGTCCTGTGACGCAACAGGGTTCGCTTCCTTCACACAGGGTGAAGTTAACCCGTGTGTGTATCCACATTGTACCGCCATATAGTCCGTCATTACTTGGCAGCATGTTCCATCTCTGCACAGTGGACGCACCTTACTCTATCTTTCTTATTATTTGGTGCGTTCCGCTAGCCCTAACATTTCTAGTGGTAAAATTTCTTCTGTATGACTTGCGTTCCACAAAAGTGGAAATTTGGTGAAAATGTGGAAAATTTCGCAATTTTTCAACTTTAAATTTTCATGCCCGGAAATCGCACAAAATAGTTAATAACTAACATTTCTCACATGTCTACTTTACAACAGCACAATTTTGGAACCAAAATTGTTTTTGTTATGAAGTTATAAAGGTTAAAATTTGACCAGCATTTTTTCATTTTTCCAGCAAAATTTACAAAACAATTTTTTTAGGGACCACATCACATTTGAAGACTCTTTGAGGGGTCTTTATGATAGAAGATACCCAAAAGTAACACCATTCTAAAAACTACACCTATCAAAGTGCTCAAAATCACATGGAAGACGTTTATTAACCCTTTAGGTGCTTCACAAGAATTTGATTTAAAAAAAAAAACATTTCTTTTTTTCACAAAAAATGTACTTCAAATCCATTTTTTTTTATTTTACAAGGGTGACAGGAAAAAATGGACCCCAAAATTTGTTGTGTAATTTCTCCTCAGCATGTCAATACCTCATCTGAGGAAGCGAACCACTGTATAGGTGCACAGCAGAGCCCAGAAAGGAAGAAGAGCTTTTTGAATGCAAAATTTTCCGGAACAATTGACGGATGCCCCTGATGTGCCTAAATAATGATAATCTCCCACAAATGACACCATTTTGGAAACTAGACCCCTCAGGGAACCTACACATCACCACAGGTACCCCTACAACCCAGACCCGCAGCCCTGACTGGGATCAGTTTTCTTGCTTTAGCCTCCAAGCATTCCACGCATCGTCCAGTGTTCTCTCCTGTTGGAGCCTGCTTATCTCCATTGTCTGTCCCGTCTCTGCGGGGTCCTTCTTTACCATACCTTTCTCTACAACAAGTGAGGTTTGACAAAGGCCCGCCTTGGGGCCGAAACGTTACCTCTACGCTACTATACTTCTGTGGTGAATTCAATAAACTACTCTCCTTCTTTGCATTTGAAAAAAACTCCAAATATTTGTGTGCGGCTGTTTTTCTATGAATCAATTTCTACTGAGTACGCTAATACCCAATCTGAGGGAAAAAACTATTGTTTGGGCGCACGGCAAGGCTCGGAAGGGAAGGAGTATCATTTGAGTTTTAGGATGTAAAATTAAAAAATCACATTTTCTCCACAAAAATCTTATTTTGGCCCCAAATTTAGCATTATTATAAGGGCAACAGGGAATCATTTTTGGAAAAGTAACAGTGCCGAGTGTCAGCTGTCAGAACCAGCTGACATCCGACGGCAATCACCCGCACACCACCTGTGTGCGCAGGCAATCGCACGGACGTAATAATTCATCCCTGGTCAGATAGACCCAGATCACATGGATTATTATGTCTGATGTCAGAAAGGGGTTAACACAGGTACTCAAAAATGTAAATATGTCCAATATACAAAAGATTTATTTATTTTTTTTTTTTAAAGTACCCCTGAGTCTTTCAAAAAAACTGCTGGAAAATAGTTAGTTTTCCATTTCAATAGTGACACTTGCGACAGGCTCCTGTAATCGGTTGATGTGTACAGGACTAATATTGAACTTCTGCAGCAAAGAAGTGTGAAAAAACATTAAAAACATACACAATAAGGGAGGTAGACAATTGATTTTAATGATGTGATTCTGGAGAGTTGTGATATGTATTAAAAAAAATATGGCTTTCCTGCCCATGATACTAAGTGATACACAAGCCTGGGTTTCAGGATTCTTGTTTACCATCAATGTTAGAAAACAGGATATTAAACTGCCTTTCTGGTTTGAAATAGCAGGGCATTAAGATATATAAAATGTTATTATTAAGGTAAAGTTGCAGCAGTATATAACAGGTTAACCCCTTCCCGACCTTTGACGCACCGTATGCGTCATGAAAACCCGTGCCAATCCGACCTGTGACGCAGCGTATGCGTCATGGCCGGATTGGGCTCCTGCAGGCCGGGTGAAAGGGTTAACTCCAATTTCACCCGGCCTGCAGGGACAGGAGGAGTTGTACTTTAGCCCGGGGGGGTGGCTTCACCCCCCCATGGCTACGATCGCTCTGATTCGCTGTTGAAAGTGAAACTGCCAATCAGAGCGATTTGTAATATTTCACCTAAAAAACTGGTGAAATGTTACAATCCAGCCATGGCCGATGCTGCAGTATCATCGGCCATGGCAGGAAACACTGATGTGCCCCCACCCCACCCCACCGATCGCCCCCCCAGCCCTCCGATCTGTGGTCCGCTCCCCTCTGTCCTGTGCTCCGCTCCCCCGTCCTCCTGTCCGCCCCCCGTGCTCCAATCCCACCCCCCATGCTCCAATCCACCCCCCCTGCACTCCGATCCACCCCCCCGCACACCGATCCACCCCCCCGCACTCTGATCCACCCCCCCCGTGCTCCAATCCACCCCCCGTGCTCCAATCCACCCCCCCGTGTTACGATCCACCACCCCCATGCTCTGACCCACCCCCCCTTGGTCCGATGCCCCCCCCGTGCCCTGATCTCCCCCCCTTATACTTAACGAGCCTCCCGGGGTCCGTCCGTCTTCTTTCCTGGGCGCTGCCATCTTCCAAAATGGCGGGTGCATGCGCAGTGCGCCCACCGAATCTGCCGGCCGGCAGATTCGTTCCAGAGTGAATTTTGATCACTGTGATAAAACCTATCACAGTGATCAAAATAAAAAAAACAGTAAATGATCCCCCCCTTTGTCACCCCCATAGGTAGGGACAATAATAAAATAAAGAATTTTTTTTTTTTCCACTAAGGTTGGAGTTAGAGTTAGGGTTAGGGCTAGGGTTAGGGTTAGGGTTGTGCACATGTATTCTGGTCCTCTGCGGAATTTTCCGCAGCGGATTTGACAAATCCGCAGTGCTAAACCGCTGTGGATTTATCGCGGATTTACCGCGGTTTTTCTGCGCATTTCACTGCGGTTTTACAAATGCGATTTTCTATTGGAGCAGTTGTAAAACCGCTGCGGAATCCGCAGAAAGAAGTGACATGCTGCGGAATGTAAACCGCTGCGTTTCCGTGCAGTCTTTCTGCAGCATGTGTACAGCGATTTTTGTTTCCCATAGGTTACATTGAACTGTAAACTCATGGGAAACTGCTGCGGATCCGCAGCGTTTTCCGCAGCGTGTGCACATACCTTTAGAATTAGGCTATGTGCACACGGTGTGGATTTGGCTGCGGATCCGCAGCAGTGTTCCATCAGGTTTACAGTACCATGTAAACATATGGAAAACCAAATCCGCTGTGCCCATGGTGCAGAAAATACCACGCGGAAACGCTGCATTGTATTTTCTGCAGCATGTCAATTCTTTGTGCGGATTCCGCAGCGTTTTACACCTGTTCCTCAATAGGAATCCGCAGGTGAAATCTGCACAAAAAACACTGGCAATCCGCGGTTAAACCACAGGTAAAACACAGTGCCTTTTACCCGCGGATTTTTCAAAAATGGTGCTGAAAAATCTCACACGAATCTGCAACGTGGGCACATAGCCTTAGGGTTAGGGTTGGGTTGGAATTAGGGTTGTGATTAGGGTTAGGGGTGTGTTGGGGTTAGGGTTGTGGTTAGGGGTGTGTTGGGGTTAGGGTTGTGATTAGGGTTATGGCAACAGTTGGGATAAGGGTTAGGGGTGTGTTGGAGTTAGAATTGAGGGGTTTCCACTGTTTAGGCACATCAGGGGGTCTCCAAACGCAACATGGCACCACCATTGATTCCAGCCAATCTTGTATTCAAAAAGTCAAATGGTGCTCCCTCACTTCCGAGCCCCGATGTGTGCCCAAACAGTGGTTTACCCCCACATGTGGGGTACCAGCATACTCAGGACAAACTGCGCAACAATTACTGGGGTCCAATTTCTCCTGTTACCCTTGAGAAAATAAAAAATTGCTTGCTAAAACATCATTTTTGAGGAAAGAAAAATTATTTTTTTATTTTCACTGCTCTGCGTTGTAAACGTCTGTGAAGCACTTGGGGGTTCAAAGTGCTCACCACATATCTAGATAAGTTCCTTGGGGGGTCTAGTTTACAAAATGGGGTCACTTGTGGGGGGTTTCTACTGTTTAGGCACACCAGGGGCTCTGCAAACGCAACGTGACGTCCGCAGACCATTCCATCAAAGTCTGCATTTCAAAAGTCACTACTTCCCTTCTGAGCCCTGACGTGTGCCCAAACAGTGGTTTACCACCACACATGGGGTATCAGCGTACTCAGGAGAAACTGGACAACAACTTTTGGTGTCCAATTTCTCCTGTAACCCTTGGGAAAATAAAAAATTCTGGGCTAAAAAATTATTTTTGAGGATAGAAAACATATTTATTATTTTCACGGCTCTGCGTTATAAACTTCTGTGAAGCACTTGGGGGTTGAAAGTGCTCACCACATATCTAGATAAGTTCATTTCGGGGTCTAGTTTCCAAAATGGGGTCATTTGTGGGGGGTTTCAACTGTTTAGCCACATCAGGGGCTCTGCAAACGCAACGTGACGCCCGCAGAGCATGCCATCAAAGTCTGCATTTCAAAACGTCACTACTTCACTTCCGAGCCCCAGCATGTGCCCAAACAGTGGCTTACCCCCACATATGGGGTATCAGCGTACTCACGAGAAACTGGACAACAACTTTTGGGGTCAAATTTCTCCTGTTACCCTTGGGAAAATAAAAAATTGCGGGCTAAAAAATTCTTTTTGAGAAAAGAAATTTTATTTTTTATTTTTATGGCTCTGCGTTATAAACTTCTGTGAAGCACTTGAGGGTTCAAAGTGTTCACCACACATCTAGATTAGTTCTTTTGGGGGTCTAGTTTCCAAAATGGGGTCATTTGTGGGGGATCTCCAATGTTTAGGCACACAGGGGCTCTCCAAACGCGACATGGTGTCCGCTAATGATTGGAGCTAATTTTAAATTTAAAAAGC
Source organism: Ranitomeya imitator (assembly GCF_032444005.1). Taxonomy (NCBI): domain Eukaryota; kingdom Metazoa; phylum Chordata; class Amphibia; order Anura; family Dendrobatidae; genus Ranitomeya; species Ranitomeya imitator. The sequence goes on from NC_091282.1 coordinate 63,588,617, forward strand.
CAAATGGCGTGCCTTCCCTTCTGAGCCCTGCCGTGCACCCAAACAGTGGTTTACCCCCACATATGGGGTATCTGCATACTCAGGACAAACTGGACAACAACATTTGTGGTCCAATTTCTCCTATTACCATTGGCAAAATAGGAAATTCCAGGCTAAAAAATCATTTTTGAGGAAAGAAAAATTATTTTTTATTTTCATGGCTCTGCGTTATAAACTTCTGTGAAGCACCTTGGGGTTTAAAGTGTGCAGTATGCATCTAGATAAGTTCCTTGGGGGATCCAGTTTCCAAAATGGGGTCACTTGTGGGGGAGCTCCAATGTTTAGGCACACAGGATCTCTCCAAACGCGACATGGTGTCCGCTAACGATGGAGATAATTTTTCATTCAAAAAGTCAAATGGCGCTCCTTCCCTTCCGAGCCTTACCATGTGCCCAAACAGTGGTTTACCCCCACATGTGAGGTATCGGTGTACTCAAGAGAAATTGCCCAACAAATTTTAGGATCCATTTTATCCTGTTACCCATGTGAAAATGAAAAAATTGAGGCTAAAAGAATTTTTTTGTGAAAAAAAGTACTTTTTCATTTTTACGGATCAATTTGTGAAGCACCTGGGGGTTTAAAGTGCTCACTATGCATCTAGATAAGTTCCTTGGGGAGTCTAGTTTCCAAAATGGGGTCACTTGTGGGGGAGCTCCAATTTTTAGGGGCTCTCCAAATGTGACATGGTGTCCGCTGAAGAGTGCAGCCAATTTTCAATTCAAAAAGTCAAATGGCGCCCTGCCGTGCGCCCAAACAGTGGTTTACCCCCACATATGAGGTATCAGCATACTCAGGACAAATTGGACAACAACTTTCGTGATTCAGTTTCTCCTTTTACCATTGGGAAAATAAAAAAATTGTTGCTGAAAGATAATTTTTGTGACTAAAAAGTTAAATGTTCATTTTTTCCTTCCATGTTGCTTCTGCTGCTGTGAAGCACCTGAAGGGTTAATATAATTCTTGAATGTGGTTTTGAGTACCTTGAGGGGTGAAGTTTTTAGAATGGTGTCACTTTTGGGTATTTTCAGCCATATAGACCCCTCAAACTGACTTCAAATGTGAGGTGGTCCCTAAAAAAATGGTTTTGTAAATTTCGTTGTAAAAATGAGAAATCGCTGGTCAAATTTTAACCCTTATAACTTCCTAGTAAAAAAAAATTTTGTTTCCAAATTGTGCTGATGTAAAGTAGACGTGTGGCAAATGTTAGTTATTAACTATTTTGTGTCACATAACTCTCTGGTTTAACAGAATAAAAATTCAAAATGTGAAAATTGCGAAATTTTCAACATTTTCGCCAAATTTCCGTTTTTATCACAAATAAGCACAGAATTTATTGACCTAAATTTACCACTGTCATGAAGCCCAATATGTCACGAAAAAAAAAATCTCAGAACCGCTAGGATCCATTGAAGCGTTCCTGAGTTATTACCTCATAAAGGGACACTGGTCAGAATTGCAAAAAACGGCAAGGTCTTTAAGGTCAAAATAGGCTGGGTCATGAAGGGGTTAATTAATTCAGTCGCCCGGACTATGCAGGTGCAATACCTCCCTATCTCACTTGATTTTATGGACTATAATTTACAGACTGACTATCACTCTCGCTTTCAATGTGCTAGACTAGTGCACTATTACAGCACAATTTAATTTTGGCCTTTTTTCGATCGATATGTAAAAAGTTGGACACTCTGATCTCTATCCCTAAACAAATCAGAAATGAAGACAGATACTTATAGAAGTTATAGTGACTCAGTACAGGACCAGAGGAGGGTGAACAAAGCTCATGGTTTTTCTAAATCATAAACCTCAGTCAGGGTTCAAGGGTTTTACGACACCAGAATTCCCCCTCCATTCCTTACTCATGGCTGACTCTAGATGGAGAAACATTTCCACCTTAGGCTTCATGCTTTTATGGATTGCATTTCAGTCACATTTATGTGTTTACAGTGGTCAATACAAGAGAATCTATGGAAATGTCAGAGCATACATAAAAACTTACCCTGAAGTTCTGATATAGATTGATCACAGTGAAAAGTAGCCTTAATTGATGTAATATTGAGTGACATCATATTAAATAAATATTTGACGCAATAATATTCAGTCTCAAAAATGTTTCTTTCATTTATATCTAACGTCATTTTATAATAGGATGACAATGGGCAGTTTAATAGTTTTGTCAGCCAAATAACGCACCGCAACAAATCCTTAACTGCAGAAGACAAGTGTTTAGTGTGTCGTTAGCTGCTAAGGTGCGTAGTCTCTTTTGATTATCTGAATGCACAATTGTTCTCTGCATTATGTAGAGAAAATCACTGCCTTTCAGTTGTATAATGTGAAAATGATCAGGTTGGAGAGGAATAATTTCTCAGAATACCTATGTAAGTAAAGAACATGTAAAATAGAACTAATCAAATGCTGATTATTATTACATTGAACCACCACAAGCACACAGGCTTCACTGATGAGGAACCGGCCTACACGTGACAACAGGTAAAAAAGAATTTTCACCCGAAATGTTTGCTATTTTGTTTCTTTTCTTCTTACTACAATGTACTGTATGAGGCATACAAACCCCAAATCATCAAATCATTTATGCAAAGAAAATGGCCTAAAAATTGGAAAAGCCACAAAATGTTATCGTAAATTGGAGTCACGTCAACATTTTTCGAATTTTGACAATTTCACACCAGTTTTTCCCAGCATCCCTGAAAAGGGAGGGCTGGGACAGGACAGGGTGTGAATCCACAGCTTGTCTTATTCGTGAAGATCTGTGACATTCTGCAAATCAGAAATCTCACTCAAGCCCAAGACTGGAGTCGGACTTCTGGTGTAGCGCAAGCCACTGATTAAACATTTCAGAGTCACGAAAGAGTATGCACCTCTAAATGAATCAGAATCATCTTACTCCGCCACCTCTTCAAGTCTGGACAAAAAATCTCTGGTCTTGATGAATCATGGCCATTGTTTCATTACTTTAGTGTTCATAAAAAAAGTATTTCCAACATCGAAATTGATGGTATATGCCTAATAGATGTGGTTTCCCCCTCTGGTCCCTTCGCATTATATACAAATTTTAGAACAACATATGCACCATCCCAATAACAAATATTTCAGGGAAGGCCTTGCATATTTCAGAAAGACAATGCTAAACCACATTTTATCCATCACACCAGCATGGCTTCACTGAAGAAGAGTTCAGGTGATGAATTGGCCACCTGCAGTCCAGATCGGTCACCGATAGAAAACATTTGGCGAATTATAAAGCAAAAAGTAAAGCAAAAAACACCAAAGATGGTTGAGCAGCTTAAATCCTACATCAGACAAGAATGATACAATATTCCTCTACCAAAACTCCAGCAACTGGTCACCTCACTTCCAAGACTGTTCTAATATGCACTGGAGATGCTACACAATGGTGGACAAGGCTCGGGCACAATTTATTTGCGATATATTGCTGACATCAATTTCTAAATGAGTTTTTCAAGTTAAACATAAACATGTCTAACTTTCAAATTTTGATGCTTTGATATGATAACAGTTCATTTTGAATGATCTTTGTCTCAAAGAAGACAGTTGAATTTCTGGATTGTGATGATATGTGGCTTTTTTTTTTTGCATAATAGAGCTTTAACTTGATGACAATGATTCCTGGAAGTATTGTTGAGCTTATGCAGTGATTTGCATGACATAATCATGCTTGTTTTTCATGCAGTGCCACCTGAGGTCCTGTAGATCACGAGCTTGAAAAACTAATCTTTGGTTTTGTCACTTGTGCACAAAGGTGATATAATGGGTTTCCCATTACCACTCAAGAGCTACCACACTTATACAGAAGCTTTCTATGAGAGAACTATTTTGCACATTTTTTCTAGAGAGTACCACCCTAAATATTCTAGCTATATCTCCATAAGAAGAATCAGTTAGGCTATGTTCACATTTGCGTTGTTGTGTGTTGCGTCGGCGACGCAACGCACAATGCATGCAAAACGCATGCAAAAACGCATGGTTTTGTGACGCATGCGTCCATTTTTGGCTTGCTTTTGGACGCAAAAAAAGGCAACTTGCTGCGTCCTCTGCGCCCTGACGCTTGCGCCAAAAATGACGCATGTGTCACAAAACGCAAGACAACGCATGTCCATGCGCCCCCATGTTAAATATAGGGGCGCATGACGCATGCGTCGCCGCGGCTGCGCCCGACGCATTGCTAATGTGAACGTAGCCTTACATCTGAGAGCAAAGTATAATATCATCTGCTTTGTGCATTATGATTATCTATTGCTTGTCAAAAAAAAAATCCTTCTAGAAAATACTTTAAAGTTGTGCAACCATATAATACATGCACTTTACAGAAGACTTTCATGGACTGTGCTCTTTACCAAAACTCTTGGTGTGTACACACCATACCTAATGTTTTATTGAAATGTTTCCTATAAGAAGATGCCAAACTTTAAAGGGTTTTTCTGGTCTTAGGCTGCAAGTCTGCAGTCAGTCTGTGTGACTGCAGACTTGTGAATACTCACATCATGTGCACTGCACGCTGTGAGGATTATCTGGTTCTGGCATTGGGAGCTGTGGACATATTACCACAAGTATGTGATTTACATACTACAGGCACACTCCAACTAGAATTATCCTGCCTCACTCAATACACTTCAATTGTGTTAGGCCTTGTATGTCTAACCTGCATATGACTGCAAGTATGCAAATTCCATTCTTGTGGTCACGGGTCCGCTGTTTCCAGCGCCGGCATTGTAGACGACCCACAATGTGCAATGCTTGCGATGTGAGGATTCTTATGACAGACAACTCCTTTAAGCCTTTAAAATATGATACTTAGAATGCAGGGGACATTTTAAGTTTAAAATTTCGTTTTGGAAAAATCTAAACTATTTAATTACTTTGAACTGAAATAGTTCTAGACTGGGCATGAAAGGCTTTTCAATCACAGAATCGAGTACAATTGAAGCCCTGACTGCCATCACTTCCGGGTTAGGGTGACATCAGCAGCCTGACAGGATCACACTGATACTGCACAAATGTCCTGCTGTACTATTCTTTAAATGTTGTGCTTTTTTCTTATTAATCTATCTGTAATCTTACCTGAAGAAGGAGCCACTGTGCTCTGAAAGCGTGCCAACATAATATTTTCTAGTTAGACAATAAAGGTATCACTCCTAGAATACTTCTGTCATCATTGGGCAGAAAAGTATTCACATCGATTTGTGATACTGAATAATTCTAATCAGTGATGTGGTTCCAGTATGATCCACAGTCTGATAAAGACTGATAGTAACAACTCCCAGTATCTCCCTACCATTGTTAAGGATGTACTGTTAGTTGAAGGTTCATGTGATATGATGAACCATGTACAGATGGTGGTTCTGGTGCAAAATTCATGCACTGATGGTGGTCCTAGTAATGTATTCATGTACTGGTGGTGATCCTGGTGACATATTAATGTACTGATAGTTGTTTTGGTGATGTATTTCTGTACTGATGGTGGTCCTGGTGATTTTTTCTTGTACTGATCATGGTTCTTGTGATGTATGTCTGTACTAATGAGGATTTTGATTTTGTGTTTCGGTACATACGGATGTATTCCTGTACTGCTGGTGGTTCTGATGATAAATTTCTGTATTACTGTTGGTTCTGATAATGTATTTCTGAACTGATGAGGGTTGTGATACTGTGTTTTATAGTGGTGGGGGTTCTAGTGAGAGATTTCTGGTGATGGATTCTTGTGCTGATATTGGTTTTGATACTGTGCATAAGCAATAATTCATACCTTGTAAGACTATGTGATACACGGGTATGTTAATAAAGTTTTGTGCAATCTGAAAAGTTAAGGGTTATTATGTTTATATTTATGCTAGGAGCATTAAAGGGGTTGTTCAAATTTGTGATACGTCTGTAGTCATTCTATATGACTACAGACTATTGAATAGAAATCGGGTCATTGCTATAGTGCTTACTGAATAAACTGCAGAGGGAACCTGGCTTCCTAGATCGCTCTGGCTGATCAGCTGTTCGGCGCTACATGTGTCACGGCTGTTTGACAGTCACGACACAAGCATGGAGAACCCAACACACAGGCTCTCCATGAATGTGTGAACGTGGCCTCCGACTTAGTCCCTAGGGGTTCAAATGTAAGCCTCAACTGAACCAGTGAACATGGGACAAAGTGGAGCGTGACATGGTCTTTGAATCTGAATCTTGATGATAAAGGTGGACATCCACTCGTTGCTATCATTATAATCTCATGAACTTTATAAAGAGAACACAAACCAGTAGATAACTTTTGCAGTTTCTGCTGGCGCACTTTATTTAATATGTTTTTGTCTCATTATGCTCTTAGAGATGTGGAATAACTGGAATAAATGAATAAAGACCAGTGTTGCTAGGGTCCATAGGCCACCAGGATGCCTTTTCTATTTGTTATTATGTAGCAATTATGGGAAGCTATAATAATAGATCCTTCAGCAAATGGAGTCCCGAATAAAATGAAATTCATGTTTTAATGATGCATTATTTCTCCATGGAAGTCATTTTACTGCTCTTAATGCGGTAACCAGGTGTTTTGATGCTTATTCACTAGTAACATATTCTGCATTAATAACCATAGAAAAAAGTTAATGAGCCCAATATAAATGTCCTTTGACAGGATGCATTGGTTTCCAAGCTCCTGACAGGAATTGTGACGATGTAAGAGATGTTTTCCCCTAGGGATGTAATTGGATTTAATTTTTGTCAAATTAAATTAGTCAAAATAGGTTTACAATCCTCCTAGGAAAGAATGTGTTCTTGATAGGATGATGACTTATTTTAAAAGAAGTTTTTTGAATAATTTTGAAAAATAATTTTGAAAATTTTGAAAAATTTGAATAAATTACATCTTCCTCCGACAGACAAAGGACTTCTCATTTTTAATTAATATCTAGGTTTAATGAGCGACCGCAGAAAGTAAAAGAGTTCAATTCATAAGATAATAGTTTTATACATAATGCACTCAGCTACGTATTATTTTTTCTATTGGAAAGGTTGTAATAATCTGAATGTATATTGGAAATGGTTAATTTATTAATTTGGTTAGATACTACCGTTTTAATAGTCTTACTTTCAGCCTTGATTTAGCTCTTCAGAAGGGTGGTACCTGGAACAGATCCGGCCAAATTGAACCTGGACTGTTCACGCAGATTTTCCTAAAAAATTTGATTCTCCAAACATTGGGTGTCCATTATTATGCTCTGGTAAAACTTAATATATGTAGAAAATAATAAAATATATTTAAAAAAAAATGCAAATTACATATATACTCACCCTACGGCTCACCTATTCGAATCCTAAAGTTCACACTGCCACCTGTTCGGTCCTTCTTCTGACCCCATGCAACCCTTGCTAGTATCTCCGAGCCTCTCATGCTTTGCTGGGATTTCTGGCTTTCACAATGCCTGGGAGGATTGTGCGGAAGCGCATGGAAGCTCAAGTAGTTAAGATGTCACTACATCATAAGGATTTTTTATTTTTGCCAAGTCCGCATGAATCAAATTTATTAAAAATCTGCATATGTATTGGTAAATGGTAAATACAAATTCTTGTCAAATCTGAGCAGAATTCAGTTCTACTACAATTTATTCACCCATCTCTGTTAGTTAACTTAGGAATGCGCACTACAGAGACATTTGTTTTCATTTTAGAAAGATCTATAATCTTCTTAGTTTTATGCCTACATGCATCATGGGATAAGCAGGTATAAAAGCTAGAACTATTGAGTCCTAATAACACTACAATAGGCAACAGAAAGACTGCTATAGATTCAAATATGCCAAATTACGTGAATTGTACTGGTAAATACGATTTGCAGCAAAGTTCTTCTCCGCGAGTTGAATGTTCCTTATTAACTTTGCTTTTTTATTTTTAATTTGGTTGAATAAATGAGAAAAAGAGGGTCAGGGAGTTTTTATTTCAAATTAAGGACTTTTCTCTGTCTGTGTTTTATATCCTGCTTCACCTTGAAGCCGGTTTTCACCTTTCTCCTTCCTGACTGAGCCAATTTTTTCAATTCTGACCACTGTCACTTTACGTGGTCATAACTTTGGAACGCTCCAATGGATCCCAGTGATTCTCACACTGTTTTTTTTTTGAGACATAGTGTACTTCATGATAGTCATAAAATTTATTTGATGTGACTTATGTTCATTTGTGATCAAATCAGAAATTTGGCAAAAATTTTGAAAATTTAGCAATTTTCAAACTTTTAATTTGCTTGCCCTTAAATCACAGAGTGATATCACACAATATAGTTAAAGGGAACCTGTCAGCAGGATTGTGCAAAGTAACCTACACACAGTGTCACGTGGGAGCCGTTATACTGATTAAAATAATACCTTGGTTGATGAAATCTATCTTGCAGTTGTTTTTAATTTTTATTTTCAGTTTTGAGTTAATGATATGCTTGTGCTTTGAGGGGGGTCTGCAGGGGGGAGCTTTAGGTACTGCTCTGCTTACGTATTCATAATGCAGAATGCTGACTGGTCATTGATCCCTCAGTGGCGCCATCTTGCTGGAGAAGAAAAAAAAATCCTCCTCCAAGATGGCGCCTCCCACACCTGCACAGTAGTAGCTCTCGGAGATAGCCGAGAACTAGTGTGTCAGTTTTACAGAGAGGGTCATTCTGGACGTGGCAATACCAAATATATGTACTTTTTTCTCTTACTTATATAAATAAGTGTATTTATTGGAATATTATATATATATGTATATATATATATCTTTGTTTAGGGATTTTTTGTAGTATTTTTACACTTTTAATAACTTTCATCTAACTTTATTGCATTGTCCCACTAGGGGACATCATCATTATACTGACAGATCACTGATCTGATACTCTGCAATGCTTCTGCAGGGCATCAGAGCACAGAGCAGTGTCTGACAGGCAGGGAAGCAGGCAAGTCAGCTTCTGCTTTTAGCAGACGCTCAAAAGCCACCTTCCGTGCAGGACCCTGAAGGACCTCGTGACCATCTTGCAGCCGGGAGTCACCATGGAGAACATCAGCACATCACGATTGCATCGCGTTGTGCTAACGGGAACAGACAGGGAACTCACTCTGTGTTCAATGCTCCTCAATGTCGCTGTCTCTATTGACAGTGGCATCACTGCTAGCACCTATTATGGGTGTTGCTGTAGGGTATCAGCTCTCACATAGAGCTGGCACATGCACCCGATGGCCCTGGCTGGCACTCATCATGAGTCCACTTAATCGTGGTGCCATAAATAAACTGCAGTTTGCTGTAACGCAACTCTCGTAGCACTGTATATCTAAACCGTATGTTGGGAAGGGATTAAATGTAACTATATCTTTAGTAATGCAGGCATAAGATAGAAGGCTCTCAATTATTAATCCACGGGCTTGATGTCAGAGACAATAAAACAGGTAACATCAAACCCACAACAATTACCCTATTTGCCATTGCACCAGGGCAAGTGGCAAGAACCTGGCAAGCTGCCAGAACTGTCATTTTGAATAGAGGTGCCTTTTCTGGGGTGGCTGGGGACTGCTACTGTTAAGCTGGGGAGTGCAAGTATCCATGGCCCCTCCTCAGTCTAAGAATACTCGCCTCAGCTGTCTGCTTTACCTTGGCTGATTGTCAAAAATGGAATGAACCCCAAGCTGTTTTTTTTTATTATTTATTTAAATAATTTAAAAGTGGTGTGCTGCTGACCATTCTGTTTTTGTTAACCAGCCAGAATAAAGCTTATAGCTGAGGGCTACAGCTAATAGCTGTTGGTTTTACCTGCGCTGGTTAGCAAGAATAGAGGAGACTCCATGCAATTTTTTGAGTTGTATTTATTAACTTATTGCATAGGTGCAGTATGACAGTGTGAAAACCGCAGAACTCTGACAAGCGGTAACAAACTTATCACCGATCAAAGCCGATGTTTCTCGTTCTGTCATACAGATTATAGCATGGGAAACACCAGATATTTGGGCCCCTCATTCATTTGAAAGAATTCGGGTTCAGGTACTGTTCTGGTACCCAAACTGAACTTTACTTTAATGTTTGGCTGAACCTGACAGATCCGAACATCCATGAGTGCGCCCATCACTATATCTGGAACTTAGGAGGCAGGAGCGAAGCAGCTGGGTCAGGACTTGAAGAGGGGGATGATAAATGCAAGGGCAACAGAATTCCTGTTTCTACATTAAGCAGAGTAAAAAGAATACTTAACTGGGCAGAAAGGCAAAATCAGCAATTGTAAGTACACAGTGTTATGACATATAATATTACATATTAAGAGGATAAAAACTTTGATGGGAGTGCTTCCTTAAGCATTAAAGGGAATCTGTCACCTATTTTTTTGTGTATAGCTTTGGCCACTGCCATCAGGGGCTTATCTACAGCATCATGTAATGCTGTAGATAAGCCCCCGATGTAACCTGAAAGGTAAGAAAAACAAGTTAGATTATACTCACCCAGGAGCAGTCAGGTGTGGTCCGGTCCGATGGGCGTCGAGGTCCGGGTCTATATAGCTTTAGTTAGACCCAAACTGGAAACAAGATGGCTTCCACAGGTTCAATATTGGCTACTTTAGTAAAGGGCTATTGCAGAGACAACATAGCAGCCTTCCAATGGTATGGAGTGGAAATGCAACACAATTGATCAAAGTGACTAATATCCCCCATAGTGGTAAACCTGCTGAAAGACAGTAGAATCTCAGTGATGAGAATTTGTAACAGCAATAGTGCCCAAACCCCCAAAATCCACATCTTTTATAATTTCCTACCTGGCTTTCTTTGTATGCATTTTACTTCATGTGGGGACATTTAAAGGTTAAGTGGAAAACTGTTTATGTTATTTTTTTTTTAAAATATCAAGGATGAAACCTGAAGGACAAACATCAAAGAAAAGCATAATTAAGATAGTCTATATAAAACATTTCATTAATCCAACCCTACAAAATTAATTGCAGAACCTCTTACATCAAGACAGTATTATACCTAATGTACCTTTTTTAATGATAAAGAAAACAATCCTTCAGAGCTAAAAGGTCCTTTGCATGTAAGTGCATTGAATTAAATTAAGCATTAAAAATAAAGGACATTTTTTGTCTCCATCTTTTATCTGCTCTTACCTTTTTCATGAATATATACACATTACATGGTCTTGTCCTGCTTCGGTTTGCCTCATTATTCTATTGCTGCTGCTTGCCAATTTCTATTTTCTTTTTCAATTGCTAAACTTTTGTAGTATAGAGAGCCAATGGCTAGAATTGAGACCTAACATTAAAAGAATACTTCCAGTTATTAAATACAAACTTTCTTTAGAGCTCTTCTCTCCTCCTCTCTAACTCAGAATTGAAGTAGGAGAAAGAGCATACAACGTCTTTGGTAATAGTATCCAGTGTTTAACATATGGAAGGAGAGTATACTACGTATGGCTAGGGAGTGAGGAAACAAATAAAGAGAAGAAGAGTTAACCATTCAAGTTCCCTTTGAAGCCAAGACTGTCTATAGAGTACAGGTAATTCGACAGGAAAGATCTTTTCTGAGATTCAGATAACAAAAGGGACATGTGTTTACGCATAGATAGAGAATATCATAGAAAATATCCCTTTTCTTTGTATGTATGTGGTATGTATGGTATTTGATTGGTTATACTATAGTAGATGAATATTAAAAAATTTTTAGTGATGTGCCCTGTTTCTAACGTGCAGATGTGCGTATGCGCTAGTAAAAACTCTTTTGGTCCCTATCTTTAGTGATGTGTTTGTTTTTAATGTGCAGTTATGCGCACGCGTCATTGGAATTTCTTTGGTCCCCAATGTGTAGCGATGTGCTGTTCCTTAGCGTGCAGATGTGCGCACGCGCCGTTGCCGTTGTGGTGTGGGAGCATTGCTGGGCGTGTCTTTTCGACTCGGTGCTCCGGTCACGTGACCGGACCCTGGCCCAGTGGGCGGGGTCTGGCGCGCGGCCGGACCGCCGATTCTGACGCGCTCTCCGATGTCTCTCTCCCCATCGGGCGGGGCGATGTGCGCCATCAAGATCTGCAGCTTATTTCTCCATGTGTAGTTCTCTTGTAACATAATGTGTTTTTTTTTTTTTCCACAGGGCACTTTCTTTTTGACGCTTGTCATTTCATGACACACCTTCTAAGTTCTTTTTGATTGGTCATTTATTACATTGGGTGCAACCCATTCTGTTGTACTTGTAATATTTAAATTAGATGGGTGGACACCGGATCATGATAAGCTATGTGGAGCCATATAGCTCCATGATTGGTGCGTATAGATATAAATATAGTGCCCCTGTGTATTAAGTTCCGGCGGCTTCTTGGCCATTGAGAGAACCTGTTTCTTTATGCTGTGTGTTATGTCTTTTCTGATTGGCTGTTTTAAACTATATAACCTTGGTCCTATTGGTGTGATGCCACCCCCAGAAGAAGGCTGATTGCCGAAACGTGCGTAGGGGCAGGCGTCGGAACCCACCGGAGGTATCTACTTACAGATTGATATAGGTAACTGCTCTTGGAGGTTCTCTATGATTACTGATTCTTTTTGATATCATGCTTACAGACCTACCATGTGCACCATTTTGGTCCATTTAGTTTTCTGTGAAGTGCCTCTTTATTGAGTATGGTGGGTTCCTGCGCCGTTTTTGGTTTCCCACTCTGTGACACCTACCAGGTTTAGTATTTTGTTGTTTTGTATGTTACTGTTTTTTGTGTTTTTTCTTTAATAAAATTTGTATTTTTTATACTTTGTTCTTGTGTACATTTTTTTATCGGATTTTCATATTTTTCTGTACTGAACAGTTATTGTGTCCATCTAATGGGTAAAATAGGATTAGATCTAGGTTATTATCATGGTTTAATTAGATCTTTATTTGGTATGTGTATACCCCTATTTTTATTGACCCGATTCCTTCTGTTTTCATAGATAGAGAAGTGTAGAAGTCTCCTTTGTCTCCAGGAAATGCATCCTGAGGTGAAAGGCAACTTTTGTTCGGTTTAGGGGAAATATTACACCTGTGACTAGCCACTGGGGCACAAGTGGAAACTTATGAATATTGGTGTTTGCTTAAATCTAATATGAATAGGACATACATCTTCAACTTCAGGTCTAATCGGGGAAGAATATGCATATTTTTCATAACTGTAACCCCTGCCTATATGCCTCAAATCAAAAGTGGTCAGATCACTGACACCGGCCATGTCATGTTTACCATGGAAGGAAAGTTAAAATCCAGATTTAAAAAAAGGGGTAGCAATCTTGAACTTCTATGATCATCAGGAGTGAAGATATTGTTAATGTTGGAAATTTCATAAAATCCTGAAGGGATGAGAACATCCCACAACCTTGCCCACAGGAAGTCATCAAGGGGGGCTGTATGGGTGTAACTTAGAAGCTGATAAAATGTCAAGGTAATTTATGATCAGTGTCCAATGCTAAGGAAGATAAATATAAGTGTAGTCTTGATCCACGTTAACCAGGTGTTTTCAATCCTATTGCTTCCATCTGCTAGCTGAGCCATCTCTGTGACCAATGTTGTAAGATTCTCTGTTAACCCATTTTAGTTTATGTAACTCTATATGTTGTATTGTTTTGGCCCCTTTGTAAAATATTTTGTATATTTTTTTATAAACACTATTGTTTTAAATTGAATATAAAATGTAATAGTTCTGTTCCTTTTGCTCTGTAAACCACACCGCAAAGCCATATGCTACGTGTCAGGCGTCCAATCAGCCTGTATAAACAATTGGTGATGACAGTAAGTAGTGCTTTGGTTATTGTTCCCCACCCTCTCCTCTCTGTCAAGCCCTTCACTGGCTTCCTATTGCTCCAGAGGCTCCAGTTCAAAACCCTAACTATGACATACAAAGCCATCCACAATCTGTCTTCTCCATACATCTGTGACATGGTCTCCCAGTACTTACCCACATGCAACCTTCGTTCATCTCAAGATCTCCTTCTCTACTCCCCTCTTATCTCTTCTTCCCACAACTGCATACAAGACTTCTCCGGTGCTTCCCCCATACTCTGGAACTCTCTACCCCAACACATCAACCTCTCGCCTACCACAGAAACCTTTAAAAAGAACCTGAAGACCCACCTCTTCTGACAAGCCTACAACCTGCAGTGATCCTTAGTCAGCTGAACCACTGCATGACCAGCTCTACCCTCTCCTAGTGTATCCTCACCCATCCCTGTAGGCTGTGAGCCCTCGCAGACAGGGTCCTCTCTCCTTCAGTACTTATGTGTGCCCTGTTTTTCTCATGTTTATTGTGCTTGTCTATATTTGCCCCTTCCAAATGTAAATAGCCATGGAATAAATGGCGCTATATAAATGTATAATAATAATAATAAATTGTTGAGTTAGTAGTGACCGTACTGGGCTGTATGTATTCCACGTGTTGGAATTGGAGGGTATAAATCATCTGCTGACTGTCAGATTCCAATAACCGGATTATTAGTGGAAACAGCCTGCGACCTCCTCCGTTAATCGTCGGTCAGTCGCGTTATTGTCCAGATGGTAGGGGGCAGCAGAGAGCTGTTGGTGACAAAAAGATAACAGAAGATGGATCTGTGTGAACTCCCAGGCTGTGATCCTTAACAGTTCACTATTTTGAATTATTGTTCAACTCCTTATTGACATACAATGTTCAGTTACATCATATGTCAGATCCCTGACTTTGATGTAGGCTTGCAAGTTTAGCTTACATCTTTGCTGGCAGATGATCTGTGTATTATTCAACCATGGCAAAAACGCATATTTTGCTGCATTTTTCGCTGCCTTTTTGGTGTGGTTTTTTCATGCATTTTTTCCATTCAATTCAATTGGTGAAAAATGCTGAAAAAACACTGACATGCTTTATGCTCAAAAAAACCAAGCAAAACACAAAATACAGATGACCAAAAAAACAAGCTGTGTGCATGAGATTTCTGAAATCTCACAGACTGATACTGTCAAATGCAGCTGAAAATTATCAAAAATCAGCATAAAAAACAGTAAAAATGCCCAGTGTGAACTTAGCCTTAAGGGAGTGGTGGTCAACGACCAGGGTGACATGTGATATTGCCTGTTGACATACACTGTAGTTATCATGTGGTTATATGTAGCAGAACAACTTCTCTGCATAGAGATTTTTGAGATAGTATATAATTCTAGAGATGAGCGAACCTTTTAAGATTCGGTTAGGATCAACGAACTTCCCGATGTTCACTGAACAGTTCACTGAATGTATTCGAACTGCATTGAATTTAATGGAAGACAAAACCAAAAAGCATAGACAACAACTTTAGGGAGGCCCAAAAGCTGCCAAAAAAGCTCAAATTTGGGACAGACACCAGGAAATGTGGCATCAGTTAACACAGTGTGCAAATAGTATAATTGCGCAGCAGGGATGCATGGGACAGGGCTTGGTGCAGCATTTCTAGCTTAAACATTGATCAGTAACAGGTGAATGAGTGGAATACAAACATTTCCAAAAAGTTAGGGTCAGACACCAGGAAAAGTGGCATAAATTGACCCACAGTAGAAATTTTATAATGGTGCAGCAGTCAGGTATGGGCAGTGCATGAGACAAGGTCTGGGCTAGCATTTATAGCATTGAAATTAGATTGAAAGTAAGAGGTGGATGAGGGATGGGTGTAGGCCTGCTGTGCTGGGAGCCCTGATACCTCATGCAACAGCTCAAACTGCTTTTTTTCTATGCTAGATTAAGGTGGCACAAAATTCAGCTTTGTAGACTACTACTGTTAGAAACATTTAAGGATAGTAACATAGGTAGTTGACTGAAAGTAAGTGCAAGCCTGCAAGTATGAGAGCCCTACTGCTACTGACAACACATGAAAGAGGCTTAATGTAGAATCCAAACATTTCCAAAATGTTAGGGTCAGACACCAGGAAAAGTGGCATCTATTGACCCACAGTAGAAATTTTATAATATTGCAGCATAGATAGATGGAACAGGGCCTGGCCCAGCATTTCTAGCGTACAAATTGATCAGTAAGAGGTGGAAGAGTGACAGGTGTAGGCATGGTGATTTGAGACTCCTTCCACTTCTGGCAACACACCAGATCGAGACTCAACTTGGAGTCTCCACATTTCAAAAATGTATTATTAGTATTTAATTATTTATATAGCACCATTGATTCCATGGCACTGTACATGAGAAGGGGTAATATGCAAATTACAGATATCACTTACAGTATTGCCACACACCACTAAAGTGCCAGCAATTTTCCTAGAGTAGAAATAGTATAGTGGTGCTCTGAGAACCCTTCTACTACAGGCAACACTCCAGATGGAGATTCGACTTGGAATATTCACATTTCAAAAAATTATTGGCACACGCCACTTAAGTGGCATCAATTTCCCCACAGTAGAAATAGTATAATGGGGCTCTGATGCCCCTTTCACTACAGGCAACCTTCCAGATTTATACTCAACTTGGAGTCTCTACATTTTAAAAATTATTGGCACACAATACTAAAGTGGCATCAATTTCCCCAGAATAGAAATAGTATAATGGTGCTCCAAGACCACTGCCTCTACAGGCAGCACTTAATAAGGAGACACAAATAAAAGGCATCTTTTACCAAAAAATTGGCTTCTGATTACTTAGGAGGAAGCAAAAGGAGGAGGAATAGGAGGAATATTTGGTGCTTAATAAAAAGGCAAATGCACAGATAAAGGTTGAACTTTGATGGACCTATGTCTTTATTCAACATACGTAACTATGTGATGGATGGTGTAAAAAATATGTGAAATGACTCACAGAAATTGATTATGCCATTTACACTGCTGCTGCTGTGGCTAATGTTTTCGCATTGACGACTCAACATTCCCAGGTTGGAAGACTAGAACACACTGTGTGTCGCACTGCTGTCATGGGTTAAACCCCTCTTAAGATTGTCTCAAGCATGTTTCAATACTCCAGCATGTGTGCATCCCTTTTCAGGCGGATAAACATCTGGCAAAACTTACTTTTAAACCATGGATCTAACAGAGTGGCAACCCAGTATTCAGCTCTATTACAAGATCAAACAGTATGGGCATCATGTTGCAGATAGTGCAGCAAGTAGGTGCTCATGTGTAGGGTGGTTCCATGAGGTCCATGTTCATGGTGTGTTGGTGGCAGGGTAGCAATCAATCTTGTTTCTTCCATCCCCTCCTGCCAACCACAGAAAACAGAGAAGGGTTCAATATCCTATTCATCTCCTGACTGTTATGTGCCCATCACCTCTTCCTCCTCATCCTCCATTTGTTCCTCAGCTCCTGTACCTTCACTAACAGTTTGTATGGTACAATGAGCTTCTGATGACTTCGGATGATTGCTATAATCCACCCTCCCATGGCACCCCCTGTGCAATGACAGTCTGAAATTGAGAGATACCGTTCTACCTTTTGCATCCTCCTCTTCATCCTCCTCCTCTTACTCTGGGACCATCTCCACCACGATGAGACTATTCAAATTGTGCTCCAGCATGTAGATGACCGGAATAGTGATGCTGATGACAGCATTGTCAGTGCTAATCATCTTAGCAGCCATTTCAAAAATGTGCAGAAGGGTGTAGAAGTTATTTATCTGTGCTCACTCCATAAACGTGATTTGCTCCATGTCAATACTGCATTGGCCCAGGCTATGCAAAATTGCAAATTGTACCAGGGCTCATTGCTTCTGTCACAATTGCTGCAACATGCACAGAGTGTAATTCCACTGTGTTGGCTCATTGCATATCAACCGGTTAACCAGTAGGCCAAAAAACCTCTGTAGCGATGCAAGTTGATGACTCATGGGTTGATCACAGCAGAAGTGAGCACACAGCGTACCAGTTTTCTACAGCAGTGCATAAAAAATCTTTAACATAACCACAACTGCGGGACCGAGAGTTGACTACTGTGCTGAAAGATTTTAGAGTGGGGTGTACATGACAAACTGCTGGACTGTGAGTGAGGTACTGGCTGAGATAGTATGGTGGATTGAGAAAGTTATGGTGTGCTCAGTGTCTAAGATCAGTGAAAAACAACAGGTATGTCAAATTCCATAACAGCTTACGGGCTTTCACTCACCCCAATTGTTGTGGGTAAACAAATGGAGTTTCTGAGGCTGGAGACCAGTGTGAGAACACTTGCCAATGACGGAGGAGGAAGAAGCAGCAGATGCAGATAATGGGGCTGCCTATGGGTGGCGAGGCCCACTTGCCTGCAACTTAATGCAGTGAGATTCCCTGGCTAAAGCTTGTTGATCATGCATGTGCCGGTTAATGCATGTAGTAGTCAAATTATTGTAATTTTTTCCTCTACTGAGTCATGTTTTACAAAGTTGGCTGATAATGTGAGTTAGGACAACCTTTGCAGTCTCAAAAAAGGACCAGGCTATTCAACCCTTGCCGCCCTTGTGAACTGCAGGCCTGTGACAGCTGTTGGCCACAGTCAGAGTTGTGGCTGAAGATGGAGGGCTTGTCATGATTGCATCACTTCACATCTGTGCAGGAAGCTGCAATGTAACCTCCTTGACTTTCTCCTCTACATTGTCTGCCGAGTTACTCCTCTGCATGCCTCTAGTTCACACCCAGTGGGATCTACAACCTCATCATCATCTCTATATTCTCCCACTCCCCACCCTGAGAGTCACCCTCTTTCTCTTCCTGCACTGACTGCACCGTACTGTCCTTGTGGAGCTCAGGTAACTGTGTTTCATCAGGAGGATCACCACCACCCATGGGGGTTAATGTCTAGTGCCCAGGGTTTGGATTCTGCTTGTACCCTATTTTGTCCGTCCCCAGATCCAATTGAAAAAAGATTTGGTCAATGATGCAGATGCTTTCCTCCTCTGAAGTCAGTGAATCTTTGGAGCATATCTCTGATGCTCGCGGAATAGAATGTCAGTTGGGCGGTTGTAGCGTTTTGATGCATAGCGAAATGCGCATCTGGTGTGGTGGGTCCCCCGGGTTATATCCTCAAGGTAACTATATAATTTGTATACCAATGTTCATTTAATGATTTTTTTGTGCACTATGTTTATGGCTAATAGTATAATACACATCACTTTGATATGAGTATATGAATTTAAGTGTACAGATGTATTTTGTTTTGTGCGGCTGGGAGCACATCCTCACACACTCCATACATTGATTGCAACTTTGCCTAAATATTGGATTATGATGTGTGTTTGGATGTGTCCTTGTCTGTCTCAATCAATGATGCATCATATACCTGAACTCTGCTATTAGAAGTGGAAAGGAAGAACAAAGACAAAAAATCTAAATAATAAAACTATTGGAGGAAGAGAAACCAATCACAAACTAAAATGTTTCTATACAAATGCTTAAAGCATGGGCAACAAACAAGGAACATTGGAACTACTAACACAGGAGAAGAAATATGATGTCATTGGAATTACTGAAACTTAGTGGGACGATACATATACATATTATTGAAGTACAATGCTAGAAGGATACAACTTATTAGCAAGAAACAGACTTGATTATCGAGGAAGAGGTGTTGCATTATATGTTGGAAAAGCGTATATCTGCACAGAGATTGAAGCTTCAGAGACTGGGAGTTCTGTGGAAACTGGGTAAGAATACAAGGAGAGAAAAACAGAAACGACACCATTGTAGGCATTTTCAACAGGCCACCTGTGCAAGCTGACGACATGGATGTACTCTTTATGCATCAAATGGCCAAGTTCTCCAAAAAATGTGACATAGTCATGGGAGATTTCACCTATCCAGACATTTGTTGGGAATCTGTCTCAGGTAAAACTAACAGGTCAAGCAAATTCTTATCCTCTCTTGCTGACAACTTTATCTTCCAAAAGGTTGGGGAGAAAACAGAATGATCTGCTATCTTGGATCT
Source organism: Ranitomeya imitator (assembly GCF_032444005.1). NCBI lineage: Eukaryota > Metazoa > Chordata > Amphibia > Anura > Dendrobatidae > Ranitomeya > Ranitomeya imitator. The sequence continues at coordinate 63,608,515 of NC_091282.1, forward strand.
AATCCTTATAAACAGGGAGGAAATGGTTGAGGAGGTAAGAGTGGCTGGGACCCTAGGAGGTAGCGACCACGCTATTTTAGAATTTTGGATAACTAGAGGAGGAAGACCTGTGAAGACTCAGACTTCAAAGTTAGATTTCAGAAAGGCAGATTTTAAGGGACTAAAAAAGAGAATCAGCGGGATCCAATGGCTGGATATCAAAAATATCCAGGAAGAATGGGGAATCTTGAAAAATGAGATTCTCAAAGCACAATCTTTAACAATTCCAAAAAGAGGGAAGAATACAAAGCATTTAAGGAAAACAGGATGGATGAGCACAGAACCTAAACACATTCTAAAAATGAAGAAATAAATGTTTATCAAATGGAAAGAGGGAGGCATATCTAAAGAAGAACATAATGCTGTCTGCAGAACTTGCATAGCACGCATCAGATTACTTAAAGCTGACAATGAATTAAGGCTTGCAAGAGATGTCAAAAGCAATAAAAAGGATTTTAGGGATATGTCAAAAGTAAAAGAAAAGTCACAGATGCTATAGGATTTTTACAGGATGATGCAGCCAATGATGAAATGGTAAGAAAGGATGTTGAGAAGGCCGAACTTTTAAATTCCTATTTTGCATCTGTTTTCTCTCAGAAATAAATTGTAACATCAACTGATCTTCACTGTCCTATTAATAGAATATAAATAAAATAATCCAAGATATCTATAAACAGAAAGATAGCGAGGAAACACTTAGCTAACATAAATTAATTCAAGTCTCCTGGCCCAGATGAATTACACCCCAGAATACTGAAGGAGATAGCAGAATAACTTTTTGAACCAGTCTCCATAATCTTTGAAAATTTGTGGAGAACAGGAGAAGTCCCAGAAGACTAGAGAAAGCAAATGTTGTTCCTATCTTCATAAAGGGGAAGAAGGTTGACCAAGGGAACAATAGGCAGTTGATTCTGACTTCTATACCAGGAAAGATCTTTGAACAAATTATTAAACAACTTATATGTAAGTACCTGGATAAGAATTAAGTAATTAACCAGAGTCAGCATGGGTTTGCAACTAATACGTCATGTCAGACTAACCTAATTTCCTTCTATGACAGAATCACTGACTGCGTGGATCAGGGAAATGCTGTAGATATAGTATATCTTGACTTCAACAAAGCATTTGACAAAGTATCACACACCATCCTTATTGAAAAAATGACTAAGTATGGAATGTAAAAGGCAACTGTTAGGTGGATTCATAACTGGCTTACTGATCGGACCAAAAGAGTGGTCGTAAATGGCTGCACATCCAGTTGGAAGAATGTTTCAAGTAGGATACCACAGGGTTCTGTCCATTGCCCTGTATTGTTCAAAATCTTTATCAATGATTTAGATAAAGGAATTGAGGGTACACTGATTAAATTTGCTGATGACACAAAGCTAGGAGGGATAGCTAATACTAGAGAAGAGCGAGAGAGAGGATTGAAAAATATATAAATAAACTGGAGCAGTGGGCAGCAACTAACAGAATGGTTTTTAACCAGGAAAAATGCAAAGTACTACATCTGGACAATAAAAATGAAAAAAGCATATACAGAATGGGAGGAATAAGATTAAGCTACAGCACATGTAAAAAAGACTTGGGTATAATAATAGATCATAAACTGAACATGAGTCAACAGTGTGTTGCAACAGCAAAAAAGTCAAATGCTATTCTTGGATGTATTAACAGAAGCATACAGTCTAGATCACGCAAAGTTGTTATTGCCCTCTACTCCTCTTTGGTCAAATCTCCTCTGGAATACTGTGTCCAGTTTTAGGAGCCACATTTTAAAAAAGACATCAACAAACTGGAGCAAGTTCAGAGAAGAGTGACCAGAATGGTGACTGGTCTGCAAACCATGTCCTAAGAGGAACGGTTACAGGATTTGGGAATGTTTAGCTTGCAAAAAAAGACAGGGGAGACTTAATAGCTGTCTTCAAATATCTCAAGGGCTGTCACATTGTAGAAGGATCATCTTTATTTTCATTTGCACAAGAAAAGACTAGAAGCAATGGGATAAAACTGAATGAGAAGAGACACAGATTAGATATTTGAAAAAAACTTTTTGACAGTTAAGGTGATCAATGAGTGGAACAAGCTGCCATGAGAGGTGGTGAGTTCTCCTTCCATGGAAGTCTTCAAACAGAGACTGGACAGACATCTTTCTGGGATGATTTAGTGAATCCTGCTTTGAGCAGGGGGTTGGGCTAGATGACCCAGGAGGTCCCTTCCAACTCTACCATTCTATGATTCTATGATTCTTAGATACAGTCATGGCCAAAAGTATTAACACCCCTGCAATTCTGTCAGATAATACTCATTTTCTTCCTGAAAATGATTGCAAACACAAATTCTTTGGTATTATTATCTTCATTTAATTTGTCTTCAATGAAAAAACACAAAAAGAATTGTCCTAAAGCCAAATTGGATATAATTCCACACCAAACATAAAAAAAAGGGTGGACAAAAGTATTGGCACTGTTCGAAAAATCATGTGATGCTTCTCTAATTTGTGTAATTAACAGCACCTGTAACTTACCTGTGGCACCTAACAGGTGTCGGCAATAACTAAATCACACTTGCAGCCAGTTAACATGGATTAAAGTTGACTCAACCTCTGTCCGGTGTCCTTGTGTGTACCACATTGAGCATGGAGAAAAGAAAGAAGACCAAAGAACTGTCTGAGGACTTGAGAAACCAAATTGTGAGGAAGCATGAGCAATCTCAAGGCTACAAGTCCATCTCCAAAGACCTGAATGTTCCTGTGTCTACCGTGCGCAGTGTCAACAAGAAGTTTAAAGCACATGGCACTGTGGCTAACCTCCCTAGATGTGGACGGAAAACAAAAATTGACAAGAGATATCAACGCAAGATTGTGCGGATGTTGGATAAAGAACCTCGACTAACATCTAAACAAGTTCAAGCTGCCCTGCAGTCCGAGGGTACAACAGTGTCAACCCGTACTATCCATTGGTGTCTGAATGAAAAGGGACTGTATGGTAGGAGACCAAGAAAGACCCCACTTCTTACCATGAGACATAATAAAAAAGCCAGGCTGGAGTTTGCCAAAACTTACCTGAAAAAGCCTAAAACGTTTTGGAAGAATGTTCTCTGGTCAGTTGAGACAAAAGTAGAGCTTTTTGGGCAAAGGCATCAACATAGAGTTTGCATGAGAAAAAAAGAGGCATTCAAAGAAAAGAACACGGTCCCTACAGCCAAACATGGCGGAGGTTCCCTTATGTTTGGGGGTTGCTTTGCTACCTCTGGCACTGGTCTGCTTGACTGTGTGCATGGCATTATGAAGTCTGAAGACTACCAACAAATTTTGCAGCATAATGTAGGGCCCAGTGTGAGAAAGCGGGGTCTCCCTCAGAGGTCATGGGTCTTCCAGCAGGACAATGACTCAAAACCCACTTCAAAAAGCACTACAAAATGGTTTGAGAGAAAGCACTGGAGGCTTCTAAGGTGGCCAGCAATGAGTCCAGACCTGAATCCCATAGAACACCTGTGGAGAGATCTAAAAATGGCAGTTTGGAGAAGGCACCCTTCAAATATCAGGGACCTGGAGCAGTTTGCCAAAGAAGAATGGTCTAAAATTCCAGCAGAGCATTGTAAGAAACTCATTGATGGTTACCGGAAGCGGTTGGTCACAGTTATTTGGGCTAAAGGTTGTGCAACCAAGTATTAGGTGGAGGGTGCCAATACTTTTGTCTGGCCCATTTTTGGAGTTTTGTATGAAATGATCAATGTAATTACAGCAGGTCCAATACCCCTCCACAGAGAGAGAGAATTTTAGTCTAGGAAGAGGTTTTCACATGTACCCATTCAGATGGAGACGTTTATTCTCAGCGAGGTAAGGCAAGTTTAGGACCTGGTATAAGAGAGATGCCGTAAAGGGGCTACCAGGTACACATAAAATTGGCCATTTTTATGCGCTAAAAGCTCTCATTTTTCATATTTCTAGTGCAGTAATGCAGTTCAAATTTCGTGTTTTCAAGTTTACATGTTTTAACGCTGCAGTGTGCTGCCTTATTTACTTAACTATATATGAGTTGGCGACTCTAGGTTCAGCACCTGTTCACACTTAGTCTATGTTTGGATGTGCCGGTCAGGTTTTTGAAATGTATTCTTTAGCCTTCTGATCGTGCACTCCGCCTCCTAGCTTCAGGTGTTTTAATTACAGCAGGTCCAATACCCCTCCACAGAGAGAGAGAATTTTAGTCTAGGAAGAGGTTTTCACATGTACCCATTCAGATGGAGACGTTTATTCTCAGCGAGGTAAGGCAAGTTGAGGACCTGGTGTAAGAGAGATGCCGTAAAGGGGCTACCAGGTACACATAAAATTGGCCATTTTTATGCGCTAAAAGCTCTCATTTTTTATATTTCTAGTGCAGTAATGCAGTTCAAATTTCGTGTTTTCAAGTTTACATGTTTTAGCGCTGCAGTGTGCTGCCTTATTTACTTAACTATATACGAGTTGGCGACTCTAGGTTCAGCACCTGTTCACACTTAGTCTATGTTTGGATGTGCCGGTCAGGTTTTTGAAATGTATTCTTTAGCCTTCTGATCGTGCACTCCGCCTCCTAGCTTCAGGTGTTTTAATTACAGCAGCTCCAATACCCCTCCACAGAGAGAGAGAATTTTAGTCTAGGAAGAGGTTTTCACATGTACCCATTCAGATGGAGACGTTTATTCTCAGCGAGGTAAGGCAAGTTTAGGACCTGGTATAAGAGAGATGCCGTAAAGGGGCTACCAGGTACACATAAAATTGGCCATTTTATGCGCTAAAAGCTCTAATTTTTCATATTTCTAGTGCAGTAATGCAGTTCAAATTTCGTGTTTTCAAGTTTACATGTTTTAGTGCTGCAGTGTGCTGCCTTATTTACTTAACTATATACGAGTTGGCGACTCTAGGTTCAGCACCTGTTCACACTTAGTCTATGTTTGGATGTGCCGGTCAGGTTTTTGACATGTCGGTGGAGTATAAACAGAGCAAGTGTGCAATTGAATAGGCAGTGCATGTTTACAAATATGTTTGCATATGGGACTCACCTGCAGTGAAGTGTGCAATCCTCCAATGTGCCTTAAATCAGCTGGGCAAGGAGTTCGGCAAGCTGAAAATCCCCCAAGGCAAATGATAGGATTTGTTTGTGATGTCTGTAAGCAGCTTTGTGGTAGTCTGCGTTGGGGTAGTGTGGGGCCACCTGCAGGTCATTTTTCCTTACTGCAGTTTTATGAAAATTAATGTTTAAACTTTATTTAATGATCACATCGTGGTTGTGTGGATTGTTTGGCTATTTTCTTGCTGAAGGGGGCAAGTTTACCTTTCAAATGGTGCATCATTTGTGTGTGTGGGTACAGTATGATATAAAGTAATCAACAAAAAAGAGTGTTTAGAAATAATATATAAGGATTTTTCAATAAAGATCATTACTGTTATTTAACACATGGCTGTGTTTTTCCTTTTTTGGTGTAATACTCAAGTAAAATGGGCCAAAAAATAGATTTAACTGACTCTTAAAAGTCACAAATTGTTAGAAAAGTGTAGCACTTTTGAAATTTCTAAGATATTGGGGCATGATCATATCAAATGTTTTGTTGCAAATAATCGACAGAATTGGAAAAAAAATGTTTAGCATTAAAGATGTACCATAGCTGCCTCAAAAATAGTACTGAATAATAACAATTTATTCTAATAATTTGGGTTTTACAGTTAAATACTTTTATGCTAATGACCTATCTGACACCCAACACACCATATATCAATCAGCTGTTGTCATCTGGTGGTATAAGGGGCATGTCATAATTCTGTACATGGTCAGATACTGCAGGTCAGCTCCTCTTCTCTTTGATTAGTTGAGCGTTAAGACTTTCACTAAAATTATGTCACTTTGGATAAATGTTGCTGAAATTTGGTACATTATAAAATTGTACATTTTTCAATGGATATAAAACAAAACAGAATTGCCATAAAATACATAAACAGCATGTAGAAGAAATAGAAAAACTGAACACTTATTCATTTTACATATTGTGGTAGATCAGCTCACTCAGCGGTACTTGGAGGTAGACAAGGGAGCACTATCTCTTTAAACCCTTCCCGACCTGCGACACAGCGTATGCGTTATGAAAGTCGGTGCCAATCCGACCTGTGACGCATATGCTGTGTCACAGAATGATCGCGTCCCTGCAGATCGGGTGAAAGGGTTAACTCCAATTTCACCCGATCTGCAGGGACAGGGGGAGTGGTAGTACAGCCCAGGGGGGTGGTTTCACCCCCCCGTGGCTATAATCGCTCTGATTGGCTGTTGAAAGTGAAACTGCCAATCAGAGCGATTTGTAATATTTCACCATTAAAACTGGTTAAATATTACAATCCAGCCATGGCCGATGCTGCAATACCATCGGCCATGGCTCGAAACACTGGTCTTCCCCACCACCACCACCGATCGCCCCCCAGTCCTCCGATCAGTCCTGTACACTGCTGCGCTCCCCTCCATCCTCGTGTCCACTCCCCTGTGCTCTTGTCCGCTCTCCCCCGTGCTCCAATCCCACCCCCGTGCAACAATCCCACCACCCTGCACTCCGATCCACTCCCCATGCTCCGATCCACCCCCGCGCTCTGATCCACCCCCCCGCGCTCCAATCCACCCCCCATGCTCCGATCCACCCCCCCGTGCTCCACCCCACCCCATCATACTTACCGAGCCTCCCGGGGTCCGTCCGTCTTCTCCATGGGCGCCGCCATCTTCCAAAATGGGGGGGCATGCGCAGTGCGCTCGCCAAATCTGCCGGTAGGCAGATTCGTTCCAATGTGCATTTTGATCACTGTGATAAAACCTATCACAGTGATCAAAATAAAAAAAATAGTAAATGACCCCCCTGCCTTTGCATCCCCATAGTTAGGGACAATAATAAAATAAAGAAATTTTTTTTTTCCCTCTAAGGTTGGGGTTAGAACTAGGGTTAGCGTTAGGGTTTCGGTATGTGCACACGTATTCTGGTCCTCTGCGGATTTTTCCGCAGCAGATTTGATAAATCCGCAGTGCTAAACAGCTGCGGATTTATCGCAGATTTACCGCAGTTTTTCTGCGCATTTCACTGCGGTTTTACAACTGCGATTTTCTATTGGAGCAGTTGTAAAACCGCTGCAGAATCCGTAGAAAGAAGTGACATGCTGTGCAATGTAAACCGCTGCGTTTCCATGCAGTTTTTCTGCAGCATGTGTACAGCGATTTTTGTTTCCCATAGGTTTACATTGAACTGTAAACTCATGGGAAACTGCTGCGGATCCGCAGCATTTTCCGCAGCGTGTGCACATACCTTTAGAATTAGGCTATGTGCACAAAGTGTGGATTGGGCTGCGGATCCGCAGCGGATTGGTCGCTGCGGATTCGCAGCAGTGTTCCATCAAGATTACAGTACCATGTAAACATATGGAAAACCAAATCCGCTGTGCCCATGGTGCGGAAAATACTGCGCGGAAATGCAGCGTTGTATTTTCGGCAGCATGTCAATTCTTTGTGCGGATTCCGCAGCGTTTTACACATGTTCCTCAATAGGAATCCGCAGGTGAAATCCACACAAAAAACACTGGAAATCCGCGGTAAATCCGCAGGTAAAACGCAGTGCCTTTTACCCGCGGATTTTTCAAAAATGGTGCGGAAAAATCTCACACGAATCCGCAACGTGGGCACATAGCCTTAGGGTTAGGGTTGGAATTAGGGTTGTGGTTAGGGTTAGGGTTGTGTTGGGGTTAGGGTTGTGGTTAGGGGTGTGTTGGGGTTAGGGTTGTGATTAGGGTTATGGCTACAGTTGGGATAAGGGTTTGGGGTGTGTTGGGGTTAGTGTTGGAGGTAGAATTGAGGGGTTTCCACTGTTTAGGCACATCAGGGGTCTCCAAACGCAACATGGCGCCACCATTGATTCCAGCCAATCTTGTATTCAAAAAGTCAAATGGTGCTCCCTCACTTCCGAGCCCTGACGTGTGCCCAAACAGTGGTTTACCCCCACATATGGGGTACCAGCATACTCAGGACAAACTGCGCAACAATTACTGCGCACAAAAACTGCGCACAATTTTTTTGTGAAAAAAAAGTACTTTTTCATTTTTACGGATAAATTTGTGAAGCACCTGGGAGTTTAAAGTGTTCACAATGCATCTAGATAAGTTCCTTGGGGCGTATAGTTTCCAAAATGGGGTCACTTGTCAGGGAGCTCCAATGTTTAGGCACACGGGGGCTATCCAAACATGACATGGTGTTCGCTAAAGAGTGGAGCCAATTTTTCATTCAAAAAGTCAAATGGCGCTCCTTCCCTTCCAAGCCCTGTCGTGCGCCCAAACAGTGGTTTACCCCCACATATGAGGTATCAGCGTACTCAGGACAAATTGGAGTGGTTCAGTTTCTCCTTTTACCATTGGGAAAATAAAAAAATTGTTGCTAAAAGATCATTTTTGTGACTAAAAAGTTAAATGTTCATTTTTTCCTTCCATGTTGCTTCTGCTGCGGTGAAGCACCTGAAGGGGTTAATAAACTTCTTGAATGTGGTTTTGTACACCTTGAGGGGTGCAGTTTTTGAATGATGTCACTTTTGGGTATTTTCAGCCATATAGACCCCTCAAACTGAATTCAAATGTGAAGTGGTCCCTAAAAAAATGGTTTTGTAAATTTTGTTGTAAAAATGAGAAATTGCTGGTCAAATTTTAACCCTTATAACTTCCTAGCAAAAAAAAATTTGTTTCCAAAATTGTGCTGATGTAAAGTAGACATGTGGGAAATGTTATTTATTAACTATTTTGTGTCCCATAACTCTCTGGTTTAACAGAATAAAAATTAAAAATGTGAAAATTGCGAAATTTTCAAAATTTTCGCCAAATTTATGTTTTTATCACAAATAAACGCAGAATTGATTGACCTAAATTTACCACTATCATGAAGCCCAATATGTCACGAAAAAACTGTCTCAGAACCGCTAGGATCCGTTGAAGCGTTCCCGAGTTATTACCTCATAAAGGGACAGTGGTCAGAATTGCAAAAAATGACCTTGTCATTAAGGTCAAAATAGGCTGGGTCATGAAGGGGTTAATTCCTTCATTGGTTTATTATTATGTACATGTGGCATAAAACATAGTCAAGTAAAAATAAACAGGGCCCTTTAGGCAAAACATGAAAACAAAACAAAATCGTATCTCACAGTCCATATGTCTGCGGGGATCCTCCCGCTCAGAGTTAGCAAAAACACATGGTTGAGTTTAGCACCAACACAAGCACTTTCCGGGAGTTAGTCTCTCCAAACATTCTGAACATTGAATGCCTAAGAAGGCTGCCTATTTAAACCCCAGACTGCACTATGAGGTGGAGATAAGGTGAACAACCTTCCACCCGATCTTTGGATGTCCACAAAAACCCAGCCCTTAAAATGGCAGATAAACCCCTCTTAACACATAGTGTGCTGGAGCAAACTTCTGGGTTTCAAATCTCTAAAGCTAATAGTGTCAGTGAAATGTATCTCCCCTCCGGCATTTTGACAGTGACTTTGTCATAATATCTATAAAAATATAGTCAAAAGTGTAAAAATATCCAGAGTTGGACAACTTTTTAAAACTTGGTTGCAAAGAAAAACATAATTAAGTAAAGGTGAAGAGCCTACTGGATTTCCTAGTAAGCTGCAATTTTTGGAGATCCACCACCTGTCTGTTCCCAAGGGGATAAAATATTATCATTATTATTATTATTATTATTATTATTTCAGTTGTAGTTTTCTATGCAGTTTTTTACTTCCATTCTGTCACATGCAGATGTTCACTTTATTGCTTACAGTGAATATTTTCTTCTATACTTCTAAAATCCAAGATTTTCCTCATATATGAGCACCATCAAATGCCACCAGTAATTTTTTTTTGTTCATTGCATGCATTAAAAAAAAAAAAAGCTTCAAGTCGACGATCTTGAGATACAACGAGGAGCTCAATTTATCATTACCAAAATAGGAACCAAAATGTTGATGTCAATCAGGATTTAAAACATGGCAGAATGCCATTTTAATTTAGATCTCAGTGTGTTAGATAAGACTTGTAACTATTTCATGCCAATTCAGAAACAAGGCTTCATGCACTACAATAGTTGAGGTATTGTTTGGGATCGTACAGCTTCTGCTGATGTTGTGTATTCTCATTTTGCAGTTCTGTAGATTTGTGGGGTTTGAGCTAAAATTGATAGTATATATCCCTGATTAATATACTACAATTTTCATGCTAAGGCGCATTATTAGAAATGCATTTTTTAATATGTTCCATTTCTTTTATACCATCGATATAATCCACAGCATTGTAGTTGTACTAAGATTTAATAATAGTAATAATAATAACTAATTATTTTATGTAGCGGCAACTTATCTCTGCAGTGCTTTTTAATTATGGAAGTAACAAGTAATGTTACAATTCAGTTAAACAAATGAATAAATAACAAGAAATAAGATGTGTTTTTGCAGAGAACAATCTATAGTTCCTTTGAAACAATAGGAAAGACACAATTGCTACACACCCGTGGCAAGGAGGCTGGAAATGGTGGCAAAACTAGAGCGGTTTGCCCACATGGAAATCGATACTGCTAATACTAATTTTATTGACACAATGCCTCATGACCCTGCCATCCATAAATAGTCAGGAGGTGAAGTAGCGGAACAACAGATAGAAGTAGAACTTGTAGTGTGAGACTCCTTGGGGGCGAGTCTTTAGGCAACAGCCAGCAAAGGGTGATGTTTCACTTAGCCAACAATTAAAGATGTGTTCACTGTGGTGTCTTTTTGTAAGTCCAAGTTACCTACACTGACCCAAAGAATGGGTAGTTTAAAAGAGGATCTTTCTAATAGTAAGTCTGAGATGAAGAGGTTATTGAGAAAACTGGTGCTGTAGAGGACAGAGTGAGCACTAATGAGGACGATATCCTGAATGTGAAGAGGGTTCAAAGTAGGTCAACACAACGTATATCTGAACTTGTTACTAAGACAGACGACCTAGAAAACCGCATGATAAGTAGTAGCCTAAGAATTATAGAAATCCTGGAAAAAAGAGAAGAGAATGCGCTCACTGAATTAATGGAAAACTGGCTTAAGGCCGGGGTCACACTAGCATATAACACAGACAAGTGCTATGCGAGAAAACATCACATAGCACTTGGACCAGTGTTAATCTCTGGGGCAGATCACATCTGCGATTATTTTCTCATGCCAAATCGGCATGTGAGAACAATGCATGCTACGATTGGCACCAGGACTCAGCCAAGTCTTGGCTCACTCGCACCCATATAAGTCTATGGGTGTGAGTGACACAGCACACATCACTCGGATATCATCCAAGGGCTGTGCGATATACGCCGATGCCGGCAATAGAAGAGATGGAGAAATGAGTTTCTCCACCTCCTCCACAGCTGTGCTCCGATCCCCTCAGTGCAAGAAGCTCGGAGCACAGAAGCATGACAGAGGCATGACTCGGCTCCAGTTCGCAGCAGACCAGGAGCTGAGAGTCATTAGCATATCACATCCAATGCTCTCGCATATGCTAGTATGACCCTGGCCTAAAAATTAGTTCGGGACTGATATTCTTACACCTTTAATTGCTATTGAACGAGTACACATAGAATACACCATCCAAATGAAGCAAAAAGAGAGGAGCTGCCGAATCAAGACCAGTGATGCCCATTGGACCGGACTGTCCTGTAGGTGAGTAGAATAAAAGTAATTTTTTGTATTATTGAGAGCACATTGGGAAATATAGACAAAATTTTAAAATGCTGTATGTGAGGGCTTACAGGTGATGGCCCTACTTTATATGGGAAACACCCTGTGACAGGCTCCCTTTAAATATATGCCATGATGATAAAATGTATGCTGGACAGCCATCAGGAATTTCTGACCTCTGTGTAGCCAAGATGTTTGAACCCCTGCTCTTCCTATGGCGATGATTAGGGCAGCAGTAATTATCAGTTAGCTTCAGAATACACATACTAAGTTAATTCAAGCTCCATATTTAATTAATTAAAAAATAAGACATGACTGCAACACCTATTTACTGCTGTTGGTCCCAGAGGTGTCTTTGCTGCCAGCACTACACCAACTTGACTCATCCAGAACTTGGTGTGACAGCAAACAGAAAAGAAAGGAATATGGAACAACAGGCTGTGAAAATTCCCATGTTATTTATTGGATTTAATTTAGACCCTATATATATTTTTCTAGTTAAATTCACTGCACATAATCTGGAAGTGGTCCAGAGGGTCTACCAATACTTATCGAAACAAGACTGGGGGCTGCTTGAGAATTTTTTTCGTTGTAGAATAAGTTGACGGGGTTTTTTGCACCATTTTAGGGTACATAGGAGTTTTTGATCATTTTTATTCAGTTTTTGGGGACATTAAATGAACAAAAATAAGTTTTAACACTGGATTTTGCTTTCTAGTGCATTTATTGGTTCAAATATATGCTAATTATATATATTGCGGCATTGCTAGAGATGATCAAATCTGTTGAAATTCAAATTTACCTGCTTTGATTAAATTTTCAAAATATCTTAAGAGCAAATAAATTTGAGTGAAATTGAATTCTACCACGAATTCTGAATATTTTATAAAAATCCGCATTCGCCAAAACATAGATTTTTTGTAAAATGCTTTCTCATAGACTTGCATTGCTGATTTTGATCTCGCACTCTGATCAATATTGGATGCACTGCCACAATTCTGAATGGACCAATTGGACATTTGAACAGCCCCATAGACGGCAATGAATATAAGTGCTATACATGCAAAAACTGGATACTACTTGTACGTAAAAAAAAGTGAACGAGCTCTTAGGCCACATTTACATATTCAGTATTTGATCAGTATTTTCCATCAGTACTTCTAAGTGAAAACCAGGAGTGGGTGAAAAATTCAAAAGTGGTGCATATGTATCTTTTATTCTTTTCTTCTGATTGTTCCACTCCTGGTTTTGGCTTCCAAATACTGATGGAAAATACTGACCAAATACTGAATGTGTGAACGTGCCCTTAGCAGTAAAGAAACCTCCCATGCACATTAGTTTATTCGAGGCATAAACATTCACATATGTGGACTAAAGGAACAATAAATAATACTGGCTCAAAAACAATAACTAAATGATTTCTTAAACACAGCACAACAATAGCATTCCAGCATAAAAGTGGGTTCTCACCCTGCTGCAGGTATACCCATGTTGCAGAGCTCATAAAAAAGGCAAATCCAAACTTATTCTGCAATGTTATGAACTGTGTCTAACCAATTTAGATCAAACTATAATCAGAATATGTTAAAATTTAGTTAAAATATATGGGGGGCAATTTAATAGATTATATTTAACATGTATACTCACAAAATATATTTTATTATTCTAAAAATGCAAGAATTGAACTTGAAAAATGTCCATGCGCTAGTATAAACTTGATAATGTGTGTGTAGATGAATGACTGTCGATCGATGAAAGCTCCTTAATCTTTCCCATTCCTTGTGTTGTTGACTGCTCGCGAATGGTGGACGCTATCTAGTGCCCGACAGTGCTACCTGCACACATAGCACACATTACAGTACCTTTTTGCAGTGCCTGTCTCTACGGCACCGTGCACAATCAGTGCGCTTTCCTGACAGCCTGTCAGTGTAGGGTGGGAATTCCCGCTTGGACTCTGCATCTGACTCGGGGCATCCTCAGGCGCGGGCTCAAAAGCCACCGAGGGTCAGAGCAAGTCCAATCACGAGTTTAGTGGGGGTGATTCATAGCGATCTTACAGCTGCACCCTGTGACTGCTAAAAGGGCGTAGCCTATTTTGGCGACTCTGTGAAGCAACAGAGTTCGCTTCCATTTACACTGGGTAAAGTCTATCCCACGTGTGAGCAAGTGTCCATCCGCCATTACTCAGCAGCAGGTAACTTTTCTGCACGGTGGACCCCGGGCTGCGAACGCACCTCATATCTACCTCTTTATTATTTGGTGTGTTCTGCTAGACCTAACAATACCTTCCTCTGAAAACTTAATGTCCCCCTCCACATTCACCCAATTCTGTACTCCCAATTTCTTCTCATTTCCTGCTGCTTCATATCCTGCTGCAAGTAACGTGAACCTTAAGGGTCCCCAACACAGAGCGGCAAAGAACACATATAATTTGCTGTTCTTTAATCTCTTGTTGCATACTAGTTAACTTTTTTTCAGGATAATTATGAGGGTGTTGAGACTGTTGATGACACATTTCCCCCAATTAATGTATTTTGTTGCCTTTTAAAGAGCTTTACAAGGCAAATGCTTATCACCTGCCAATGATGCATCTCAAAGTAAGCCATGCACCAGTTTCAAAAATTTACAAATGCAAGGAAATAAGGTGCAACAGAAATGCAAAAAAATGATAAAGCTTATGGCTTGTTATCACTTGTTATAGCTTTACTTGTTATCACTTGATTCTGTGTATTATTATTATTCACAGACTATTAGTAAAATTCTCTATAGTCTCTATTCTAAAGTACACCATACACTGATTTAGACCTTCTATCCCTATGTGTACACTGATCTTCAATCATTAAGCTTTAACTATTTAAACAGCCACTTCTTTTCTTGACTAAATATTTGATAGTGCCTATGGTTGTCCTCTTTGATTAGCTGCTCTAGACCATATGATGTGATAGCGGCAAGGAAATATTAAGAAAACTACATGGCCAAATATATTATCATGTGAACCCATACGTTTCTCAGCACTGTGTGAAATGGCCCGAAAAGGATTGTTTTCTAGAGTTGCGCAAATCGAATTGCAAATAGTTTGAATTCACTGGAATCTACAAATTTCTGGAAATTCAACTGAAACTCTATTAGCATTTGATCTATTTGATAATCTCTTGTCATTATGGAAGCACCATTATGAATTTTGTCTTGTGTATGCATTGCTTTTATTTTTTAAATAATACATATTTAAGCAGGAAAAATGTAGTTTTTGTGAAAATTTATTTTTTTGTTAAAAAAACAAGATTCCAAGGATATTACACTGCAAAACTTCTGCGTTGCACGCACCGCCCATAGTCACTTAATGTACACACAACACAATGCTTACATTTGTAATACATGCTCCCAGTTGAAGCACGTGCGGCATACATTATTATTATTATTATTATTATTGTCATTAATTTACACATTTAGGGTCATATTGCTAAAACACTAAAAGAGGGAAAGAAGTTATATAAATATGAATGACAAAATAGGTATAAACAGCTGAGTTAGTTGCTGTCTGATGTTTTGAATTATGGAAAACAATTCTACGATCTTGTAATCCATGTGCGTTTCCAAATATCTAAGAGCAGGCAATGCTTTATTCTTATACTTGGTGCAAATGCTTATTTTTATGTCCCTCACACAGAAAGTAATACCTAAATACATGAAAGCCCAATTATGTCTCCCCACTCACATCTACCTAACATCTGGGGAATATGTCATTTAGATGCTGCTTAATGCTTGCACAAGATAGTATGCAATTGCCGCAGTAAACTGTTGCTAGTTTCTATTGTTGCCGCAAAATTGATTGGCCCTTTAAAACCAAATATAAGATTTTGAGTTGTGAGCGGAACAGTTAAAAAAAGACAACATTGTGACATTTCCTGTGTCATACCCTACAGGTGGTATACTGCACATGCCAGATTATATATTACTCACAACGTCTTAGTAATAGACAATTTTTTTCCTAACATATTATTTGGATATAGTCTAAATATGCTGGCATTTTAATAAAGATAAAGTGATATCATAGCCGTAGAATCATGGAAAGTTTAAACAGAGCAACCCTTATAGAACACAAGGCTAGTTCACTATACATTGCTGCTCTATTGAGTAGGCATACAAATAGGTAGTACATTTTTTTTAATAGCCTCAAGCCATGGTGACTTGATAAGATGACCGACCACTGGGAAGATCAATCTTTTGAAAGCCTAGATAATTCCATCACGGTCTTCATCATTATCCTGATAATATCCAACCTTTGGGTTGCTGGTCCTCCTCTTCGCCTTGTTCCTTCTATTCTTCCGACCATGATGTCTTTCTCCAATGACTTCTCTCTTCATATAATGTACATAGAGTAGGCAAACTAGGAAAGTGCAATAAGTAGAATTAGGCACCATTTTAATGAATTGTATCCACATAGTACCTGAATGGCTATGCAAGAAAAAAAATTAAAAGGAGCTCCACAAAGGCAAGTTGTCCCTTCGACCTAACAATCAGATTGGGGATCCATTGACCACATTATTCAAGTACCTGTAATTGCTTCCTGTGTCCAGAATGCCTCTTTCATATATATTCACCCAGTATCTATTAGTGTAGTTCATTAGCTGATGTAATCCATGATTTTTTAATTTCTATAAGCAATGGTTGGTTATGAAAACTTGTATATATTCCGCTTTTTAATTGTGGAAAGCAAATAAGTTGTAACAAGAGTGATGATAAAAAGTAAAAAACAAAGTTCTGTTGAATAAATTAGTCTCTTACAAATTGAATTTATAATTCCACTTTAACGGCGCAATGTAGACATCTCAGCCGATAAGCTTTACTAATAACGCCGATTAAGTTTGTTTTCCTTCCTTTATTAGCATAATAAAAATCTTAAGACAGTATGGAGAAGCGCTATGTAATATCTCACAATGGCTCAATATACGTAAGTGCTACAGATGGTTGTGAACTATCTCCATTTATTTTCTCCTTAAAATAAATAGGAGACAACTATCATGCTTAAAGAATGGAACAAACTGTCTGATGTTTGGTGACACGGATGTCGTTGTTTACCAAATTTGCAGAAGATCCTCAACACAAGTCAAGTTAGTCTTTGAAGGATTTCAAAGTTTTCTTTCTATTGTCAAAAAGTATTCTCTAAGGTCTTGTTTTTTCATTTTTTTTCATATAGAGCTTTATAAGGTGACATATGGTAAGTTGATATATGCATTTTTTTTAAATGACTAAAATGATGACAAACACAATCTACAAAGACTTCAGATTTCTGAAATTTGCAAAGACCAAGAAGTCATTTGACAAAGGAGGGGTTATTTATTTTGGAGAAAAGAAGAGGTGATTATTAGTGTTGAGCATTCCGATACCGCAAGTATCGGGTATCGGCCGATATTTGCGGTATCGGAATTCTGATACCGAATTCCGATACTTCCCGCGTATTGGATACCGGAATCGGACGTTCCCAGAATTCAAACTGAACGCAGCAGCCAATGAGGAATGATTGGAAGTGTGGGCACATCCTGTTTAGCATGGTGGGCATGTAAGTACTGGCAAGGCTGTGATTGGCTGCTGAAATGATGTCACTCTGCACTATAAAAAACGCTGCCGCCATTTTGCGCTCACTCTGCTGTGATTTCAGTTAGGGACAGGACGCTGTGTTCTAACTGAGGGCCAGTCGAGCTAGCTAATTGCTTTATTTTCCTTTCCAAAGGCTAATTTAGCAAAACGCTGTGTGTTCTTCACTGTTCACCTTGCTCTTGCCTTGCAGCGCTGTTTTAACAGCGTTCTGCAAGGTCTCTCTGTGTGTGTGTGTGTGTGCAGCTCACTCTGTAGTCTGTGTGCAGCCATATACCCGGTTGTATTCAGCTCAGGGGGGGTTCACACTGCCTCACACAGTTGTCCTTTTTTGCTCTTAGTGCAGCCTGCTGCACATTTTTTCTCAAATTTCCTATTAGTGTTTTTCCTCCAGTCTCCAGCTCTATTGTGGAAAAACACTACATAGGATAACCTAGAGGGGGTTTTTTGGGCCTTGCAGCGCCGTTTACGGCTGTCTGCACGGTCTCCGTGTGAGCCCAGCTCGCCCTGTAGTCTGTGTGCAGCCATAGCCGGTTGGATTCAGCTCAGGGTTCGTTACTGGCTCATACCTTGAGAAAAATTTTCCTTTTTTTCAAATAGTGCAGCCTGTTTAAAATTTGAAAAAAAAAAATTCCTATTAGTGTCTTTCCACTCGTATCCAGCTAAATAGTGGAAAAACACTATATAGGATAACCTAGAGGAGGGTTTTTTGGCCTTGCAGCGCCATTTACGGCTGTCTGCACGGTCTCCGTGTGAGCCCAGCTCGCCCTGTAGTCTGTGTGCAGCCATAGCCGGTTGGATTCAGCTCAGGGTTCGTTACTGGCTCATACCTAGAGAAAAATTTTACTTTTTTTCAAATAGTGCAGCCTGTTTAAAATTTGAAAAAAAAAATTCCTATTAGTGTCTTTCCACTCGTATCCAGCTAAATAGTGGAAAAACACTATATAGGATAACCTAGAGGAGGGTTTTTTGGCCTTGCAGCGCCGTTTATGGCTGTCTGCACAATCTCTGTGTGAGCGCAGCTCGCCCTGTAGTCTGTGTGCAGCCATAGCCGGTTGGATTCAGCTCACGGTGCGTTACTGCCTCATACCTTGAAAAACAATTTCCTTTTTTTCAAATAGTGCAGCCTGTTTAAAATTTGAAAAAAAAAATTCCTATTAGTGTCTTTCCACTCGTATCCAGCTAAATAGTGGAAAAACACTATATAGGATAACCTAGAGAAGGGTTTTTTGGCCTTGCAGCGCCGTTTACGGCTGTCTGCACGGTCTCTGTGTGAGCGCAGCTCGCCCTGTAGTCTGTGTGCAGCCATAGCCGGTTGGATTCAGCTCAGGGTGCGTTACTGCCTCATACCTTGAAAAACAATTTCCTTTTTTTCAAATAGTGCAGCCTGTTTAAAATTTGAAAAAAAAAATTCCTATTAGTGTCTTTCCACTCGTATCCAGCTAAATAGTGGAAAAACACTATATAGGATAACCTAGAGGAGGGTTTTTGGCCTTGCAGCGCCGATTACGGCTGTCTGCACGGTCTCTGTGTGAGCGCAGCTCGCCCTGTAGTCTGTGTGCAGCCATAGCCGGTTGGATTCAGCTCAGGGTGCGTTACTGCCTCATACCTTGAAAAACAATTTCCTTTTTTTCAAATAGTGCAGCCAGTTTAAAATTTGAAAAAAAAAATTCCTATTAGTGTCTTTCCACTCGTATCCAGCTAAATAGTGGAAAAACACTATATAGGATAACCTAGAGGAGGGTTTTTTGGCCTTGCAGCGCCGTTCACGGCTGTCTGCACGGTCTCCTTGTGATTTAAACTAGCTCTGTAGCCCGATCTGCACCAAAAAAAAAGTTAAGTTCACCAAACACAACTTAACACTTGTGTAGGCCACATTTGAAAAATAATAAAGTTTAGTCCACAATTTACAACATTAGTGTTTCTTACACCTGTTAGGAGGAGCATTTCAGGAATAAGCACACTAAGGCCTTAGTACTTTTCTGCTTATCTTTATCTGTCAACCAAGATGAAGAGGGCAGGGAGTAAGGCACGTGGGCGTGGGCGCGGAGCAGGGAGAGGAGCAGGGAGAGGACGTGGTGATTCTGTGCCTGCTGCGGGCGCCGGTGACTCGTCGTCACTCAGTTTCAGCAGGGAACAGTCCTTCATGCGCAGCTTTGTCGGAGAGCGCCGTGCACCGCTGCTGCGTGAAGACCAAATTGAAGCCGTTGTCGGGTGGATGGCAGCTAACGCCTCAGCATCGACTTCAGTTAGTGCCACATCCTCTCAGGCACAGACCACTGGAGAGCAGCCATCTGTCTCTTCACCACCTGCCAAATTGGCCAGGCAGTCAGAGAGCCCAGGACAGGAGCCGTCTCTACTTCTGTTCTCTGAATCTCTTGGCTTGGAAACAGGGGGCCAGCCAAGCAGCATTGGAGAAATGGAAGAAGAGGCAGTGTGCAGTGATGCCCAACAGCTTTTTCTCTCTGACTCTGAAGAGGCAGGTGGGCCAGTGCCTCCGGTGACCACAGCGCAGTACGCATCTGATGATGAAACTCAGGTGCCGCTTTCTGATGCGTACTGTGCTGCCGAGACTACCCAGGAGGAGCAGTTGGTGGCAGAGGGTAGTGGAGATGATGAGGTCCTTGACCCATCGTGGCGTGAGGAACAGGAAGGTGGTGGGAGCAGCTCTGAGGAAGAGCTTCCCCTTACGGGCCAAAGAGGGAGAGGGAGGGGGAAGACTGCGGAGCCTGTAGCCTCCACTTTGGCACCCGTTAGGAGCCTGTCTCTTTCCAAAGCCAAAAAGGGCGCTCCCAAGACTTGCAGTGCCTGGTCCTTTTTTGACACAGTTGCAGATGACATTTGTTTTGTCAAATGCAAGCTGTGTCATTAGAAAGTAAAAAGAGGTAAAAGTGTCAGCAACCTCAATACCACAAATATGTGGAAACATGTGCGGAACAGGCACGCAGTGGAGTTACAGAAACACAGTGAAGACGTAGGCCAACCAACAGCGGCAGCTACCACCTCTTCATCTCGTGTTGCCTCTTCCTCCACTGTTGTCCAGAGACCTAGTGTAATTCCACCCACAGCACCACCTTCCCAGTCATCCTCACACTCCCAGTCTACTCTACAGCCATCGGTAGTCCAGGCATGGGAGAACAGGCGGGCATTCTCGGCCAACCACCCCCGAGCACAGGCTCTGAATGCAGGCATTGCCAAACTGTTGTCCCTGGAAATGCTCTCGTTCAGGCTGGTGGAGACTGACAGCTTCCGTGACTTGATGGCATTGGCAGTCCCACAGTACAAGGTGCCCAGCCGCTTTTACTTCAGCAGGCAGGCTGTCCCTGCCCTGCACAGGCATGTTGAGGCAAACATAAAACATGCGCTACTGAACGCCGTCAGTAGCAAGGTCCACCTCACCACCGATGCGTGGACCAGTCAGCATGGACAGGGGCGATATGTTTCCCTCACTGCCCATTGGGTTAATGTTGTTGAGCCAGGTACAGATCGTGCGAGTGGCGCAGGACGTGTCCTGCCCACTCCAAGGATTGCAGAAATCCAGTCTGTACGCATCGACTCCTCCTCTTACACCAGTTCCTCTGATTCCTCTCTGCAGGATCCGTCACAGTCCACCTCCACATGGACCCGTGAACGTTTACCTATGACCGACATGAGCACAGCCGTGGCCAAACGTCAGCAGGCCGTCTTGAAACTAGTTTCATTGGGGCATCGAAGCCACACAGCGCAGGAGCTCTGGAATGCCATCAAACAGGAGAGCGATGTGTGGTTACTGCCAGCGAATCTCCAGCCAGGCATGGTAGTGTGTGACAATGGCCGAAATCTGGTGGCAGCTTTGGCCCTTGGCAACCTCACTCACATCCCATGTCTGGCACATGTGCTCAATTTGGTTGTGCAGAGTTTTCTGAGGGACTATCCGGATCTTGATGCCCTGCTGCACAAGGTCCGCCTAGAGTGTGCTCACTTGCGGCGTTCCAGCTTGGCCAGATCCCGCATTGCTGCTCTGCAGCGCCGATTCCGCCTTCCGGAACACCGCATCATATGTGACCTACCTACCCGGTGGAATTCCACGTTACATATGTTGGAGCGGTTGTGTGAGCAGCAGCAAGCAATTATGGAGTACCAGCTGCATCAGGCGCAAAGAAGTCGCAGTAAGCGCCGATCAGACTTCACAACCACAGAGTGGGCCACTATGAAGGACGTCTGCCAGGTTTTGCGTCCTTTTGATTATTCCACGCGGATGGCAAGTGCAGATGATGCACTAGTCAGCATGACTGTCCCCCTTATCTGCCTGCTTCAGCAAACTTTGCAAGGGTTAAGGGATGATGTGGTGGAAGAGGTGGAGGATGAGGAGTCACCTTTTCCATCAGCTTCTGGAGAGTCAGCGCCACGTGGTTCCTCACAAAGGGGTACGCAGGGGCCAATTTGTGAGGAGGATGAGGAGGAGTCAATGGAGGAGGAAGAGCTCCGTCCAGAGGAGGGAGCGACACAATTGTCCAGTGGTCAGTGTGTACAGCGAGGGTGGGGTGATGACGAGCGGGCAGAGATCATGTCTCAAGCAGGGGACAGCGTTTCTGGGCCAGTTGGCACTCTGCAGCACATGGTGGATTTCATGCTGCAGTGCCTGAGAAACGACCGCCGCATCGACCACATTCTCAACATGCCTGATTATTGGGTGTTCACCCTCCTCGATCCTCGCTACCGGGACAACGTCCAAAACCTCATCCCTGCGTTGACCCGGGAGCGTAAATTGCGGGAGTACCACGACACACTGGTGAATTCCATCATCTTCTCCTGTCCAACTGAGAGGAGTGCTGCTAGTGCTTTACAAAGCAGCTCAGTGCGTCGAGGCAGTGGGGGAGGCTCTGCCCAAAGAGGGAGCAGAAGCAGTGCCTCTGCCCAAGGCAAGCCCAGTATGGCACAACTCTGGCACACTTTTGTGTGCCCGCCCCAAATGTCTACACCATCACCGGCGGCTCCAGTCAGCAGGAGGCAACGGTTCCGTCAGATGGTGACAGACTACATGGCTTGCCCTCTTACTGTACTCCCAGACGGCTCTTCCCCGTTCAAGTTTTGGGTCTCTAAGCTGGATACATGGCCAGAGCTAAGCCAGTATGCATTGGAGGTGCTGGCTTGCCCTGCGGCTAGTGTCTTATCGGAACGTGTCTTTAGTGCCGCAGGTGGTGTACTAACAGACCGTCGCATGCGACTATCCTCCGATAACGTTGACCGGCTTACTTTCCTGAAAATGAACCAGGCCTGGATCTCGCAGGAATTTGCCACTCCTCTGCCTGATTAAGTAATTGGGTGTCATCCAGGTCTCCTGCTGTGTTCATCTTTCTACCACCTGAACTGCTATTCCTGGGCTCCAACACCGCCAGTTGCGGCTCAGAAGTGCAGGCTGCACAGTAAAAACATACGACCCAGTGTTATTGGGTTTCAGTAACGTCAGCTGATCCCCAGCTGTGTAGCCGGCAATGTGTCCTGCGACCGCCACGCTGGCACAACAACCTACATGTAAGGGAACCTGTCCCCCCCCCCGTCGTTTGTTACTGAAAGAGCCATCTTGTGCAGCAGTAATGCTGCACAAGGAAAAGGTAGCTCTTTTTTTTTAGCTCCTTGCACACGCAGAACTTAACACTTATAAAATGTGTTCACTGATACCGTTATACCGTCCCGGAGCTGGGACTTTCCTTCGTAATGTGACGCAGCACAGCCGTCATTCCTACCCCCTTGGTGCCATGCGCTGCCTCCTCAGCGTTGTTTTAAGCTGTCACGGAGCCTGCGCTGTTCTGTTATCCCTTGGGCATGCCCTATTTGCGCTGCCTGTCTTCTGACATAATTTGGTGTCAGGCTGGCTGCGACTGTGCGGCCGCGCTGCCCGAAATCCCGCCTCGCAGTGTCTTCTGATTGAGTCACACTGCGGGCCTGGGATCCATGGGCATGCGCAGTGCATATCTTCCCCTCGGGCTCTCGCTCATTTCCCTCCGCCTTCTTTAGACTGTGCGCCGTCAGCTGATCCCTAGCATGCCACGGCCGTGACACCGCACAGTCTGAAGAAGAGGGAAGGAGGGGAGTGAGAGTCGAGGTTATGCACTGTGCATGCCCATGGTTCCAAGGCCCGCAGTGGGATTACGTTAGACGAGACTGCGAGGTGGGATCTGGAGCAGCGTGGACGCACAGGCACTGACAGCCTGACACCAAATTATGTCAGAAGACAGGCAGCGCTAATTGGGCATGGCCAAGGGCTAACAGAACAGCGCAGGCTCCGTGACAGCTTAAAACAACGCTGAGGAGGCAGCGCACGGCATCAAGGGGATAGGAATGACAGCTGTGCTGTGTCCCATTACGAAGGAAATTCGCACCTCCGGAACGGTTTAACGGTATAAAGGGACACATTTTTAGTGTTTACTTCGGTGTTTGCAAGGAGCATAATTAAAAGAGCAACCTTTTCCTTTTGCATCCTTAGTGCTGCACAAGATGGCTCTTTCAGCTACAAACGTCTTGGGGGGGGGGGTTAAAGGTTCCCTTTCAACTTGCTCCAATCAGGCTTCGGCCTACACTCTGTTCCTCTGCTCCTCCTGCTGTCCCTGGGCTCTAACACCGCCAGTTGGTGCCTGGAAGTGCTGTGTGCACAGTCAACAGTCGCTCCTCTGTTATTGGGGTTCAGTAACGTCAGCTGATCCCCAGCTGTGTGTGCGGCAATACCTCCAATCTGCTCCTCCTGCTGTCCCTGGGCTCTAACACCGCCAGTTTGTGCCTGGAAGTGCTGTGTGCACAGTCAACAGTCGCTCCTCTGTTATTGGGGTTCAGTACCGTCAGCTGATCCCCAGCTGTGTGTGCGGCAATACCTCCAATCTGCTCCTCCTGCTGTCCCTGGGCTCTAACAACGCCAGTTTGTGCCTGGAAGTGCTGTGTGCACAGTCAACAGTCGCTCCTCTGTTATTGGGGTTCAGTAACGTCAGCTGATCCCCAGCTGTGAGTGCGGCAATACCTCCAATCTGCTCCTCCTGCTGTCCCTGGGCTCTAACACCGCCAGTTGGTGCCTGGAAGTGCTGTGTGCACAGTCAACAGTCGCTCCTCTGTTATTGGGGTTCAGTAACGTCAGCTGATCCCCAGCTGTGTATCCGGCAACGTGTCATGCGACCGCCACGCTGGCACAACTAAAATGTAAGGGGACCTGTCCCCCCCCCCCCCTAGGTGTTTGTTACTGAAAGAGCCACCATGTACAGCACTAATACTGCACAAGGGAAAGGTCGCTCTTGAAATTATGCTCCTTGCAAACGCTGAACTACACACTCATGTAATGTGTCCCCTCACACCGTCCAACCGTCCCGGAGGTGGGACTTTCCTTTGTAATGTGATGCAGCACAGCCGTCATTGCTACCCCCTTGGCACCGTGCGCTGCCTCCTTAGCGTTGTTTGATTCCGTCATGGACCCTGCGCTGTTATGTTATCCCTTGGCCATGCACAGTTTGCGCTGCCCGTCCTCTGACATCATTTGTTGTCGTCCTGGCTGCGCCTGTGCGTCCACGCTGCCCGAAATCCCACCTCGCAGTGTCGTCTAATGTGATCCCACAGTGGGCCTGGTATCCATGGCCATGCGCAGTGCATATACTAGCCTCTCACTCCCCTTCTTCACGCTTCTTCAGACTAGGCGGCGTCAGCTGATCCCTAATAGCATGCCAGGGCCGTGACGCCGCACAGTCTGAAGAAGCAGGAAGGAGGTGAGTGAGAGGCGATGATATGCACTGCGCATGCCCATGGATCCCTGGCCCGCAGTGGGACTACATTAGATGACACTGCAAGGTTGGATCTCGGGCAGCTTGGACGCACAGGCACTGCCAGCCTGACACCTACATGATGTCAGAAGACGGGCACCGCTAACTGTGCATGGCCAAGGGATAACATTACAGCGCGGGCTCCGTGACAAACAACGTTGAGGAGGTGGCGCCTGGCACCAAGGGGGTTGGAATGACGGCTGTGCTGTGTCACATTACAAAGGAAAGTCCCACTTCCGGGATGGTTTGACGGTGTGAGGGGACACATTATATGAGTGTGTACTTCAGCGTTTGCAAGGAGCATACTTTTCGGAGCCACCATTTTCCATGTGCAGTATTACTGCTGTACAAGATGGCTCTTTCAGCAACAAATGCCTGGGGGGGGGTTAAAGGTTCCCTTTCAACTTGCTCCACTGCAGGCTTCGGCCTACACTTTGCTCCTCTTTGATTCCCTGGGTTTCAACACTGTCAGTTGCCACCTGGAAGTGTTGTCTACACAGAAAAAACACTAGGTGATGTGTCAGTGGGGTTCAGCACCGCCAGCTGTTCCCCTGCTGTGTAGTCGGCAACGTGTCCAGCACAAGCCACGCTGGCACAACAGAACAAAAGCTGCCACCAGTGCAGGCTTCGGCCTACACTCTGCTCCTCTCCTCCTCCTGCTGACCCTGGGCTCAAACACCGCCAGTTTCTGCCCGGAAGTGCTAGCTGCACAGAGAAAAACACCAGCCAACGTGTTAGTGGGGTTCAGCACCGCCAGCTGTTCCCCTGCTGTGTAGCCGGCAACGTGACCTGCAAACGCCACGCAGGCACATGAACTGAAATTGAAGGGAGCCTGCCCCCCACCCCCAGGTGTTTCTATGTATAATAGCCACCTTGTACAGCAGTACTGCTGCATTTGTACAAGGTGGCTGACTTTTTCTCCTTGCCCACGTTTAATTAAACACGTACTAAATGTGTCTCATTGAGACCATTCCACTGTCCCTGAGGTGTGACTTTCCTTTCTAATGATACGCAGCACCACCCTTGTTAGCGCTGCCCGTCTTTTGACATCATTGGTCATCTGGCTGCGCCTGTGCGTCTGCCCTGCTCGAAACAACGCCCCTCGGTGTCTTATTTTTTTGGACAGCGAGGGTGTGATTGGTGGGCATGTGCAGTGCATATGTTTGCCTGTGTTCACTCATCTCCTTCCGCCTTCTTCAGACTGGGTGTCCTCATGGCCGCGGCAGGCGATAAGGGATCAGCTGAGGCCGCCCAGTCTGAAGCAGGTGTAAGGACATGTGTGAGCGTCAAACATATTTACTGAACAAGGCCACGAATCCCAGCCACGCAGTGTGATTTTTTGAAAACACACTGTGGGTCTGGGATTCATGTCCATCGCTAACCGTAACGGCCGACATGAAATGAGGTCAGAAGACAGGAGGCGCTCACAGCGCATGGCCAAGGGATCACAATAGCGCAGACTCCTGTACAGCAAATAACAACGCTCAGGAATCTGCGCACAGCAGCTAGGAGTAAATTTTTACACCTGTGCTGCATCTCCTTAAAAAGACAAGTCACGCCTCCACTACTGTTTGACAGTATAATGGGCTAAATAGTGTACGTGTTTTATTCAGCGTGTGCAAGGAGCAAAATTAAATAGAGCAACCTTTGACTTGTGCATCATTAATGCTGTTCAAGGTGTGTCTCTTGTACCTTGCAACACCTGAGGGGGGGGGGGGTTAAAGGTAACCTTTGAAATTGGTTCAACTAGGCTTCGGCCTACACTCTGCTCCTCTCCTCCTCCTGCTGACCCTGGGCTCAAACACCGCTAGTTTTTGCCCGGAACTGCTAGCTGCACAGAGAAAAACAACAGTCAATGTGTTAGTGGGGTTCAGCACCGCCAGCTGTTCCCCTGCTGTGTAGTTGGCATCGTGTCCAGCACAAGCCACGCTGGCACAACCGACCAAAAGCTGCCACCAGTGCAGGCTTCGGCCTACACTCTGCTCCTCTCCTCCTCCTGCTGACCCCGGGCTCAAACACCGCCAGTTTCTGCCCGGACATGCTAGCTGCACAGAGAAAAACACCAGTCAATGTGTTAGTGGGGTTCAGCACCGCCAGCTGTTCCCCTGCTGTGTAGTTGGCATCGTGTCCAGCACAAGCCACGCTGGCACAACCGACCAAAAGCTGCCACCAGTGCAGGCTTCGGCCTACACTCTGCTCCTCTCCTCCTCCTGCTGACCCTGGGCTCAAACACCGCCAGTTTCTGCCCGGACATGCTAGCTGCACAGAGAAAAACACCAGCCAATGTGTTAGTGGGGTTCAGCACCGCCAGCTGTTCCCCTGCTGTGTAGCTGGCAACGTGTCCTGCAAACGCCACGCAGGCACATGAACTGAAATTGAAGGGAGCCTGCCCCCCACCCCCAGGTGTTTCTATGTATAACAGCCACCTTGTACTGCAGTACTGCTGAATTTGTACAAGGTGGCTGACTTTTTGTCCTTGCCCACGTGGAACTCAAAACGTACAAAATGTGTCTCATTGAGACCATTCCACTGTCCCTGAGGTGTGACTTTCCTTTATAATGATACGCAGCACCCCCCTTGGTAGCGCTTCCTGTCTTCTGACATCATTGGTTGGCTTGTTGCGCCTGTGCGTCCGCCCTGCCTGAAACAATGCTCCTCGTTGTCTTATTTTGACTGCGAGGGTGTGATTGATGGGCACGAGCAGTGCATATCTTCACCTGTCTTAACTCATCTCATTCCGCCTTCTTCAGTCTGTGCAGCCTCATGGCCGCGGCATGCGAGAAGGGATCAGCAGAGGCCGCCCAGTCTGAAGCAGGTGTAAGGACGTGTGTGAGCGGCCAAAATATTTACTGCTCAAGGCCACGAATCACAGCACCGCAGTGTGACTTTATGAAAAGGCACTGTGGGTCTGGGATTTATGGCCATCGTTAACCGCAGCGGCCAACATGAAATGAGGTCATAAGACGGGCAGCTCTAACAGGGCATTGCCAAGGGATAACACAAGAGCGCAGACTCCTGTACAGCAAATAACAACGCTCAGGAAGCTGCGCCAAGCACCAAGGCGTTATTTGGGACACCTGTGCTGCGTCTCCTTAAAAAGCCAAGTCACGCATCCACTACAGTTTGACTGTAGAATGGGCTAAATTGTGTACGTCTTTCATTCAGCGTGTGCAAGTAGACAAATTAATAGAGCAACCTTTCACTTGTGCAGCATTAATACTGCACAAGGTGTGTCTCTTGTACTTTGTAACACCTGAGGGGGGGTTAAAGGTTTCCTTTGAAATTGGTTCAAATAGGCTTCGGCCTACACTCTGCTCCTCTCCTCCTCCTCCTGCTTCAACACAGGCTCTAACATCGCTAGTTTTTGCCCGCAAGTGCTAGCTGCACAGAGAAAAACACACGCCATTGTGTTAGTGGGGTTCAGCAACGCCAGCTGTTCCCCCACTGTGTAGCCGGCAAAGTGTCCTGCAAACGCAACGCAGACACAAAGCTGCCTCCAGTGCAGGCTTCGGCCTACACTCTGCTCCCCCTGCTTACCCTTAGCTCCAACACCGCTAGTTGGGGCTCTAGGAAGACAATCTTTAATAGGCAACGCATCTGGGTTCCATCACCGCCAGCTGGTTCTCGGCAGTGTTCTTGTCACAGGTACTCCCTCGTGCCAAGCCTGGTTTCAGCACCGTCAGCTGTTTCCGGGTTGTGTCAAGCTCACTGAGACGCCTATGCTTGCCCCGTCGTGGTGCGGTCGGGTTAGCCAACTCCAGGGTGCCTCCAGTTTAGGAGCTTCCTATGTGGGCTGTGTGAACTGGTAGTCAAGGCTGGTTCTGTAGTGCCAGTAGGCCCAGCTCCCCCTGTAGGACTGTTGGGGTTCGGTAACTGCGGCTGCCTCGCGGCCTAGCTGTTCTCTCCTCTCCTGTGGACCTTGGGGTCCACCACCTGGTTCCAGCACCGTCAGCTGGTTCCGGGCCGAGCCTTTGGCTTAGGTGCCTCCTCCTGGGTATCCGAGTTCCGCCAACGTCAGGCGGTCCTTGGTAGTGCTTTTAAGCGCGGGCACCTACAGCTTAGTAACCGGGTTCCAGCACCGCCAGCTGGTCCTCGGTCGTGCCATTGGCTCTTGCACACTGGGGCAACGCATCTGGGTTCCAGCACCGCCAGCTGGTTCTCGGCAGTGTTCTTTTCACAGGTACTCCCTCGTGCCAAGCCTGGTTTCAGCACCGTCAGCTGTTTCCGGGTTGTGTCAAGCTCACTGAGACGCCTATGCTTGCCCCGTCGTGGTGCGGTCGGGTTAGCCAACTCCAGGGTGCCTCCAGTTTAGGAGCTTCCTATGTGGGCTGCGTGAACTGGTAGTCAAGGCTGGTTCTGTAGTGCCAGTAGGCCCAGCTCCCCCTGTAGGACTGTTGGGGTTCGGTAACTGCGGCTGCCTCGCGGCCTAGCTGTTCTCTCCTCTCCTGTGGACCTTGGGGTCCACCACCTGGTTCCAGCACCGTCAGCTGGTTCCGGGCCGAGCCTTTGGCTTAGGTGCCTCCTCCTGGGTATCCGAGTTCCGCCAACGTCAGGCGGTCCTTGGTAGTGCTTTTAAGCGCGGGCACCTACAGCTTAGTAACCGGGTTCCAGCACCGCCAGCTGGTCCTCGGTCGTGCCATTGGCTCTTGCACACTGGGGCAACGCATCTGGGTTCCAGCACCGCCAGCTGGTTCTCGGCAGTGTTCTTGTCACAGGTACTCCCTCGTGCCAAGCCTGGTTTCAGCACCGTCAGCTGTTTCCGGGTTGTGTCAAGCTCACTGAGACGCCTATGCTTGCCCCGTCGTGGTGCGGTCGGGTTAGCCAACTCCAGGGTGCCTCCAGTTTAGGAGCTTCCTATGTAGGCTGCGTGAACTGGTAGTCAAGGCTGGTTCTGTAGTGCCAGTAGGCCCAGCTCCCCCTGTAGGACTGTTGGGGTTCGGTAACTGCGGCTGCCTCGCGGCCAAGCTGTTCTCTCCTCTCCTGTGGACCTTGGGGTCCACCACCTGGTTCCAGCACCGTCAGCTGGTTCCGGGCCGAGCCTTTGGCTTATGTGCCTCCTCCTGGGTATCCGAGTTCCGCCAACGTCAGGCGGTCCTTGGTAGTGCTTTTAAGCGCGGGCACCTACAGCTTAGTAACCGGGTTCCAGCACCGCCAGCTGGTCCTCGGTCGTGCCATTGGCTCTTGCACACTGGGGCAACGCATCTGGGTTCCAGCACCGCCAGCTGGTTCTCGGCAGTGTTCTTGTCACAGGTACTCCCTCGTGCCAAGCCTGGTTTCAGCACCGTCAGCTGTTTCCGGGTTGTGTCAAGCTCACTGAGACGCCTATGCTTGCCCCGTCGTGGTGCGTTCGGTTTAGCCAACTCCAGGGTGCCTCCAGTTTAGGAGCTTCCTATGTGGGCTGCGTGAACTGGTAGTCAAGGCTGGTTCTGTAGTGCCAGTAGGCCCAGCTCCCCCTGTAGGACTGTTGGGGTTCGGTAACTGCGGCTGCCTCGCGGCCTAGCTGTTCTCTCCTCTCCTGTGGACCTTGGGGTCCACCACCTGGTTCCAGCACCGTCAGCTGGTTCCGGGCCGAGCCTTTGGCTTAGGTGCCTCCTCCTGGGTATCCGAGTTCCGCCAACGTCAGGCGGTCCTTGGTAGTGCTTTTAAGCGCGGGCACCTACAGCTTAGTAACCGGGTTCCAGCACCGCCAGCTGGTCCTCGGTCGTGCCATTGGCTCTTGCACACTGGGGCAACGCATCTGGGTTCCAGCACCGCCAGCTGGTTCTCGGCAGTGTTCTTGTCACAGGTACTCCCTCGTGCCAAGCCTGGTTTCAGCACCGTCAGCTGTTTCCGGGTTGTGTCAAGCTCACTGAG
This sequence comes from Ranitomeya imitator, assembly GCF_032444005.1. Classification (NCBI taxonomy): domain Eukaryota; kingdom Metazoa; phylum Chordata; class Amphibia; order Anura; family Dendrobatidae; genus Ranitomeya; species Ranitomeya imitator. The sequence goes on from NC_091282.1 coordinate 63,639,507, forward strand.
ACGCCTATGCTTGCCCCGTCGTGGTGCGGTCGGGTTAGCCAACTCCAGGGTGCCTCCAGTTTAGGAGCTTCCTATGTGGGCTGCGTGAACTGGTAGTCAAGGCTGGTTCTGTAGTGCCAGTAGGCCCAGCTCCCCCTGTAGGACTGTTGGGGTTCGGTAACTGCGGCTGCCTCGCGGCCTAGCTGTTCTCTCCTCTCCTGTGGACCTTCGGGTCCACCACCTGGTTCCAGCACCGTCAGCTGGTTCTCGGCAGTGTCTTTTGCTCTTGTACCTTCTGCTCCCCATCCTGGTTCCAGTACCGTCAGCTGGTTCCGGGCAGAGCCTTTGGCTTAGGTGCCTCCTTCTGGGTATCCAAGTTCCACCAACGTCAGGTGGTCCTTGGTAGTGCTTTCAGGCACGGGTACCTCCTGCTTAGTAACCGGGTTCCAGTAACGTCAGCTGGTCCTCGGTAGTTCCATTGGCTCTTGGACCTTCGGCTACCCATCCGGGTTCCAGTACCGTCAGCTGGTTCTCGGCAGTGTCTTTTGCTCTTGTACCTTCTGCTCCCCATCCTGGTTCCAGTAACGTCAGCTGGTTCCGGACAGAGCCTTTGGCTTAGGTGCCTCCTTCTGGGTATCCGAGTTCCGCCAACGCCAGGCGGTCCTTGGTAGTGCTTTTTAGCACGGGTACCTCCTGCTTAGTAACTGGGTTCCAGTAACGTCAGCTGGTCCTCGGTAGTTCCATAGGCTCTTGAACCTTCGGGTAGCCATCCGAGTTCCAGTTCCATCAGCTGGTTCTTGGCATTTTCTCAGCCTTCTTGTACCTTCTGTAGCATTTCCAAGTTTAAGACCCTAAAGTCGACGACCCGGAAGACCACCCCGATGACGACGACCCGGAAGACCACCCCGATGACGACGACGACGACGGCGGAGACGACGACGGCGGAGACGACGACGGCGGAGACGACGACGGCGGAGATGACGACACTGAAGACGACGACCCTGGAGACGACGACATGGAAGACCGAGAAGCAGAAGAACAAGAGGCTGCAGAACAAAGAGCAGAAGAACATTAAGCATAAGACTTAATATCAGAGCAAAAGATATTATCTAAATTATATGCAGAAGAAGACTAAGCAGTGTATGGGGGTGAGTCCGTTCCTCCTCGTGGTGCCCCTGGATAAAGCCTGATGCTGCAGGCCAAACTGAACGCGGACAAATGTAACTTTTGTGACTGGCAGAACAGAAGGTGTAATCTTCCAACTTTTATAGATAACAACTACGGGAATGCCTGTCACAAATGAGAATATGATGAAGAAGTAGAATAGGAAGAATAATAACAGTGGAATAAAAAGAATATGTAGAATAGGAAGAATAATAATAGTTGAATAAAATGAATATGAAGAATGTAATAAAAAAAAAAATAGGTAGAAGATGAAGAAGAAGATGAATAAGGTGAAGAAGAAGTTGATGTCAAAGATGCTGATGATGATGAAGATGAAAGTGTGGGAAAAGTAAAAAAAAAAAAGAAAAAAAGAAGGGGAAGGGCGTGGAATAGTGAAACATCAATATCTGACAAATTAAAAAAAAATTTACATACTCAATATCTTATTCACTCCGAACGTCTTTTAAAAAAAAAAATTCATGCTATTCTATTTGATTGGGCTAAACCTCATTGCCTTTAATGTCTCCGCCACCTCCCACAATACATCCTACATTATTCTTAGTTGTTTTCCTTGATGTAGAATGAACCTACAAGGAAAGAAAGGGTTTATTTTAATTCCGATATTTTGGTCCCATTGACTTGCATTGGGATCGGGTATCGGTATCGGCGATATCCGATATTTTTTGAATATCGGCCGATCCCAACCGATACCGATACTTTCCGATATCGGAAGGTATCGCTCAACACTAGTGATTATTATGATGTGGAAATATATGAATAGGCAGTACAGAAATCTATCTAATCATGATTTTACACTTTGCCTGTTACGGTAACAAGGGGGCATCCTCTACGTCTAGAGGCAAATGGGTTTAGTTGTGATTACAGATGCAGATTATTTACTATAAAAGCAGTGAGATTATGGATTTTTTTACTATAAGAGCCGTTACATAAAGGAACTCTGTACAATATATTGAAATGGTTAAATAATTAAGAAATTTCAAGGATGGCCTGAAGGTTTTTCTTGAAAAATATAATGCTTCGGTTTATGGGTACTAGTACTAGAGTCCGCAATGGGACTTGAATTCAACCTGAGAACTAGTCGGATTACCATAGTTGGAGTCAGAAATAATTATTTCTAATAATATGTCACATTTTGCTCAGGGGGGAGTTATATTCTCCTAAATCAATTTGTTAGGATTATACATTGAACCCAATGGATCTTTAACTTTTTGCAACCTCAATAACTATGAAAGCTATTGTACATAAAAAAGGGCACAGCTCTCAATTTCAAAACTTTAAATTGTACTGTGATTGGTTGATATGGAAAAAAATTATAGATGATTTTGACAAATGAGGGTAATTGTCTTGTGAAAAATGTAAAGAAAATACCTAGGATCCCAATGACGCAATTTGGTCTACATGCATGGCAGAAACCGAACAGTCGGCTGTGGAACATCTCAATGTATTGAAGACCAGTTACAATTTCTGATTAAAAACTATGAAAATGGAAAGAAAAAATGCATTTTATCCAATAGTTTAAAGTAGTCTACAGAGATCTGTGTATTTCAACACACTGAACTTAATAGTTACTGACTTTAAGCCACAGAAGAATTATTACAGTGGTTGTCCTGTCAAAATATTTAGTATGTAGTGGCTGCTTCCTGGTACTGCCGATCTGCTAAACAGTAGCATATGCTTATTGAATGGCGCCACAGGGTGCAGCTCCATTTCATGTGCAGATTTTCGGCTCCCACTGGAGCTTGTAACAACTGATCAATGAGTGTGTCAGTAGTCGAATCCCCACCAATCTGATATTGACATCCTATCTCATGGATAGATCATCAGTATTTTCTTAGCAAATAGCCCACATAGTATATAGCAGTGTGGGAACCATATACCTGTTAAAAAATAATTAAAAGAAAAAATAGTTATGTACCCACCCTCCGGCATCCAGCGAAGCTTTCCCGATGTGCGCCCAGCTGCCGCCAGCTTCCGTTCCCAGAGATGCATTGCAAAATTACCCAGATGACTGGCGGCAGCCACGTGCGCATCGGCGGATGACGGAAGGTGAGAATAGTGTTTTTTTTTCGTTTTTTTATTATTTTTAACATTAGATTTTTATACTATTGATGCTGCAAAGGCAGCATCAAAAGTAAAAAGTTGGTCACACAGAACTAATAGCAGCATTAACGGAGTGTGTCACAACGCCGCATACCACGGCACACCACCATAACGCTGCCATTAACCCTGTGTGAATGCTGACTGGAGGGGAGTATGGAGCGTGCGCCGGGCACTGACTGGACGGAAGTAGGGAGGGACTAATTCTCGGCCAGGCTGTGCCCGTCAGTGATTGGTCGCGGCCTGGCAGCTGCTACCAATCAGCGACGCGGGATTTCTGTGACAGACAAACAGACGGAGGTTCCCCATAGACGATTATATTGTTAGGGCTAGCGGAACGCACCAAATAATAATATAGATTAAAGTGCGTTCGCAGCCCGGGGTCCACCGTGCAGAGATGGAACCTGCTGCCAAGTAATGACGGACTATATGGCGGTACAATGTGAATACACACACGGGTTAACTTCACCCTGTGTGAAGGAAGCGAACCCTGTTAAGTCACAGGGCCGCGGTACCGCACACAAGAGCGCAAGCAAGGAGTCACCAAGCTCAGTCCCAAGACTTGGGATCCGAGTCCGACTAGACTACTTGTGCTCGACACCACTAAGGGGGTGTCAGTGTAACCAAAGTAATAATAACAGATGCACGATAGTGCATGCGGTGCCGCACTGGTGGACGCCACTAACCACCCAGGCTTGGGTCAGGAAAGCACTGTGAAAGCACACGGCGCCGCACTGGCGGTCACAGCAAATAGAGGCTGTATGGTGTGTAACGTGCTGGTAGCTAAGTCGGGTGCTAGATAGCAATCACCCACCTTCCGCGAACAGTCATCCAATAGGCAGGAGATTTTAATGAACGCCTTTCACTCACAACACACACACGTTTACAAATGTACACTAGCGCATGGCCGTGCGGTCATGCGCAGCTTATATAGCTGCAGCACGTTCAGGACCTTCCAATAAAGGACCAATGGGAATCGCTTCAGCATCTGAGCATGTGACCCTTGATCTCCAATGGGAGATCTCATCCTGGGCATGCTCAGAAGGGAAAAAGCAGGACTTAGATCCCAAAAGCGTCTGCTCGCCACTGCCCAGCACTAGCTTCACTGGCAGAAGTAGGCAAAGCAGCAGTAACCCTATGCACAGAGTGAGAGTGAGACTGAGCAAGACGCTGGAAACAACGTCTCCGCTGAGTAGACTCCACTGCGGCTGGAAAAGAATGGGAGACCGCAGCAGAGATGGTTCGAGATTCCCCCTGTGCAGAGGTGGGAACTCGACACCTAACATATATACTGTATATATATATATATATATATATATATATATTTGTTAGTAAAAATTGGGTAATTTTATTTATTTTTTAATATGATCAATTATTTTCCAATAAAATCTATTTTTACATTTTTTTCAATTCCACTAGCTGCAATCAGTTAATCATAAATATTAATGAATCTGACAAGATTGCACCAAAATTTCCTGGAAGCTCTATTTGCAGCAAATTATTCTCTACAAATTGAATGTCTCTTGTTCTGCTTTTGTAGTCTCTCCAGTGCCCATAGCTTAATAAACTTAATATATAGAGAATTAAAGAAAGTATGTTCACCTCATTACTTACCTGTGTGGCCCCTCCTCTTCTTGTAGTCTGCCATCTGCTCCTCAGAGTCTCTTCTTTTTTCCTTCGCAAGTCACATCTCCCAGCCTGTTTACCCTAGGCTGGGACTTCTAGCTGAGATCAAACCGCAATGTAATACTATTGTAGGAACTCTAGGATTCTGGTAGCGTGGGGCAATGAACAGACAGAGATGGGTTTCTTTAGTGAAAAATGGTGTATTTGTACCATTGCAGTAACACCCAAAGCAATATACTGATAACCCGCAATGAAACAAGTCCCTTAACCATATACATCAAATTGGAAGAGTTCTTAGGGCAGAGTCCTCAGCAAGGTGAGTATGACGGGTGATGTGGTGCAGATCCAAAACACCGTTGGTGCAGAAAGAGTCAAATTCAGGTATGTAGTAAACACAGGGACGTCCAGAACAATTCCTCATGTTAATCCCTGGTATGGCATGAACACGGGTATGTCCAGAAACAAGTTCTCATGTTGATCTCAGTTGTGGCATAAACACAGGTAAGTCCAGAAAAAGTTCACATTAAAGTATTCTACTGGTGTAAATTCCAGTAGCTCCCACCGGGGGGAGTAAATGAAGGATTAAGTAGCAAAAACACAGTCCAGCAACATAGTTCCAAAACACAGTTCCAAAAACAGAGTTCTTACCAGGAGGAGTGAACGAAGGGTTAAGTTCCAAAGCCAACAGACTGAGAGTGTAGCTTACATAGGCAGAGAATGTCCAGAGCCATGCGTGGAAGCACAGAAGAACAAGCAGCTGAGCTAAAGAGGAAACCAAAGCACAATACTCCAGCCAAGAGGCTGACACCTGACCCGGGTTTTACACAAACAATCAGGAAGTAGGGCAGACAAAAACAACAAACTCCATCTTAACAAAGGGCAAAATCCTTCACAAGGTGACTTAGAAAACACGGAATACTGACACTCACATATTTCATTGTGCATCACATGTTGTAACTTTATGGATGTACGTCACACACTGACTTCTGAGGTCTGGTCATGGCCAGGACTTCCAAACAAGTAGGGCCAATAATGGCAGAAGAGACATCTTGTTAGGGCTAGCGGAACGCACCAAATAATAAGACTGATAGTGTACGGTGCGTTCGTAGCCCGGGGTCCACCGTGCAGAGATGGAACCTGCTGCTGAGTAATGACGGACTATATGGCGGTACTCATAAGTATACTCGCGTGGGTTAAACTTCACCCAACGTGAAGGAAGCGATCCTGTTGCGTCACAGGGTCGCGGTACCGCACATAGAAGGCGAGCAAGCAGTCAGCAAACTTAACCCCAACTAGGATTGAAGTCCGATTAGACCCTTGCTGGCACAACACCGCAACAGGGTGTGTTAGGCAACTCTTAAAATTAGAGCACCGAAGTGCGAACTGTGCCGTGCTGGCAGGCACCACTAAGCACCCAGACGTGGGTCAGGAAGCGCACTACTGGCGCGTGGCGCCGCACTGGCGGTCACAGCAATAGATGCTGATACGTGTGTGACACGTTGAGTGATTTGTCGGGCACTAGATAGCAGCCATACTCCATACGCGAACAGTCATACAATAGGGTAGGGGTATTTAATGAACGACTTGCACTCACAACAAACACACGTATTCAATTGTACACTAGCGCATGGCCGTGCGGTCATGCGCAGTTTATATAATTGCAGGACAGGAAGTGGCCACAGAAACTTTGCCCTTCCAAGACCTGCCAAGAGGACCAATGGAATGCGCTGCAGAGCCAGAGCACATGACCCTCGATCTCCAACGGGAGATCTTGCTCTGGGCATGCTCAGTGTGCGCAAACAAGGACTTAGCCCCAGGGAAGTCCGCTCGCCGCTGACCAGCACTGACTTTAATGGCAGGAGCTGAAGAAGCAGCAGTAACTCTCTGTACAGAGTGAGAGCGAGCAAGACACTGGGAGCGACGTCCCTGCTGAGCAGACTCCACTGCGGCTGGAGGAGAATGGGAGACCGCAGCAGAGACGGATCGAGATTTCCCCTGTGCAGCAGAGGAAACTCGACTCCTAACATGGCCTCCCCCTCCTTGGGCCTCCCCACGCTCGAAGGCAGCAATGAGCTGTGGGGCCCGAATGTTTTCAGCAGGCTACCAAGACCTGTCCTCTGGACCATAACCCTTCCAATCCACCAAATAAAAATTTTTGCCGCGTACCACCTTGCACCCCAAAATAGCGTTCACCTCGTAATCGTCCGTAGACGAACCCGATGTCCCGGCAGATGACTCGGAAAACCGGGACATGTATAAGGGTTTCAAGAGGGACACATGAAAGGTGTCGGTGATACCCAAGCGTGGAGGAAGAGCCAGGCGGTAGACCACAGGATTAACCTGTTCGAGAACCTTGAAGGGACCCAAGTAACGAGGAGCAAACTTAGTGGACTCAACTCGCAGCCTGATGTTACGGGTGGAGAGGATGCTGGCCGTAATTTAAGAGGAATGGAGTCTGACCGGTAGAGTCGGCTATGGCATTGTTAAGTGCAAACTCTGCCCACGGTAGCAAGGATCATCCAGTCATCCTGTCATCCTGTCTGGCAGAAACAAAATGTCGCAGATATGTGACCAAGATCTGGTTGGCCCTTTCTACCAACCCATTCGTCTCGGGATGATATGCCAAAGAGAGATTTAACTCAATACTGAGTAGACGACATAGCTCCCTCCAGAATCGAGACGCAAACTGGGGACCCCGGTCACTAACAATTTTGTCTGGCATACCGTGTAAGCGAAAGATATGCTTGATAAACAAGACAGCCAACGCCCGTGCAGATGGTAGCCGTGGAAGAGGCACCAAATGCACCATTTTGGAAAAATGATCGGTGATCACCCAGATAATGGTGCAATTACGAGACTTGGGTAAGCCAACCACAAAGTCCATCCCGACCATCTCCCAGGGCCTGTCAGCCACGGGCAGAGGATAAAGCAACCCAGCTGGCCGTTGCCGAGGAGTCTTGTTCCTGGCGCAAGAGACACACGCCCGAACGTACTCCGCGACATCACGAGCCATATGCGGCCACCAGTATGTCCTCGCCAGTAACTCTGATGTCCTTTTAGTACCAAAATGTCCACCCACCCTGGACGAGTGCGCCCAAGAGAGAACCTCCGGTCGCAAACTAGATGGAACAAAAGTCTTGCCCGGGGGCACAGACTCCAGCGAAACCGGGGCCACGGTTCTCAAACTCTCGGTGGGGACAACAAGCCGAGGCTCCTCCTCCTCCGCAGATGACACAACGGAGCGAGAGAGAGCGTCAGCCCGAATGTTCTTCTCCCCAGAAAGGAAATGGAGGGTGAAATGAAACCGGGAGAAGAACAAGGACCATCTGGCCTGGCGAGAATTCAACCGCTGAGCTGTCTGCAGATACACCAAATTTTTGTGATCTGTGAAGACTTGGAAGGGAAAACGTGCTCCCTCCAAGAGATGTCTCCACTCCGAGAAAGCCAGCTTCATGGCTAGCAACTCCCTGTCCCCGATGGAATAATTCCTCTCTGCTGGTGCGAAGGTCTTGGAGAAAAAGAAGCAAGGATGCTTCCGACCTTGAGCATCCTTTTGGAAGAGGAATGCTCCAGCACCAACAGAAGAGGCATCCACCTCCATGATAAATGGCTTATCAACATCGGGGCGATGAAGAATGGGAGCGCTAGCGAAGTGTGACTTTATAGAGATAAAAGCCTTGGAGATCTCCTCAGACCACAATTTGGGATTCGCCCCCTTCTTGGTGAGGGCAACCAAGGGAGCTACCAAAGTTGAGAAATGCGGGATGAACTGGCGATAATAATTGATGAACCCCATAAAGCGCTGCACCGCTTTAAGAGAATGGGGTTCCTGCCAGTCCATCACAGCCTGTAGTTTGGCAGGATCCATAGCCAATCCCTGGGCTGAGATGATGTAGCCTAGGAAAGGTAAGGACTCCTGCTCAAACATACACTTCTCCAACTTGGCATAGAGGGAGTTTGCCCGTAGGAGGTCGAAGACTTTGCAAACATCTCTCCGGTGGGAGTCAATATCTGGAGAGTAGATGAGAATATCATCCAGATAGACTACGACCGAGGTGGAAAGCATATCCCGGAAGATATCGTTCACAAAGTCTTGGAAAATGGCTGGGGCATTACAGAGCCCAAAGGGCATCACCAGATATTCATAGTGCCCATCCCTGGTGTTAAAAGCCGTCTTCCATTCGTCCCCCTCACGGATGTGAATCAGGTTGTAAGCACCCCGCAGATCTAATTTAGTAAATACCCTTGCTCCCCGAAGCCTATCGAACAGTTCAGATATCAAAGGCAAAGGGTATTTATTCTTAACGGTGATGGCGTTAAGACCCCTGTAGTCTATGCATGGACGCAATTCCCCACTCTTCTTCTGCACGAAGAAGAACCCTGCCCCAGCAGGTGACACTGACTTCCTGATGAACCCTCTTGCCAGATTTTCCTGGATGTACTGTGACATTGCCTCCGTCTCCGGGAGAGATAGCGGATAGACTCGACCCCGGGGAGGCTCAGCACCAGGTAAGAGGTCAATAGGACAGTCATAGGGGCGATGGGGCGGAAGGGTCTCCGCCGCCTTTTTGGAGAATACGTCTGCATACGACCAACACTGCTTGGGGAGAGAGGAAAGATCTGCGGGTACCTCAGTTGTAGCTACCTGAACGCACTCCCTCTGACACCTACCCCCACAAGATTCACCCCATCCCAGAATTCTGCCTGAGGACCACTCGATATGAGGAGAGTGGTACCGTAGCCAAGGTATTCCCAACAGGACTTCATCAATTCCCTCTGGAATGACGAGCAGGGAAATAATCTCCTGATGAGATGGCGACATGGACAGATTAAAAGGGATGGTCTGGTGAGTTATCTGTGAGGGCAGAGTCGACCCATTCACCACTCGTACCGTTACAGGTTGAGCTAGCATAACCAGAGGTATTGCGTGGCGTTGGGCGAAGGCAGAAGACATAAAATTGCCTTCCGCCCCAGAATCCACGCAGAGCTCTACCAAGTGAGAGAATGAGCCTATAGTAATTGTCCCCTTAAAGGACAATTTAGAGGCAAACGTCGCCGTGTCTAGTGTACCTCCACCTACGACCACTAGACGCTGACGTTTCCTCGACCGCTGAGGACATCTGGTGGCTAAATGTCCAGACTGCTGGCAAACATGACAGACCCTGAGTGCACAAGCGGTCCGGGACTTAGGTCCCGCTTGTGACACTTCCCTGGCCTCATGTGACTCAGGAACCAGGACCGGAGATTCCAGAGGTTTGGCGAAAGTAGGAGCCAGCCGAAACCTCTGCCTACACTGGGCTCGCTCTAACCTCCGCTCGTTAAAATGGAGGTCAATTCGAGTGGAGACTGTTATTAACTCCTCCAGTGTGGCAGGAATCTCCCTAGTGGCCAGAGCGTCCTTTACATGGTCAGCCAAGCCCCTCCAAAATATGGGGATAAGAGCTTTATCCGACCATTCCAGCTCAGATGCTAAAGTGCGGAATTGGACGGCAAAATGACTGACCAAGGACTCACCCTGAGTTAATGCCAGCAGTTGGAGCGCAGTGTCATGGGTGACTTGAGGTCCTAAAAAGACCTGTTTTAAAGTGCTCAAAAACAGAGGAGCACTCTGCACCAGATGATCGCCACGCTCCCACAGCGGCGTAGCCCATTCCAACGCCCTGTCTGACAATAGAGACACAATAAATCCCACCTTAGCCGGCTCTGTGGGGAAACGTGCAGCCAGAAGCTCGAGATGAATAGAGCACTGACTCACGAATCCCCTACAAAATTTGCTATTACCAGAAAATTTTTCTGGCAGCGGGAGGCGAGAAAATGTCGGAACAGGGGTGGCAATGGACAAAGTTGCTGCAGCCACGCTGGCAGCCTGTACAGCAACTGCGGTAACATCCACAGCTGAGGTTGCGCTCTCGAGAGCCGCCAACCTACCCTCCAGCTGCTGTATATACCGCAGGGATTGCTGTTTGTCCATCATCACTAGCCAGACCCTGGCGCTAGTGTAATGTTAGGGCTAGCGGAACGCACCAAATAATAAGACAGATAGAGTATGGTGTGTTCGTAGCCCGGGGTCCACCGTGCAGAGATGGAACCTGCTGCTGAGTAATGACGGACTATATGGCGGTACTCATAAGTATACTCGCGTGGGTTAAACTTCACCCAACGTGAAGGAAGCGATCCTGTTGCGTCACAGGGTCGCGGTACCGCACATAGAAGGCGAGCAAGCAGTCAGCGAACTTAACCCCAACTAGGACTGAAGTCCGATTAGACCCTTGCTGGCACAACACCGCAACAGGGTGTGTTAGGCAACTCTTAAAATTAGAGCACCGAAGTGCAAACTGTGCCATGCTGGCAGGCACCACTAAGCACCCAGACGTGGGTCAGGAAGCGCACTACTGGCGCGTGGCGCCGCACTGGCGGTCACAGCAATAGACGCTGATACGTGTGTGACACGTTGAGTGATTTGTCGGGCGCTAGATAGCAGCCATACTCCATACGCGAACAGTCATACAATAGGGTAGGGGTATTTAATGAACGACTTGCACTCACAACAAACACACGTATTCAGTTGTACACTAGCGCATGGCCGTGCGGTCATGCGCAGTTTATATAATTGCAGGACAGGAAGTGGCCACAGAAACTTTGCCCTTCCAAGACCTGCCAAGAGGACCAATGGAATGCGCTGCAGAGCCAGAGCACATGACCCTCGATCTCCAACGGGAGATCTTGCTCTGGGCATGCTCAGTGTGCGCAAACAAGGACTTAGTCCCAGGGAAGTCCGCTCGCCGCTGACCTTTAATGGCAGGAGCTGAAGAAGCAGCAGTAACTCTCTGTACAGAGTGAGAGCGAGCAAGACACTGGGAGTGACGTCCCTGCTGAGCAGACTCCACTGCGGCTGGAGGAGAATGGGAGACCGCAGCGGAGACGGATTGAGATTTCCCCTGTGCAGCAGAGGAATCTCGGCTCCTAAAACATCTAGTCTCAAGACTAGATGTCAGGTAGTGAGCAGCAGTATCCACCACCTGACCTTCATTTTATGCTGTTTCAAATTGAAACAGTTAATTCTAAGCCTGGAATTTTGGTCGTGACCAGGCCTCAGAGGTCATTGCATGTCTCTTGTCTGTGACATCATCACATGCAACCTCTGATGCATAGCCACGAACATTAGTTCTGACCTAGATTGAACGATCCAGGATATGTGGCTGGGACAAGGCAATGTAGAGGCGACTCTGAGGACCCGACGGCAGGCAGCAAACAGCAGGGGGAACGGACAAGTGAGCGATGTGGTGAGTATGTCTTTATTTTGTTTTTTAAACTTTTGCCAGCTGTCTTGCGGGCCACTGCTTTGCTGAATATGTAGAACGTTTATATAAAAAACATGCATTTTCAAAAATGCACATTTTACGTATAATCCAGAAGAATTTAATTAGACTAGCATAAATGTATTAATTTCTGCTTAGTCATATAAAGATGTGTACTTTCTTACCTTTCCATTGCTTAACATACTCGCAGATGATCGGTGCAAGACTATCATGTTTGTGATAGTCTGAATGGAGATTTTTATGCTATATGTGTGTATATTTGCTTACCCAGAGCTTGTGATGATAGCTGCAGCTTTTCAAAAGCTTTGCCTGCTTGTCACAAAATGATATCAAACAATTTTTGTAAGAAATTAGAGTATCAAAATTCAAGGACAGGTAAAAGTGTATTTTTCTTTCGAGTACAATTGAGGTTTACTTGTTAATCTTAAATATAAATATAATGTAATATTATAAAATAATGGGAGTCAAACTTTCAGCCCTTTTATATCTCTAAATTGTGTGTTGTCGTTGATTTTTGGAGTTTTGGCAGTCACACTGGCCAAAGTTTATTATGCTATAACATACGTTGCATCTATTTTGATTGTTTCAGTTGGAAATCCTTTTTAATTGTTAAATTGCTTTTGTAATTTTTTTTTTGCCACTATAAATTCACGCTGAAGAAGTTTCCAATCAAAGTTAGATGCCATAAAATATGCAAAGAAGCAGAAACACATTAACATTACATAACATTCTGTTTACCTTCTTTAGAGTTTCGAGGGCATCACTCATTTCAAAAGTTGTAAAAGAAAGAACACTCGTTATTTCCTGTTACGATCAACATGAACTAATTAAAAGATATAAAATCTTCATGTTATAGATGTATCCCAGCATATATTATGACACATTTATTGCTTTATATAATTTGAAATGACACTGAACAAAAGATTTCATTATTTTCCTGATCGTTAAAAAAAAAAAAGAGAAAAAAAAAGTTCAATTTTATGGGAAAAATAACAAGTATCCTATGGAAGGGTGGGGTGGGGTGGGGGGGTGAGGGAAAATGCCACTTGACTTCCTAATAATCTATCTACTAGGTTAATTTGAAAACATAAAAGCATAAAATTGAGAGTTTATAGCATTCATACATACATTTTTATTTTATTCTTTTTTGGATTACTGTACATTTATTGTAAGGAGTAAATGCCATTTACATGTCCTGTCTGTGTACATGAGTAATAACTCTTTCTGGCCATTAAATTACTTTAACTAGTTTTTCCTTTGCAGGCTCTATTTGACCTCTCAGTATTAGTGGGAATATACTATCTGCAATAATGTATCCTAAATACCAGAGGTTGGCAACTAATTTTCCCAAGGGGCCACTTACTCACAGATACTGTGACTGAGAAATATAATGATGAAGGAAGTCCACTCTAGAATAGTATTTGCCATTGCCATTCTTCATTAATAGTTACATCTTACATCTTAATGAATAGGCCTTGTAATTTAAACCAATATATGGGCATCAATATATTGTGCTGCTAATACTTTGCATAGTGGTTGTACTTTATGATTGGTACTGACACCATAGCACTAAAACTTGATAGCAGCATGTTATACACAATCAATATTATTTGCTTCCTGTTCCTCGTGTGCTCGGAACAAAGTTCCTCGACAGCTTCCTTCTGGATCTCTGCTTCCACTTCCTGTTCCATCTGTTCCTTGGAGTCATATAGCCATGGACTTTGTCACCGACTTACCTAAGTCTTCTAGTTGCACAGCAATTTTGGTGGTGGTAGACAGATTTTTCAAAATGGCCCACTTCCTTCCTCTGCCTGGTCTACCATCTGCTCCGGATCTAGCAAAGAATTTTTTACTACAAGTTTTTCGGCTCCACGGATTCCCTCAGCATATCGTGTCAGACCGAGGAGTTCAGTTTACTTCCCGTTTTTGGAGAGCTCTTTGTGGTCTTTTGAAGGTTTCGCTAGATTTTTCTTCCGCGTACCATCCCCAGTCCAACAGCAAAGTGGAGCGTGTAAATCAAATTCTCATATCATATCTTTGTCATTTTACCAATGCGCACCATGATGACTGGGTGTCTCTTCTTCCCTGGGCAGAATTCGCCTACAATAACCACACTAGCGAATCTTCATCCAAGTCTCCCTTTTTTATTGTTTTGGGCAACATCCTGGCATTCCTCTTCCCGTTCTCCCCACCTCAGGCGTACCGGCGGCGGATTCATTGTCCTAGGAGCTTTCCAAGATTTGGCAGGGGACTAAGGAGGCGCTAGTAAAGGCTAGTAGCAGAATGAAAAGGTTTGCCGACAAAAGGCGTTTGGATGTCCCTCCTTATCAACTTGGCGATAAGGTCTGGCTTTCCTCTTGCTATATCAGACTTAAAATTCCCTCTCAGAAGTTGGGTCCACATTACATTGGTCCCTTTGAGGTGTCTAGCCAAGTTAATGACGTAGCATACAAGTTGAAATTACCCGCCTCCCTACGCATTCCTAATGTTTTTCATGTATCTCCCCTCAAACCCGCAATTTTCAATCATTTTCATTCTGTTCCTTCACGTTCTCACCAACCTGTTTCCTCTGATGCTTTTTTGAGGTTAAGAATATTCTCGCTAAGAAAACCGTCAAGGGCAAAACATTTTTTCTAATTGATTGGAAAGGGTTTGGACCCGAGGAAAGGTCTTGGGAACCTCTTGAGAATATCAATGCTCCTTTAGTTTTGAAGAGATTCCTTTCCAGCTCTAAAGAGATGGGGGGTAAGAGAGGGGGTACTGTTACGCCATCCTATACTTACCTTTCCGGTCGGCGCGCTCCCGACGCTCCTCCTCGCTCCTCCTCGCTCCTCTGTCTCTGCTTTCCGGCGTGCTCGTCCCTTTGCCGGTCCGCGCATGCGCAGACGGGCTTCTCGTACAGCTGGGGCTCCTGGGAGTTCGTGACCCGTTGGCTCCACCCCTAATATGGCGGCACCCATCGGGTATTTCACTCCTGCAGTGGCCCTGGTTAGACGCCTTTGCATCTATCGTGTTTGTCGGATCCTTGCCGGCATCCCTTTAGTTTCCTTGGCTCCACCAGCGTTTAATCTGTTTTGGTCCTTGTCTTATTGTCGCCTTCCTTGCCAGTCCTGTGTTCCTGCCTCTGTGCCAGTCCTGTGTTCCTGCCTCCGTGCCAGCCCTGTGTTCCTGCCTCTGTGCCAGTCCTGTGTTCCTGCCTCCGTGCCAGTCCTGTGCTCCTGCCTCCATGCCTGTCCTGTGTTTCTGCCTCCGTGCCAGTCCTGTGTTCCTGCCTCCGTGCCAGTCCTGTGTTCGTGTCTCAGTGCCAGTCCTGTGTTCCTGCTGTCTCACCAGTCTTGTGTTCCTGCCACCTTGCCAGTCCTGTGTTCCTGCCGTCTTGCCAGTCCCTTGTTTCTGCCGTCTTGCCAGTCCTGTGTTCCAGCCGTCCTTGCTGGTCCTGTGTTTCTGAAGTTCCCCATCTATCGTGTGTCTCCTTCATACCAGTCAGTACATTTCCCTACATACTCTGCTCGTCCTGTGACTCCTTTGATCTGTTTGCCTCTGTGACACCACCTCTCCCTCGTCCTCTGACCCATCTCTGGTTCTTATATCAGTCGTCCCTTTGGCTCCGGCAGTCGCGGCTTCACCCTCCTTGGGCCTGTCCCAAACACTCCCTGTATAGGGGGTGGCTCCATCTGGTCCGCTCGCCTTCAAGGGCTCTGTAGCCGTGACCCAGAGGGTCCACTTCTCAGGTCGTAATACTTTTTATGCCTATCCGAGCCTGCAGCGTGGACTGTCAACCCGGCTAGGGGCCACAATCGTGTTATGGATTGTCAATGGGGTAGTGATTCTTGGACTTTTGGACTCTTTTGGAAGTCTAGTGACCCTAATTAGTGCTACACTGCCCCATCAGTTAACCCCTAACATTTTTGTGAGCATCTCCTGCATACATGGAGATGCCAAAGGCTACTTTATGCCCAGAGTGACTATGGGAACAGACTGTAGTACTAAATCCCATGAGGTTGGGTAGTAAAAGACTTAATACATCCTGTCATCCTTGGGCGTGATTTTTCACTATTTTAGAACTTGTGGAAAAAGAGGACTGTACAGAGTGCCCCAGACAAAAGCCAGGTCCCGCTGGAAGAGGCTCCATCAAAAATGAAAACGGAGGAGTTTCCACTATGCATCCTCCCTGGAGATGAGGACAAGATGGGGACAGAGGAGTCCATCTTCCCTGAGTTAGAAGTTCCTGAAGAGAACTGTGGGACTGCTCAACTTAGAGATCTGACATTGAAGACGGCATTAAAAAAATGTTACCGTATGTAATGGGGTTGCTCAAGAGCCGGGGGCTGACACCATGGTAATTTGTTGTATCGAGTGACCAAACTGAGGGAAGGTGAGATTGTAGAGCAGCTGTTAGTTCCAGGTTCTTACCGGCGGAGGATTTTAGACATGGTCCATTTGCATGTTATGGGAGGACATCTGGAGGTGGAGAAAACTGAGGAGAGGATAATGCCGAGGTCCATTTTTCAAGGATGTTACAAAAAAATCTTAAATTATTGTAGGTCCTGCCCCACCTGACAGATATCCGCTCCTACTTCTCACTTCCAAAGCCCCTTAGTTCCATTGTTGTGGTAGAGGCCCCTTTGAGAAGATTGCCATGGACCTAGTAGGGCCCCTAGTTAAATCTGCACAAGGCCATCAGTACATCCTAGTCGTCATAGACTACATGATCCGGTACCTGTAAACAGTGCCTGATGGTGAGTGGTGGTTTATAATGACTACCACAGGCTCAAGGATGTCCAGTTTTGATGCGTATCCGATGCCCCACGTGGATGAACTATTTGAGTGACTGGGATCCACAAGATACATCACAACCCTCAACCTGACAAAGGGTTACTGGCAGATCCCTATGTCCCAGAGTGCCAAGGAGAGGATGGCCTTCTCAATGCCTGATGAGTGTTTCCAGTACACCAGAATGCCCTTTGGACTGAATGGGGCCTCAGCTACCTTCCAAAGGGTGATGGATTGAAACTTGGCTCCACATATGAAATGTGCTGCAGCCTACCTTGATGAAAGTGCAGTCTTCAGCCCTGATTGGAGTAGTCATCTACCGAAGGTAAGGTCAATCCTGGATGCATTGAGAAAGGCTGGATTCACCATAAATCCAAAGAAGTGTGCCATAGGGAAGGAATAGGCTAGGTACTTTTACTACATCACCAGGAGAGGCGATATCAAGCCACAGTTAAAAAAGATCGAGGCAATTCAAAAGTGGCCCAACCAATCTCTAAGATGCAAGTGAGGGCATTTCTTGGATTTGTGGGGTATTTTTGTTCCAAATTTAGCTATAATTGACACTCCATTAACAGATTTCCTTAAGGGCACCAAGTTGACAATGGTGAAATGGACCCCTGACACAGAGGTGGTATTTCAAGAATTTAAGCATGCTTTGTGGAAGCATCTGGTTCTGGTCACACCAGACTTTAGCAAAGAATCTGTGGTCCAGACGGATGCTTCAGAAATTGGGTTGGAACCATGCTGTCTCAGGAAATAAATGGAGAAGAACATCCCATCCTGTTTCTGAGCTGGAATATCTCTTCTTGTGAGAAAATCTATGCAATTGTTGAGAAGGCGTGATAAGCCATAAAGGATGTATTACTTTCTAGGCCGTAGGTTTAAGCTAGTGTCAGACCATGCCCCTCTGAGATGGTTGAGCGAGAAGAAGGGTAAGAGCTTCCCGTTGACTAGGTGGTTATTAACCCTTCAAGACTTCAGTTTCCACGTAGAGCATTGGTCAGGAAAGTTACATGGTAATGCAGATGCTCTCTCCTGATTTCCCTGCTTGGTGTTTGAAGGTGTCAAAACCCCTGGCATTGGGCAGAGGGGGGAATATGTGACAGAGTCACTGACACAGAAAATGAAGGGATATATGTTTGTCACTGCGTATAATGACTTCAGTGATGTGAAACCAGGATATTTTCCTCCAGCACACTACGTGTTGAAAGGGTTAAGTTAAAGTTGCACACATGGGATGGTTTTAGGTGGACACCTATAGAGAGGGTAGGAAGGTGTCCACCATATCTCCACCTGCAGAGCTGACATCAGCATGTGTGCTGACAGGGCCTGGGATGATGTCACAGCCATGTAATCATTACACGGTCTTGCTTAAACAGCTTGAATTGAGAGATAGTGGAAGTATTGTGGTTTGGAGAGAGCAAGACTTCAAACAACGGCTCGAGGTGGAGCTGAAGACATCTGGTGGTCTGAGCAGGCGAATCCCTCAGACAATTGTACTGTGCCATATGCTATCCTTTTGTTTACCATTATGTCAGACATGCTCTGTTTATTTTGCTGAATCTTGCTTTGATTTATGCTGTCCATAATAAACCAGCAAACTACAAGAAGCGCTCCTGTGTCTACCTTGGGAAGCAGCTGAGTGAGTCAACCCCTCAGAATTTTTGCTTTCTTGGCCTTTTTTCAGAGAATATGAATGATAACACCAAAACTTTTTTCCACTCATCGTTAGTAGTTGATTGAAGCCATTTATTGTCAAACTACTCTGTTTTCTCTTTTTAAATCATAGTGACAACCCAAAACATCCAAATGACCCTGATCAAAAGATCATGTACCCCATTTTTTAATAACGTGTATTGACCCCCTCTAACATCAATGACAGCTTGAAGTCTTTTGTGGTAGTTGTGGATAATGTTCTTTACTTTCTCAGATGTAAAACTGTATTTTCTTCATGCTAAAAAGCCTCCAGTTCTGGTAAATTCCTAGGCTGCCTAGCATGAACTGCGCACTTCTCCCCAGATTGGCTCAATGATATTGAGGTCTGGAGACTGATATGACTACTCCAGAACCTTCACTTTGTTCTGCTGTAGCCAATGACAGGTTGACTTGGCCTGTCTTTTGGATGATTGTCATGTTGGAACATCCAAGTACGTCCCATGTGCAGCTTCAGGGCTGATGAGTGCAAATTTGCCTCCAGTATTAGCTGATAATGTGCTGCATTCATTTTCCTTCAACTTTGACCAAGTTTCCTGTGCCTTTATAGCTCACTAATCCCCAAAACATCAGTGATCCATGTCCGTGCTTTACAGTAGAAATGGTGTTGCTTTCATCATAGGCTTTGCTGTCCTCTCTCTAAATATAACGTTTATGTGGCCAAAAAGTTCAGTTTTGGTCTCATCACTCCAAATTACCTTGTTCCAGAAGTTTTGAGGCTTATCTCTGTGTTGTTTTGTGTATTGTATGTGAGATAGTTTGTGACATTTGTTCAGTAATGGCTTTCTTCTAGCGACTCGATCATGCAGCCCATTTTTCTCCAAGTGCTTCATCTGGAAACAGCCACACTGCTAGTTTTCAGAGAGTCTTGTAATTCAGCTGATGTTATCTGTGGGTTTTTCTTTGCATCCCGAACAATATTTCTGGCAATTGTTGATGACATTTTTGTTGGTCTACTTGACTGTGGTTTTGTTTTTACAGAGCCTCTGATTTTCCATTTGTAAATCACAGTTTGAATGCTGCTGACTGGCATTATCAATTCTTTAGATATCTTTTTGTATCCCTTTCTTGTTTTATTAAGTTCAACTATCTTTTCCCGTAGATCCATTGACAAGTCTTTTGCTTTCCCCATGACTCACAATCCAGAAACATCAGTGGCTTGTTGAAAGATGTAAGAGTCTGTCTGGATCCCAGAAACTCACTCAGCTTTTATACACACACTGATTACAAGCAAACAGGTCACAGTTGAGAATGTTACCTTTAGTAGCCATTCAAACCCATTTGTGTCAACTTCTGTGCATGTTATCTGGAGTCTCTTTGTTGATTTATCCAAAAAAAGTCTGAAAGCTGTGCTATCGTACAATGGCATCATGTAGGCATCAGTGCCTGTTGGGAATTCTGTGAACTTGAAAGAAAGCTATGAAAATTTAGACTTTATTCTAAATTAACTTAACTACGAGGATCAAGGATTGTCAATATGTGGTGATCTGAAAGTTTGCTCTTCGCTCCTTGGGTAAAAAGGAGGATAGACAAAATACCCATGCTTTTTGTGTGAATGGAAAAGCTGGGATAAGGCTCATCACTGGAGCCATAAAAGTTGGCCAATGAGAACATCTTTGCAACCTGGACTCAAGAACATAATAACGTAAAGTTATTATGAGTCCTCATATGAACTCGAGCATGGGAACTTTTCAGAATATTTTCCCACGCTCAAGTTCATATGAGGACATCCAGCAGAGGGCGCATAACCGCGACTCGAGGTAACTACAGGTCATTCCACTGCATTCCATTCATTCCTCGGGTTTTTATAGCCACGAGCACAGCTGCATTAGCAGAGCTCCTGGGTGTAAAATGATTTAACCCCTTCAGATTTACAGCATGGGACAAGACTGAACAACGGAAGCTATATAATATTGTTGCTTGTTTTTTTAGCTTTGCTCCAGGTGACAAGGGTCTTTAGGTGGATTAAGAGTATAATAAAATATTAAAACATCCTGTGTCTTTATTTCATTAAAATACTTTGAAATAATGTGTGTGTGTTTTATTAACCATTTCGTACTATTGGATTAATAATGGATAGGTGTCATAACTGACACCTCTTCATTATTAATCTGGCTTAATGTCACCTTACAATAGCAAGGTGACATTAACCCTTTATTACCCCATATCCCACTGCTACAGGAGAGTGGGAAGAGAGAGGCTAAGTGCCAGAATAGGAGCATCTTCCAGATGTGCCTTTTCTGGGGTGGCTGGGGGCAGATGTTTTTAGCCAGGGTGGCCAATAACCATGGACCCTCTCCAGGCTAATAATATCTGCCCTCAGTCACTGGCCTTTCCACTCTGGCGGAGAAAATTGCACGGGAGCCCACGCCAATTTTTTCCGGGATTTAACCTTTTAATTAATAGCTAGACATACCAAATTTTACACCAAGACACTTCTTACATTACTAAAGAGGAATATGTAATAAAAGAAGGGATATGAGATGGTTTACTGTATGTAAACCATGTCTCATATCATGTCGGGTTTGAGAAGGAGATAGGAAAAGCCGGCAATTGAATTACCAGCTTTTCTGCTATCTAGCGCTGTATGAAAAATTAATATATATACATATATGTGTCTCACTGACATATATATATATATATATTTATATATAGACAGTATATATGTTTTAACAAATATTTGAGACCATGATGGATCCATTGTATGTCCGTTTTGCAAACCTGCGAGAAAATCTCGCAGTACGGATGCCATACGGATTACATACGGAGTATGACGTGCAAAATACACTGACACACCCTGTTAAGGACTGGCGGAACGCACCAAGTATAGATGATATGAAACTAGGTGTGTTCGCAGTCCGAGGTCCACCGTGCAGGTAAAAACCCTGCTGCTAGTAAGACGGACTATATGGCGGTACTATAAGTATACACACACGGGTTAACTTCACCCTGCGTGAAGGAAGCGATCCTGTTGTGTCACAGGACCGCGGTACCGCACATAGAGCGCGAGCAAGAAGTCAGCGAACACAACCCCAACACAGGATTGAAGTCCGATTAGACCACTTGCTGGCACAACACCGCAACTGGGTGTGTAAGGAAACTATTGAAAAAGTATATAAAGGCACGAGAGTGCATGCAGTGCCGCACTGTCGGACGCCACTAACCACCCAGGCTTGGGTAAGGAAAGCGCAGAGGAAGCGCACGGTGCCGTACAGGCGGTCACAGCAACTAGACGCTGTTATGTGTGTAACGTGCTGTTGGATAAGTCGGGCGCTAGATAGCAAACATACACCTTCCGCGAATAGTCATCCAATAGGGAGGGTATTTTAAAGAGCGACTTCACAACACACACACATATTATCAAGACAATACTAGCGCATGGCCGTGCGGTCATGTGCAGTTTATATAGTTGCAGCACAGGAAGCTGCTACTGAAGTTTTGCCCTTTCAGGACCTTCCTGGAGGACCAATGGAATGTGCTGCAGTACCTGAGCATGTGACCCTCGATCTCCAACGGGAGATCTTGCCCTGGGCATGCTCAGTGTGTGCAAATAAGGACTTAGTCCCAGAGAAGCCCGCTCGCCGCAGATCAGTGCAGGGTACAACAGGAGAGCCAGAAAAGGCAACAGTAACCCTTTGCACAGAATCAGTCCCAGCAAGACGCTGGGAGCGACGCCTCCGCTGAGCAGGCCCCACTGCGGCCGGTACAGAATAGGAGATCGCAGCAGACAGGGATCGAGATTCCCCCTGTGCAGCAGAGGAAACTCGACTCCTAACATTACCCCCCCTAGGGCCCCCCCCTCCCCGGGCCCCGCTACGCTCGAAGGCAGCAATGAGCTGCGGAGCCCGAATGTGCTCAGCAGGCTCTCAGGACCATAACCCTTCCAGTCCACCCAAAAAAATTTTTTGCCACGTACCACCTTGCACCCCAAAATAGCATTCACCTCATAATCGTCCAAAGACGAACCCGATGTCCCAGCAGAAGACTCGGAAAACCGGGACATGTACAGGGGTTTCAGGAGGGACACATGAAAGGTGTCGGTGATACCCAGGCGTGGCGGAAGAGCCAACGATAAACCACAGGATTAACCTGTTCGAGCACTTTGAAGGGACCCAAGTAGCGAGGATCAAACTTAGAGGACTCAACTCGCAGCCTGATGTTACGGGCGGAGAGCCACACCAAGTCGCCAGGAGCAAAGGTCGGAGCGGGGCGCCGATGAGCATCGGCGGAGGACCTCATTCTCTCCTTAGAGGCCCGAATGGCATCCTGAGTGCGGTCCCAAATATCCCGTGCCTCCACAGCCCAGTCTGCCACTCTGGAATCTGCGGAAGACACGGGCATAGGCACAGGTACCCGTGGATGATGACCATAGTTGAGGAGGAATGGGGTTTGTCCAGTGGAGTCGGCTACGGCGTTGTTCAGCGCAAACTCTGCCCATGATAGCAAGGATGCCCAGTCATCCTGCCTGGCTGAAACAAAATGTCGCAGGTATGTGACCAAGGTCTGGTTGGCCCTCTCTACCAACCCATTCGTCTCGGGATGATAAGCGGAAGAGAGATTCAACTCAATACTGAGAAGACAACAAAGCTCTCTTCAGAACCGAGACGCAAACTGGGGACCCCGGTCACTGACAATTTTGTCAGGCATACCATGTAGGCGGAAGATGTGTTTAATGAACAACGCTGCCAAGGCCCGTGCAGAAGGTAACCGTGGTAGCGGCACCAAATGCACCATTTTTGAGAAATGATCGGTGATGACCCAAATGATAGTACAGCCGCGAGATTTGGGTAAACCCACGACAAAGTCCATCCCGACCATCTCCCAGGGCCTATCTGCCACCGGCAAGGGATAGAGCAACCCAGCTGGCCTTTGACGCGGAGATTTATTTTTGGCGCAGGAGACACATGCCAGAATATAATCCCTGACATCCCGGGCCATATGCGGCCACCAGTACGTCCTCGCCAGTAGCTCAGATGTCCTCTTTGTCCCAAAGTGTCCACCCACCCTGGACGAATGAGCCCAAGAGAGAACCTCCAGTCGCAAATTAATGGGCACAAAAGTCTTGCCCGGAGGCACAGACTCCAGCGAAACTGGCGCTACGGTTCTCAGGCTCTCGGAAGGGACAATAAGCCGAGGCTCCTCTTCCTCCTCTTCAGTTGACATAAGGGAGCGAGAGAGGGCGTCAGCACGAATATTCTTCTCCCCGGCGAGAAAATGAAGGGAAAAGTGGAACCGGGAAAAGAACAAGGACCATCTGGCCTGACGAGAATTTAGCCCCTGGGCTGTTTGCAAATAGACCAAATTTTTGTGGTCCGTGTAAACTTGGAAGGGAAAGCGTGCACCTTCCAGAAGATGTCTCCACTCAGAAAAGGCCAATTTCATTGCTAGCAACTCCCTATCCCCGATGGAGTAGTTTCTCTCCGCTGGCGTGAAGGTCTTAGAGAAGAAGAAGCATGGATGCTTCCGACCTTGAGCATCCTTTTGATAGAGGACTGCTCCAGCACCAACGGATGAGGCATCCACCTCCATTAGGTATGGCTTATCCACATCGGGACGATGTAAGATGGGAGCGCTAGCAAAGTGGGACTTAATAGAAGTGAAGGCCTTGGAGACCTCTTCCGACCACAATTTGGGATTCGCTCCCTTCTTGGTGAGGGCTACCAAGGGAGCTACCAGAGTTGAGAAGTGGGGAATGAACTGGCGGTAATAGTTAATGAACCCCATAAAGCGCTGCACCGCTTTAAGAGAATGGGGCTCTTGCCAGTCCATCACAGCCTGTAGTTTGGCAGGATCCATAGCCAATCCCTGGGCGGAGATGATATAGCCCAGGAAAGGTAAGGACTCCTGCTCAAACATACACTTCTCCAACTTAGCATAAAGAGAGTTTGCCCGTAGGAGGTCGAAGACTCTGCCAACATCTCTCCGGTGGGAGTCAATATCTGGAGAAAAGATGAGAATATCATCCAGATAGACTACAACTGAGGTGGAAAGCATATCCCGGAAGATGTCGTTGACAAAGTCTTGGAAAACGGCTGGGGCATTACAGAGCCCGAAGGGCATCACCAGATACTCATAGTGCCCATCTCTGGTGTTAAACGCCGTATTCCATTCGTCCCCCTCACAGATGCGAATCAGGTTGTAAGCACCCCGCAGATCTAATTTAGTAAACACTCTAGCTCCCCGAAGCCTATCGAAGAGCTCGGATATCAAGGGCAAAGGATACTTGTTCTTAACGGTGATAGCATGTTAAAAATGGTTATTGCGCAAAAATATTTAATCAAGACTTAACCAGGTGCGTTATTCTTAAAAGAAAAATGTCATGATATTCTGATAAAAGTTTAGTGGTTTATTGAATTATCCACCATTGCAGCAAAAACATAAAAGTAGATGAAACAGTTACGAACAGAGTGTCCATGTGTAAATATCAGCACTTGTCTTGTTACTCCTCTTTCCCAAGGTCCTGAATGGTAAAAGTCATCTGTCTGTGTGAAGTTCGAAGGTCATCATGGCTTCCGCTATCAGCTGTTGTTCCTTCCTTGTTGGACGTCCATGGAGAATGAAATGTAGGAAGGGAGGTGACCGTCCCACGTGACAAAAAGCCCCCCACACCCTCCTAAGAGACGTTTATATATGTCCAACACTGACCACATGTCCTCTGTATATGGAGTTAACTTATACTCTGAGCTACATACACAGAAATAGCTTTTGATAGTGTCAGCAATAAACAATGCTCAGTACAGAATGATTCAATTACGGTAATATTTAACATAGCGTTAAGACCTCTGTAGTCTATGCATGGACGTAATTCCCCATTCTTCTTCTGCACGAAGAAGAACCCTGCCCCAGCAGGTGACACTGACTTCCTGATGAACCCTCTTGCCAGATTCTCTTGAATGTACTGAGACATGGCCTCCGTCTCCAGGAGAGATAATGGATAAACTCGACCCCGGGGAGGCTCCGCACCTGGCAAGAGATCGATAGGACAGTCATAGGGGCGATGGGGCGCAAGGGTCTCTGCCGCCTTTTTGGAGAACACGTCTGCATAAGACCAATATTGCTTGGGAAGAGAGGAAAGATCTGTGGGTACCTCTGCAGTAGCAACCTGAACGCACTCTCGGTGACACCTACCCCCACATGATTCACCCCATCCCAGAATTCTGCCTGAGGACCACTCGATGTGAGGAAAGTGGTACCGTAACCAAGGTATCCCCAACAGGACCTCATCAATCCCCTCAGGAATGATGAGCAGGGATATAATCTCCTGATGGGATGGTGACAAGGACAGAGTAAAAGGGATGGTCTGATGTGTTATCTGTGCGGGGAGTGTCGACCCATTCACCACTCGTACCGTTACTGGTTGAGATAGCATAACCAGGGGTATTGCGTGACGTTGGGTGAAGGCAGAAGACATAAAATTGCCCTCCGCTCCAGAATCCACGCAGAGCTCCACCGAGTGGGAGGATGAGCCAAAAGTTATTGTCCCCTTAAAGGACAATTTGGAGGCAAACGTCACCGTGTCTAGTGCACCTCCACCTACTACCACTAGACGCTGACGTTTCCTCGACCGCTGGAGACATCTGGTGGCTAGATGTCCTGACTGTTGGCAAATATGGCAAACCTGGAGTGCACGAGCGGTCCGGGACTTAGATCCCGCTCGTGACACTACCTTAGGTTCATGAGACTCAGGAGCCTGGGCTGGAGATTCCAAAGGTTTGGCGAAGGTGGGAGCCAGCCGAAACCTCTGCCTACACTGGGCTCGCTCTAACCTCCGCTCGTGAAAACGGAGGTCAATACGAGTAGATACTGTTATTAATTCTTCCAGTGTGGCGGGAATCTCCCTAGTGGCCAGGGCGTCCTTAACGTGGTCAGCCAGCCCCCTCCAAAATATGGGAATAAGGGTTTTATCCGACCACTCCAGCTCAGATGCTAGAGTGCGGAAGTGGACGGCAAAATGGCTGACCAAGGACGAGCCCTGAGTCAATGCCAACAGTTGGAGCACCGTATCATGGGTGACACGAGGTCCCAAAAAGACCTGCTTCAGAGTGCTCAGGAACAACGGAGCACCCTGCACCACATGATCGCCACGCTCCCACAGCGGTGTAGCCCACTGCAACGCCCTGTCCGACAATAAAGATATGATAAAGCCCACCTTAGCCCGCTCTGTAGGGAAACGAGAGGCCAGAAGCTCGAGATGTATTGAGCACTGACTCACGAAACCCCTACAGGACTTACTGTCACCAGAAAATTTCTCTGGTAGCGGGAGGCGAGATTGCGTCGGTACAGGGGCGGCAGTGGACAAGGTAGCTGCAGCCACACTTGCAGCCTGAACAGCGACAGCAGTAATATCCACAGCTGAGGTTGAACGCTCAAGAGCCGCCAACCTTCCCTCTAGCTGCTGGATGTACCGCTGTAAACACTGATCGTCCATCATTACTAGCCAGACCTTGGCGCTAGTATTATGTTAAGGACTGGCGGAACGCACCAAGTATAGATGATATGAAACTAGGTGCGTTCGCAGTCCGAGGTCCACTGTGCAGGTAAAAACCCTGCTGCTAGTAAGACGGACTATATGGCGGTACTATAAGTATACACGCACGGGTTAACTTCACCCTGCGTGAAGGAAGCGATCCTGTTGTGTCACAGGACCGCGGTACCTCACATAGAGCGCGAGCAAGAAGTCAGTGAACACAACCCCAACACAGGATTGAAGTCCGATTAGACCACTTGCTGGCACAACACCGCAACTGGGTGTGTAAGGAAACTATTGAAAAAGTATATAAAGGCACGAGAGTGCATGCAGTGCCGTACTGTCGGACGCCACTAACCACCCAGGCTTGGGTAAGGAAAGCGCAGAGGAAGCGCACGGCGCCATACAGGCGGTCACAGCAACTAGACGCTGTTATGTGTGTAACGTGCTGTTGGATAAGTCGGGCGCTAGATAGCAAACATACACCTTCCGCGAACAGTCATCCAATAGGGAGGGTATTTTAAAGAGCGACTTTCACTCACAACACACACACATATTATCAAGACAATACTAGCGCATGGCTGTGCGGTCATGTGCAGTTTATATAGTTGCAGCACAGGAAGCTGCTACTGAAGTTTTGCCCTTTCAGGACCTTCCTGGAGGACCAATGGAATGTGCTGCAGTACCTGAGCATGTGACCCTCGATCTCCAACGGGAGATCTTGCCCTGGGCATGCTCAGTGTGTGCAAATAAGGACTTAGTCCCAGAGAAGCCCGCTCGCCGCAGATCAGTGCAGGGTACAACAGGAGAGCCAGAAAAGGCAACAGTAACCCCCTGCACAGAATCAGTCCCAGCAAGACGCTGGGAGCGACGCCTCCGCTGAGCAGGCCCCACTGCGGCCGGTACAGCATGGGAGACCGCAGCAGACAGGGATCGAGATTCCCCCTGTGCAGCAGAGGAAACTCGACTCTAAACACACCCTGCCTACGGATGACATATAGATCACTATTTTGGGAACATTTCTGCATATTACGGCCGTAAAAAATGACCGTATTTTCATACGCTGAGTTTGACGCCGGCCTTACAGTGAAGCATTGAGGTGGATGTGTGATGCCTACAGTGAAACATGAAGAGGGCTTGTTGATGCTCTGGTGCTGATTTTGATCATCTGGTACTAGAAACCTGCAACATGTGGAAGAAAACATTATGCCTTATGTGAGGAAGCTGAGGCCTGGTTGTCATTGGACTTTCCAACAGAACAATGGCCCCCAGCCTGCCTCAAAGTCATTCAAAGCTTGGCTTCAAAGGAAGTGCAGGAAGATTCTGGAGCACTCATTACAGCTGCCTAATATGTATCCTGTAAAAAATCTTTAGTGGGATTTGCAGAAGGCCGATGCAGCTTGCAAGCCCAAAAATATTAGTGAGCTGTAGGCCATTACCCATGAGTAGGGTTGAGCGAAACGGGTCGAACATTTTCAAAAGTCGCCGACTTTTGACAAAGTCGGGTTTCATGAAACCCGATCCGACCCCTGTGCGGGGTCGGCCATGCGGTACGCGACTTTCGCGCCAAAGTCGCGTTTCAATGACGCGAAAAGCGCCATTTCTCAGCCAATGAAGGTAAACGCAGAGTGTAGGCAGCGTGATGACATAGGTCCTGGTCCCCACCATCTTAGAGAAGGGCATTGCAGTGATTGGCTTGCTGTCTGCGGCGTCACAGGGGCTATAAAGGGGCGTTCCCGCCGACCGCCATGTTACTGCTGCTGATCTGAGCCTAGGGAGAGGTTGCTGCCGCTTCGTCAGAAGCAGGGATAGCGTTAGGCAGGGTCCATTAACCACCAAACCGCTTGTGCTGTAGCGATTTCCACTGCCCAACACCACCTTCGGTGTGCAGGGACAGTGGAAGCTACATTTTTTTTTTCCCCTCAGCGCTGTAGCTCATTGGGCTGCCCTAGAAGGCTCCCTGATAGCTGCATTGCTGTGTGTACGCCGCTGTGCAAACCAACTGCTTTTTTCAAAGCACAAATCCTCTTGTTCCTTCCTTTCTGCACAGCTATCTTGTTTGTTTGTCCACACTTTTTATTTAATTTGTGCATCAGTCCACTCCTTATTGCTGCCTGCCATACCTGGCGGAGATTACTGCAGGGAGATAGTAATTGAAGGACAGTTCCTTTTTTTTTTTTTTTTTTTGTGGTAGATTAAGATTGGCATTTCTGCTAGAGTGCCATCCCTGTCTGTGTCATCTCTCACTCAGTGGGCCATAGAAAGCCTATTTATTTTTTTGCTTGATTTGGGTTATAAAATCTACCTGAAAAAATCACTACATCAATCAGTGGGAGAAAAATATTGGCCTCAGGGCTTGTGTGCCACTCCTTACTCCTGTGTGTGCCATCTCTGAGTGGGCCATAGAAAGCCTATTTATTTTTTTGCTTGATTTGGGTTCCAAAATCTACCTGAAAAAATCAATAAATCAATCAGTGGGAGATTAATATTGGCCTTTGGGCTTGTGTGCCAGTCCTAAGCGTGCCATCTCTCTCTCTCAGATAGTGGGCCATAGAAAGCCTATTTATTATTTTTTTTATTGGGTTTATAAATTTTCCCTGGAAAAAAAAAAAAAAAGTGGGAGATTAATATTGGCCTCTGGGCTTGTGTGCCAGTCCTGAGCGTGCCATCTCTCTCACAAATAGTGGGCCATAGAAAGCCTATTTATTTTTTTGGTTGATTTGGGTTCTAAATTCTACCTGAAAAAATCAATAAATCAATCAGTGGGAGATAAATATTGGCCTCTGGGCTTGTGTGCCACTCCTGACTCCTGTGTGCGTCCTCTCTCACTCAGTGGGCCCTAGAAAGCCTATTTTTTGTTTTATTTGTTTTCTAAATTCTCCCTGAAAAAATCATTTTATTTTATTTGGTTTCTAAATTATTCCTGAAAAAAATCATTTTTTTTGTATTTTTTTTTTCTAAAGTCTCCCTGAAAAAAAAAAAAAAAAAAACAAATCAGTGGGAGATTAATATTGCCCTTTCTGCTTGTGTGCCAGTCTTGACTCCTGGGTGTGCCATCTCTCTCTCTCCAATTGTGGGCCATAGAAAGCCTATTAATTTTTTTGCTTGATTTGGGTTCCAAAATCTACCTGAAAAAATCACTAAATCAATCAGTGGGAGATAAATATTGGCCTCTGGGCTTGTGTGCCACTCCTGACTCCTGTGTGCGTCCTCTCTCACTCAGTGGGCCCTAGAAAGCCTATTTTTTGTTTTATTTGTTTTCTAAATTCTCCCTGAAAAAATCATAGTAACATAGTAACATAGTAACATAGTTAGTAAGGCCGAAAAAAGACATTTGTCCATCCAGTTCAGCCTATATTCCATCATAATAAATACCCAGATCTACGTCCTTCTACAGAACCTAATAATTGTATGATACAATATTGTTCTGCTCCAGGAAGACATCCAGGCCTCTCTTGAACCCCTCGACTGAGTTCGCCATCACCACCTCCTCAGGCAAGCAATTCCAGATTCTCACTGCCCTAACAGTAAAGAATCCTCTTCTATGTTGGTGGAAAAACCTTCTCTCCTCCAGACGCAAAGAATGCCCCCTTGTGCCCGTCACCTTCCTTGGTATAAACAGATCCTCAGCGAGATATTTGTATTGTCCCCTTATATACTTATACATGGTTATTAGATCGCCCCTCAGTCGTCTTTTTTCTAGACTAAATAAACCTAATTTCGCTAATCTATCTGGGTATTGTAGTTCTCCCATCCCCTTTATTAATTTTGTTGCCCTCCTTTGTACTCTCTCTAGTTCCATTATATCCTTCCTGAGCACCGGTGCCCAAAACTGGACACAGTACTCCATGTGCGGTCTAACTAGGGATTTGTACAGAGGCAGTATAATGCTCTCATCATGTGTATCCAGACCTCTTTTAATGCACCCCATGATCCTGTTTGCCTTGGCAGCTGCTGCCTGGCACTGGCTGCTCCAGGTAAGTTTATCATTAACTAGGATCCCCAAGTCCTTCTCCCTGTCAGATTTACCCAGTGGTTTCCCGTTCAGTGTGTAATGGTGATATTGATTCCCTCTTCCCATGTGTATAACCTTACATTTATCATTGTTAAACCTCATCTGCCACCTTTCAGCCCAAGTTTCCAACTTATCCAGATCCATCTGTAGCAGAATACTATCTTCTCTTGTATTAACTGCTTTACATAGTTTTGTATCATCTGCAAATATCGATATTTTACTGTGTAAACCTTCTACCAGATCATTAATGAATATGTTGAAGAGAACAGGTCCCAATACTGACCCCTGCGGTACCCCACTGGTCACAGCGACCCAGTTAGAGACTATACCATTTATAACCACCCTCTGCTTTCTATCACTAAGCCAGTTACTAACCCATTTACACACATTTTCCCCCAGACCAAGCATTCTCATTTTGTGTACCAACCTCTTGTGCGGCACGGTATCAAACGCTTTGGAAAAATCGAGATATACCACGTCCAATGACTCACCGTGGTCCAGTCTATAGCTTACCTCTTCATAAAAACTGATTAGATTGGTTTGACAGGAGCGATTTCTCATAAACCCATGCTGATATGGAGTTAAACAGTTATTCTCATTGAGATAATCCAGAATAACATCCCTCAGAAACCCTTCAAATATTTTACCAACAATAGAGGTTAGACTTACTGGCCTATAATTTCCAGGTTCACTTTTAGAGCCCTTTTTGAATATTGGCACCACATTTGCTATGCGCCAGTCCTGCGGAACAGACCCTGTCGCTATAGAGTCACTAAAAATAAGAAATAATGGTTTATCTATTACATTACTTAGTTCTCTTAGTACTCGTGGGTGTATGCCATCCGGACCCAGAGATTTATCTATTTTAATCTTATTTAGCCGGTTTCGCACCTCTTCTTGGGTTAGATTGGTGACCCTTAATATAGGGTTTTCATTGGTTCTTGGGATTTCACCTAGCATTTCATTTTCCACCGTGAATACCGTGGAGAAGAAGGTGTTTAATATGTTAGCTTTTTCCTCGTCATCTACAACCATTCTTTCCTCACTATTTTTTAAGGGGCCTACATTTTCAGTTTTTATTCTTTTACTATTGATATAGTTGAAGAACAGTTTGGGATTAGTTTTACTCTCCTTAGCAATGTGCTTCTCTGTTTCCTTTTTGGCAGCTTTAATTAGTTTTTTAGATAAAGTATTTTTCTCCCTATAGTTTTTTAGAGCTTCAATGGTGCCATCCTGCTTTAGCAGTGCAAATCATTTTATTTTATTTGGTTTCTAAATTATTCCTGAAAAAAATCATTTTTTTTGTATTTTTTTTCTAAAGTCTCCCTGAAAAAAAAAAAAACAAATCAGTGGGAGATTAATATTGCCCTTTCTGCTTGTGTGCCAGTCTTGACTCCTGGGTGTGCCATCTCTCTCTCTCCAATTGTGGGCCATAGAAAGCCTATTAATTTTTTTGCTTGATTTGGGTTCCAAAATCTACCTGAAAAAATCACTAAATCAATCAGTGGGAGATAAATATTGGCCTCTGGGCTTGTGTGCCACTCCTGACTCCTGTGTGCGTCCTCTCTCACTCAGTGGGCCCTTGTTTTATTTGTTTTCTAAATTCTCCCTGAAAAAATCATTTTATTTTATTTGGTTTCTAAATTATTCCTGAAAAAAATCATTTTTTTTGTATTTTTTTTTTCTAAAGTCTCCCTGAAAAAAAAACAAAAAAACAAATCAGTGGGAGATTAATATTGCCCTTTCTGCTTGTGTGCCAGTCTTGACTCCTGGGTGTGCCATCTCTCTCTCTCCAATTGTGTGCCATAGAAAGCCTATTCATTTTTTTGCTTGATTTGGGTTCCAAAATCTACCTGAAAAAATCACTTAATCAATCAGTGGGAGATAAATATTGGCCTCTGGGCTTGTGTGCCACTCCTGACTCCTGTGTGCGTCCTCTCTCACTCAGTGGGCCCTAGAAAGCCTATTTTTTGTTTTATTTGTTTTCTAAATTCTCCCTGAAAAAATCATTTTATTTTATTTGGTTTCTAAATTATTCCTGAAAAAAATCATTTTTTTGTATTTTTTTTTTCTAAAGTCTCCCTGAAAAAAAAAAAAAAATCAAATCAGTGGGAGATTAATATTGCCCTTTCTGCTTGTGTGCCAGTCTTGACTCCTGGGTGTGCCATCTCTCTCTCTCCAATTGTGGGCCATAGAAAGCCTATTAATTTTTTTGCTTGATTTGGGTTCCAAAATCTACCTGAAAAAATCACTAAATCAATCAGTGGGAGATAAATATTGGCCTCTGGGCTTGTGTGCCACTCCTGACTCCTGTGTGCGTCCTCTCTCACTCAGTGGGCCCTACAAAGCCTATTTTTTTTTATTTGTTTTCTAAATTCTCCCTGAAACAATCATTTTATTTTATTTTGTTTCTAAATTGTTCCTGAAAAATTCATTTTTTTGTATTTTTTTTCTAAAGTCTCCCTGAAAAAAAAAAAAAATCAAATCAGTGGGAGATTAATATTGCCCTTTCTGCTTGTGTGCCAGTCTTGACTCCTGGGTGTGCCATCTCTCTCTCTCCAATTATGGGCCATAGAAAGCCTATTAATTTTTTTGCTTGATTTGGGTTCCAAAATCTACCTGAAAAAATCACTAAATCAATCAGTGGGAGATAAATATTGGCCTCTGGGCTTGTGTGCCACTCCTGACTCCTGTGTGCGTCCTCTCTCACTCACTGGGCCCTAGAAAGGCTATTTTATGTTTTATTTGTTTTCTAAATTCTCCCTGAAAAAAATCATTTCATTTTATTTGGTTTATAAATTCTTCCTTAAAAAATCATTTTTTTTTTTTTTTTCTAAAGTCTCCTTTTTAAAAAAAAAAACACAAATCAGTGGGAGATTAATATTTACATTTGCGCTTCAGTGACAGTCCTGCGTGTGTGGCATCTCTCATTTGTTGCCACCAACAACAGAGTGTGTAACATTGTGCCTGATTTTCGTTGTGGTCTCACCCACCTGTAAAGGGGTAGCTAAATCATACTGAAGTTATAGCTCACCGTGTAAGTTGTGTGACTGCAACAAATACCGTTAGTTTGGTAACGTTTTTAAAACAATGAGGAAGTCTGGTGGAAGAGGTCGTGGCCGGGGGCGTTCATTGTCAGCTGGTAATGAGGGTAGTGGTAGTGGTGGAGCATCAGGTGGTCGTGGGAAAAAAAATATTGCACCTAAGTCTGGAGCTGTGGAGTCAGGTTCGTCGTCTGGCTACACAAGGCCTCGAATGCTCCCTTTTCTGGGAGTAGGAAAACCGCTTTTAAAGCTGGAGCAGCAAGAGCAAGTTTTGGCTTATCTTGCTGACTCAGCCTCTAGCTCTTTTGCCTCCTCTCGTGAAACTGGTAAAAGTAAAAGCAGCGCGTCGTTAGTGGATGTTCACGGTCAGGGACAAGCCGCTTCCTTGTCCTCTTCAGCAAAAACAACAACAGAGAAGAATGCAGCAGGCGACACAACGGGTTACTCCATGGAGCTCTTTACACATACCGTCCCTGGCTTAGAAAGTGAAGCAGTTAACAGTCCATGCCCATTACAAGTTGAATCTGACATGGAGTGCACTGATGCACAGCCACAGCCAGACTACTATGCTGGTCCTTTGACTCAGACCACAACATTGCCCTCGCAGGGTGCTGATCAAGAATCAGACCCTGATGAGACTATGTTGCCCCATCACGAACGCTATACCACCGACCGACAAGGTGACACAGACGAAGTTGCACACGAGCTACAAGAAGAGGTAATAGATGACCCAGTTCTTGACCCCGATTGGCAGCCATTGGGGGAACAGGGTGCAGGCGGCAGCAGTTCTGAAGCGGAGGAGGAGGGGCCGCAGCAGGCATCAACATCACAACATGTTCCATCTGCCGGGCCCGTATCTTGCCCAAAACGCGTGGCAAAGTCAAAACATGTTGTAGGACAGCGTGGCCATCCGGTTAAAGCTCAGTCTGCAATGCCTGAAAAGGTATCCGATGCTAGAAAGAGTGCAGTCTGGCATTTTTATAAACAACATCCAATTGATCAGCGCAAAGTCATCTGTCAAAAATGTTCAACTACCTTAAGCAGAGGGCAGAATCTGAAAAGTCTCAATACAAGTTGCATGCATAGACATTTAACCACCATGCATTTGCAAGTTGGACTAACTACCAAACGTCCCTTAAGGTTGTAGCACCCTCGGCCAATGAAGCTAGTCATCAACGCAACATCCCTTCCGGCAGTGTAGGGCCACCATTTTCTGCACCACCTGCAGTATCTGTGCAGGTTTCTTTGCCAGGCCAAAGAAGTCAGGGTCAGGGAATCACCAGTTTCGTAGTAGAAAACACTGCATCTAGGGCACCGGCGGCAACAATACCATCCCCCACCGTCTCTCAGTCTGCCATGTCCACCGGCACCCCCGCTAGTTCCACGATCTCCAGCTCTCCAGTCCAGCTCACCCTACATGAGACTATGGTTAGAAAAAGGAAGTACTTAGCCTCGCATCCGCGTACACAGGGTTTGAACGCCCACATAGCTAGACTAATCTCGTTAGAGATGATGCCCTACCGGTTAGTTGAAAGCGAAGCTTTCAAAGCCCTGATGGACTACGCTGTACCACGCTACGAGCTACCCAGTCGACACTTTTTTTCCAGAAAAGCCATCCCAGCCCTCCACCAGCATGTTAAAGAGCGCATCGTCCATGCACTCAGGCAATCTGTGAGCACAAAGGTGCACCTGACAACAGATGCATGGACCAGTAGGCATGGCCAGGGACGTTACGTGTCCATCACGGCACACTGGGTAAATGTGGTGGATGCAGGGTCCACAGGGGACAGCAAGATTGGGACAGTTCTGCCTAGCCCACGGTCTAGGAAACAGTTGGCTGTAGCCATTCGCACCCCCTCCTCCTCCTCCTCCTCATCCTCCTGCAGAAGCGAGACCTCGTCCACAGACCGCAGTCGCACAACCACTCCATCCGCAGCTGCCACTGTTGCACACCAGGTCTCCCATTATGGGGCAGCTACTGGCAAACGTCAGCAGGCTGTATTGGCTATGAAGTGTTTGGGCGACAACAGACACACCGCTGAAGTTCTGTCCGAGTTCTTGCAGAAAGAAACGCAGTCGTGGCTGGGCACTGTAGATCTTGAGGCAGGCAAGGTAGTGAGTGATAACGGAAGGAATTTCATGGCTGCCATCTCCATTTCCCAACTGAAACACATTCCTTGCCTGGCTCACACCTTAAACCTGGTGGTGCAGTGCTTCCTGAAAAGTTATCCGGGGTTATCCGACCTGCTCCTCAAAGTGCGTGGACTTTGCTCACATATCCGCCGTTCGCCCGTACACTCCAGCCGTATGCAGACCTATCAGCGTTCTTTGAACCTTCCCCAGCATCGCCTAATCATAGACGTTGCAACAAGGTGGAACTCAACACTGCACATGCTTCAGAGACTGTGTGAACAGAGGCGGGCTGTTATGTTTTTGTGGGAGGATACACATACACGGGCAGGCAGTAGGATGGCAGACATGGAGTTGTCAGGTGTGCAGTGGTCGAAGATTCAAGACATGTGTCAAGTCCTTCAGTGTTTTGAGGAATGCACACGGCTGGTTAGTGCAGACAACGCCATAATAAGCATGAGCATCCCCCTAATGCGTCTGCTGATGCAAAGTTTGACGCACATAAAGGATCAGGCGTCTGCAGCTGAGGAAGAGGAAAGCGTTGATGACAGTCAGCCATTGTCTGGCCAGGGCAGTGTACAGGACGAGGTAGCGGGCGAAGAGGAGGAGGAGGACGAGGAGGATGATGGGGATGATTATATTTTTAATGAGGAAGCTTTTCCGGGGCCAGTGGAAATTGTTGGCGCGGCAAGGCCGGGTTCTGGTTTTTGGAGGGACACAAGTGACGTGGATTTGCCTGAAACTGCCCCTCAACCAAGCACAACCACAGATTTGAGAACTGGAACTTTGGCCCACATGGCGGATTATGCCTTACGTATCCTCAAAAGGGACACACGCATAACAAAAATGATGAACGATGACGATTACTGGTTGGCCTGCCTCCTTGATCCTCGCTATAAAGGCAAATTGCAAAATATAATGCCACATGAGAACTTGGAACTAATATTAGCAACCAAACAATCAACTCTTGTTGACCGTTTGCTTCTGGCATTCCCTGCACACAGTGCCCGTGATCGTTCTAACACAAGCTGCAGGGGCCAGCAGACCAGAGGTGTTAGAGGGGCAGAAATCAGAAGTGTCGTTGGCCAGAGGGGTTTTCTGACCAGGTTGTGGAGTGATTTTGCTATGACCGCAGACAGGACAGGTACTGCAGCATCAATTCAAAGTGACAGGAGACAACATTTGTCCAGTATGGTTACTAACTATTTTTCATCCCTTATCGACGTTCTCCCTCAACCGTCATTCCCATTTGATTACTGGGCATCAAAATTAGACACCTGGCCAGAATTGGCAGAATATGCATTGCAGGAGCTTGCTTGCCCGGCAGCTAGTGTCCTATCAGAAAGAGTATTCAGTGCTGCAGGTTCAATACTAACAGAAAAAAGGACTCGTCTGGCTACCCAAAATGTAGATGATCTAACCTTCATTAAAATGAACCACAACTGGATTTCGAAATCTTTTGCCCCACCTTGCCCGGCTGACACCTAGCTTTCCTATGTAAAGGTCTTGCCTGTGGACTATTCTGAATGCCTTTTCCAATCTCGTAATTTTCTGCACCTGATTGTCCAGCATCTGACATGTTAACACCTCCCTAAATGGCCAAAGTCCCCACACGGGGCCGTGGTATCGCCACTTGGCGCCAGCACCCGTGAGAGTACTGTTTGTCTGAAGAGGTGGGTGTGCCCGCTTTTGGTCGACGGCACTGCCACTAGGTCCCTCATAGTACAATAAAGTGTCTGGCGGTGGTGGTGCGCACCCAACATCAGACACACCGTTGTAATATGAGGGGCCCTGGACCTGTACCGCCGGCCACAAGACAGTCCCCCCCCCCCAGGGTCAAACAGTGCTCTACCACTTGCAAAATTTTCTCTCACAGCTCCACCAATGTTTAGTCTATGCGCTGACATCCTTCAATGCCTGGCACTGTCAATAACATTGTATTGACATTTTTCTTATGTTAGGCCTTCGAAGCCTGTCTGCGGTCACTCCTTCCACTAGGCCTCCACTGACCTGTCTACTGCTGCCCGGGTTCCCCTGGAACCAATTTTAAATTGCCTACAGCCAGCCCAATTTATTATGTTAGGGCTTCGAAGCCTGTCTGCGGTCCCTCCTTCCACTAGGCCTCCACTGACCTGTCTACTGCTGCCCGGGTTCCCCTGGAACCAATTTTAAATTGCCTACAGCCAGCCCAATTTATTATGTTAGGGCTTCGAAGCCTGTCTGCGGTCCCTCCTTCCACTAGGCCTCCACTGACCTGTCTACTGCTGCCCGGGTTCCCCTGGAACCAATTTTAAATTGCCTACAGCCAGCCCAATTTATTATGTTAGGGCTTCGAAGCCTGTCTGCGGTCCCTCCTTCCACTAGGCCTCCACTGACCTGTCTACTGCTGCCCGGGTTCCCCTGGAACCAATTTTAAATTGCCTACAGCCAGCCCAATTTATTATGTTAGGGCTTCGAAGCCTGTCTGCGGTCCCTCCTTACACTAGGCCTCTACTGACCTGTCTACTGCTGCCCGGGTTCCCCTGGAACCAATTTTAAATTGCCTACAGCCAGCCCAATTTATTATGTT
Organism: Ranitomeya imitator; assembly: GCF_032444005.1. Taxonomy (NCBI): domain Eukaryota; kingdom Metazoa; phylum Chordata; class Amphibia; order Anura; family Dendrobatidae; genus Ranitomeya; species Ranitomeya imitator. The sequence continues at coordinate 63,678,424 of NC_091282.1, forward strand.
AGGGCTTCGAAGCCTGTCTGCGGTCCCTCCTTCCACTAGGCCTCCACTGACCTGTCTACTGCCGCCCGTGTTCCCCTGGAACCAATTGTAAATTGCCTACAGCCAGGCCAATTTATTATGTTAGGGCTTCGAAGCCTGTCTGCGGTCCCTCCTTCCACTAGGCCTCCACTGACCTGTCTACTGGCGCCCGGGGTTCCCCTGGAACCAATTTTAAATTGCCTACAGCCAGCCCAATTTATTATGTTAGGGCTTCGAAGCCTGTCTGCGGTCCCTCCTTCCACTAGGCCTCCACTGACCTGTCTACTGCTGCCCGTGTACCCCTTGAACCAACATCAGAAAATATAAAAATAAGTATTTTGCTTATAAAAAAGAAAATACTGGAGAGATATCAAATGCAGACGTTTTAACATTAAAAACAAACACATACAAGAAAAATCTGGTACAGTACTAAAAATGGCCACCAGCTACAATAACTTTCTCCTGCAAGTAGTTAACTGAAAGTTTTTTTCAATTTAAAACACAGATATGGCATCCACCGAGTGTTGTCCTGTCGCGTCTTCTTTATATTATTGCCAAGAAGATGCAAAACAATGAAAATAATAAAATCATTATTTACCAAAAAAATAGAGTAAGTCAAAACCACATTGCAAATAAACATTCATTACAAATAAAGAAGCAGGGCGCGTCCGAGGGTGAGTATATACCTAATAAGAATATAATCACCCTCGGACGCGCCCTGCTTCTTTCCGACAGCCTTCCTTCCTAAGAATCAGCCCTTCCGTGGTGTAGAGAGAGGGTGTGTTACACTCCAAGGTGTTCCCCAGGTTGCCTTTCCTGAGCTTCGATCTTCATGCTCTCGTTTAGTAGTTGTCGGAAAGTAGGCTGCATTAGGCCTACAAAATGGGTATGGGGTGGAGAGAGATGGTGTGTTACACTCCAAGGTGTTCTCCAGGTTTCCTCGCCATTGCTTCGATCTTCCGACTCTCGTTTAGTAGTTGTAGAAAACTACACTGCATTAGGCCTACAAAATGGGTATCGGGTGGAGAGAGATGGTGTGTTACACTCCAAGGTGTTCCCCAGGTTGCCTTGCCATTGCTTCGGTCTTCCGACTCTCGTTTAGTAGTTGTAGAAAACTACACAGCATTAGGCCTACAAAATGGGTATGGGGTGGAGAGAGATGGTATGTTACACTCCAAGGTGTTCTCCAGGTTTCCTCGCCATTGCTTCGATCTTCCGACTCTCGTTTAGTAGTTGTAGAAAACTACACTGTATTAGGCCTACAAAATGGATATCGGGTGGAGAGAGATGGTGTGTTACACTCCAAGGTGTTCCCCAGGTTGCCTTGCCATTGCTTCGGTCTTCCGACTCTCGTTTAGTAGTTGTAGAAAACTACACTGCATTAGGCCTACAAAATGGGTATAGGGTGGAGAGAGATGGTGTGTTACACTCCAAGGTGTTCCCCAGGTTGCCTTGCCATTGCTTCGGTCTTCCGACTCTCGTTTAGTAGTTGTAGAAAACTACACAGCATTAGGCCTACAAAATGGGTATGGGGTGGAGAGAGATGGTGTGTTACACTCCAAGGTGTTCTCCAGGTTTCCTCGCCATTGCTTCGATCTTCCGACTCTCGTTTAGTAGTTGTAGAAAACTACACTGCATTAGGCCTACAAAATGGGTATCGGGTGGAGAGAGATGGTGTGTTACACTCCAAGGTGTTCCCCAGGTTGCCTTGCCATTGCTTCGGTCTTCCGACTCTCGTTTAGTAGTTCTAGAAAACTACACTGCATTAGGCCTACAAAATGGGTATCGGGTGGAGAGAGATGGTGTGTTACACTCCAAGGTGTTCCCCAGGTTGCCTTGCCATTGCTTCGATCTTCCGACTCTCGTTTAGTAGTTGTAGAAAACTACACTGCATTAGGCCTACAAAATGGGTATCGGGTGGAGAGAGATGGTGTGTTACACTCCAAGGTGTTCCCCAGGTTGCCTTGCCATTGCTTCGGTCTTCCGACTCTCGTTTAGTAGTTGTAGAAAACTACACTGCATTAGGCCTACAAAATGGGTATCGGGTGGAGAGAGATGGTGTGTTACACTCCAAGGTGTTCCCCAGGTTGCCTTGCCATTGCTTCGGTCTTCCGACTCTCGTTTAGTAGTTGTAGAAAACTACACAGCATTAGGCCTACAAAATGGGTATGGGGTGGAGAGAGATGGTGTGTTACACTCCAAGGTGTTCTCCAGGTTTCCTCGCCATTGCTTCGATCTTCTGACTCTCGTTTAGTAGTTGTAGAAAACTACACTGCATTAGGCCTACAAAATGGGTATCGGGTGGAGAGAGATGGTGTGTTACACTCCAAGGTGTTCCCCAGGTTGCCTTGCCATTGCTTCGGTCTTCCGACTCTCGTTTAGTAGGTGTAGAAAACTACACAGCATTAGGCCTACAAAATGGGTATGGGGTGGAGAGAGATGGTGTGTTCCACTCCAAGGTGTTCTCCAGGTTGCCTTTCCTGAGCTTCTATCTTCAGGCTCTCGTTAAATTGTGGTTAAATGGAACAACTGCATTTGGCGTACTAGTTGGTTTGGGGCCTACTAACAGTGTCTGCCGCTCCTTGCTGTTCTCCTGGTTTCCTGTCCTGAAATTCCGTTTTCAGGCGCTCGTTAAGTAGTTGTTAATGTTAGACTGCATTTGGCCTACTAGTTGGGTTGGGGCCTACTATTGGTGTCTGCCACTCCTTGCTGTTCTCCTCCACTGAACAAAGCTGTGCCGCCTGTTTACTACGGTTGCCAATTTTGAACTGCATTTCGACTACTTACTGATTTGGGCCTACTCTCTGTGTCAGCCTCTCATTGCAGTTGTCCTCCACTGCAATGCCCCCTGGTTATTCCTGTGTTACCAATTTTGAACTGCATTTAGCCCACTTTATTATTTGGGCCTATATCTGTGTTTCCTCCTCATCCTGCCCATTGCCCAGCCAGTGATAGATGAGTCTGCTGGTACATTGACCCATAACGCAACATTCCCCGTGCACGCTACACAACAACATTGTGACCCTGCTGAAAGTCAGGTTGCTCTTCCCGCATACCATACCACCTTACACGGGGACAAAGAGGAAGGTGCAGATGAAAGTGCAGGTTCCTTCATCAGGTGGGGGGAGGAATACTAGTTGGCGACGTCACTGGCACAGGGCCTCTCATAGTACGCAAAAGTGTTGCTGCCGGTGGGAGGCGCCCCCACCGTGCAAACACACCGCTGTACTTTGAGGGACCCTGTGCCACTGCCAATGCCAACGAGTGGGCCCCCCCTGCTTGCTCAGGTTCACAGCACTTGCAAAGTTGAAATACTTACCTCTCCCTGCTCCACTGCCGTGACGTGGTCCAGATTTCCTGGGCCCACTAATTACTTGAACCAGCCCTACCCACCACAACTTTAGCCAAATGACCCCCAATTTCAAATGCCTTCCAATTATTATAAGGTAAATTACACTTGACAAGCATCATTAAGAAGAATGGATGGTTTTGACATTAAAATGGGCACTCTAGGTGTTTTCCTGGCCCCCACTCACTGCCGACTATGCTGCCCCATTGACTTGCATTGGGTTTCGTGTTTCGGTCGATCCCGACTTTACGTCATAATCGGCCGATTTCACTCGACCCGACTTTTGAGATAGTCGGGTTTCGCGAAACCCGGTTCGACTCTAAAAAGGTCAAGATCGCTCAACTCTACCCATTAGGAATTGGCTAAGATTCCTCAGGAATCTGCCATAAGCTGTTGATTGATTAGGCAGCATGTTTGCAGCTAAGTACTAAAGAGTCAGCCATTGTCGTGGGGCAGCACGGTGGTGCAGTGTATAGCACAGCAGCCTTGCAGCGCTGGAGTCCTGGGTTCAAATCCCACCAAGGACAACATCTGCAAAGAGTTTGCATGTTCTCTCCGTGCTTGCGTGGGTTTCCTCTGGGTACATAAAAAAAAAAAGACATACTGATATGGAATTTAGATTGTGAGCCCCATCGGGGACAGTGATGATAATGTGTGCAAACTGTAAAGCGCTGCGGAATATGTTAGTGCTATATATATAGATTACTAGATTGTGGCCCAATTCTAACGCATCGGGTATTCTAGAATATGTATGTCCCCGTAGTATATGGACAATGATGATTCCACAATTCGCGGCAGACTGTGCCCGTCGCTGATTGGTCGAGGCAACCTTTATGACATCATCGTCACCATGGCAACCATTATGACATCTACGTCGATACTGTGCCCGTCGCTGAATTAGAGACGCGGGATGTCTACGTCCTTTATGACATCATCGTCGCTGTGCCGGTCGCTGATTGGTCGAGGCCTGGCAGCCTCGACCAATCAGAGACACGGGATTTCCTGGACAGACAGAAAGACAGACAGACGGAAAAACCCTTAGACAGATATATATATACTAGATTGTGGTCCGATTCTAACGTATCGGGTATTCTAGAATATGCATGTCCCCGTAGTATATGGACAATGATGATTCCAGAATTCGGGGCAGACTGTGCCCATCGCTGATTGGTCGAGGCAACCTTTATGACATCATCGTCACCATGGCAACTATTATGTCATCTACGTCGATACTGTGCCCGTCGCTGAATCAGAAACGTGAGATGTCTACATCCTTTATGACATTATCGTCGCTGTGCCCGTTGCTGATTGGTCGAGGCCTGGCGGCCTCGACCAATCAGAGAGCCGGGATTTCCAGGACAGACAGACAGACAGACAGACAGACAGACAGACAGACAGACAGAAAAACCCTTAGACAATTATATATATAGATTATTATGGAGGGAATTAAGAATTCTGAAAATGCATTAGTGGATGCTTTCCTGAAACGGAAAGTACTTGCAAGCAGCATAATACAAAGAATAGCAGGTTTACCCAGAATCCTTTGCAGTAGGCGGAGCTATGCAAATCATCTCTTTCCACCCCTGTCTAATCCACAGCGCTTGGAATCGCCAAGCGTGCAATGCTGCGGATTAGTTTCTAAATTTACACAGCCAACCAATTCCTACCTGTGGACACGTGTTTCGGGCTTTAGGCCCTCATCAGCACAGGGCTGGAATTGGTTGGCTGTATGGAGTGGGGCTCGGTGAGCAAGCGATACATACATGCTAGCCACCTTAGGGAGAGACCCAAGTTGGGCTAAATGTAGCGGGACGAAAGAGACCGAAAAGCCCTCTACTTAAAGGAAATACATAGTGGATGCTTTCCTGAAACGGAAAGTACTTGCAAGCAGCATAATACAAAGAATAGCAGGTTTACCCAGAATCCTTTGCAGTAGGCGGAGCTATGCAAATCATCTCTTTCCACCCCTGTCTAATCCACAGCGCTTGGAATCGCCAAGCGTGCAATGCTGCGGATTAGTTTCTAAATTTACACAGCCAACCAATTCCTACCTGTGGACACGTGTTTCGGGCTTTAGGCCCTCATCAGCACAGGGCTGGAATTGGTTGGCTGTATGGAGTGGGGCTCGGTGAGCAAGCGATACATACATGCTAGCCACCTTAGGGAGAGACCCAAGTTGGGCTAAATGTAGCGGGACGAAAGAGACCGAAAAGCCCTCTACTTAAAGGAAATACATAGTGGATGCTTTCCTGAAACGGAAAGTACTTGCAAGCAGCATAATACAAAGAATAGCAGGTTTACCCAGAATCCTTTGCAGTAGGCGGAGCTATGCAAATCATCTCTTTCCACCCCTGTCTAATCCACAGCGCTTGGAATCGCCAAGCGTGCAATGCTGCGGATTAGTTTCTAAATTTACACAGCCAACCAATTCCTACCTGTGGACACGTGTTTCGGGCTTTAGGCCCTCATCAGCACAGGGCTGGAATTGGTTGGCTGTATGGAGTGGGGCTCGGTGAGCAAGCGATACATACATGCTAGCCACCTTAGGGAGAGACCCAAGTTGGGCTAAATGTAGCGGGACGAAAGAGACCGAAAAGCCCTCTACTTAAAGGAAATACATAGTGGATGCTTTCCTGAAACGGAAAGTACTTGCAAGCAGCATAATACAAAGAATAGCAGGTTTACCCAGAATCCTTTGCAGTAGGCGGAGCTATGCAAATCATCTCTTTCCACCCCTGTCTAATCCACAGCGCTTGGAATCGCCAAGCGTGCAATGCTGCGGATTAGTTTCTAAATTTACACAGCCAACCAATTCCTACCTGTGGACACGTGTTTCGGGCTTTAGGCCCTCATCAGCACAGGGCTGGAATTGGTTGGCTGTATGGAGTGGGGCTCGGTGAGCAAGCGATACATACATGCTAGCCACCTTAGGGAGAGACCCAAGTTGGGCTAAATGTAGCGGGACGAAAGAGACCGAAAAGCCCTCTACTTAAAGGAAATACATAGTGGATGCTTTCCTGAAACGGAAAGTACTTGCAAGCAGCATAATACAAAGAATAGCAGGTTTACCCAGAATCCTTTGCAGTAGGCGGAGCTATGCAAATCATCTCTTTCCACCCCTGTCTAATCCACAGCGCTTGGAATCGCCAAGCGTGCAATGCTGCGGATTAGTTTCTAAATTTACACAGCCAACCAATTCCTACCTGTGGACACGTGTTTCGGGCTTTAGGCCCTCATCAGCACAGGGCTGGAATTGGTTGGCTGTATGGAGTGGGGCTCGGTGAGCAAGCGATACATACATGCTAGCCACCTTAGGGAGAGACCCAAGTTGGGCTAAATGTAGCGGGACGAAAGAGACCGAAAAGCCCTCTACTTAAAGGAAATACATAGTGGATGCTTTCCTGAAACGGAAAGTACTTGCAAGCAGCATAATACAAAGAATAGCAGGTTTACCCAGAATCCTTTGCAGTAGGCGGAGCTATGCAAATCATCTCTTTCCACCCCTGTCTAATCCACAGCGCTTGGAATCGCCAAGCGTGCAATGCTGCGGATTAGTTTCTAAATTTACACAGCCAACCAATTCCTACCTGTGGACACGTGTTTCGGGCTTTAGGCCCTCATCAGCACAGGGCACCGAGCACAGCACAGCACCGAGCCCCACTCCATACAGCCAACCAATTCCAGCCCTGTGCTGATGAGGGCCTAAAGCCCGAAACACGTGTCCACAGGTAGGAATTGGTTGGCTGTGTAAATTTAGAAACTAATCCGCAGCATTGCACGCTTGGCGATTCCAAGCGCTGTGGATTAGACAGGGGTGGAAAGAGATGATTTGCATAGCTCCGCCTACTGCAAAGGATTCTGGGTAAACCTGCTATTCTTTGTATTATGCTGCTTGCAAGTACTTTCCGTTTCAGGAAAGCATCCACTATGTATTTCCTTTAAGTAGAGGGCTTTTCGGTCTCTTTCGTCCCGCTACATTTAGCCCAACTTGGGTCTCTCCCTAAGGTGGCTAGCATGTATGTATCGCTTGCTCACCGAGCCCCACTCCATACAGCCAACCAATTCCAGCCCTGTGCTGATGAGGGCCTAAAGCCCGAAACACGTGTCCACAGGTAGGAATTGGTTGGCTGTGTAAATTTAGAAACTAATCCGCAGCATTGCACGCTTGGCGATTCCAAGCGCTGTGGATTAGACAGGGGTGGAAAGAGATGATTTGCATAGCTCCGCCTACTGCAAAGGATTCTGGGTAAACCTGCTATTCTTTGTATTATGCTGCTTGCAAGTACTTTCCGTTTCAGGAAAGCATCCACTATGTATTTCCTTTAAGTAGAGGGCTTTTCGGTCTCTTTCGTCCCGCTACATTTAGCCCAACTTGGGTCTCTCCCTAAGGTGGCTAGCATGTATGTATCGCTTGCTCACCGAGCCCCACTCCATACAGCCAACCAATTCCAGCCCTGTGCTGATGAGGGCCTAAAGCCCGAAACACGTGTCCACAGGTAGGAATTGGTTGGCTGTGTAAATTTAGAAACTAATCCGCAGCATTGCACGCTTGGCGATTCCAAGCGCTGTGGATTAGACAGGGGTGGAAAGAGATGATTTGCATAGCTCCGCCTACTGCAAAGGATTCTGGGTAAACCTGCTATTCTTTGTATTATGCTGCTTGCAAGTACTTTCCGTTTCAGGAAAGCATCCACTATGTATTTCCTTTAAGTAGAGGGCTTTTCGGTCTCTTTCGTCCCGCTACATTTAGCCCAACTTGGGTCTCTCCCTAAGGTGGCTAGCATGTATGTATCGCTTGCTCACCGAGCCCCACTCCATACAGCCAACCAATTCCAGCCCTGTGCTGATGAGGGCCTAAAGCCCGAAACACGTGTCCACAGGTAGGAATTGGTTGGCTGTGTAAATTTAGAAACTAATCCGCAGCATTGCACGCTTGGCGATTCCAAGCGCTGTGGATTAGACAGGGGTGGAAAGAGATGATTTGCATAGCTCCGCCTACTGCAAAGGATTCTGGGTAAACCTGCTATTCTTTGTATTATGCTGCTTGCAAGTACTTTCCGTTTCAGGAAAGCATCCACTATGTATTTCCTTTAAGTAGAGGGCTTTTCGGTCTCTTTCGTCCCGCTACATTTAGCCCAACTTGGGTCTCTCCCTAAGGTGGCTAGCATGTATGTATCGCTTGCTCACCGAGCCCCACTCCATACAGCCAACCAATTCCAGCCCTGTGCTGATGAGGGCCTAAAGCCCGAAACACGTGTCCACAGGTAGGAATTGGTTGGCTGTGTAAATTTAGAAACTAATCCGCAGCATTGCACGCTTGGCGATTCCAAGCGCTGTGGATTAGACAGGGGTGGAAAGAGATGATTTGCATAGCTCCGCCTACTGCAAAGGATTCTGGGTAAACCTGCTATTCTTTGTATTATGCTGCTTGCAAGTACTTTCCGTTTCAGGAAAGCATCCACTATGTATTTCCTTTAAGTAGAGGGCTTTTCGGTCTCTTTCGTCCCGCTACATTTAGCCCAACTTGGGTCTCTCCCTAAGGTGGCTAGCATGTATGTATCGCTTGCTCACCGAGCCCCACTCCATACAGCCAACCAATTCCAGCCCTGTGCTGATGAGGGCCTAAAGCCCGAAACACGTGTCCACAGGTAGGAATTGGTTGGCTGTGTAAATTTAGAAACTAATCCGCAGCATTGCACGCTTGGCGATTCCAAGCGCTGTGGATTAGACAGGGGTGGAAAGAGATGATTTGCATAGCTCCGCCTACTGCAAAGGATTCTGGGTAATCCTGCTATTCTTTGTATTATGCTGCTTGCAAGTACTTTCCGTTTCAGGAAAGCATCCACTATGTATTTCCTTTAAGTAGAGGGCTTTTCGGTCTCTTTCGTCCCGCTACATTTAGCCCAACTTGGGTCTCTCCCTAAGGTGGCTAGCATGTATGTATCGCTTGCTCACCGAGCCCCACTCCATACAGCCAACCAATTCCAGCCCTGTGCTGATGAGGGCCTAAAGCCCGAAACACGTGTCCACAGGTAGGAATTGGTTGGCTGTGTAAATTTAGAAACTAATCCGCAGCATTGCACGCTTGGCGATTCCAAGCGCTGTGGATTAGACAGGGGTGGAAAGAGATGATTTGCATAGCTCCGCCTACTGCAAAGGATTCTGGGTAAACCTGCTATTCTTTGTATTATGCTGCTTGCAAGTACTTTCCGTTTCAGGAAAGCATCCACTATGTATTTCCTTTAAGTAGAGGGCTTTTCGGTCTCTTTCGTCCCGCTACATTTAGCCCAACTTGGGTCTCTCCCTAAGGTGGCTAGCATGTATGTATGAAAATGCATTAGTCACTAGAGGTGGCATTTTGTAATGTGTTGGTAGAAACTACTTGTAAGAGGCTGGGACTTCCCTGCCAGGGGGGATGTATCATAAGCACTGTTTGCTGCTCTGGTCTCCCATTCAGGTCCAGCCGCTGGTCCCAGCATCTTGCTCAGGCTCCTGTTATACATGTGGTTACTGTGGGCTCTCCAGCTAAAGTCTATGTTAACCTGTGTTATACAGAGGCAGCCCCACTCTCTGGAGTCAAAGTCCAGAAATCACCTTACTGAGCATGTCTGTGATGGGACATCTTGTCATTGGTGCTCGGATGCTTTCTGCTCTGGTGATGTGGCTGCACTAGATTGGCCCATGGGCGATGCCCCGTCCAACTGGGTGTGAGTGTTTGGGGTGGATCCTGGTGCTTTCAGCAAAGCACACGGGCGTGCTAGCGTCACTTTTGTTTGGTGTGTGTGTGGGTGGATATGCTTCCGCTCTGTCTGTGCATTTTGTGTGTTCAGCATCGTATCAGCTACCAGTGGGACGTCAGTGTTCGGTGTCAGCAAGTGTTTAGGGCTGGCCCTTTGCCATTTGAATTCCAGCGCCTCTGGAGAGAAGATTGTCTGTGTGAGTTCAGGGCTGGCATCAAGCCATTAGAATTCCGGCTCCTTTGGAGAGAAGGTTTGCTGTGTGTTCTTCCTGACTGTGAGTTTTTGCTATTTGTTTCCATACGGTGTGTATGCTATACTTCCGTGTGGGCTTAACAGTGTGTTGCACCACAGAGCAAGTGCAAACCACGAGTTTTTTCGCAGTGGTTCTAACAGGGTATTGCACACTTCCTATTTTCCCTGTACCTATCGGTGGTTAGCTGAGCTGATACGTGCCGTCCCTGTACCCCTTGGTGGTTAGCTGAGCTGGTACTTACCTTCCCTGTACCCCTCAGTGGTTAGCTGAGCTGGTACTTACTGTTCCCGTACCTCTCGGTGGTTAGCTGAGTAGGCCCTCCTCTCCCTGTGCATCCCTGAGTAGTACCTGGGTTTGGTTTTCTGTATTCCATTCACACTGTGTGGAGTTAACTTAGTGTGTTTAAGGAGTAAACTTCGCTAGTTTTTTATCCATCATTATTTACTCTAGCAGCAGTTTTACATCTCTGCGCAGTGGACCCCGGGTTGCGATCCGCCAACTCTAACACTACTTGCTATATTACTTGTTGAGATGTTAGTCACTGCTCTTGCAGAAAGTTTGCAAATTTTGATAAGAAACCTATGTTTTTCTAGGAGTTGAATAACTTTATCTATTTATTTTTTAAAAATATGTGTTTCAGTGTAAACTTGAAGCTCATGGTCTCTTTTGGGGAATTTCAGAAACATATTACTAACTGAAATTTATGTGCTACAATTATAAATGTATCCTGCTCGTTAATAGTTGTGCCGCTTATGACAATTATTACGGCTGTTATGCACAACCACAAATGAATAGAACATTTTGGACAATAAATATTGGGGATTCGTGACTCTTTTGAGCCATCAGAGATTTATATCTTCATGATCAATATAATCAGCATGCTTATCTTTTATACATACAATTTAACAAGCTAGGCAACAAGCCAATCAGCATGTATTACAAGAAACAGTGAGATAATTAGGAGATTTATTGTGTATTTTTGTCTCATCCAGCAGCTTTTCCAACATATTGGTTTTCAATTCTTCTCCCTGAACAGATTTATTTCTAATACAAGCTCCACTATGATATACAGTATAAATCACATCCGTCTGCATGCAAAGGGACTAATTATATCAATAGAATTACAGACATTCTCATGATACACTGAAGTTATACCGAAACCACAATTCATCTGTTTGGTGGGATAGATTATGGATAAATATATTAATAAAATATAATCAGATTAATGTAATACAATAAATACATCAAAAAGTATATTAATTTTAAATTTAACAATACATCAAAAGATGATACCAATAGTTCGTACTGTTTTAGATAATACACTAAATGTAGAGAGATGAACAGAGATAGAGAAAAAGATACAGTAGATGGATAGAAAATAGTTATTTTTTTGCTTTTTACTTGTCTTCTTTTTTCTCTTGCTATATACTACAAGCTATTGAACCCGTTCTATGCCCGGGTGGCGAGCATTTATATTGGTATATGGTCTCCATCCTGGTATGTGCAGCTCCATCCTGAGTCCCCATCCTGTCATGTGCTGCACCCATCCTGCATCCCCATCCTGTCATGTGCTGCACCCATCCTGCGCCCCATCCTGTCATGTGCTGCACCCATCCTGCGTCCCCATCCTGTCATGTGCTGCACCCATCCTGCGCCCCATCCTGTCATGTGCTGCACCCATCCTGCGTCCCCATCCTGTCATGTGCTGCACCCATCCTGCGTCCCCATCCTGTCATGTGCTGCACCCATCCTGCGTCCCCATCCTGTCATGTGCTGCACCCATCCTGCGTCCCCATCCTGGTATGTGCTGCACCCATCCTGCGTCCCCATTCTGCATCCCCATCCTGTCATGTGCTGCACCCATCCTGCGTCCCCATCCTGTCATGTGCTGCACCCATCCTGCGCCCCCATCCTGTCATGTGCTGCACCCATCATGCGCCCCCATCCTGTCATGTGCTGCACCCATCCTGCGTCCCCATCCTGTCATGTGCTGCACCCATCCTGTGTCCCCATCCTGTCACGTGCTGCACCCATCCTGCGCCCCCATCCTGTCATGTGCTGCACCAATCCTGTGTCCCCATCCTGGTATGTGCTGCACCCATCCTGCGTCCCCATCCTGTCATGTGCTGCACCCATCCTGTGTCCCCATCCTGTCATGTGCTGCACCCATCCTGCGTCCCCATCCTGTCATGTGCTGCACCCATCCTGCGTCCCCATCCTGTTAAGTGCTGCACCCATCCTGCGTCCCCATCCTGGTATGTGCTGCACCCATCCTGCGTCCCCATCCTGTTATGTGCTGCACCCATCCTGCGTCACCATCCTGTCATGTGCTGCACCCATCCTGCGTCCCCATCCTGGTATGTGCTGCACCCATCCTGCGTCCCCATCCTGCGTCCCCATCCTGGTATGTGCTGCACCCATCCTGCGTCCCCATCCTGTCATGTGCTGCACCCATCCTGCGTCCCCATCCTGGTATGTCCTGCACCCATCCTGCGTCCCCATCCTGCGTCCCCATCCTGGTATGTGCTGCAATCATCCTGCGTCCCCATCCTGGTATGTGCTGCACCCATCCTGCGTCCCCATCCTGCGTCCCCATTCTGGTATGTGCTGCAACCATCCTGCGTCCCCATCCTGTCATGTGCTGCACCCATCCTGCGTCCCCATCCTGGTATGTGCTGCACCCATCCTGCGTCCCCACCCTGGTATGTGCTGCACCCATCCTGCGTCCCCATCCTGCGTCCCCATCCTGGTATGTGCTGCAACCATCCTGCGTCCCCATCCTGTCATGTGCTGCACCCATCCTGCGTCCCCATCCTGTCATGTGCTGCACCCATCCTGCGTCCCTATCCTGGTATGTGCTGCACCCATCCTGCATCCCCATCCTGCGTCCCCATCCTGGTATGTGCTGCAATCATCCTGCGTCCCCATCCTGGTATGTGCTGCAACCATCCTGCGCCCCCATCCTGGTATGTGCTGCAACCATCCTGCGTCCCCATCCTGTCATGTGCTGCACCCATCCTGCGTCCCCATCCTGGTATATACTGCACCCATCCTGCGTCCCCATCCTGGTATGTGCTGCAACCATCCTGCGTCCCCATCCTGGTATGTGCTGCAACCATCTTGCGTCCCCATCCTGTCATGTGCTGCACCCATCCTGCATCCCCATCCTGGTATGTGCTGCACCCATCCTGCATCCCCATCCTGGTATGTGCTGCACCCATCCTGCGTCCCCATCCGGTGTCCCCATCCTGGTATGTGCTGCACCCATCCTGCGTCCCCATCCTGCGTCCCCATCCTGGTATGTGCTGCAAACATCCTGCGTCCCCATCCTGTCATGTGCTGCACCCATCCTGCGTCCCCATCCTGTCATGTGCTGCACCCATCCTGCGTCCCCATCCTGGTATGTGCTGCACCCATCCTGCGTCCCCATCCTGGTATGTGCTGCAATCATCCTGCGTCCCCATCCTGGTATGTGATGCAACCATCCTGCGTCACCATCCTGGTATGTGCTGCAACCATCCTGCGTCCACATCCTGTCATGTGCTGCACCCATCATGCGTCCCCATCCTGGTATGTGCTGCACCCATCCTGCGTCCCCATCCTGGTATGTGCGGCAATCATCCTGCGTCCCCATCCTGGTATGTGCTGCAACCATCCTGCGTCCCCATCCTGGTATGTGCTGCAACCATCCTGCGTCCCCACCCTGGTATGTGCTGCACCCATCCTGCGTCCCCATCCTGCGTCCCCATCCTGGTATGTGCTGCACCCATCCTGCGTCGCCATCCTGGTATGTGCTGCAACCATCCTGCGTCCCCATCCTGTCATGTGCTGCACCCATCATGCGTCCCCATCCTGGTATGTGCTGCACCCATCCTGCGTCCCCATCCTGGTATGTGCTGCAATCATCCTGCGTCCCCATCCTGCGTCCCCATTCTGGTATGTGCTGCAACCTTCCTGCGTCCCCATCCTGGTATGTGCTGCAACCATCCTGCGTCCCCATCCTGTCATGTGCTGCACCCATCCTGTGTCCCCATCCTGGTATGTGCTGCACCCATCCTGCGTCCCCACCCTGGTATGTGCTGCACCCATCCTGCGTCCCCATCCTGCGTCCCCATCCTGGTATGTGCTGCACCCATCCTGCGTCCCCATCCTGGTATGTGCTGCAACCATCCTGCGGCCCCATCCTGTCATGTGCTGCACCCATCCTGCGTCCCCATCCTGTCATGTGCTGCACCCATCCTGCGTCCCTATCCTGGTATGTGCTGCACCCATCCTGCATCCCCATCCTGCGTCCCCATCCTGGTATGTGCTGCAATCATCCTGCGTCCCCATCCTGGTATGTGCTGCAACCATCCTGCGCCCCCATCCTGGTATGTGCTGCAACCATCCTGCGTCCCCATCCTGTCATGTGCTGCACCCATCCTGCGTCCCCATCCTGGTATATACTGCACCCATCCTGCGTCCCCATCCTGGTATGTGCTGCAACCATCCTGCGTCCCCATCCTGGTATGTGCTGCAACCATCTTGCGTCCCCATCCTGTCATGTGCTGCACCCATCCTGCATCCCCATCCTGGTATGTGCTGCACCCATCCTGCATCCCCATCCTGGTATGTGCTGCACCCATCCTGCGTCCCCATCCGGCGTCCCCATCCTGGTATGTGCTGCACCCATCCTGCGTCCCCATCCTGCGTCCCCATCCTGGTATGTGCTGCAAACATCCTGCGTCCCCATCCTGGTATGTGCTGCACCCATCCTGCGTCCCCATCCAGGTATGTGCTGCAATCATCCTGCGTCCCCATCCTGGTATGTGATGCAACCATCCTGCGTCCCCATCCTGGTATGTGCTGCAACCATCCTGCGTCCCCATCCTGTCATGTGCTGCACCCATCATGCGTCCCCATCCTGGTATGTGCTGCACCCATCCTGCGTCCCCATCCTGGTATGTGCTGCAATCATCCTGCGTCCCCATCCTGCGTCCCCATCCTGGTGTGTGCTGCAACCATCCTGCGTCCCCATCCTGTCATGTGCTGCACCCATCCGGGGCCTGAGCAGGCGGGGACACCGGCGCGCTGTGGGGGTCAGGTGCCGGTATCGCCGCCAGCTCAGGCCCCCCAGCACTTACTATACTCACCTGTCTGTCCCGTTCCAGCGCTGCACGCCGCCATCTTCCCGGTCTCCTGGCTGTGACTGCTCAGTCAGAGGGCGGCGCCGGCGCGCATTAAGCGCGTCATCGCGCCCTCTGAACTGAAGGTCACAGGCCGAAGACCAGGAAGATGGCGGCGCTCAGCGGTGGAACGCAGGACAGATGAATATGGCCGATACTCACCCTCCTGGCGGTCCCTGCTTCTTTGTTGGAGATCGCGGTGTGCGTTCAGTGTGAACGCATACCGCGATCTCCCGGGAGCGTCACTCTGTGAGGCCCAGACTGCGCCGGCGCTTGCGCCTGCGCAGTCTATAAAGGCTTCGGACAGAGTGACGCTCCCAGCGTTATATTATAGATGATGATGACTGCAATATATTAGGAGGGTAAAAGCTTTGATGTAAGTTCTAATTTAAGGTACCTTTATGTTATCATTTGCGATCACATTGTTATAGGGAATTATGCTTCTTTCAAATGACATGAAATGCTCACAGTATAACTAACTATAACTATTGTAGGGGTTTCACTCGCTCAGGTGCGATGGCTGACACTCAGGAGGCACGTTCCATTAAGAGTTCACAGGGTTTATTGCTCCATAAACCACATTGTAAAACAGAAAACAAATAGCATTTAGCTCAGGAAAAGGAAAAACAAGTGTCCAGTCCTTCAGGCTCAGTCCTGAAGCCTTAACACACTCTGGAGGCAAACACCTCCAACACATATATCTCCTGTGTTAAACATTAGCCTTTCTTTTATAGGTCTAACCACACCCAGGAACCCATCACATGATTAGACATGTGGTTATGACATCACCACAGGTCCTGAAACTCATAGATAGGCAGGGTTATGTCACAGCGACAAGCCACCTATGTGACACATATCTCCCGTCGACTATACAACCTTTAGCCACGCTACATACCTCCCCCTCTGCCTAAAGCCGTGGGGTTTGGCACATTCTACCACTAGACAAGGGATTCTTAATAGGGCATCAGCATTACCGTGCAACTTCCTGGCCCTATGTTCCACATGGAAATTGAAGTCCTGCTGAGCTAAGAACCAACGGGTGACCCTAGCATTTCTACCCTTCGTTTCCTTCATCCATCTAGGTGGGGCATGGTCGGATATCAGTCTAAATTTACGACCCAGCAGATAGTACCGTAATGTGTCCACCGCCCACTTTATTGCCAAACACTCCTTCTCTACGACTAAGTAATTCTTTTCAGACGAGGACAGTTTGCTACTCAGATAGAGAACAGAGTGCTCCTCCCCATGTAGCTCTTGGGAAAGGACTGCTCCTACCCCAACATCTGAGGCATCTGTTTGAAGAATAAACTATTTCTTAAAATTTGGGGCCATCAGAACGGGTTGCTTACACGGAGCCTCTTTCATTTCTTGGGAGGCTGACTCTATCTCTTCAGACCATTTACCATTACTGATTTCGTCTCCTTTAGCAGATCAGTCAGAGGCGCAGCCACCGTGACAAAATTTGGGATGAACCTCCTGTAATATTCCACGATTCCAGAAATGCTTTAACTTGCTTTTTGGAGAGTGGCTTTTGCCATGTTTGAATTGCCTCCACTTTACTGATTTGAGGTTTTATTTCTCCACGGCCCACTACATATCCTAGGTACTTAGCTTGTTCCTTACCCAAAGCACACTTCTTCGGGTTTATTGTAAACCCCGCCTCCCTTAGAGCATCAAACACCACTTGGACTTTTTCCAGATGACTCTCCCAGTCTGGGCTAAAGATGACTACATCATCCAGGTACGCAGCAGTGTATGGCTTATGGGGTGTAAGGATTCTATCCATAGCCCTCTGGAAGGTCGCCGGAGCTCCCTGTAGGCCAAACGGCATCCGGACATACTGGAAGCATCCATCTGGTGTAGAAAACGCCATCTTCTCCTTGGCTTCCTGTGCCATGGGAATCTGCCAATACCCCTTCGTCAAATCCAAGGTGGTTATATACCTGGCGGGCCCAAGTCTTTCGATGAGCTCATCAACGCGGGGCATGGGATATGCGTCGAACTTGGAGACCTCATTCAACTTCCAATAGTCGTTGCAAAATCTCCACTCCCCATCAGGTTTTGGGACCAGGACAATTGGGCTCAACCAACCGCTCTTGGATTCCTCAATGACTCCAAGTTTCAACATATGCTCCACTTCCTTGGAGGTTACTTCTCGACGGGCCTCAGGAATTCGGTAGGGCTTCACGTTCACCCGCACATGTGGCTCTGTCAGGACCTCATGCTCTATGACCTTCATGTATCCTGGCAACTCTGAAAACAGGTCCCTGTTCTTCTGGAGTAACTCCCGGAACTGCTGTTTCTGGGTCTTCGATAGGGTCTCCGCTATAGTAACCCCTCCAACCTCACCTTCTGGGTTGCTTAGCAAAGATGGAGTTACTGCCGGCTCTCTATCTTGCCATGGCTTGATGAGGTTGACATGGTAGACTTGAATTTGTTTCCGTCTTCCTGGTTGGTGAATTTTATAGTTTACCTCGCCAAGCTTCTCGACGACCTCATATGGCCCTTGCCATTTGGCCAAGAACTTGCTCTCCACCATCAGAACTAACACAAGAACTTGGTCTCCCGGATTAAACTGCCTAACTCTTGCAGACCAATTGTAGACCCTGGCCTGAGCTTCTTGTGCCTGGAGGAGGTGTTCTTTCATGATAGGCATCACATTTGCAATCCTCTGCTGCATCAGGGCCACATGCTCAATGACGCTTCTGTGGGGCGTGACTTCAGCTTCCCAGGTTTCCTTGGCTATATTCTGGAGTCGTCGCGGATGTCGGCCATATAGAGGCTCAAACGGTGAGAACCCTGTGGAGGCCTGTGGAACTTCATGAATGGAAAACATCAGATATGGTAAGAGACAGTCCCAGTCTCTACCATCTTTCTCTATAGCTTTTCTCAGCATGCTCTTCAGTGTCTTGTTAAATCTCTCAACAAGGTCATCTGACTGGGGATGGTACACCGAGGTCCTCAACTGGGAGATTTTCAGGACTTTGCATAACTCCCTCATCACCTTGCTCATGAAAGGTGTCCCCTGGTCAGTCAGGATCTCCTTCGGCAGACCTGTCCGGGAAAACACATGGACCAACTCACGGGCTATACTCTTCGAGGAAGAATTTCTCAGGGGAATTGCCTCAGGATAGCGTGTGGCATAGTCCAGGATGACTAATATATACTGATGGCCTCAGGCTGATTTAACTAAGGGACCGACCAAGTCCATGTCAATTCTATCGAACGGCACCTCAATAATTGGCAATGGCACAAGGGGGCTCCGGAAATGAGGAGTGGGGGCAGTTAGCTGACATGTAGGGCAGGACCTGCAATAGTTCACTATTTCCCGGTCACACCAAGGCCAGCAGAACTTCTGCACAACCCCTTCCTGCGTTTTTTCCACTTTTAGGTGTCCACCCAAGATGTATGAATGGGCCATATCCAACACCTTCTGTCTATATGGACCCGGCACTACCAAATGCTCTACCAACTCCTCCCTTATTTTCGTGACCCGGTACAACAATTCCCCACTCATCAGAAAATAGGGAAATCTTGTGTCTGCCCCCGGCTCCTGTACAACCCCATTAATAACTGTGACATTATTAAAGGCTTCCCTCAGAGTGGGGTCCCTATGTTGGGCAGTTACCTCTAACTCCAGAATGTCAGATGCAAGGGACACTTCCTCCTCATCCCCAACCAGAACACAAAAAGGAAACCTGTCTGTCTCTTGGTGTGGCGACACCTTTTTAGGGTTCATTGGTTCCCTACTCTTGCTATAGACCTCAGAACCCTTTCCCCACAAATCCCAAAACAAACAGAAATCCCGGCCAATAAATATAGGGTGCAACAAGTCCCGAATGACGCCGATTTCATGGGACTCAGTGCCACACGCCATTTCAATATCCACCCTGGCCATAGAGTAGTCCTTTGCATCACCATGTATGCATCGTATGCCGACCTTCTTCCCCGGGAGCAGGTGGAGAGGAAAAGTGGCCCTCACCAGGGTCACTAAGCTCCCCGAGTCTAACAGCGCCGTTACTGCTCAACCATTCACCTTTACGGGACACGCTTGAGGCCCCTCGTTGGGCGGAGAGTTCACACTGCAGGCTGGATATGCTTAGTATGAACTACGGCGTCCCATGCTGCAGTCCATCTGCTCAGTGGTCTGGGAACAACGGGCAGCTATATGTCCTGGCCCGTGGCACCTCCAGCAAATATTATCACCTGTAGGGACCTTGGGCACCACCTCCCCCGCCCTTTGTGACCTTGGATGCCCCACCCCTTTTTGGGACACAGCACCTTTCTGAGACCCCAAGTACGGCATGGGCTGCCTCCAGAAGGAGCCTTCTAGCCCTTGGCATCTCTCGACCAGTCCGATCAGTTTGTCGGCATTCTGGAGATCACCCTGGGCAACCCAAGTCTGTATGGGCATCAGGAGGGAATGCACAAACCGATCCATCATCACTCGTTCAACCATCTGTGCAGGCATAGAGAACTCTGGCTGCAGCCGTTTCTGGACCAGGTGCAACAGGTGAAACATTTGGGAGCGAGGCGGTTTGTCCTGGTGATAGGCCCAGCAGTGAATTCACTCTGCCCTAACAGTCAGTGTCACCCCCAAACATGCGAGAATCTCGGCTTTCAATTTGTGATACTCCTTGGCATCCTGCAAGGTCAAGTCATAGTATTCCTTCTGGGGTTCTCCCGTCAGGTATGGTGCCAGTACCACTGCCCACTGCTCTGGCGGAAGTTTTTCCCTCTCAGCGACCCTCTCAAACACCATCAGGAAGGCCTCAACATCATCCCCCGGGGTCATTTTCTGCAATGCGCGTCTTACCGTCTTCCGGACATAGGTGTCATCAGCCAGACCTGGGGTTGGGGGCTCGTCTTGCCCTGGATGGCGGTTGCCAGAAGCTGCATCTGCTGCCATTGCTCCTGCTGGCTCTGTTGTATCTGCTGCCGTTGCTCCTGCTGGCTCTGTGGCATCTACTGCATCAACAGCCTGTTGGTCTCTTGCTGTTTCTGCTGCCGTTGCTCCTGCTGTGACTGCAACTGGACCAAGTGTTTCAGCAGGTCCTCCATTTTCCCCGGTAATGCTTGCTGGCTTGCAACAGACTTGACCCAGGACATTCAATAATAGACTTACGTCTCCGCTGGGAATGCTGCCCGCACGTCTACCACCAATTATAGGGGTTTCACTCGCTCAGGTGCGACGGCTGACACTCAGGAGGCACGTTCCATTAAAAGTTCACAGGGTTTATTGCTCCTTAAACCACATTGCAAAACAGAAAACAAGTAGCATTAAGCTCAGGAAAAGGAAAAACAAGTGTCCAGTCCTTCAGGCTCAGTCCTTAACACATTCTGGAGGCTAACACCTCCACACATATATCTCCTGTGTTAAACATTAGCCTTTCTTTTATAGGTCTAACCACACCCAGGAACCCATCACATGATTAGACATGTGGTAATGACATCACCACAGGTCCTGAAACACACATAGATAGGCAGGGTTATGTCACATCGACAAGCCACCTATGTGACCTATGTGACACATATCTCCCGTCAACTATACAACCTTTAGCCATGCTACATTATATACGACAATGTTATGGGAGCACTGTTGTGGCAAATTTGAGAGCTCTTTTGCTCATACTGTTTTAAAGGGGTTGCCCTTTATTTCCCCCGTCATGATGGAAGTTCTTCTCTGTTTTCTTTTGAAGTATTGGTCACGTGCTGTGTATGTGACCACTGCAGACAATCACAGGCCTCTCCGATCGCTGCAATATTCCCAAGGTTGTACCTCACTGATGATGTTCTGCTTCTTAGGTGATAGGCACAATGTCACATCTTCTCCGGGACCTGCACCTGCGACGTCTGATTCTGTCAGAAGGTACCACCGGGCTCATTCTGCCTGAGGTTTTGATGATGGAGGAGATGATGGAATCAAAAGTTCTGGGTGGTGGAGTCACGGTTCAAACAGTAAGATTAGGGTGACTGGGAGCTTTATTACCATCCAGTCTGTCAGTATGGGTGTGTGTGCTGTCCAGCTGGAGTTTATTAGCTCCTTGCTCCAGCCATGTGGAAAGCATCAGTTATTGCTCCCCTTTAGTTCACTCCTGTGTGTGCAGCTCCTGTCCTGACTACTTGTTTCCTGTTTTGACTTCAGGCTGTCTACTGATATTGTACCTTCTTTGCCCTCCTTGTTCTGACCTGGCTACCTGACTATTCCAACCAGCTTTCTCCACCATGCAGAAGCTAAAATCATGCTCCAAGCCAAGAAGCCTCTGGGTAAATGCAAACCCCTACACAGGGGTAAGAAGGAGAAGGCCAGTAGAACACCTTGGATCTGGTAAACTGAGTAACTTGTACTAAGACTTTCTGTGGTATCCATTTTTAGAGCTGCCAGGCGACCACTGACACAGCCACATTACATGCAAACTTGAATAATTACCACACAACAGAGGTCCGAGCATTATGTGACCTACTCCCTGTTCCCACTTGGTCTCACATTTTCAACATGACAATTACGCCAGGCTGAATATTGCGAAAGTTAATGTGAGCTACTATGGCCTACATCATCTCCAGACGTGTCTACCATCTTGGTCAGCAATTGCAAAGTTAGCTGCCAACAGTGGATTTTGCTGATTTGCACCCAAATTCATTCAGCACAGCAGAACATTCTTAAACCATTTATAAGCTCAATAGTAGCAGCCAAGGCTGTAAATATGGCTATTTCTAAATGTCTAGCTTGCATTCCATAGTGAATAAATTGAGATTTTCTAAACATTTCATTTCCATTTTTTCAGCATTTGCATCTTATGGCAATGTCTAGCTGTTCTGTAATTTCAATAATTCCATGACTTTTTCTTTTTGATATTGCTATTTTGTGGAGTGTATAAGTCAGGGAACTCTGCATAACGGTGTCATGGCTGGCGTCGGGCATTTCTAACATGTCTTCTGTATCTTTAAAAAAAAAAAAACAGTTTTCTACAAACTAGATTTTAACCTGAATTTCTGTTTTCAGCAAACATTGTTTTTGTTGTGTTATCCGTACAGCAAAAGAAAAATCTAAGATACAGTCGGGGCTGGAATAACATCTTTATTAGAAGGATAGCCAGTAATCCATTTCAACTAGCAGGAAACATTTTTGCTATCAGCACTTGGAAGATGATTAATTATTTTGAGATACTTCACTTTCTAGTATGCAATGTTAGTGTAAATCTTTGACCTTGCAAAAAGAGATAATAACCGACCATATCCGACAGCATCCGTGTGATTAATACAGCAAGCTTCCGAAAACATCTGACTTTCTGAATGCAACTGAAATGCATGAACACACAGAGGAACGCGTCGCCCCGTTCACCCACAATCCAAATAATTCATCACACTAACAATAATGACATTCAAATATCATAATTACAGCTCCTTTCTGAAAAATAAAAGCGAAGGAAAAAAACCGCTGTCTCCTCTTTTCAGCCATTAGTGCCTGGAAATGGCTTTTTTTTTCATATTACTTACACAATCTAAACTAAATGCAGATTTCCCATTTTTCATAAAATGTTCATTCGCCCTATTAGTCTCACTCATAGCAGTACGAGGACTCACGTTAGGCTGTAAGATGGACGATGCTGGGCGCGCACAGCATGGTAAAAATCCATAACGTTTTATTCAGTTCATTTGCTGTTACAGGTCTGCGAATCTGTGGGAACTCGAATCGTTTATTGCCTATTTATTTAAAGTTAGAATATTAACCGTGAGAGAAAACCAGCCTCAGGGTACATTTACATGGAAAGTTTTTCACATTTTTTTAAAGCTTTTTTTCATGCCAGAAATATGAAAATAAAATATGTATATACCATAGGGGCATCTTTACTTGTGGCTCAGTTGTCAGAATTTTTTTTGACTCCCTGTACATAGATATTAACAACTAGGCAAGTTATCGACTATTTAGAACACAGGTGATAACTTGCTGATCACTTGGTGCTCATCCCACAATCATTGTCCATGAGTCTTCGAGAGACAGCATGCTTTGGAGTGAAGTGGTCAGCCATTTCCAAGAATCCCATAGATTTTGAATGGGATAGCATGCACTACCATTCCTCCAGAGCCTTGTTCTCGGAATCACTGGGCTCACAAAATGCTGGAAAAGGCAATTACAACAAGCTCAACAAAATCTTTTTATTCACTTCTATGGAAAAACTAAAAAATCATAATAATGTTATTTATATAGTGACAGCATATTCCGTAACACTTTACAATTAAGTGGGGACTTATACAAACAAAGAAAGACATGACAAAGTGTGACAAAAAAAAAAAAAGACATCCCAACGTTCAACAGTAATAGGAGGAGCGAGGACCCTGCTAGCAAGCTTACAATCAGGGGTGGATTAAGGCTATGTGCACACGTTGCGGATTTACTGCGGATCCACAGCGTTTTTTTCTGTGCAGAAACGCTGCAGACCGCAAGTGATTTACAGTACAATGTAAATCAATGGAAAAAAAAAATGCTGTGCTAATATGCTAAAATTCCGCACGGAAAAGCTGCGGATTAAAAGAAGGAGCATGTCACTACTTTTTTGCGGATCTGCAGCGTTTTTGTACCCATTCCATAATAGAAATTCGCATAGGTAAAAACGCATGAAATCCGCACAAAATCCTCAATAAATCCACACAAAGACCACATATTACAACCAGTGACCGAATAATATCACATACAAGGAACAAATGCCACCACACCATGACCAGACCGCATATTATGACCACAAAGTGACCAAATAGTACATACAAGGGACAAATACCGCAACACCGTGTCCAGACCACATATTACCAATAGTGATGAGCGTATATACTCGATACTCAAAATTTCTCAAGCACGCTTGGGTGTCCTCCGAGTATTTTTTAGTGCTTCGAGATTTAGTTTTTCTTGCCTCAGCTGAATGATTTACATCTTTTAGTCAGCATAAGTACATGTGGGGGTTGCCTGGTTGCTAGGGAATCCTCACATGTACTCATGCTGGCTAACAGATGTAAATCATTCAGCTGCGGCAAGAAAAACTAAATCTCCGAGCACTAAAAAATACTCGGAGGACACCCGAGTGTGCTCGAGAAATCTCGAGTAACGAGTATATTCGCTCATCACTAATTACCACCACATAGTGACTGAATACTACAATACTGAGCAGTAATAAAAAAAAATACTATCACCATAAGTGCCATTATACACAGGACTTACTGAACTTAGTATGCAGTGTCTGTGTACAGGTAATACAGTGATCACTGGTGATATTATACACAGGAACTCTGTATATAGTATACAGTTAATCAGATAAGTAACCACTTGTATGCGAATGCTATGTCATGCACCAATAAATAAACAAATCCTCCCAAATAAAAAAAAGTGCAAAAAAAAGGACAAAGTATAAAATTATGTTTATTGAAAGTAATACAAAGTATAAAAAGCTAATATATTCACAAAATATAGCTGATAAATATGAGCACAATATAATGATATAATAGGACACCAAATAAAATACAGGTCCTTCTCAAAAAATTAGCATATAGTGTTAAATTTCATTATTTACCATAATGTAATGATTACAATTAAACTGTCATATATTATAGATTCATTATCCACCAACTGAAATTTGTCAGGTCTTTTATTGTTTTAATACTGATGATTTTGGCATACAACTCCTGATAACCCAAAAAACCTGTCTCAATAAATTAGCATATCAAGAAAAGGTTCTCTAAACGACCTATTACCCTAATCTTCTGAATCAACTAATTAACTCTAAACACATGCAAAAGATACCTGAGGCTTTTATAAACTCCCTGCCTGGTTCATTACTCAAAACCCCCATCATGGGTAAGACTAGCGACCTGACAGATGTCAAGAAGGCCATCATTGACACCCTCAAGGAAGAGGGTAAGACCCAGAAAGAAATTTCTCAACAAATAGGCTGTTCCCAGAGTGCTGTATCAAGGCACCTCAATGGTAAGTCTGTTGGAAGGAAACAATGTGGCAGAAAACGCTGTACAACGAGAAGAGGAGACCGGACCCTGAGGAAGATTGTGGAGAAGGACCGATTCCAGACCTTGGGGAACCTGAGGAAGCAGTGGACTGAGTCTGGTGTGGAAACATCCAGAGCCACCGTGCACAGGCGTGTGCAGGAAATGGGCTACAGGTGCCGCATTGCCCAGGTAAAGCCACTTTTGAACCATAAACAGCGGCAGAGGCGCCTGACCTGGGCTACAGAGAAGCAGCACTGGATTGTTGCTAAGTGGTCCCAAGTACTTATTTCTGATGAAAGCAAATTTTGCATGTCATTCGGAAATCAAGGTGCCAGAGTCTGGAGGAAGACTGGGGAGAAGGAAATGCCAAAATGCCTGAAGTCCATTGTCAAGTACCCACAGTCAGTGATGGTGTGGGGTGCCATGTCAGCTGCTGGTGTTGGTCCACTGTGTTTCATCAAGGGCAGGGTCAATGCAGCTAGCTATCAGGAGATTTTGGAGCACTTCATGCTTCCATCGGCTGAAATGCTTTATGGAGATGAAGATTTCATTTTTCAGCACGACCTGGCACCTGCTCACAGTGCCAAAACCACTGGTAAATGGTTTACTGACCATGGTATTACTGTGCTCAATTGGCCTGCCAACTCTCCTGACCTGAACGCCATAGAGACCTGAACCCCATATAACACATAAAGTTGGAATATATAATTTTTTATATTCTCTATATTTATATTTTTTTATTGCGGTTGTTGCACTTTTTTATTGCATATGGTGCCTCTATATATTTGCCCCGAGAGTCTCCAGCATTCTGCCCCCAGTGTCTCCAGCATTCTGCCCTGAGCGTGTCCAGCATTCTGCTCCACTTGTTTCCAGCATTCTCACCCCTGGATCGCCGCTCTCAATAAAAATAACAAAAAGCAAAAAAAAACGAGTTCTTCTTACCTGGCCGCGCTCCTGCGGGGGCGAAGCTCTCTCCACGCAGCTGAAGCGCACTCACCGGCGACTGACAATGACATCAGACACCGGCGACGTGCGCACTGTGGCTGATGTCAGCTGCCAGTCAGCCTCTGATTGCCTAGCGGCTGTTAACTATTGACGTGCGGGCGCGGGCCCACACTCGCACGTCAATAGCGTTAAACTGCCGCAACACTGTCAGGGGCCTGGTAAGCAGATGAGATGGGGCCCGATGCAGGCTACGGGCCTCTTCTGCCCACCGGGCCCCATACGCCAATCAGGGCAGTAATGACCTGATGGCGGCCGAGGTCATTCTGAGCGGTAGCCCAGGGCCCCCCCACACCACTGGGCCCTGGGCTACCACCCAGATTTACCTCATTGAAATCTGCCGCTGCTTACAATCTATAAGAAAATAGGGAGGACACAATAGGTAAAAAGTGCTTGTCCCGTACAGTCCAGCCATGATTACAATAAATAGTGCATGTTAAATGAGCTGCACAATCTATTCACCAGCCGCTATCTGCCTAGGTACAGTTGCCAAGTGCTATTGGGTGCACAGAGGAAGTGGACACAGATGAATAGGAGGCACCAGGTTCTGAGTAAAATTTACAAAAAAGGAACAGTTAGGCCTCTTTCATACATAAGTGTCTCCAGTACGTGTACGTACCGGAGACACTGACACATGTAGACCCATTCAAATGAATGGGTCTGTACACATATCTCTGTTTTTTCCATATGTCCGAGTGACCCACACGCAGACATGTCTGTTTTTGTGCAGCTGCACGGATCACATGGACCCATTCAAGTCAATGGGTCCGTGTAAACATGTCCGGTCCGTGGGTCCATGTAAACGGGTCCATGTAAGCGGTCGCCGGGGAAGAAACACTACAGTAAGCGCTGTTCCCCAGCGGCTGGTGCTGAAGATGGCTTTCATCATTCTCCCCTGCTCTGCTGGCGATAGGCGCAAGCAGAGGAGAATGATGAGTGTTATCTTAAAGTCCGAACGATGACAGCAAGTGGGGGCTTTTGGGACTCTTACCTCCATCATCTGACACCTGCTGCTGCTAATAACAGTGACAGCAAGAGCGCATGATCAGGTAATTCCACAGCCACCACCTGCAATCTAACTAAATAAATGAATGAAAAACCCGATGTGGGTTTCCCACTATTTTCTTAAACCAACCATACAAAAACTCACAGCTAGGGTCTGCAACCCTCAACTTTCAGCTTCTGCACGGTTGGTTATCAAGAATAGAGGGGTGCCCATGCTGTTTTTTTAATTATTTACATAAATAATTTTAAAAAATGGCATGGGGTCCCCCCCATTTTTGACAACCAGCCTTGCGAGGCTGAGGCAGTTCAAGCCCAGGGACCGCGTGCTAGTGCTTATCCCCACAGTAGAGAGCAAGTTCATAGCCAAGTGGCAAGGCCTATATGAGGTGGTGGAAAAACTTAGAGGTGAATTACAAGGTACAACAGCCAGGCCAAAGGAAGCACCACTAAGTATATCATGTGAACTTTCTCAAGCCATGGCGAGATCGGGAATCGCTAGGGTTGAGCGACCTTTACTTTTATAGGATCGGGTCGGGTTTCACGAAACCCGACTTTTTCAAAAGTCGGGTCGAGTGAAATCTGCCGATCCTATAAAAAAGTCGGGGTCGGCCGAAACTCGAAACCCAATGCAGTGCATTGGGTTTCCATGGTTCCCAGGGTCTGAAGGAGCGGAAACTCTCCTTCAGGCCCTGCGATCCATATTTTAGTGTAAAATAAAGAATTAAAATAAAAAATATCGCAATACTTACCCTCTGACGTGCCCTGGTACTAACCGGCAGCCTTCCTCCTTCGAATCCGCGCTTCCAGGACCTTGCCGTGACGTCGCGGTGACGTCCCGGCTTGTGATTGGTCGCGCGGCCGCCCATGTGACCGCTCGCGCGACCAATCAGAAGCCGTGACGTCACTGAAGGTCCTTCAAGCGCTGATTCTTAGGAAGGAAGGCTGTCGGAAAGAAGCAGGGCGCGTCCGAGGGTGAGTATATTCCTATTAGGTATATACTCACCCTCGGACGCGCCCTGCTTCTTTCCGACAGCCTTCCTTCCTAAGAATCAGCGCTTGAAGGACCTTCGGTGATGTCACGGCTTCTGATTGGTCGCGCGAGCGGTCACAAGCCGCGACGTCACCGCGACGTCACGGCAAGGTCCTGGAAGCGCGGATTCGAAGGAGGAAGCTGCCGGTTAGTACCAGGGCGCGTCAGAGGGTAAGTATTGCGATATTTTTTATTTTAATTCTTTATTTTACACTTTAATCTGAATTCCGATACCAATTCCCGATATCTTAAACATATCGGGAATCGGTATCGGAATTCCGATTCCAGATTCAAAAGATCGCCGACTTCATGGCCGACCCCACACAGGGGTCGGGTCGGGTTTCATGAAACCCGACCTTGCCAAAAGTCGGCAACTTTTGAAATTGTTCGACCCGTTTCGCTCAACCCTAGGAATCGCTGGAAACACTTTGCATGGGAGCCAGTCCCAAAGCCACAGTAACATAGTAACATAGTAACATAGTAACATAGTTAGTAAGGCCGAAAAAAGACATTTGTCCATCCAGTTCAGCCTATATTCCATCATAATAAATCCCCAGATCTACGTCCTTCTACAGAACCTAATAATTGTATGATACAATATTGTTCTGCTCCAGGAAGACATCCAGGCCTCTCTTGAACCCCTCGACTGAGTTCGCCATCACCACCTCCTCAGGCAAGCAATTCCAGATTCTCACTGCCCTAACAGTAAAGAATCCTCTTCTATGTTGGTGGAAAAACCTTCTCTCCTCCAGACGCAAAGAATGCCCCCTTGTGCCCGTCACCTTCCTTGGTATAAACAGATCCTCAGCGAGATATTTGTATTGTCCCCTTATATACTTATACATGGTTATTAGATCGCCCCTCAGTCGTCTTTTTTCTAGACTAAATAATCCTAATTTCGCTAATCTATCTGGGTATTGTAGTTCTCCCATCCCCTTTATTAATTTTGTTGCCCTCCTTTGTACTCTCTCTAGTTCCATTATATCCTTCCTGAGCACCGGTGCCCAAAACTGGACACAGTACTCCATGTGCGGTCTAACTAGGGATTTGTACAGAGGCAGTATAATGCTCTCATCATGTGTATCCAGACCTCTTTTAATGCACCCCATGATCCTGTTTGCCTTGGCAGCTGCTGCCTGGCACTGGCTGCTCCAGGTAAGTTTATCATTAACTAGGATCCCCAAGTCCTTCTCCCTGTCAGATTTACCCAGTGGTTTCCCATTCAGTGTGTAATGGTGATATTGATTCCCTCTTCCCATGTGTATAACCTTACATTTATCATTGTTAAACCTCATCTGCCACCTTTCAGCCCAAGTTTCCAACTTATCCAGATCCATCTGTAGCAGAATACTATCTTCTCTTGTATTAACTGCTTTACATAGTTTTGTATCATCTGCAAATATCGATATTTTACTGTGTAAACCTTCTACCAGATCATTAATGAATATGTTGAAGAGAACAGGTCCCAATACTGACCCCTGCGGTACCCCACTGGTCACAGCGACCCAGTTAGAGACTATACCATTTATAACCACCCTCTGCTTTCTATCACTAAGCCAGTTACTAACCCATTTACACACATTTTCCCCCAGACCAAGCATTCTCATTTTGTGTACCAACCTCTTGTGCGGCACGGTATCAAACGCTTTGGAAAAATCGAGATATACCACGTCCAATGACTCACCGTGGTCCAGTCTATAGCTTACCTCTTCATAAAAACTGATTAGATTGGTTTGACAGGAGCGATTTCTCATAAACCCATGCTGATATGGAGTTAAACAGTTATTCTCATTGAGATAATCCAGAATAACATCCCTCAGAAACCCTTCAAATATTTTACCAACAATAGAGGTTAGACTTACTGGCCTATAATTTCCAGGTTCACTTTTAGAGCCCTTTTTGAATATTGGCACCACATTTGCTATGCGCCAGTCCTGCGGAACAAACCCTGTCGCTATAGAGTCACTAAAAATAAGAAATAATGGTTTATCTATTACATTACTTAGTTCTCTTAGTACTCGTGGGTGTATGCCATCCGGACCCGGAGATTTATCTATTTTAATCTTATTTAGCCGGTTTCGCACCTCTTCTTGGGTTAGATTGGTGACCCTTAATATAGGGTTTTCATTGTTTCTTGGGATTTCACCTAGCATTTCATTTTCCACCGTGAATACCGTGGAGAAGAAGGTGTTTAATATGTTAGCTTTTTCCTCGTCATCTACAACCATTCTTTCCTCACTATTTTTTAAGGGGCCTACATTTTCAGTTTTTATTCTTTTACTATTGATATAGTTGAAGAACAGTTTGGGATTAGTTTTACTCTCCTTAGCAATGTGCTTCTCTGTTTCCTTTTTGGCAGCTTTAATTAGTTTTTTAGATAAAGTATTTTTCTCCCTATAGTTTTTTAGAGCTTCAATGGTGCCATCCTGCTTTAGTAGTGCAAATGCTTTCTTTTTACTGTTAATTGCCTGTCTTACTTCTTTGTTTAGCCACATTGGGTTTTTCCTATTTCTATTCCTTTTATTCCCACAAGGTATAAACCGCTTACACTGCCTATTTAGGATGTTCTTAAACATTTCCCATTTATTATCTGTATTCTCATTTCTGAGGATATTGTCCCAGTCTACCAGATTAAGGGCATCTCTAAGCTGTTCAAACTTTGCCTTCCTAAAGTTCAATGTTTTTGTGACTCCCTGACAAGTCCCCCTAGTGAAAGACAGGTGAAACTTCACAATATTGTGGTCGCTATTTCCTAAATGCCCAACCACCTGCAGATTTGTTATTCTGTCAGGTCTATTAGATAGTATTAGGTCTAAAAGTGCTGCTCCTCTGGTTGGATTCTGCACCAATTGTGAAAGATAATTTTTCTTGGTTATTAGCAGAAACCTGTTGCCTTTATGGGTTTCACAGGTTTCTGTTTCCCAGTTAATATCCGGGTAGTTAAAGTCCCCCATAACCAGGACCTCATTATGGGTTGCAGCTTCATCTATCTGCTTTAGAAGTAGACTTTCCATGCTTTCTGTTATATTTGGGGGTTTGTAACAGACCCCAATGAGAATTTTGTTACCATTTTTCCCTCCATGAATTTCAACCCATATGGACTCGACATCCTCATTCCCTTCGCTAATATCCTCCCTTAAAGTGGACTTTAGACAAGACTTTACATAGAGACAAACCCCTCCTCCTCTCCGATTTTTACGATCCTTTCTAAACAGACTGTAACCCTGTAAGTTAACTGCCCAGTCATAGCTTTCATCTAACCATGTCTCGGTTATTCCCACTATGTCAAGGTTACCTGTAGATATTTCTGCTTCTAGTTCTTCCATCTTGTTTGTCAGGCTTCTGGCGTTTGCGAGCATGCAGTTTAGAGGATTTTGTTTTGTTCCAATCTCCTCACTGTGGATTGTTTTAGAAATGTTCTTACCTCCCTTCTGAGTATGTTTTCCTGGGTCGTCTTTGTTCGAGTCTAATGTTTTTCTTCCCGTCCCCTCTTCTTCTAGTTTAACGCCCTCCTGATGAGTGTAGCGAGTCTTCTGGCGAATGTGTGTTTCCCAGGTTTGTTGAGGTGTAGTCCGTCTCTGGCGAGGAGTCCATCATACCAGTAATTCACACCGTGGTCCAGGAATCCAAATCCTTGTTGTCTGCACCATCGTCTTAGCCAGTTGTTTGCATCAAGGATCCTGTTCCATCTCCTGGTGCCATGCCCGTCTACTGGAAGGATAGAAGAAAAAACTACCTGTGCATCCAGTTCCTTTACTTTCTTCCCCAACTCTTCAAAGTCCTTGCAGATTGTCGGTAGGTCCTTCCTTGCCGTGTCATTGGTGCCAACATGTATCAGAAGAAATGGGTGGACGTCCTTGGAGCTGAAGAGCTTTGGTATCCTATCGGTCACATCCTTGATCATCGCACCTGGAAGGCAGCATACTTCTCTTGCAGTTATGTCCGGTCTGCAGATGGCTGCTTCGGTGCCTCTCAGTAGTGAGTCTCCCACCACCACCACTCTTCGTTGCTTCTTGGCTGTACTTTTTGCTGTCACTTGTTGCTGTGTGCCCTTTTCTTTTTTGCTTGCTGGTATTGCTTCATTCTTAGGTGTGCCATCTTCATCCTCTACAAAGATTTGATATCGGTTCTTCAGTTGTGTGGTTGGTGATTTCTCCATGGTCTTCTTGCTTCTTTTGGTCACATGCTTCCACTCATCTGCTTTTGGAGGTTCTCTGACACTTTTTGCACCTTCTGTGACCAGTAGAGATGCTTCTGTTCTGTCTAGAAAGTCTTCATTCTCTTTGATGAGTTTCAAAGTTGCTATTCTTTCTTCCAGACCCCGCACCTTTTCTTCTAAAAGGGCCACTAGTCTACACTTCTGACAGGTGAAATTGGATTCTTCTTCTGGTCGATCTGTGAACATGTAGCACATGCTGCAGCTCACCATGTAGGTTGTCACATCTGCCATGTTGCTCCTAGATCCTGCTGACTTGCTGTGTGTTTTCCTTCTTGTGTAATCTACTCAGCCAAGCTCTCTTGCAATAATGTCCTACAGGCAAAAATTCTTAGGGAGACTTCGCTTCTCCCAGAAGGCACCTGGAATATGCAAATTAGCCTCCTGAAGCTTGAATCCCTGGTTTGGTGATGCTTTCGAAGCAGCTGGTCCCGGCTGTACCCAACGATCTTCTAGCTTAGGGAGACTTCGCTTCTCCCAGAAGGCACCTGGAATATGCAAATTAGCCTCCTGAAGCTTGAATCCCTGGTTTGGTGATGCTTTCGAAGCAGCTGGTCCCGGCTGTACCCAACGATCTTCTAGCTTAGGGAGACTTCGCTTCTCCCAGAAGGCACCTGGAATATGCAAATTAGCCTCCTGAAGCTTGAATCCCTGGTTTGGTGATGCTTTCGAAGCAGCTGGTCCCGGCTGTACCCAACGATCTTCTAGTAGACAATGTCACAATTGCAGAAGCTATAACGTTGGCCCAGAGGCAACAGTGTTGGGAGATGTTTCAGCAGAACCGGGACCTGTTCTCAAAGTTGCCAGGGCAAAAGCAGATGGTGAAGCATAACGTGTTGACAGTGGCACATGTATGCTGACTGGGAGTCATGGAGTGTATGTGACGGGAGGTCAGGGTGTGCAAGAGACTTTTACCTCAGCCACGACTACCGCCCTGGCCTACCCTTACACACATTTGAGGAAAGCATGCTAGATTCACAATTCTGAAGAGTTTACCTTGAAAAAATGACTGTTCAAAGCAGGCGACCTAGCATAAATTAGGGCCTGTAGCATCAGTCTGGATTAGATTGTTAAAACTTACAACCACAGAGTATGGGACACAATACCCCCACAGACACTAATTCAAATTTCCCCCACAAGAGTCAATGAGTTCCTGAAGTTTTGTGTTGTAACTTGGTGGTATTAAAGGGTAGGGTGCTGCAAAAAGAAGAAAAATGAGGGTAAGAGCAGGACAATTGCTCTGCAAAAAAATACAGATAGGTAAATTATTTAAAAGGGTTCTATTATGAGTGGGTGGACGAAGATTCTTGCACCCCTCTACAAATGAGGATAAGGCACTGTCTTAAAATAAAATAAAAAAATTAATTGTGAACCAGGAGACTGATGTCCAAGTGAAGGTTGGGCATGGTGATGTACATGTAATAGGCAAAGTAGAATGTAGCCAACAAAGTTTTTGTTATTTTTTTTATCTTTTATTTTTTTAAACATTTAAATGGAGTTAAGGGAAATCACTGAGAATAAAATACAAAAACAAACAATTATCTATAACCAGGAGACCGAGGTCCAAGTCAAAGGTACAAGTTGTCATGTAGGTAAATGATTCCAAGTAGGAGCTAGCCAATACTTTTATATTTGGTATTTTTATTTTTTTATTATTTATTCTTTTAATTTTTAAGGGGAACTAATGAAAATAACAGAAATTATAAACAAAAACAAAGAACTATCTTGAACCAGGAGACAGAGGTCCAAGTGGAGGATGAGGAGGAAGCAGAGGTGGACGTGGAAGAGGCGGAGGAGTAGGTAGTCAACACCTTCTTTCTTTTTTTTGGTGGGGGTGGCTAACCATGTCTGGGAGCAGCTGGTATAGTTTTCTAGTCAGTCAAAGGTATGGACAAGCCCTTTGTGATCCATGCCTGGTTCATTTTATTGAATACGGGATTGCCCATGTTGGCTGTGTACAGGTGGATGTGCCTGTATGTGATGACACCCCCTGCACTGCTAAACACACACTCAGAGAGTACACTTGCCACAGTACAGGCCAGCACCTCCAAGGCTAAAAGGGTAAGCTCAGGCCATATCTTCAATTTGAAGACACAAAAGATAAATGCGGTAGACCCATCAGTTATAACATGGAGATGTGTGGACAGGTACTTTTTTCACCATGTCGTGGAAATGCTGCCTCCTGCTTATATGGACTGTTTAAGACTTGGTGCCAAACGTTGTAGCATGTGGAGGAATTGTTTCCACATTTTGACCCTGCTAACCCTGCCTTCCCAGGTGCTGGTGGTGCCCCAACTTCATTGGCATCTTCTTCCTCCGCCTCTGGCTTGTTCTTCCACTGAGCACCTGCTGTCAGGTGGGGAAGTCATCAGCAGTTTCTCTACCAGTGTATGCTTGTATTCACACATTTTACGATACCGGTCCAAGGACAGAAGTAAAGATGGTACATTGTCCTTGCAGCAGACATCAAGCAGTTTGACAGCCCTGTAATCAGAACTAGTAATAAGACAGGCTTACACCACTTACACCACTACCCTAACCACCAGGTCTTCATTGAAACTTTAATTTCAAGCTGTAAATGCTGGGTCAGACCCTGATACCTCTTGCATGGGCCATAGCTCACTGCTTTTGTGCCATTATTAACAACCCTTGTTTCTTTCCTTATATTTTTCTACCAATAGTATTGTCTGAAACTGATGTTTGTGCCTTCTGAGTGTGGCTGGAATAAAAAACAAATTGGAGGTGTTGCATGAGATAATAGGGCTCCCAGCTAAGAAGTCTTACACTGCTCACTTAACCACCAGGTCCTCATTGAAACTTTAAATCCAATCTGTAAATGATGATGCCTCATGCATGTCCCATGGCTGACTGCTGCTGTTGGATTTTCAAATATTTGCTTTGGGTCAATTGATGCCACTTTTCATGATGTCTTCCACTAATGTTAGCTGTTTGAGAAGCTTTTTGTGACCCCTTAAAGGTGTTGTATCTACATTTTTTTGCCTCCCATTGAATCTAATGGAGCTCTGGTACATTTGTTGAACCGATTGGCGAATCGAACCAAACTGTGAAACATTTGCTCATCTCTAATTATAAGTTTATGCTTAAGAGAAACAACTCCGCCCTTCACCTCTCCAAACAAGCCTACTTCAACATCATCATCCTCACCATCAATTAATCCTAAGCATCTCTTTTTACTGTATTCTTAATCCAAAAGTACAGTCCCCTACCATCGACCTCAGACCTGATAATCTGGCCAATTATTTCAAAGAAATTATCCAACAGGAAATTTTCTCCCAATCCCCTAACGTTGTGCTTTCTTCTCTCCTTTGCACTGCATCTAGCTCACTTTCTGT
Source organism: Ranitomeya imitator (assembly GCF_032444005.1). Taxonomy (NCBI): domain Eukaryota; kingdom Metazoa; phylum Chordata; class Amphibia; order Anura; family Dendrobatidae; genus Ranitomeya; species Ranitomeya imitator. The sequence continues at coordinate 63,714,545 of NC_091282.1, forward strand.
CTTTGAACCAGTCATGCAAGAAGAAGTGACAAGGCTTCTTGCATTTTCTCATCCTACTACCTGCACCAGTGACCCTGTTACCTCTTATCTCCTCCAGTCCCTTTCCCCAGCTGCCAACATTCACCTAACTAAAATATTTAATTTTTATCTCTCATCTGGTATTTTTCCTCCTTATGTAAACATGACATAATATATCCATTACTTAAAAAACTTCCATCGACCAGAATTGTGCTGCTAACTACAGACCTGTCTCCAATCTTCCCTTCATCTCTAAACTCCTGGAATGCTTGGTCCACTCCCTTCCAAGCCGCTATCTCTCTGATCACTCTCTTCTTGACCCTTTACAGTCTGGTTTCCACTCTTTATACTCTACTGAAACTGCCCTTACTAAAATCTCTAATAATCTACTAACAGTTAAATTTAATGGTCACTACTCCCCGCTGATTCTCCTGGATCTCTCTGCAGCATTTGACACTGTGGATCACTATGCTCCTATCTGCTTTAAGGACATTGTTCATTTTTGGTTCTCCTCCTATCTCTCTGACTTCTCCATCAATGTATCTTTTGCTGGCTCATTTTCCTTTCCTCTTCTCCATACTGTCGGGGTTCCTCAAGGTTATATGTTAGGCCCCCTCCTTTTCTCCTTTTACACTGCCCCTATTTGGCAAACAATCAGTAGATTAAGTTTAAAGTACCATCTCTATGCTGATTATACCCAAATATACACATTGTTTCCTGACATCACCCTTGCATTACTACAAAATACTAGGTATTGTCTTTCTGCTGTCTGTAAAATTATGTCAGCCCTCTATTTAAAACCGAATAGGTCAAAAATCGAACTCCTTGTGTTTCCTCCCTCCACTAACCTACCTATGCCCGATATTGCAATTTCTGTGTATGGTTCAACCATTACTCCCCAACAACATGCCGGATGTCTTGGTGTCATATTTGATTCAGTTCTTTCCTTCACTCCCCACATCCAATCAGTCACCTCTCACCTGCTCATGTCACCTACACCTCAAAAAGTCTCTAGAATTCGACTTTTTCGTAACTTTGACTAAGCAAAAACTCTTACTGTAGCTTTTATTCATTCTCATCTGTACTATTGCAATTCTCTACTAATCGGTCTCCCTCTTACTAAACCCTCCCCTCTCCTGAGTGTAGCAGCCAGGATCATATTCCAGTCTTGCAGCTACACCAAAGCCTCTACTCTGTGTCAGTCACTGCACTGGTTGCCCATCCGATACAGAGTTCCATATACAGCACGATGGAATCAATGGTGCTATATAAATACATAATAACAAATATAAACTTGTCACTCGCACCCACAAAGCCCTCGACGGCTCAGCATCAACTTACATCTCCTCCCTTATCTCAGTTTCCCACCCTACTCGTGCCCTCCGTTCTGATAATAGAGAAAAGAGGGCTGGGGTGCACAACTAACGGGCATAAGGTCAACCAGTGACATATAGAGGTGCAGCTTATTGCATAGGAGGAAACAACACATCAAAAAAAAGAAAAAAGGAACCATGCATATAAAGCGCACACCCAAATCATAGAAAAATTATATATGTATAATAAGTACAAAATTTATTAATTGACAAAAATCCACAATAAAAACATATTAAAAGAACAAACCACCTCACCACCAGTCCCATGACATTATATTATGTACAAAAAAATCACAGTGGCAATATAAGCGCCTGAAATGACACTACACATAAACACAATAAATTGCTGATGACATGCAAACAAACAAAGCAAAAGAAACTCCATATCAGTTCTGGGTGTCCCCAGACTTAATGGAAGATAAATATATATACAGTATATATGCCTATATGAGAGTAGGTGCATAGAGAAGTGTGGGGGAAGCCCCATGCGTAGATCCATTTCGTCCCCAGCAGGGTCGCGTTCCACGCATGTGCGACTTCCTGCTCTTTGCTTTTGACCGGCGCAGCGTGTATGCTCGGCATTTCACTCTATGAGTGGCTAATGTCCTGCGCATGCGCGAGTATGTGCATTATGTCACCGGCCTCCTCATCCTCACCGTAGGTACTCCTCTGTGTGTTTTTTCTCTCTCTCTTGTTATTACACACCTTTCAGGTATTGTGTTTTAATAACCGACCGCTATTTAATATCTCCTGACCTCTCCCCATTCACTTCCCCTGACGAAGCTGCGCTGAGCAGCAATACACGTGGGGCTTCCCCCACACTCCTCTGGTCCCGGGACTAATTTTTCCCCTGACGATTTCACTGCTGACACTACATGCTGGGCTGCCCCATACGGTGATATTACCACTCTTGGTCGCCCTTCAGCTTTACCTTCTGGCTCTTATTTCCCTCTATACTATTTTTAATTACAGTGGAATGCCTTCACTAGCTTCTTTGCAATCTTTATGGGGCTTTTTGGAGCTCTCTTGGGAATTTCAGCACCTACACTCATATAGGCATATACCGTATATACTCGAGTATTAGTCGACCCGAGTATAAGCCGACCCCTAATTTTGCAACAAAAAACTGAGAAAACTAATTGACTCGAGTATAAGCCTAGGGTGGAAAATGCAGCAGCTACGGGTAAATGTTAAAAATAAAAATAGATACCTATTGTTAAGGACTGGCGGAACGCACCAAGTATAAGATGATATGGAACTAGGTGCGTTCGCAGTCCGAGGTCCACCGTGCAGGTAAAAACCCTGCTGCTAGTAAAGATGGACTATATGGCGGTACTATAAGAATACACACACATGGGTTAACTCCACCCTGTGTGAAGGAAGCGACCCTGTTGCGTCACAGGACCGCGGTACCGCACATAGAGCGCAAGCAAGAAGTCTCTAATCTCAAACCCGAGACTGAGGATTTGAGTTCAGAAGATCTTATGCGCTCGACACTGCAACTGGGGTGTCAGAGAAACATAAATAATAATATATAAGGCACGAGAGTGCGTGCGGTGCCGCACTGACGGACGCCACTAACCACCCAGGCTTGGGTAAGGAAAGCGCAGAGAAAGCACACGGCGCCGTACTGGTGAACACAGCAACTGGACACTGTGATGTGTGTTACGTGCAGATGGCTAGTCGGGCGCTAGATAGCTACCATCATCCGCGAGCAGTCAACAACACTAGGGAGGGATATTTAGGAGCTTTCATCCTTCGACATACATCCATCTACACACACACATAATATCAAAGACAATACTAGCGCATGGCCGTGCGGTCATGCGCAGCATATATAGTTGCAGCACAGGAAGCTGCTACCAAAGTTTTGCCCTCTCAGGACCTTCCTGGAGGACCAATGGGATGCGCTGCAGTACCTGAGCATGTGACCCTCGACCTCAAACGGGAGATCTTGCCCTGGGCATGCTCAGTGTGTGTAAATAAGGACTTAGTCCCAGAGAAGCCTGCTCGCCGCAGATCAGTGCAGGGTACCATAGGAAAGCCAGAAAAGGCAGTAGTGACCGCATGCACAGAATCAGCTTCAGCGAGACGCTGGGAACGACGTCTCCGCTGAGCAGACCCCACTGCGGCCGATGCAGAATGGGAGACCGCAGCAGACACGGATCGAGATTCCCCCTGTGCAACAGAGGAAACTCGACTCCTAACATTACCCCCCTCCTAGGGCCCCCCCCTCCTTGAGCCTCACTACGCTCAAAAGCTGCAATAATGGTAACAAGACCAGGCAACATAATATAAACACGAGGGGAACAAGAGGCACTAGATAGTGCAAGAAGACCCCTCAGCAAACACAAGAACCAACTCCATAAAGCTTATGAGAAAAGGAGTACGACAGGAGCATATAGGTTATCAAAGAATAACAATACTTTATTATATCACATATATTACTACAAAAGTGTAAACAGTATCATCAAAATAGTATAAAAAAATACAATATGCAAGGATGATAAAAACCATGAGTGGGTATCCCCCCGATGCGCACTGACTATGGGGCCAATACACTAGCTGAATAACAGAGAAGTGCTGCTATGAATTATATAGAGTATATCCCAATAAATCACCAAAACCCAGTGGAGGTAAAATAAATTATATAGAGCAGCGCTTACCAGTGCAAGATCCCTGAGCCAGGCACACCGGTTGCGATCCACAAACGCAACCCCTGTTGCTGCAATAAGCAGCGGAGCCCGAATGTGCTCCACAGGCTCCCAGGTTCTATCCTCTGGGCCGTGACCCTTCCAGTCCACCAGATAAAATTTCTTGCCACGTACCACCTTGCACCCCACAATAGCATTCACCTCAAACTCATCCGTGGATGAACCCGATGTCCCAGCAGATGACTCAGAAACCTGGGACAAATGAACGGGCTTTAAGAGGGAAACGTGAAAAGTATCGGTAATACCAAGGCATGGAGGAATAGCCAAACGGTAGACCACAGGGTTGACCTGTTCCAGAACCTTAAACGGGCCAATGTAGCGAGGAGCAAACATAGTGGACTCAACTCGCAGCCTGATGTTACGGGCGAAGAGCCACACTAAGTCGCCAGGAGCAAAGACCGGAGCGGGGCGCCGGTGTGTATCAGCCAAAACCCTCATTCTCTCCTTGGAGGCCCGGATGGCATCCTGTGCGCGGTCCCAGATGTCACGTGCCTCCACCGCCCAGTCTGCCACCCTAGAATCGGTGGATGACACGGGCATGGGCACAGGGACACGCGGATGCTGGCCGTAATTAAGGAGAAAAGGAGTTTGACCAGTGGAATCGGCTACGGCATTGTTCAAGGCAAATTCCGCCCAAGGTAGCAAAGATGCCCAGTCATCCTGCCTAGCAGAGACGAAATGTCGCAAATATGTCACCAGAGTCTGGTTGGTTCTCTCCACCAACCCATTCGTCTTGGGATGGTATGAAGAGGAGAGGTTTAACTCTATGCTGAGTAAACGGCAGAGCTCTCTCCAAAACCGAGACGCGAACTGGGGACCCCGATCGCTGACAATCTTATCAGGCATACCATGCAATCGGAAAACGTGCTTAATGAACAACACCGCAAGGCCCGTGCTGAGGGTAACCGAGGAAGCGGCACCAAATGCACCATCTTAGGGAAATGGTCGGTGACAACCCAAATAATGGAGCAGCCACGAGACTTGGGTAAGCCCACCACAAAGTCCATCCCGACCATCTCCCAGGGCCTGTCTGCCACCGGTAGAGGGTAAAGCAACCCAGCAGGCCCTTGCCAAGGAGACCGATTCTGGGCGCAAGAAACGCACGCCTGAATATAGTCCCTGACATCTCGGGCCATATGCGGCCACCAGTATGTTCTCGCCAAAAGCTCAGATGTCCTCTTGGTCCCAAAATGCCCACCCACTCTGGAGGAGTGAGCCCAAGAGAGAACCTCCGGTCGCAAGTTAGCTGGTACGAAAGTCTTGCCCGGGGGCACAGACTCTAGCGAAACCGGAGCTACAGTTCTCAGGCTCTCAGAAGGGACAATAAGCCGAGGCTCCTCCTCCTCCGATGACACTACGGAGCGGGAGAGAGCGTCGGCACGAACGTTCTTCTCCCCGGAGAGGAAATGGAGAGTAAAATGGAACCGGGAGAAGAACAGGGACCATCTAGCCTGGCGAGAATTCAGCCGCTGGGCCGTTTGTAGATATACCAAGTTCTTGTGGTCAGTGAAGACTTGGAAGGGAAAGCGAGCTCCCTCCAAGAGATGTCTCCACTCTGAAAAAGCCAACTTCATGGCTAGCAACTCCCTGTCCCCGATGGAATAGTTCCTCTCCGCTGGTGTGAAGGTCTTGGAGAAGAAGAAGCAAGGATGCTTCCGACCTTGAGCATCCTTTTGGAAAAGGACTGCTCCAGCACCAACGGATGAGGCATCCACCTCCAAGATAAATGGTTTATCAACATCGGGGAGATGTAGGATGGGAGCGCTAGCGAAGTGTGACTTGATCGAGAGAAAGGCTTTGGAGACCACAACTTGGGATTTGCTCCCTTCTTGGTGAGGGCAACCAAGGGAGCTACCAAAGTTGAGAAGTGTGGAATGAACTGGCGATAGTAATTAATGAACCCCATAAAGCGCTGCACCGCTTTAAGAGGATGGGGTTTGTGCCAGTCCATTACAGCCTGTAGCTTGGCAGGATCCATAGCCAAACCCTGGGCAGAGATGATATAACCAAGGAAAGGCAAGGACTCCTGCTCAAACACACACTTCTCCAATTTGGTGTAGAGGGAGTTTGCCCGTAAGAGGTCGAAGACTTTGCGAACATCTCTCCGATGGGAGTCAATATCTGGAGAGAAGATGAGAATATCATCCAGATAGACTACGACCGAGGTGGTGAGCATATCCCAGAAGATGTCATTCACAAAGTCTTGGAAAACGGCTGGGGCATTACAGAGCCCGAAGGGCATCACCAGATATTCATAGTGCCCATCCCTGGTGTTAAAAACCGTCTTCCATTCATCCCCCTCACGGATGCGAATCAGGTTGTAAGCACCCCGCAGATCTAACTTTGTAAATACCCTCGCTCCCCGTAGCCTATCAAACAGCTCAGATATCAGGGGTAATGGGTACTTGTTCTTAACGGTGATGGCGTTAAGACCCCTGTAGTCTATGCATGGACGTAAGTCTCCAGTCTTCTTCTGTACGAAGAAGAACCCAGCCCCTGCCGGTGACACTGACTTCCTAATGAATCCTCTTGCCAGATTCTCTTGGATGTACTGAGACATTGCCTCCGTCTCCGATAGAGATAACTGATAGACTCAACCCTGGGGAGGCTCAGCACCAGGCAAGAGGTCAATAGGACAGTCATAGGGGCGGTGAGGCGGAAGGGTCTCCGCAGCTCTTTTGGAGAACACGTCTGCATAGGGCCAATAGTGCTTTGGGAGAGAGGAAAGATCTGCGGGTACCTGTGTAGTAGCAACCTGAACGCACTCCCTCTGACATCTACCCTCGCAGGATTTACTCCATCCCAAAATTCTCCCAGAGGACCACTCAATATGAGGAGAATGGTAGCGAAGCCATGGTATCCCCAACAGGACCTCATCAATTCCCTCAGGAATGACTAATAGGGAGATTATCTCCTGATGTGATGGAGACACAGAAAGTGTGAAAGGAATGGTTTGGTGGGTAATCTGTGAGGGTAGTGTTGACCCATTTACCACTCGAACGGTTACAGGCTTGGCGAGCATCACCAAGGGTATTGCGTGACGCTGGGCAAAAGAGGAAGACATAAAATTACCCTCTGCCCCAGAATCCACGCATAGCTCGACCATAAGAGTGGATGGGCCTATGGTAATTGTCCCCTTGAAGGACAACTTAGAGGCAAACGTCGCCGTGTCTAGTGTACCTCCTCCAAATGCCACTAGACGCTGACGTTTCCCTGACCGCTGAGGACCCTTGGAGGCAAGATGTCCTGACTGCTGGCAAACAGGACGGACCCTATGTGCACGGGCGGACTGAGATTTGGATCCCGCTCGTGTCACCTCTAAGGCCTCATGTGACTCAGATGCCTGGATTGGAGATTCCAAAGGTTTGGCGAAGGTGGGAGCCAGCCAAAACCTCTGCCTATACTGGGCTCGCTCTAACCTCCGCTCGTTAAAACGGAGATCAAAACGAGTAGGGACAGTTATTAATTCCTCCAGTGTGGCAGGAATCTCCCTAGTGGCCAGAGCGTCCTTAACGTGATCAGCCAGGCCCCTCCAAAATATGGGGATAAGGGCTTTATCCGACCACTCCAGCTCAGAAGCTAAAGTACGGAAGCGGACGGAAAAATGGCTGACCAAGGACTCACCCTGAGTTAATGCCAGTAGTTGGAGCGCTGTGTCATGGGTGACTTGAGGTCCTAAAAAGACCTTTTTCAGAGTGCTCAGAAACAATGGAGCACTCTGCACCACATGATCACCACGCTCCCACAGCGGCGTAGCCCACTCCAACGCCCTGTCCGACAAGAGAGAAACAATAAATCCCACCTTAGCCCGCTCTGTAGGAAAACGTGCAGCCAGGAGCTCGAGGTGGATAGAGCACTGACTCACGAATCCCCTACAAGTTTTGCAATCTCCAGAAAATTTTTCTGGCAACGGGAGGCGAGATAATGTCGGAACAGGGGTGGCAGTGGACAAGGTTGCTGCAGCCACGCTAGCAGCCTGTACAGCAACTGCGGTAACATCCACAGCTGAGGTTGAGCTCTCGAGAGCCGTCAACCTACCCTCCAGCTGCTGGATATACCGCAAAGATTGCTGAATGTCCGCCATTTACTAGCCAGACCTTAACTCTAGTATTATGTTAAGGACTGGCAGAACGCACCAAGTATAAGATGATATGGAACTAGGTGCGTTCGCAGTCCGAGGTCCACCGTGCAGGTAAAAACCCTGCTGCTAGTAAAGACGGACTATATGGCGGTACTATAAGAATACACACACATGGGTTAACTCCACCCTGTGTGAAGGAAGCGACCCTGTTGCGTCACAGGACCGCGGTACCGCACATAGAGCGCAAGCAAGGAGTCTCTAATCTCAAACCCGAGACTGAGGATTTGAGTTCAGAAGATCTCATGCGCTCGACACCGCAACTGGGGTGTCAGAGAAACATAAATAATAATATATAAGGCACGAGAGTGCGTGCGGTGGCGCACTGACGGACGCCACTAACCACCCAGGCTTGGGTAAGGAAAGCACACAGAAAGCGCACGGCGCCGTACTGGCGGACACAGCAACTGGACACTGTGATGTGTGTTACGTGCAGATGGCTAGTCGGGCGCTAGATAGCTACCATCATCCGCGAGCAGTCAACAACTCTAGGGAGGGATATTTAGGAGCTTTCATCCTTCGACATACATCCATCTACACACACACATAATATCAAAGACAATACTAGCACATGGCCGTGCGGTCATGCGCAGCTTATATAGTTGCAGCACAGGAAGCTGCTACCAAAGTTTTGCCCTTTCAGGACCTTCCTGGAGGACCAATGGGATGCGCTGCAGTACCTGAGCATGTGACCCTCGACCTCCAATGGGAGACCCTGCCCTGGGCATGCTCAGTGTGTGTAAATAAGGACTTAGTCCCAGAGAAGCCTGCTCGCCGCAGATCAGTGCAGGGTACCATAGGAAAGCCAGAAAAGGCAGTAGTGACCCTATGCACAGAATCAGCTTCAGCGAGACGCTGGGAACGACGTCTCCGCTGAGCAGACCCCACTGCGGTCGATGCAGAATGGGAGACCGCAGCAGACACGGATCGAGATTCCCCCTGTGCAGCAGAGGAAACTCGACTCCTAACACCTATAAAAGTAAAATTAATTGAGGCATCAGTAGGTTAAGTGTTTTTGAATATCCATATTGAATCAAGAGCCCCATATAATGCTCCATACAGTTCATTATGGCCCCAAAAGATGCTCCATATACAAATATGCCCCATGTAATGCTCCATGCACTTCTTTATGGCCCCATAAGATGCTCCATACAAAATATGCCCCATATAATGCTCCATGCAGTTCTCTATGGCCCCATAAGATGCCCCATATAATGCTACATTCAGTTCTTTATGGCCCCATAGATGCTTCATATAATGCTCCATGCAGTTATGGCCCCATATAATGCTCCATGCATTTATGGCCCCATATAATGCTCCATGCAGTTATGGCCCCATATAATGCTTCATGCAGTTATGGCCCCATATAATGCTCCATGCAGTTATGGCCCCATAGGTGCCCCATATAATGCTCCATGCAGTTATGGCCCCATATAATGCTACATGCCGTTATGGCCCCATATAATTCTCCATGCAGTTATGGCCCCATAGATGCCCCATATAATGCTCCATGCAGTTTTTGCCATGCATTGTGCCACATGTAATGCTGCTGCTGTTGCACTAAAAAAAAAAACGACAGTCTCACCTCTCGTCGCTGCTCCTCAGCGTCCCGTCTCTCCGCACTGACTGTTCAGGCAGAGGGCGGCGCGCACACTAATACCTCATCGCGCCCTCTGACCTGAACAGTCACAGCAAGAGGACGGGAAGACGGAGCGGCGCCTGGCGGGTGGAACACGGACAGGTGAATATGACATACTCAGCTGCTCCCAGTGCTCCTGATGCGGTCCCTGCATGTCCCACGGTCTTCGGGAGCGGCAGCTTCTTCCAGTAGTGAGCGGCCACATGGTACCGCTCATTACAGTAATGAATATGCGGCTACACCCCTATGGGAGTGGAGTCCATATTCATAACTTTAATGAACGATACCAGTGACCGCTGAACAGGGGAAGAAGCTGCAGGCCCCTGAAGACCGTGGGACAGGCAGGGACAGCACCAGGAGCGCCAGGAGCAGGTAAGTATTTGACAGGCGTTGCTCCCCCTCACCCCCCGCCTTCCATGACTCAAGTATAAGCCGAGAGGGGCACTTTCAGCCCATTTTTTGGGGCTGAACATCTCGGCTTATACTCGAGTATTTACGTATAACTTCCATTAAGTCTGGGGACGCCCAGAACTGATGTGGAGTTTCTTTTGCCTTGTTTATTTGCATGTCATCAGCAATTTATTGTGTTTATGTGTGGTGTCATTTCAGGCGCTTATAGTGCCACTGTGATTTTTTTGTACATAATTTAATGTCATGGGACTGGTGGTGATGTGGTTTGTTCTTTTAATACTGTACGTTTTTATTGTGGATTTTTGTCAATTAATACATTTTGGACTTATTATACATATATAATTTTTCTATGATTTGGGTGTGCGCTTTGTATGCACGGTTCCTTTTTTCTTTGCTGCGTTCTGCTAATGACTGAAAAGAAAATCCTCAGTAATGTGAACCTCACATTCCAGTCTCCATGACTTCTCACGTGCAGCGCCAATTCTTTGGAATGCATTACGCAGGACAATTTGATTAATTCCCAATACCCACAGTTTTAAGCGTGGCCTAAAATCATATTTATTTAGACTAGGATATCGCACCACCTCACTTACCTAATGATCCCCATTTGGCCCGTACAAAATTTTCTTCTAAATCATGACCCTCTTAGCATTAGTTCACACTTAATAGCCCTCTGTATCTGTACTATGCACATACTGGCTGGTGACCGGTTCATGCAGCACTTTATGCATACGTTATTCAGTATATTACGACTGTACTGTACAATATAAGCTCATTTTATTTACCTTTTGTGTCTCCCCTATTTCCTCATAGATTGCAAGCATGAGAGCAGCAGGGCCCTCACTCCATTTGGTATCTGATTTATGTGTTATTCTGTAATATCTTTGTTGTCTGTACAAGTCGCCTCTAATATTGTAAAGTGTTGTGGAATAAGTTGGCTCTATAAAAATAAAAATGATTATTATTAATATTGTGCAAATTGATTTGAAGGAGCTTGCCTATCGACCTCGTCAGTAATTTGTGTCCATTTGAAATGAACCCTGAGAACCACATCCTACCTCCTATCATATACAGTATGGCTCTGCTATTGATTTTCTGACCTGATACAATGTCACATGTGCATCATGCTGCAATAACGACAGGTTGGCTATTCAAATGAAGAGTCATAGATACAAGGAGGTAGGAGCCGATTCTCCAGGCTGCTGTCCAGAGGAGATAAAATACTGACAAGACTGATGAATACAGTGTTGTGATTCAAGCTGCACCATTTTTATTAATAATCTTTGAATAAAGTCAAAAATTTTTTGCAGCACTTTATAATTCAGAATGTTCATGTCCAAACAATATCAGACACTACAGAGTTACACATTTTTAATAATTCATACAAGAGAAGTGAAGGCCCTTCTCACAAAATTTATCAGGAAATGAGAAGAAAAGACACAAAAGGTAAACAGTGTTTGCATTGCATGGTCCAACCATCTTTAATAATAAAAAAAGGTTTATACATATAAGTCTGCAAGTGTCGATCACACAGATCAGACACTGCCGATCACACAGGTCAGACCTGTTGAAGCGCTCGAGTAGCGCGAAACGGCCGTCGTTTTACCTGCACACTTCTCTGTATATATGCACCCCCGAGCCGTGAAGAATATGCATCAATAAAGTATTACCTGCCATCAAGACTGGTGAGTGCTGCCGTTTCTTCTTCTTTTTGGATTCCTGCATGTCGGACTTTCTTGGCAACAGCACCCGAAGTCTTGTTTGTTCGGCTGCAATCCATGCTTGTTGGGTCTGGTGTGTCGGCTAGCTGGCGTCCTGGAGGTGCGGTCGGCTGTATCTTGATTGTATGACTTATAATTCAGAATGTTCAAGTCCAAACAATATCAGACACTACGGAGTAACACATTTTTAATCATTCATACAAGAGAAGTGAAGGCCCTTCTCACGAAATTTATCAGGAAATGAGAAGAAAAGACACAAAAGGTAAACAGTGTTTGTATTGCATGGTCCAACCATCTTTTATAATAAAAAAGGTTTATACATATAAGTCTGCAAGTGCCGATCACACTCATGGATCGCTCTATGCACAGATGTGATTGTGGGAAACCATTGAAAAGAAGGACCAGGAACTAAAAAATAATCTTCAAAAGGGAAAGATAAAAAAAAGTTAGAATATAAAATGTTATAGTCCTGCGTTAATATAAAATATGTTTTAAGGGCAGGCTTAAAATGGTGGACACAGTAAATTAACCTGATGGCCTTTGTTTGTTAAGAGATGATGTAGCCTTAGAAAAGTCTTGGAGATGGCTGAGGAAGGTTTGGATAAAGAAGAATAATAAATTTAGAATGTTAACAGAATGCAGAAGCTGGGTAGGGTGGTAGATGAGGAAAGAGATATAGGACAGTGAAGCACTACCGATAACTTTGCGAAAGAGAAAAAAGTCCAGCTCACCGTAGTAGACATCCTTAGGTGTTCGGAGCAGGGAAAATGCCATGTCGAAGCGTGGAGCAATCTGCTGAGCACTTTTTGGTGAATAAAGAAGAAGTTTGTTCACAAGTTCTTTGAGCTGGATTTCTCATGTTTTGATAACTTTGAAAACAAGAGTTGTAAGCTTACATTATATTCTATAGAGGATGGGCAACCAGTGCAATTCCTGGCCCATGGTAGAGGCATCACTGTATGGCATGGACAGGATATGAGCCTCACCGCTGTATTCAGGATGAATTAGAAAGAAGAGAGTTTTGTATGTATACTGATACTGATAAATACAGAGCTGCAATAGTTAACATTAAAATTAATGTAATCAGTTCATGAGATGAAAGCCAGCCAAAGACTATTTTTTGGTAGATGATGTGACAAAGAAGGATCATATATTTTGGATTTCAATTTACGGTAATCAATCCCTTGGTCCTGTGGGAGATAAACCACTGCATCTGGGGTCTGTCAGTGGATTATCCACTTTTTTAACTAAAATAATCATTTGATTATGGTGGATCTTGCGTGATTAAGGTGCAGTCATGAGAATATATCCGTAGAAAACTCATGTTTATGTATGACTTTTGTCAGCTTGATTTCAGACTTCAGATCTTCAGCGTTGGTTGTAAGAGATCACTTCACATATGTTAATTCAAGGATCCATCAAAAAAGATCTGAGCAACGCTATAGTATTACCACTCAGCATTTGTCTGATCAATCTCATGAGTTACAATAATCGTATATTATTGAATCCGACCGCAATAGGCATAACATAGGATCTTCAAAAGAACCTTGAGTGTCCTTTTATTATTCCTTTGTTGCATTACTTATCCACTCGAAGCCACACGCTGTTCTGCACACGATCAAAAAAAGAGAAAAGAGGGGGAAAAAAAAGAAAACATCTTAAGCAATCATCTGGGAAACCTGTATTACTTTCAATCTGTCTGGTTCTATATCTCGCCAAGAGGTGAATGCAAATCAACTTAAAAGCAGCCTGGTGAATACATTTGTCAAACATCATAATACAAATGGTTAGTTCCTGTTTGAAATGTTGTTTTATTGTCACCAAGTGAAGCTCAACCGGTGACAACTTAAGCATCTGCCGGTGGAAGTGTCTGAAGTTCTGCACAATTATGACGATCCATTTATCTTGTCATGTTTGTTGGCATGCTGTTTTATGCTCACATGGATTAACTGTGCAATTGTTCTAATGGGCAAACTCTGTGTCTTAGTTTGATTTCTATGATACAATCATAAAGAATTATGTTTCTTAGAAAAGGATGAAATTGGACCCAGAAGTTAACAGGAATCGATCTTGCAAACTAGAACGTGTGTTTTTCTCCTTTCTTTTACAGTCAAGAAAAAGAAAAAAAATCCCTGTGATGTAAACATAGAATAAACAAAGTCATAATCAAAGAAACATTTGCCATGGGGGTTAAATATTTCAATGTGTTGCTTATCCTAGATCAATGCCAAATGGGCTGCTGCAGATCAAAAGCAAAATCTAGGTTTACTGTTAGCGGGAGTTAAGATTCTGTTTGGTCCTCCATTCTTACAAGATAAATCAGAACTTCATGTTCATTTTACTCGCTTGTATTTTTCACCGGGATTTTGCAACTTTGCTTAGAAATTCCACAACAATGCAATACAGTGCAATGTTGGTGAATAGGATTTTATTAAAATCCATTAATGCACAGAATTAAAAGATTCAACAAATTCTAGGTATGCAGCGAATTTTCACTGCAAATTTCAACCTTTGCAACGGTAAGACCATAAATCAACAGTAAAAAGAATATGTTGGAAAGTAAGACCATGCTCACATTTAAATTTCATATTTCTATGGTAATAAGGCTTTATTTAGACATCAGTGATTTTCATTTGTGTACTGTCTGTTTCTTCACCAAGCCCATTCTATGGTACTAGTCACATTTAATTTTTTTTTTTTGCTGACCGATGCTCTACAATAATAAATGGAGACACTTCCTACTCTGTTTCAATTTTTTCCAATGTTCTCTCTATTTGTCATGGATTGGTAACTACCTCCATCGGATTTTTTTTGGCCAACAAGAAAAAAATATGACACATGGATAGTATTTTTAGAATGTTTGAGGATTATACTAACTCGAATAAAAAAAAAATTAATTTGTCATTCTTTAATTTAATGAATTTTGAGGGGTTACAAAAAACAATAAACTCTCATACTCAACTCAGATCTGCCCATGTCTGTCCTACCATTTGCAACTTTCTGCCTGGTCCTCATATCACCTTCTCTTTTTCTGGGTCTTCCACTGGTCTTTGCCATAGGCCCCACACAGTGACATGGGATGTGACCTATGTTGTGTCTCACATGACTGTGTGGAGCCCAATGTACTTCATTTTTGTGAAAGACATGCATTCATCTTGGGGCATGGTGATCAGAGGACTTGATGAGGAGCAATTCATGCTGAATATATTTGATGCAAGTCAAATTTCCCCTCAAACTGAGCCAACAAGCTGAGATTGAATCTTAAGAGTTTTGCTAAGCTGCACATGTGAAAATACCATTGCTAGAAAATGTTTATGTTCACAGTAACAAAAATATATAAATAACCAATTTTTCATCACAAGATAGTGCCAATACATAGATATCCAGCTATAGAAATTAAAGTCCAGCTCACCTATCATTGTACCAGCAACAACGGAGTTAATCACTCCTCTTCATTGAATATCAATAAAATATATTATAGTGAACAAGGAAAAATTGTTGTACATATGTTCCAGGCTATTACATACAAAGTCTTTGATCATAGCATTCAAATCGGAGATGTTAATACAATTCTTGTAACTGTTAAGCCTATTTTAATGCACAAGAATAATAAACCAATTAAACTCCAAGAAAAGTTGCCTGGATGCCTTTCTTGAAAAAATATATTCCAAATTAAGAGCACTAGATTCTATGATGAGGCTTTGATCCAGGGAACTAGTCTAATTGTGGGGAGCAATTTTTCCTCTAATATGGAGCTATCCGTGTTTTTGCCTTACTCTGGATCAACATGTTAGGCTATTGGTTGAACTCAAACAACTTACGTCTACCTTCAATGTAAAAAACTATGAAATTATGAGTATTGTCAGTGATTTTCATCAGAGTATAATCAGTATTTCATCAGATTTTTTTCACTAATGAGAAAAAAAAGTTTCACTTCTCCCATCTATCAGTCAGTGAAAAACGAACAAACATGAGCTGTCCGTTTTTTTCACGGATCCAAAGACTATCATTGCTATGTTTGATCTCACATGAAAATCAATATGGAACATGATATTAAACAAAAATTTCCCCAAACCATGAATATATGGGATAGAAAACTCATGAACTAGATGTCAATACTAAAAAAAGGGAGCTGAAGGCTCACAGAGGATAATCCTAAAATATTATTTAATTGAAACAAACTTAAAAAACTAAATATTAAATTACAGAGGCTGCTAAGCAGAGTACAGGGAAATACAGACTGATCAGATAAAATGCATAGTACAACAACACAGCCGACTCGTATAATACATTGTGTGAATCTGTCAGAGGACAGCAACTGGATAAGTCTAGAAGCATCAAGAAATTAACACGTTAGCCTAGAGCAAACAATTTGTAGATAATGTTGTCACCACATTTCCTGGCTAAACATCAGAGAGGCCAACTATCGCCTAACACAGGTGTAGCCTGCAGTACCATAAGATGAGTATGTAGAACCAAGCTTAATTGGGTATTATAATTAGGATACCAAATCCCTATGTTAATGCTTGGATGGCTTTAAGACAGAAAGGGGCTCACAAGTGGTTGGGTTCAGTTAGGTCGGGATAAATCCCCTCGCCCCAACGCACGTTTTGACACAACTTCTTCAGGAGGCACCTGAAAACACCATCCCCACAGTCAAACATAGTATTGCCATAATCATGTTGTGGGGAGGCTTTTCTTAAGTAGGTAAATGGAAGCTGGTCAGAGTTGATGGGAAGATAGATGGGACTACAGTATATATAGGGCAGTATTGGATGAAATATTGTTAAGGCTGCAAAAGACTTGAGGTTAGTGCATAGGTGCATGTTCCAGCAGGATAAGTACCATTAACATACTGCTATAGCTATAATGGATGGCTTAGACCAAAGCATATTAATGTGTGAATGGCCAAGTCACAGTCCAGACTGTTGTGAATTCTGTGGCCAAGCTCCCTCCTGTGGTCGAGAGTGGTACTTCGGCTGGTTCTGTCTATGAGCTTCCTTTGGTGGATGAGAGTGGTACTGCGGCTTCTGAGTTTCCTTCCTCAGGTGATGAGGTTAAGTCGTTAGGTGCTGCTCTATTTAACTCCACCTGGTGCTTTGATCCTGGCCTCCAGTCAATGTTCTAGTATTGGTCTTGCTTCCTCCTGGATCGTTCCTGTGGCCTATCTCTCCTGCATAAGCTAAGTTTTGCTTGTGTTATTTTTGTTTGCGATTTTTTCTGTCCAGCTTGCTATATTGGTTTTTCTTGCTTGCTGGAAGCTCTGAGACGCAGAGGGAGCACCTCTGTACCGTTAGTCGGTGCGGAGGGTCTTTTTGCCCCTCTGCGTGGTTGTTTGTAGGTTTTTGTGTTGACCGCAAAGCTATCTTTCCTATCCTCGGTCTATTCAGTAAGTCGGGCCTCACTTTGCTAAATCTATTTCATCTCTGTGTTTGTATTTTCATCTTACTCACAGTCATTATATGTGGGGGGCTGCCTTTTCCTTTGGGGAATTTCTCTGAGGCAAGGTAGGCTTATTTTTCTTTTTTCAGGGCTAGTTAGTTTCTCAGGCTGTGCCGAGTTGCATAGGGAGCGTTAGGCGCAATCCACGGCTACCTCTAGTGTGGTGTGATAGGATTAGGGATTGCGGTCAGCAGAGTTTCCACGTCCCAGAGCTCGTCCTTTGTTTTTGGTAATTGTCAGGTCACTTTGTGTGCTCTGAACTTCAATGTCCATTGTGGTTCTGAATTACCTGTTCATAACAGTACTGGAGGCCCAAAGTACTAATGCTTCTCAATAGAGGGAAAAGAGAAGTTCTTAGACCATTTTTTTTTCTTTGCACTGTGTTCTGTCTTTCTTTTCCCCTTTACATCAGGGTGGTTCAGAACACAGGTGTGGACATGGACATTCAAGGTCTGTTCTCTTTGATGGATAATCTCGCTATAAATGTACAGAATATTCAAGATTTAGTGGTTCAGAATCCTATGTTAGAACCTAAAATTCCTATTCCTGAGTTATTTTCTGGAGATAGAGCTAAGTTTTTGAATTTTATAAATAATTGTAAACTATTTCTGGCTTTGAAACCCCACTCATCTGGTGACCCAGTTCAACAAGTTAAGATCATTATTTCTTTATTACGTGGCGACCCTCAAGACTGGGCATTTTCCCTTGCGCCAGGAGATCCTGCATTATGTAATGTTGATGCGTTTTTTCTGGCGCTCGGATTGCTGTACGACGAACCTAATTCAGTGGATCAGGCAGAGAAAAATTTGCTGGCTCTGTGTCAGGGTCAGGATGAGATAGAGATTTATTGTCAGAAGTTTAGAAAGTGGTCCGTGCTCACTCAATGGAATGAATGTGCGCTGGCAGCTATTTTCAGAAAGGGTCTCTCTGAAGCCCTTAAGGATGTCATGGTGGGATTTCCTATGCCTGCTGGTCTGAATGAGTCTATGTCTTTGGCCATTCAGATCGGTCGACGCTTGCGCGAGCGTAAATCTGTGCACCATTTGGCGGTATTATCTGAGCATGAACCTGAGCCTATGCAGTGCGATAGGACTTTGACCAGAGCTGAAAGGCAAGAACACAGACGTCAGAATGGGCTGTGTTTCTACTGTGGTGATTCCACTCATGCTATCTCCGATTGTCCTAAGCGCACTAAGCGGTTCGCTAGGTCTGCCACCATTGGTACGGTACAGTCGAAATTTCTTTTGTCCGTTACTTTGATCTGCTCTTTGTCTTCCTATTCTGTCATTGCATTTGTGGATTCAGGCGCTGCCCTGAATTTGATGGACTTGGAGTTTGCTAGGCGCTGTGGGTTTGTCTTGGAGCCCTTGCAGTGTCCTATTCCATTGAGAGGAATTGATGCTACGCCTTTGGCCAAGAATAAGCCTCAGTGTTGGACCCAGCTGACCATGTGCATTGCTCCTGCGCACCAGGAGGATATTCGCTTTCTGGTGTTGCATAATCTGCATGATGTGGTCGTGTTGGGGTTGCCATGGCTACAAGTCCATAACCCAGTATTAGATTGGAAATCAATGTCTGTGTCCAGCTGGGGTTGTCAGGGGGTACATGGTGATGTTCCATTTCTGTCTATCTCATCATCCACCCCTTCTGAGGTCCCAGAGTTCTTGTCTGATTACCGGGATGTATTCGATGAGCCCAAGTCCAATGCCCTACCTCCGCATAGGGATTGTGATTGTGCTATCGGTTTGATTCCTGGTAGTAAGTTTCCTAAGGGTCGACTGTTTAATTTATCTGTACCTGAGCACGCCGCTATGCGGAGTTATGTGAAGGAGTCTTTGGAGAAGGGTCATATTCGCCCGTCATCGTCGCCATTGGGAGCGGGGTTCTTTTTTGTGGCCAAGAAGGATGGTTCGCTGAGACCTTGTATTGATTACCGCCTTCTAAATAAAATTACGGTCAAATTTCAGTACCCCTTGCCGCTGCTGTCTGATTTGTTTGCTCGGATTAAGGGGGCTAGTTGGTTCACCAAGATAGATCTTCGTGGTGCGTATAATCTAGTGCGTATTAAACGGGGCGATGAATGGAAAACAGCATTTAATACGCCCGAAGGCCATTTTGAGTACCTGGTTATGCCATTCGGGCTTTCTAATGCTCCATCAGTGTTTCAGTCCTTTATGCATGACATCTTCCGAGAGTACCTGGATAAATTCCTGATTGTATACTTGGATGATATTTTGGTCTTCTCGGATGATTGGGAGTCTCACGTGAAGCAAGTCAGAATGGTGTTCCAGGTTCTGCGTGCTAATTCTTTGTTTGTGAAGGGGTCAAAGTGTCTCTTTGGTGTTCAGAAGATTTCATTTTTGGGGTTCATTTTTTCTCCTTCTACTATCGAGATGGACCCTGTTAAAGTTCAGGCCATTTATGATTGGACTCAGCCAACATCTCTGAAGAGTCTGCAGAAGTTCCTGGGCTTTGCTAATTTTTATCGTCGCTTCATCGCTAATTTTTCTAGCATTGCTAAACCGTTGACTGATTTAACCAAGAAGGGTGCTGATGTGGTCAATTGGTCTTCTGCTGCTGTGGAAGTTTTTCAGGAGTTGAAGCGTCGTTTTTCTTCTGCCCCTGTGTTGTGCCAACCAGATGTTTCGCTTCCGTTCCAGGTCGAGGTTGATGCTTCCGAGATTGGAGCAGGGGCTGATTTGTCGCAGAGAAGTTCTGATTGCTCGGTGATGAAACCATGCGCCTTCTTTTCCAGGAAATTTTCGCCTGCTGAGCGAAATTATGATGTTGGCAATCGAGAGTTGCTAGCCATGAAGTGGGTATTCGAGGAGTGGCGTCATTGGCTTGAAGGAGCTAAGCATCGCGTGGTGGTCTTGACTGATCACAAAAACTTGACTTATCTCGAGTCTGCCAAACGGTTGAATCCTAGACAGGCTCGTTGGTCGCTGTTTTTCTCCCGTTTTGACTTTGTGGTTTCGTACCTTCCGGGCTCTAAAAATGTGAAGGCGGATGCCCTGTCTAGGAGTTTTGTGCCCGATTCTCTGGGTTTGCCTGAGCCGGCGGGTATTCTCAAAGAGGGGGTAATTTTGTCTGCCATCTCCCCTGATTTGTGGCGGGTGCTGCAAAAATTTCAGGCTAATAGACCTGACCGTTGCCCAGCGGAGAAGCTGTTTGTCCCTGATAGGTGGACGAATAAAGTTATCTCTGAGGTTCATTGTTCGGTGTTGGCTGGTCATCCTGGAGTCTTTGGTACCAGAGATTTGGTGGCTAGATCCTTTTGGTGGCCGTCTCTGTCGCGGGATGTGCGTTCTTTTGTGCAGTCCTGTGGGATTTGTGCTCGGGCTAAGCCCTGCTGTTCTCGTGCCAGTGGGTTGCTTTTGCCCTTGCCGGTCCCGAAGAGGCCTTGGACACATATCTCTATGGATTTTATTTCGGATCTCCCCGTCTCTCAGAGAATGTCGGTCATTTGGGTGGTTTGTGATCGCTTCTCTAAGATGGTCCATTTGGTGCCCTTGTCTAAATTGCCTTCCTCCTCTGATTTGGTGCCGTTGTTTTTCCAGCATGTGGTTCGTTTACATGGCATTCCAGAGAACATCGTTTCTGACAGAGGTTCCCAGTTTGTTTCGAGGTTTTGGCGAGCCTTTTGTGCTAGGATGGGCATTGATTTGTCTTTTTCCTCGGCTTTCCATCCTCAGACAAATGGCCAGACTGAACGAACCAATCAGACCTTGGAAACATATCTGAGATGTTTTGTTTCTGCTGATCAGGATGATTGGGTGTCCTTTTTGCCTTTGGCTGAGTTCGCCCTTAATAATCGGGCCAGCTCGGCTACTTTGGTTTCGCCGTTTTTCTGCAATTCTGGGTTCCACCCTCGTTTCTCTTCAGGGCAGGTTGAGTCTTCGGACTGTCCTGGTGTGGATACTGTGGTGGATAGGTTGCAGCAGATGTGGACTCATGTAGTGGACAATCTGACTTTGTCCCAGGAGAAGGCTCAACGTTTCGCTAACCGCAGGCGCTGTGTGGGTCCCCGACTTCGTGTTGGGGATTTGGTTTGGTTGTCATCTCGTTATATTCCTATGAAGGTTTCCTCTCCTAAATTTAAGCCTCGTTTCATTGGTCCATATAGGATTTCTGAGGTTCTTAATCCTGTGTCTTTTCGTTTGACTCTTCCAGCTTCTTTTTCCATCCATAACGTGTTCCATAGGTCATTGTTGCGGAGATACGTGACACCTGTGGTTCCATCTATTGATCCTCCTGCTCCGTTTTTGGTTGAAGGGGAATTGGAATATATAGTGGAGAAGATTTTGGATTCTCGTGTTTCGAGACGGAAACTCCAGTATCTGGTTAAGTGGAAAGGTTATGGTCAGGAAGATAATTCCTGGGTCTTTGCCTCTGATGTCCATGCTGCCGATCTGGTTCGTGCCTTTCATGTGGCTCATCCTGGCCGGCCTGGGGGCTCTGGTGAGTGTTCGGTGACCCCTCCTCAAGGGGGGGTACTGTTGTGAATTCTGTGGCCAAGCTCCCTCCTGTGGTCGAGAGTGGTACTTCGGCTGGTTCTGTCTATGAGCTTCCTTTGGTGGATGAGAGTGGTACTGCGGCTTCTGAGTTTCCTTCCTCAGGTGATGAGGTTAAGTCGTTAGGTGCTGCTCTATTTAACTCCACCTGGTGCTTTGATCCTGGCCTCCAGTCAATGTTCTAGTATTGGTCTTGCTTCCTCCTGGATCGTTCCTGTGGCCTATCTCTCCTGCATAAGCTAAGTTTTGCTTGTGTTATTTTTGTTTGCTATTTTTTCTGTCCAGCTTGTTATATTGGTTTTTCTTGCTTGCTGGAAGCTCTGAGACGCAGAGGGAGCACCTCCGTACCGTTAGTCGGTGCGGAGGGTCTTTTTGCCCCTCTGCGTGGTTGTTTGTAGGTTTTTGTGTTGACCGCAAAGCTATCTTTCCTATCCTCGGTCTATTCAGTAAGTCGGGCCTCACTTTGCTAAATCTATTTCATCTCTGTGTTTGTATTTTCATCTTACTCACAGTCATTATATGTGGGGGGCTGCCTTTTCCTTTGGGGAATTTCTCTGAGGCAAGGTAGGCTTATTTTTCTTTCTTCAGGGCTAGTTAGTTTCTCAGGCTGTGCCGAGTTGGATAGGGAGCGTTAGGCGCAATCCACGGCTACCTCTAGTGTGGTGTGATAGGATTAGGGATTGCGGTCAGCAGAGTTTCCACGTCTCAGAGCTCGTCCTTTTGTTTTTGGTAGTTGTCAGGTCACTTTGTGTGCTCTGAACTTCAATGTCCATTGTGGTTCTGAATTACCTGTTCATAACACCAGACCTACATCCAATTGACAATTTGTAGCAGTGCTTGAAAATTGGTGTTCACTGATGTTCTCCATCCAATCTCACTAAGCTACAACTGGTTTGCAAAGAAGAATTTACAAAAATTTCAACCTCTTGCAAAGCTGAGCATAACATATAGAAAAAAACCAGCATATAGAATTTGTAACATAAATACTAACTCAATTATAACATATTGCATATAGGAGAACCAGAGTTATTCGTACAAAAAATACCATTTACTAAATATAAAAAACATGAAAATACAAAAGACTTTTATAATATCACATATAGTATATAAGCATGAAACTATAGAAGATATTGTGATTCCTATGGTGCAAAACGCAAAGGGGTCATAATCCTGGATTGGAAGAGGCAGCAATGAGCAGTATAACTTCCAAATGGACATAATTATTGGCGTGGAATCAAGTAAACTCGTACTGCAAATATACTAGCAGGGAAGGTAGTTTTCTTCCTTGTAAACCTTCAAATAGTTCCAGCCGAACATAAATACCTCATGTATCATAGGGAACAATTGCTGCCCCAAAACGAAAATTGCATGATAAAAGGTTAATTACCCATAATGTATGCAGTGCAGTCCAGGACACGACCACTCTCCCCGACGCGCGTTTCGCGAGAATGAATCTCGCTTCCTCAAGGGGGCTTCCTTGGGGAAGCCCATTGCTGCCTCTTTCAATCCAGGATTATGACCCCTTTGCATTTTGCACCATAGGGATCACACTATCTTCTATACTTTCATGCTTATATACTATATGTGATATTATAAAAGTCTTTTGTATTTTCATGTTTTTTATATTTAATAAATGGTATTTTTTTATATGAATAACTCTGGTTCTCCTATATTCAATCTCTTGCAAAGCTGGTAGAGACAGACCCTAAAAGACTTGCAGCAAGAATTGCATTGTAAGGTCGTCCTGCAAAGTATTAACTCATAGGGCTGAATAACAAGTACACAACACAATTTTCAAATTTATATTTTTTAAAATATTTAGAAAACCATCTATCATTTACTTTACGCTTCCCAAATACTTGCTACTTTATGGTGGTATATCAAATTAAATAAAACAAAAAATATTTACATTTGTGGGTGTAACATGAAAAAATGTGGAAAAGTTTATGGGGTATGAATATTTTTTCCATGCACTGTACATATGGTTAATTTAAAGAAGGGTTAATTTCAGAATTATTTTTTTATTCCACTACTTAAAGGTACCTTAGATATTCTTCTACTTAAAGGGACCTCATCGCTTAGTTTATAAACTTTAAAAATTAATTTTGCATTATGCATACGGCATAAGTTGACCTGCAGGTAAAATTTCGAGTCTAGATCTGCCTCAGGCTCTACTACAATTTTTCTAAAAAAACAGTTCATATAATTAAATCTGATTTCTGTGTATCACCGGTGAGGCACTGTATAAAAATAAAACTCCTTCTAGGCTTGATACTGAAAGTATATTACTCGAGCCCATTACATTACCGCTCTGTTCTGCAGCTGGTAATTTATGATTTTTTCACAAGATGTCATAAAATGCAATAGACGACATGACATCTCTGCAGGTGTATTACATACCAAATTGCATTGCTCAACTTTTCCATATTATCCATTTGTGTAGAATGAATGCGGATGTGAATGTTTTGGACAGTCGTATAGATTTTCTTTTCATGAAATACAAATAAACATGAGCGACTTTTCAATCATCGCTATTGTGCAATAAGAAACCTGGCAATTTCTATAACTGTTCGGAAATGCTGCTCAGCTCCAATCTAGGAAGAAGTCTAGAGCTGCAAATTATTTTTGCTCTAAAAAATATGGTTGTGAACTAAAGAAAAGTAGAATTCTTAACATTAGATTGTCATATAATATTGTTAATAATAATAATCATCAAAGAATCTAAGAATAGAAAATTATCAAGAGG
The DNA here is from genome assembly GCF_032444005.1 of Ranitomeya imitator. Classification (NCBI taxonomy): domain Eukaryota; kingdom Metazoa; phylum Chordata; class Amphibia; order Anura; family Dendrobatidae; genus Ranitomeya; species Ranitomeya imitator. Next base: position 63,739,261 of record NC_091282.1, read on the forward strand.
TAGTAAAGGAGATGAGCAGTCGAGTAACGTAAAATTGATCACTTTTAGTCACAAGAAATTGAGAGATATGTGAATTTCGGATGTAAAGAGCACATGGCAGGTGAGACCAATCTGTTTCTACACCTCTTTAACAAAATCACGCCCCTTTATACCAAGTCTTACCTCTTTCTTGAATAAATAAGCTAGTTTCAGGAAGCTTTGCCTGTCTCGGGAGATTTTTCGACTCTTGATGGAGTCTAAGTTCTTCATGGTGGTTCCGGAAGGGTTGGCATGTATAAATTTTCCCACTGCCACTCTATTTTTGTGTTTGGAACCACATCACTTTTTTGATCGATCCAGTTGGATGAACACATGGGTGGGCTGTGCTGCTGGAGTAAATCAAATTTTCAGAAATGATGATCAGAATAAGATTTTTCAATTTCACGTTTCAATGCTGTACCGGTGTCTAAATCAATTTTTCTTTCACTTTAATAAGATGCCGGTATGGCCAGTATGAACATGTTCCTATTTTGCAAACATACCAACATATGTTCCAGTTCATTTTTTTTTGGTTTGGTATACATTCAAGTCAGGATTCAATTTATAAGGGAAAGATTTATGAAGCTGCCTGAAAAATCTTATTCATGCAAATCAATCACCATACAGTTTTCACTTCTTATATAATATTAGGAAAATGAGATCTTCCCTGCACTCCTGAAAGAGATTCTATTAAAAACAGTGTTGTTACATCCCTTACAGTAGCAAATCAGATGAAGAATTTTTCGACCCTTAGATTAGAGATGAGCAAATCAATCTGCAAATTTACTGAAATTTCGGTTTTATTTAAATTCGAGCATTTTGAGATTTGATTCGTGATTTGCTAAGAAAAAATTGAACAGCACCATTTCCCACTCTACTGGAGTATCAGAAGAAGGTAAACATAATTTTGTGTTTCTGTGTGGGCTTCCACATAATAACCTGTAGCTATGGCATCTAGCGGATTATCATACCTTGTACAATGGAGGTCAGTACCTGGGCCATCACATTTCAGTAGCTTCCAGGGAAGCACAGTTTGTACAGAAGATTCATTTTCCATCTCCAGTTAAGGAGTAAGTCTCTCCATCCTCCAGAGGGTAAACGCTTATGGTCAGGGGGTCCTCTCTATGTACTGTGGATTCTCTCTTATGGTCAGTAGGTTCTTTTCTCTCCTGAAGAATGTAAGCTCTTATGGTCAGCAAGGTCCTCTCTCGCTCTCTCCTTTTGCATTTAAGCTATTATGGACATCTAGTTCTTCTCTCTCTCTTTCTCCTGTAGAGTTTAAGGTCTAATGGTCAGTGGGATTTTCTCTTTTTCTCTCCTGTAGAGGGTGAGCTCTTATGGTCAACATAGTCTCGCTCTCATCTTTGTAAAATGTAAGTGCTTAGGTTCAGTGGGGGTTCCCTCTCTCCTGCATAGTATAAGCTCTTATGGTCAGCAGAATATTTTCTCTTTCTTTCTCCTGTAGAGTGTAAGCTCCTATGGTCAGCAGGGTGCTCTCTTTTTCTTTCTTGTTGAGTGGAAAGCTGTTATGGTCAATGGGTACTATTTATCTCTTTCTTCTTCACTGTAAAGTGTAAGTTTATTTTTTCAGCAGGGTTCTTTTTCTCTCTCCCAACCATGTGTATTTTTTGAGCAATTACAAGTTTTCCAATATTGAGATGTACGAAAATTTAACCTCTGCAAATTGAATTTTTGGGGAAAATTTGGTGATGTTGGTGAATTTGAATTTCAAAAGATCCCCATATCTATACCTGAGAGCCAATGGGGCAGGTGAAATTTTTAATTGATTCCAGAACTCTATAGAAGGTGACATGAAGTCCACTACCATTGTGGTTTTTCTGTCCTACCGATGCTAGACCAGGTGGATTTATAGACTTACTAAAGTATTTATTTTCTCTTACAAGTCTTCACTGATTTTCAGATCTAATCTTTATTATTGTAGACAAGTTGTTAGGTGTCGAGTTCCCGCCTCTGCACAGGGGGAATCTCAAACCATCTCTGCTGCAGTCTCCCATTCTTCTCCAGCCGCAGTAGAGCCTGCTCAGCGGAGACGTCGGTCCCAGCATCTGGCTCAGGCTGATACTGTGCGACTGGTTGCTGCAGCCCTTCAAGGCTCTGCCTTTGTAGCCAGCACTGATCAGCAGCGAGCAGGTCTTTCTGGGACTAAGTCCTGCTTTTCCCATACTGAGCATGCCCACAGAATGACCTCCCATTGGAGCTCGAAGGTCACATGCTCAGGTCCTGTTGCAGCTCCTATTGGACTGTTGTGAATTCTGTTATCAAACTCCCTCCTGTGGTCGTGAATGGTACTTCGGCGAGTTCTGTCTATGGGCTCCCTCTGGTGGCTTTGAGTGAAGCTGCTGCTTCTGAGGTTCCTTACACAGGTGACGTGGTTTATCCTTTGGTTGGCTGCTCTATTTAACTCCTCTCAGATCGTTACTCCATGCCAGCTGTCAATGTTTTTGCATTCGTTCAGTTCGCTCCTGGATCTCTCTGGTGACCTGCCTTCTCCTGCAGAAGCTAAGTTCCTTATAGTCTTATTTTGTGCTCTGTTTTCTTGTCCAGCTGGTTTTCATGATTTTGTCTTGCTAGCTGGAAGCTCTGGGATGCAGAGTGGCCCCTCCGCACCGTGAGTTGGTGCGGAGGTCTTTTTTGCACACTCTGCGTGGTCTTTGTAGGTTTTTGTGCTGATTGCAAAGTTACCTATCCTCTGTCTATTTAGTAAGTCTGGCCTCCCTTTGCTGAAACCTGTTTCATTTCTCCGTTTGTGACTTTCTTCTTACTCACAGTCAATATATGTGGGGGGCTTCCTTTACCTTTGGGGAATTTCTCTGAGGCAAGGTAGGCTTTATTTTCTTCTCTAGGGCTAGCTAGCTTTTAGGCTGTGACGAGGCATCTAGGGAGAGTCAGGAACGCTCCACGGCTATTTCTAGTTGTTGTGATAGGATTAGGGATTGCGGTCAGCAGAGCTCCCACATTCCAGAGCTCGTCCTGTATGAGGTATAATTATCAGGTCATTCCGGGTGCTCCTAACCACCAGGTCATAACATTGGACCATCTGGAAGGTCCCGTAGCACTGCTGCTATAAAAGGTTCGCATGGCTACTCGGCTATGCGCTAGTGTATACTTGAAAACATGTGTGTAGATGTGTGACTGTTGCTCTTTAATTATCCTCCTTCCTATTGTTGTTGACTGCTCGCGAATGGTGGATGCTTGCTATCTAGCGCCCAACAGTGCTATCTGCACCTAACACATGATACAGCATCTGATTGCAGTGACCGCCAGTGCCATAATAGAGCGCTTTCCTGACCCAAGTCTGGGTGGTAAGTGGCATCCACCAAAGCGGCACTGCACGCACTTTTGTGCATTTAATTATTGTTTCTGTTTAACTCTGACACCCCAGTAGCGGTGTCGAGCGCAAGAGGTCTGGAGGAACTCTAAACCTTAGTCTTGGGATTGCTTGCTAGAAAGACGCACCGCGTGTCCAGTTACGCAGGTCTGCCACCTGCGTGTTTGTACGCATAATGGAGATGGGATTTCATAAAATCCTCTCCACTATGCTGTAACATCTGGATGCTGTGGATTGGATGCAGCAGCTGTATGCAGCATCCAATCTGCAGCAAATACTGAGGTACTGCAACCTCCTACTCTCTGGCCTCCCGCCTAGCACTCTGGCACCACTCCAATACATCCTAAACTCTGCTGCTCGACTAATCCACCTGTCTCCCCTTTACTCCCCAGCCTCTCCTCTCTGCCAGGCCCTTCACTGGCTTCCTATTGCCCAGAGGCTACAGTTCAAAACACTAACAATGACATACAAAGCCATTCACAACCTGACTCCTCCATATATCTGTGACATGGTCTCCCGGTACCAACCTAAACGCAACCTTCGATCATCTCATGATGTCCTTCTCTACTCCTCTCTCATCTCTTTCTCCCACAACCGCATCCAAGACTTCTCGCGTGCTTCACCTATACTCTGGAACTCTCTACCCCAACACATCAGGCTGTCGCCTACCACGCAAACCTTCAAAAGGAACCTTAAGACCCACCTCTTCCGACAAGCCTACAACCTACAGTGATCCTCACCTAGTGTATCCTCACCCATCCCCTGTAGACTGTGAGCCCTCGCGGGCAGGGTCCTCCCTCCTTATGTACCTGTGTGCCTTGTTTTACTCATGTTTATTGTACTTGTCTATATTTACCCCGTTCACATGTAAAGCGCCATGGAAAAAATGGCGCTATAAAAATGTATTATAATAATAAGTAATACGCCCCATGGAAACATACCCTCCTGATGATTTTAAAACAGTCAGGTTGTGGATTTCTTTACTGAATGTATCTAGTAAATCACAATAACAGTGCCACTAAGCCCATGCCCTTAGTTTGCTATATAAAGGCATAGCTGAATGTTTGCATCACTGAAGATCTGCATTAAATTAGTATAACAGTGCCATTATGGGCATACCTTTAGTATAATATGCATAACCCTTCTCTTTAAATGTATGTTGTTCTATAAAATGCTGCAAGGTTACAGAGCAAAACCTACCTGCCTGAATTTATGCAGTTAATTTTCCATACATTAAGCCTGTGGTTCGGGCCGCATGTATCAGCTGTCAGGTTCCCTTTAAGCTGTGCCTTAACACAGTCAGTAATCCAGTGTATTCTCTAAACCTCATTATATCTTAAAATTAAAGCCTTCTGCCTTTTTAAGTCCCAGGGTTAATTATTTGTTTCCAGTTTATGAATATATTCTATCCAGCAATAAGCTTGTGTTTTACTTTTCCACAAGATAAATAACCAGTTTAAACATTTTCAAGCAAAAATAGTTTGGATTTCGAAGAGGTTTGGAGGTTCAATTTCTCCTGGGGGATTTGCCCATATTTTTGTGTAAACTGCTGTGGGAAGCATTTTGCTCTCAGTCTGTTGTTGAAATATCAAACTGAGAAAGGCACAGGGAAATACAGCTTTCAGGCGCCTGATTACAGAATTTAGAGTTGCCTTGAGGAAACGTCTGGAGAGACAGTGTTTGTGAGATGGCATTAAGAAATGCAGAACTGTGTCTCATGAAAAGGTCTCTGCTGTAACTTTAAAATGACATTGAGCGCTACCTGGAAGTAAAGTGGAACTAACAAAACTTAGATTGGGAGCCGTTCAAGGAAAACTGAAGCCCCTGTGACAGATTGTTCATAAAAGAGGGCATCAACTCATTTAGCTACTGTAACATGACAAACTCAACCACTGTTCATATCTGTCTCGGTAAGGAAGGTAGAGGTCTGTAATATATTTTTTATACTAGGACAAGGTTCTATTGTAAATAGATATTTCATTTTCATCTTTAAAAAAGTCCTTGTAATAACCTTTTAAAATTCTTAGGAAGAATCTCATGCTAAAATCTAGCATTGAGGTATATAACTAAAGGTTATGAGAGCTAGAAAAAAGGGGATTGATTTCCAACAGAGGTCTCGGATTTGGCTATAGTATTTAACTACAATCACTGACACAGATAAAAAAAACATGGTCTAAAGATGGGTGAATCAATATGTAGGACTACGGTCAAACAGACAGTACGTCCCCACCGCAACATTTGACTAGCTGGGCTGATGAAACACCATCTGTGCATCACATGGGGACATAATGCCAGCCTGGCTAATCAAATACTGTGCAGTGATCTAGAAAATAAGACATTTTTGAGCATCCCATCCAGATATCCAGAGACTACTGACCTGACCGATGGACTGGAGTCTTGCAAATTGAACCACTCAAGTCTGGCACTGCTCACTCATTTGATCAACAATCTTCACTCCATTGTTTCGTTCCATTCTCCCTAGTATGTTATTTAATGGGAAACTGTGGCCATGATTAATCAAGACAGGTGTTTTATACTCCATTCTTGATGACAAGTAGGAAGAAATTGGATGCACCAAATTCATGAAGAAGTGTGCACCTATTGATGGCTTTGACTCATCTTTTAGGTGCTATCATAAGAAATGTACTGCAATCATTTGTGGCGTAAATTTTAATAAATTAATAAACTGTGTTAAGCCACATCCCCTTCTGGTTACGTTTCACCTACCAGTGTGAAAATGCTGAAAGTCTCAAAAGTTTTGCAAAACGAGCTGGGCAGAAATTTGGCAACATTTTAAAAAGTTTTAAGCCAAAATTAAGGTGAAAACTGTTTGTTGAATTCAGGCTTGAGAATGGCAAACAGCAGATCCATCATCATCCTCTCTCTCCTTCTTCTAAACTCCTTTTCTCAACTATTGTAAGCACCACACTGGCATTTTTTTATTACAGTGTTGGAGTTGTGCTTCTAATCGAAGTTTGCTGCCCCTTGGACACCATCTTCAACTTTTATCGGCATTGATCCGGTCGTCTTCTTCCAGATCACTTCAATGTTTTCTGGGTGATCCTGAAGTCAAAATTTAATTAAATATACTGTATTTTCCGGCGTATAAGATGACCTTTTAACCCCTGAAAATCTTCTTAGAAGTCGGGAGTCGTCTTATACGCCGGGTGCAGAACAATGTGCATATGGTGAGTGGAGGGAGTGGTCCCGATGACGAAGAGAGGGGGCATCTCACAGGAAAGTGTGAGTAGAGTATCCCCCTATTACCTCATTGTGGCAACGTGGGGTCTCTGTGCTGATGAGCTGTGGTGGCGGCTCCTCTTTGTGCCGCGTGGGTGCTCTGTGCTGTGGGGTGGCGGAGACGTATCTTCGTGCAGTGTCGGAGCTCTGCCAGCATTTCCTCACAGCCCCGAGGCACTGGCAGCTCCATTGCTGCAATGTGGTGACCTCTGGGAAAATGGCCTCTGGGAGTGGTGCATGCTCAGATTCAGATCTCGTCCCGAGATCTCGGAAGAAGAGATCTGAATCTGAGCATGCACCGCCCACAGCGGCCATTTTCCCACAGGCCACTGCATCGCAGCAATGGAGCTGCCGGTGCCTCCGGGCTGTGAGGAAATGCCAGCAGAGCCCCTACGCTGCACGAAGATATGCCGCCGCTGCCGCCCCACAGCACAGAGCACCCACGCTGCCACAAAGTGGAACCGCCACTGCCCCTCCCCAGGACAGAAACCCCACGCTGCCACAATGAGGTAATAAGGGGATACTCCACTCACACTTCCCTGTGAGATGCCCCCTCTCTTCGTCATCAAGACCACTCCCCCAAAAGGCACATTAGTCACCTGCCCTATAAGACGGCACATGGCATATAAGTAGACCCCCGACTTTTAAGATTTTATATTTTAACTGGAAAAGTTGGGGGGTCGTCTTATACGCCCAGTCGTCTTATACGCCGGAAAATACGATAAGTCTATGGACACCAGATTGAGGCTCTCATAGACTTCCATTGAGAGCTTAAGACTAGTGATCAGTAGTGTTGAGCGATACCTTCCGATATTTGAAAGTATCGGATGGTATCGGCCGATACCGGCAAAATATCGGATCTCACCGATACCGATACCCGATACCAATACAAGTCAATGGGACACAAATATCGGAATGTATCCTCGATGGTTCCCAGGGTCTGAAGGAGAGGAAACTCTCCTTCAGGCCCTGGGATCCATATTAATGTAAAAAATAAAGAATAAAAATAAAAAATATGGCTATACTCACCCCTCCGAAGAACCCTGGCTGTCACCGCTGTGAGCGTCCACCTCCGTTCCTGAGAATTGTAGTGAGTGAAGGACCTTCGATAATGTCGCGGTCAGGTGACCGGTCACCTGACCGCTCACGTGACCGCTCACCTGACCGCGACGTCATCGAAGGTCCTTCACTCACTACATTCTCAGGAACGGAGGTGGACGCTTGCAGCGCTGACAGCCAGGGTTCGTCGGAGGGGTGAGTATAGCCATATTTTTTATTTGTATTCTTTATTTTTTACATTAATATGGATCCCAGGGCCTGAAGGAGAGTTTCCTCTCCTCCAGACCCTGGGAACCAAACGCACCGCACACTCCGATACCGATTTCCGATATCACAAAAATATCGGAACTTGGTATCGGAATTCCGATACAGCAAGTATATCGGAATGCTCTACACTAGTGATCAGTGAATATACTCGTTACTCAAGATTTCTTCAGAATGCTCGGGGGTCCTCCGAGGATTTTTTAGTGCTCGGAGATTTAGTTTTTCTTGCCGCAGCTGAATGATTTACATCTGTTAGCCAGCATAAGTACATGTGGGGATTCACTAGCAACCAGGCAACCCCCACATGTACTTATGCTGGCTAACAGATGTAAATCATTCAGCTGCGACAAGAAAAGCTAAATCTCCGAGCACTTAAAAATACTTGGAGGACCCCCAAGCATTCTCGAGACATCTCGAGTAATGAGTATATTCGCTCATCACTACTTGAGCCCATTACCTCTGACTTATGAGTCAGTCAGAAGTTGCGGTCGCAAGATGGTGAAACAGAACAGGAGCTGCCCTGGCAACACTTGAAGACCAGTAGAGAGCATAATATTAGGGTCAGAGAACTTAGATAACTTGCGCTACTCCAGCACTGAAATATAAAAAAAGCTAGAGTGGTGTTTAATGTATTTTACTAGGTAGATTGGGAACTAATGGATCTCGCTGCTATGATTTCTCCCATTTACAGCACACAAGCACATGCTCAGAAACAGCAGCAGCCAAATGATAAGACATCTTACTTCAGCACTAAACAATGTTTCTTGTGAAACCATATCTGGGGTAAAATAAAATGCATAGCAGAAGACTTCAGCAAAATCTGTATGTGTCATCCATAAAGCAGCTGCAATCTGATCTCTCAGTGAGGTGGCAATATCTCTTTCTTTAAAGGGAGTGTGTCCGGGGGCGTTCCCGGAAGTGGATGAAGTAGGATGCATGGTGCCGGGTTCTGCTCCCTGTCAGCCCTAAAATAACAGTTTTTTATCTGAAAAGGCAGCCCCAGGACCATAAATTATGGTCAGAAAGAATGCCCAGCATGTACAGACAAGAATGATGACACTTAATGCCAGCACCTTGACCCAGGGACCGCTGGATGTTTATTTACAGCCAGACACCTCAGCCTCAGCAGCTGCCCACGGAGCAATGGCGCCCAAGGCCACTATACAGGAAGAAGAGGGCAGCGGCGAGATCCCTGGAGCATTAGAGGGGAATCAGAGGGAATTATGCACAGCGGTGAGTGAAGTTTCCCCTGAGACACTGGAGGGTCATGTGGATGTGAGACAGGAGCAGAAGAGTCTGCAGCCCTCCTCAGGTCCACCCCTGCCCCCCTCCCAGAGTTACACATGCAAAAGGAACTTTCCAAGCAGAGCTGTGTACTAGATGAGCCTGCACCACAGGAGACATCTCTCATCCCAGAGCCAGGTCAGGGCTCTAACTACAGGCAAGATCCATGTGTAGCAGATTCAGAAGGGAATAAGGCTGATGTATCAAGTACTCCCTGCCTGTCTCAATTGGCTAGTGATACAGACCAGGAATTCTCTTCAGACTCTGAGTTTACAGCACCTGATGATGCTCATTATTAATGGAGCTCATATATGTAACAACTTCCCACAAAAGCAAAATTTTAAATTGCTTATAGCTGAAGAGCATGATGCATGCAAATTGGAGATTGCGACTGTAAGGAGGGATATTCAACTTATTTCACACAGAGTTGAGACCCTAGAAGATGACCATGATCTAACCCGTACATATATTTCTCAGCTCCATTCCACGGTTATGGCGCAGCATGAAGCAATTTGTAACTATCAAAGACACCTGGAGGATTTGGACAATAGGGGTCGCAGACATAATATTAGGGTTTGTGGCTTGCCAGAACCTCACGGCAAGGAAAATCTTCCTAAGATTTTACAGAATATTTTTATCAAAATAATGGACGCTCCTCCTGCTCAACAGATCAAACTTGATAGGGCACATAGAGCACTACGTCCTAAAGGATCATCTCCACTGCCCCGTGATATCACATGCTGCATCACAGATTATGGACTAAAGGAAGAAATAATGTTCCATGCCAAGAGAAAACGGAGCATTGAGTTTGAGGGAAATCAACTCCAGATTCTGCCAGACCTCTCCAGGGTCACTCTGCAAAGGAGGCATCTGCTACGTCCTCTTCTAACATTGAAAGATAACCAAATCATGTACAGATTGGGGTTCCCATTCAGCCTTACAGCCAGAAAAAATGGCCGCTCATCCACCCTTAAAGTTGCAGCTGACCTGCACCAGTTTTGCTCAGCCTTAGAAAATCTGGTCCCAAAACTACCAAACTGGGAACTGACTACCCCTGCTCCACCACCGTTCCCAGCTCGGCAGCAAGTTTCAGATAAAAAATGGTGTGCCTCCCCCCGTTCTATCTCAGGAGAAAAACCACCACCCTTCTAGGTGCTGATGGAAAATTAGGAGGATTATTTTGCCTATGTTGTCAATATGAACAGACCCTGGGACTTGCACTATGGATCATCTTATATCTACAGAAATATGACCGCATAAAATAATGCTGCCTCAACTGCAAGGCTGGCAGGGAGTGCAAGAAGGCACTCTAACGACTCAGACTACTAGAAATCTCCAGAATCTTCTAGTTCGTTTTTTTTTCCCTGTTTTTTACCCCCGTATTGACATTTCCAGTTTCTTTATATCAGTTCGGGCGTCAGAGAAGGAATATGGTCAATGTGGGATTTTGACCACGGTTCAAACAGTAATCAGGCTCTGGACTTACATAGTAACATAGTAACATAGTAACATAGTTAGTAAGGCCGAAAAAAGACATTTGTCCATCCAGTTCAGCCTATATTCCATCATAATAAATACCCAGATCTACGTCCTTCTACAGAACCTAATAATTGTATGATACAATATTGTTCTGCTCCAGGAAGACATCCAGGCCTCTCTTGAACCCCTCGACTGAGTTCGCCATCACCACCTCCTCAGGCAAGCAATTCCAGATTCTCACTGCCCTAACAGTAAAGAATCCTCTTCTATGTTGGTGGAAAAACCTTCTCTCCTCCAGACGCAAAGACTTGTTTTTGGAGTCTAATTTTGAATGGGGTCACACTTGGTAACGCGACCAAGAGTTTGTTGGTTACCTACCTTCCCTTCTCCCTCCTCCCTTCTTGTCTTCCTTCTTTTCTTTTTCTTCTCCTAGGTAACGGAATCACGTATCTATCCCAGTATGGAGTGGGCAGCTTGGTGGGCCACTACTTGGTCAAGAGAGGGGGCCAGTGGACCTGGAAGGGGGTGAGATATATTGCTTCATCTCATATATATTGGTTTGGAGACAATGGCTCTATCATGGTGCGTCTCATGTCATTAAATGTTAAGGGGCTCAACTCGGATGTTAAGAGAAGCCTCCTTCTACGAGAACTGAAGTCTTCTAAGGCAGATATTGTGTTTCTGCAGGAGACGCACCATGATGGAACAGAATCCTTCAACTTTGCTAGGGGAAGATTTCCAATAGTATATACAGCCACCCAAAATAGGAAAACAACGGGAGTGGCGATTATGGTAGCTCAAAATTGCCCTTTCCAGGTTATTAGCTTGGACTCAGACCATAATGGACGATACTTGATCCTAATGGGGACTTTGAAGGAAGTCCCTTTGATACTATGCAATGTATATGTCCCCAATAGGGTTGAGCGAAATGGGTCGGCCATTTTCAGAAGTCGCCGACTTTTGGCAAAGTCGGGTTTCATGAAACCCGACCCCTGTGTGGGGTCAGCCATGAGGTCAGCGATCTTCTGATCTGGTATCGGAATTCCAATACCGAGTTCCGATATGTTTGCAATATCGGGAATCGGTATCGGAATCCATATTTAAGTGTAAAATAAAGAATAAAAATAAAAAATATTGATATATTCACCCTTGGACGCGCCCTGGTTCTAATCGGCAGCCTGCGTTCCTAAAAATGAGCAAGTGAAGGACCTTCAATGACGTCACGGCTTGTGATTGGTCATGTGAGCGGTCACATGGGCAGTCACGAGACCAATCACAAGCCGCGACGTCATCTAAGGTCCTTCGAGCGCGTGAAGGACCTTAGATGACGTCGCGGCTTGTGATTGGTCGCGTGACCGCCCATGTGACCGCTCACGTGACCAATCACAAGCCGCGACGTCATCGAAGGTCCTTCACTTGCTCATTTTTAGGAATGCAGGCTGCCGGTTAGAACCAGGGCGCATCCGAGGGTGAGTATATTCCTATTTTTTATTTTTATTCTTTATTTTACACATTAATATGGATCCCAGGGCCTGAAGGAGAGTTTCCTCTCCTTCAGACCCTGGGAACCATTAGTATCCCATTGCACTGTATTGGGTTTCGTGTTTCGACCGACCCCGACTTTTCTATAGGATCGGCCAATTTCACTCGACCCGACTTTTGAGAAAGTCAGGTTTCGTGAAACCTGACCCGATCCTAAAAAAAGAAAAGTCGCTCAACCCTAGTCCCCAATTCTGGACAGTAATTTTTCCTAAATCGGGTACTAGCTAAATTACTTCAAACCTCATCACATGCGCTATATTTGGGGGGTGTTTTTAATTTGATTTTTTCAGCATTAAGGGACAGGCTTTCTGTAAGTGGCACCCCAACCCCATTGACTTTGACTAGACAAGCGAAGGCGTTCCGTGCGCTAATTCAAAAGCATGGCCTCTATGACCTGTGGCGTACCTCTAACCCGACAGCCAAGCAATACACATTCTATTCACATCCACACTCAACCCACACGTGGATAGACTCTTTCTTTGGCAATCTCTTGGCTTTGCGAGGAACTGCAACAGCAGACATTGGCCAAATTATGTGGTCGGATCATGCGCCAGTTATACTGGATCTCCGCCCGGCCTCCTTGCCAAGACTGGAATGTCATTGGAGGCTAAATGATTATATACTCAAACATCCAATGCATAAAGCCAAACTCCAAGAACAGTTGGAGGATTACTTTACTCTAAATAAAGACTCTGTCCCTTCGTTCTCCTCAGTTTGGGAGGCGCATAAAGTTGTAATGAGAGGGAACTGCATTTCATAAGCATCACACTTAAAAAGAGACAGCAACCATCAACAGATGACTCTTTTGGCATGTCTCAAAAAGTTGGAACAAAGAATGTCTGTGAAACCCTCTAAACGTACACTTAAAAAAATTGTTGAGGTAAGGGGTGGGCTGAGGGATCTCGCTATCCAGAAAGTTGAAAAAATGATGGTGCATACTAAGCAAAAATACTATGAGAGGGGTTATAAGGCCCACTCTCTCTTGGCAGCTCAGTTGAGGGAGAGATTGGTTCAGGCTTCCCCCTTTGCCATCAAAAATAAATAGGGACACCTCATATATGACCCACAGAAACAAGCAAACATATTTCAGGATTACTATTCCTGTCTATATTCATTACCCTCCACTCTGCCCATAGACTAGATTGATAGATAGACTCAAAACTTACTTGGACTCCTGTCAATTACCAACCTTGAGTGCGGAAGCCCTTTTAACACTAAACAACATAATAACCGCAGAAGAACTGGAGAATACAATTAAAGAATTGCCCCAGGATAAAGCCCCAGGACCTGGTGGGTTCACATATCTATACTGCAAAACATTCCAGAAAGAATTAATGGCCTTTATGTTACTGCTATTTAATTCCTTCATGTTGGATTCTCTCATTCCCCTCTCTATGCTGAGTTCACATATCACACTAATACATAAACAGGGAAAGGACCCTGCTGATTGCGCCAGCTATTGTCCTATACCCCTACTAAATGCTGATCTTAAAATATTTACTAAAATCCTGGCTAATAGATTGAGTTTGCTTCTTCCAGATTTAATCCATAAAGATCAGGTCGGTTTTGTGGCAAATAGGCAAGCGGGTGATAACACTAGACGTACTATAGCTCTTGTTGATGTCCTTGAAAGAAATGGGCAATCTGGTCTTCTGCTCAGTTTAGATGCTGAGAAGGCATTTGACCGACTGAGTTGGCCTTTTTTATTTGCGTCTTTACGCAGGTATGGCCTATCGGGTCCATTTCGTCAGGCTATACAAGCTTTATGTTCCTTGCCCAATGCTGTGGTTAAACTCCCCCATGCGTCTTCCTCTCGTATCAATATCTCAAATGGATCTAGACAGGGGTGTCCTCTCTCTCCCCTGCTGTTTGTCCTCTGTATAGAGCCCTTGGCTTCCAAAATAAGGAATAATCCAGATATCCAGGGCATTAATGTATGAGAGAGAGAGTTCAAGTTGTCTCTATTTGCGGATAATATTCTCCTAACCCTCACCAACCCACATATTTCCCTCCCTAATCTCCAATCTACTTTGACAGAATATGGACTACTCTCAGGGTACAAGGTAAACACAACAAAAACTGAAGCTCTCCCAATTAACTTACCGTGTGCAATGGTGGACGCTCTGAAATCAAAGTTCAAATTTGCTTGGCAGGACACCAAAATTAAATATTTGGGTACTTTCCTGACTGGCTCTTACGAATCCCTTTATAGACATAATTTCCCAGCCGTCTTTCAAGAGATTAATGGGTTACTTTCTAGATGGTCTAAACTTCCTCTCTCCCTTTTTGCAGAGCAAATGCGATAAAGATGTCTATTATACCTAAGTTCTTATACATGGTGGAGGTTTTGCCGGTGCCGATCGCACGAGCGGTGTTGAGGAGGTTTCAGACTGTGCTTCTTAATTTTTTTGGGGAGGTCATAGATGCATCGAATATCTAAATCAGTCCTCACATCTCCAAAAACGCAGGGGGGTATTGCCTTTCCAGACATCTGGAGATATTACTTGGCCGTGCACCTTAGAAGGATACCAGCTTGTGCCTCCTTGCAGGCTTATAGCAAATGGGTAGAAATCGAGAAGCTTTGGATGGCTCCAGCGCATCCCAATTCATTGCTATGGGGAGATGGGAGTACATGCCCGTCAATGCCTCTGCTGGGCTCTATGGCATTTACAATGAAAATTTAGAGGATAAGCAGCAAGGCCTTTCCATTGATCTCCACCAAGTCCCCTATGATCTCCTGCCTTTTTACACCCTCCATACCTGATAGTCTTACTGCAGCTCTGGCAGAACCATGGCTTCAAGCACAATTATTTTATTACGCGGATATTGTAGACCCCTTTAATAGAAATATTCTTCCTTTTCAGACTCATAGAGAGCGGTTTAAACTCCCACTTAGGACCTACTTTTCATACTTACAAATCCGCCACCTGGCCTTAACTTTATATAAAATCACAACGTTCTCCACCCCCACTCCCTTTGAGCGACTCTGTAAAGGGAATCCCTTTACAAAGGGTTTGATAACAGACATTTATAGTATACTGTTCACTCCACCATCAGACCCCCCTCCTAAACATGCTTACATGATAAAGTGGGAGAGATACCTGGGGAGAGAACTTCCGCTTCCTACCTGGCAGGTCATATGGTCTAATGGTACCGTCACACTAGACGATATCGCTAGCGATCCGTGATGTTGCAGCGTCCTGGCTAGCGATATCGTCCAGTGTGACAGGCAGCAGCGATCAGGCCCCTGCTGTGATATCGCTGGTCGGGGCAGAAAGTCCAGAACTTTGTTTCGTCGCTGGATCTCCCGCTGACATCGCTAAATCGGCGTGTGTGACGCCGATTCAGCGATGTCTTTGCTGGTAACCAGGGTAAACATCGGGTTACTAAGCGCAGGGCCGCGCTTAGTAACCCGATGTTTACCCTGGTTACCATCGTTAAAGTAAAAAAAACAAACACTACATACTTACCTACCGCTGTCTGTCCCCGGCGCTCTGCTTCTCTGGTCTGGCTGTGAGCGCCGGGCAGCCGGAAAGCAGAGCGGTGACGTCACCGCTCTGCTTTCCGGCCGCTGTGCTCACAGCCAGAGCAGAGAAGCACAGCGCCGGGGACAGACAGCGGTAGGTAAGTATGTAGTGTTTGTTTTTTTTACTTTAACGATGGTAACCAGGGTAAACATCGGGTTACTAAGCGCGGCCCTGCGCTTAGTAACCCGATGTTTACCCTGGTTACCAGCATCGTTGGTCGCTGGAGAGCTGTCTGTGTGACAGCTCTCCAGCGACCAAACAGCGACGCTGCAGCGATCCGGATCGTTGTCAGTAGGGTTGAGCGAAACGGGTCGAACATTTTCAAAAGTCGCCGACTTTTCGCTAAGTCGGGGTTTCATGAAACCCGATCCGACCCCTGTGCGGGGTCGGCCATGCGGTACGCGACTTTCGCGCCAAAGTCGCGTTTCAATGACGCGAAAAGCGCCATTTCTCAGCCAATGAAGGTAAACGCAGAGTGTGGGCAGCGTGATGACATAGGTCCTGGTCCCCACCATCTTAGAGAAGGGCATTGCAGTGATTGGCTTGCTGTCTGCGACATCACAGGGGCTATAAAGAGGCGTTCCCGCCGACCGCCATCTTACTGCTGCTGATCTGAGCTTAGGGAGAGGTTGCTGCCGCTTTGTCAGAAGCAGGGATAGCGTTAGGCAGGGTCCATTAACCACAAAACCGCTTGTGCTGCAGCGATTTGCACTGTCCAACACCACCCTCGGTGTGCAGGGACAGTGGAAGTTTTTTTTTTTTTTTTCCCCTCAGCGCTGTAGCTCATTGGGCTGCCCTAGAAGGCTCCCTGATAGCTGCATTGCTGTGTGTACGCCGCTGTGCAAACCAACTGCTTTTTTCAAAGCACAAATCCTCTTGTTCCTTCCTTTCTGCAAAGCTATCTTTTTTGTTTGTCCACACTTTTTATTTCATTTGTGCATCAGTCCACTCCTTATTGCTGCCTGCCATACCTGGCTGAGATTACTGCAGGCAGGGAGATAGTAGCTGCCTGCCATACCTGGCTGAGATTACTGCAGGCAGGGAGATAGTAATTGTAGGACATTCCCTGTTTTTTTTTTTTTTTTTTTTTTGGTGGGAGATTAAGATTGGCAATTTGGCATTTCTGCTAGAGTGCCATCCCTGTGTGTGCCATCTCTCTCACATAGTGGGCCATAGAAAGCCTTTTCATTTTTCTGTATTTTTTTTTGTGGGGTGTATAAATTCTCCCTGATAAAAATACAGTGGGAGATTAATATTGGCCTTTGGGCTTGTGTGCCAGTCCTGAGTGTGCCATCTCTCTCACAAATAGTGGGCCATAGAAAGCCTATTTAATTTTTTTTTTGGTTTTATAAATTCTCCCTGAAAAAAAGGGAGATTAATATTGGCCTCTGGGCTTGTGTGCCAGTTGTGAGCGTGCCATCTGTGCCAGTCCTGAGCGTGCCATCTCTCTCACAAATAGTGGGCCATAGAAAGCCAATTTAATTTTTTTTTTGGTTTTATAAATTTTCCCTGAAAAAAGGGAGATTAATATTGGCCTCTGGGCTTGTGTGCCAGTTGTGAGCGTGCCATCTGTGCCAGCCCTGAGCGTGCCATTTCTCTCACAAATAGTGGGCCATAGAAAGCCTATTTAATTTTTTTTTTTGGTTTTATAAATTCTCCCTGAAAAAAAGGGAGATTAATATTGGCCTCTGGGGTTGTGTGCCAGTTGTGAGCGTGCCATCTGTGCCAGTCCTGAGCGTGCCATCTCTCTCACAAATAGTGGGCCATAGAAAGCCTATTTAATTTTTTGTTTGGTTTTATAAATTTTCCCTGAAAAAAGGGAGATTAATATTGGCCTCTGGGCTTGTGTGCCAGTTGTGAGCGTGCCATCTGTGCCAGTCCTGAGCGTGCCATCTCTCTCACAAATAGTGGGCCATAGAAAGCCTATTTAATTTTTTTTTGGTTTTATAAATTTTCCCTGAAAAAAGGGAGATTAATATTGGCCTCTGGGCTTGTGTGCCAGTTGTGAGCGTGCCATCTGTGCCAGTCCTGAGCGTGCCATCTCTCTCACAAATAGTGGGCCATAGAAAGCCTATTTAATTTTTTTTTGGTTTTATAAATTTTCCCTGAAAAAAGGGAGATTAATATTGGCCTCTGGGCTTGTGTGCCAGTTGTGAGCGTGCCATCTGTGCCAGTCCTGAGCGTGCCATCTCTCTCACAAATAGTGGGCCATAGAAAGCCTATTTAAATATTTTTTTGGTTTTATAAATTCTCCCAGAAAAAAAGGGAGATTAATATTGGCCTCTGGGCTTCTGTGCCAGTCCTGAGCGTGCCATCTGTGCCAGTCCTGAGCGTCCCATCTCTCTCACAAATAGTGGGCCATAGAAAGCCTATTTTTTTTTTTTTTGGGGTTTTAGAAATTCTCCCTGAAAAAAAAAGGGAGATTAATATTGCCCTTTGGGCTTGTGTGCCAGTACTAAGCGTTCCATCTCTCTCTCTCTCTCAGTCAGTGGGCCATAGAACGCCTATTTTTGGTTTTATTTGTTTTCTAAATTCTCCCTGAAAAAATCATTTTATTTTATTTGGTTTCTAAATTCTTCCTGATAAAATCATATTTTTTTTATTATTTTTTTTTCTAAAGTCTCCCTGAAAAAAAAAAAAATAAAAAAAAAACAGTGGGAGATTAATATTGGCCTTTCTGCTTGTGTGCCAGTCTTGACTCCTGGGTGCGTCATCTCTCAGTCAGTGGGCCATAGAACGCCTATTTTTGTTTTTATTTGTTTTATAAATTCTCCCTGAAAAAATCATTTTATTTTATTTGGTTTCTAAATTCTTCCTGATAAAATCATATTTTTTTTATTATTTTTTTTTCTAAAGTCTCCCTGAAAAAAAAAAAAAAAAAGCAACCAAAAAAAACAGTGGAAGATTAATATTGGCCTTTCTGCTTGTGTGCCAGTCTTGACTCCTGGGTGTGCCATCTCTCTCTCTCTCTCTCTCTCTCTCTCTCTCTCTCTCCAATTGTGGTCCATAGAAAGCCTATATTTTTTTTCCTTGATTTGGGTTCCAAAATCTACCAGAGAAAATAACTACATCAATCATTGGTAGAAAAATATTGGCCTCTGGGCTTGTGTGCCACTCCTGACTCCTGTGTGCGTCATCTCTCAGTCAGTGGGCCATAGAACGCCTATTTTTGTTTTTATTTGTTTTATAAATTCTCCCTGAAAAAATCATTTTATTTTATTTGGTTTCTAAATTCTTCCTGATAAAATCATATTTTTTTTATTATTTTTTTTTCTAACGTCTCCCTGAAAAAAAAAAAAAAACAAACAAACAAAAAAAACAGTGGGAGATTAATATTGGCCTTTCTGCTTGTGTGCCAGTCTTGACTCCTGGGTGTGCCATCTCTCTCTCTCTCTCTCTCTCTCTCCAATTGTGGTCCATAGAAAGCCTATATTTTTTTTCCTTGATTTGGGTTCCAAAATCTACCAGAGAAAATAACTACATCAATCATTGGTAGAAAAATATTGGCCTCTGGGCTTGTGTGCCACTCCTGACTCCTGTGTGCGTCATCTCTCAGTCAGTGGGCCATAGAACGCCTATTTTTGTTTTTATTTGTTTTATAAATTCTCCCTGAAAAAATAATTTTATTTTATTTGGTTTCTAAATTCTTCCTGATAAAATCATATTTTTTTTATTATTTTTTTTTCTAAAGTCTCCCTGAAAAAAAAAAAAAAAAAAAAAAAAAAAACAAACCCCCCAAAAAAATGGGAGATTAATATTGGCCTTTCTGCTTGTGTGCCAGTCTTGACTCCTGGGTGTGCCATCTCTCTCTCTCTCTCTCTCTCTCTCTCTCTCCAATTGTGGTCCATAGAAAGCCTATATTTTTTTTCCTTGATTTGGGTTCCAAAATCTACCAGAGAAAATAACTCCATCAATCATTGGTAGAAAAATATTGGCCTCTGGGCTTGTGTGCCACTCCTGATTCCTGTGTGCGTCATCTCTCACTCAGTGGCCCATAGAAAGCATATAGTTTGTTACATTTGTTTTCTAAATTCTCCCTGCAAAAATCTATTTTTTTTTTTTGGGGGTTTCTAAAGTGTTCCTGAAAAAAATAAAAATAAAAAAAAAATAATAGTGTGACATTAATATTAACATTTGTGCTTCAGTGACAGTCCTTCGTGTGGGGCATCTCTCTAATTTGCAGCCACCAAAAAAAGAGTGTGTAACATTGGGCCTGATTTTCGCTGTGGTCTCACCAACCTGTAAAGGGGTAGCTAAATCATACTGAAGTTATAGCTCACCGTGTAAGTTGTGTGACTGCAACAAATAACGTTAGTTTGGTTACGTTTTTAAAACAATGAGGAAGTCTAGTGGAAGAGGTCGTGGCCGGGGGCGTTCATTGTCAGCTGGTAATGAGGGTAGTGGTAGTGGTGGAGCATCAGGTGGTCGTGGGGAAAAAAATATTGCACCTAAGTCTGGAGCTGTGGAGCCAGGTTCGTCGTCCGGCTACACAAGGCCTCGAACGCTCCCTTTTCTGGGATTAGGAAAACCGCTTTTAAAGCCGGAGCAGCAAGAGCAAGTTTTGGCTTATCTTGCTGACTCAGCCTCTAGCTCTTTTGCCTCCTCTCGTGAAACTGGTAAAAGTAAAAGCAGCGCGTCGTTAGTGGATGTTCACGGTCAGGGACAAGTCACTTCCTTGTCCTCTTCAGCAAAAACAACAACAGAGAAGAATGCAGCAGGCGACACAACGGGTTACTCCATGGAGCTCTTTACACATACCGTCCCTGGCTTAGAAAGTGAAGCAGTTAACAGTCCATGCCCATTACAAATTGAATCTGACATGGAGTGCACTGACGCACAGCCACAGCCAGACTACTATGCTGGTCCTTTGACTCAGACCACAACATTGCCCTCGCAGGGTGCTGATCAAGAATCAGACCCTGATGAGACTATGTTGCCCCATCACGAACGCTATACCACCGAACGACACGGTGACACAGACGAAGTTGCGCAGGAGGTACAAGAAGAGTTATTAGATGACCCAGTTCTTGACCCCGATTGGCAGCCATTGGGGGAACAGGGTGCAGGCGGCAGCAGTTCTGAAGCAGAGGAGGAGGAGGGGCCGCAGCAGGCATCAACATCGCCACAGGTTCCATCTGCCGGGCCCGTATCTTGCCCAAAACGCGTGGCAAAGCCAAAACCTGGTGGAGGACAGCGTGGCCATCCGGTTAAAGCTCAGTCTGCAATGCCTGAAAAGGTATCCGATGCTAGAAAGAGTGCAGTCTGGCATTTTTTTAAACAACATCCAATTGATCAGCGCAAAGTCATCTGTCAAAAATGTTCTACTTCCTTAAGCAGAGGTCAGAATCTGAAAAGTCTCAATACTAGTTGCATGCATAGACATTTAACCACCATGCATTTGAAAGCTTGGACTAACTACCAAACGTCCCTTAAGGTTGTTGCACCCTCGGCCAATGAAGCTAGTCATCAACGCAACATCCCTTCCGGCAGTGTAGGACCACCATTTAGCGCACCACCTGCTGTATCTGTGCAGGTATCTTTGCCAGGCCAAAGCAGTCAGGGTCAGGGAATCACCAGTTTCGTAGTAGGAAACACTGCATCTAGGGCACCGGCGGCAACAATACCATCTCCCACCGTCTCTCAGTCTGCCATGTCCACCGGCACCCCCGCTAGTTCCACGATCTCCAGCTCTCCAGTCCAGCTCACCCTACATGAGACTATGGTTAGAAAAAGGAAATACTTAGCCTCGCATCCGCGTACACAGGGTTTGAACGCCCACATAGCTAGACTAATCTCGTTAGAGATGATGCCCTACCGGTTAGTTGAAAGCGAAGCTTTCAAAGACCTGATGGACTACGCTGTACCACGCTACGAGCTACCCAGTCGACACTTTTTTTCCAGAAAAGCCATCCCAGCCCTCCACCAGCATGTTAAAGAGCGCATCGTCCATGCACTCAGGCAATCTGTGAGCACAAAGGTGCACCTGACAACAGATGCATGGACCAGTAGGCATGGCCAGGGACGTTACGTGTCCATCACGGCACACTGGGTAAATGTGGTGGATTCAGGGTCCACAGGGGACAGCAAGTTTGGGACAGTTCTGCCTAGCCCACGGTCTAGTAAACAGTTGTCTGTAGCCGTTCGCACCCCCTCCTCCTCCTCCTCCTCCTCGTCCTCCTGCAGAAGCAAGAGCTCGTCCACAGACCGCAGTCGCACAAACACTCCATCCGCACCTGCCACTGTTGCACACCAGGTCTCCCATTATGGGGCAGCTACTGGCATACGTCAGCAGGCTGTATTGGCTATGAAGTGTTTGGGCGACAATAGACACACCGCGGAAGTTCTGTCCGAGTTCTTGCAGCAAGAAACGCAGTCGTGGCTGGGCACTGTAGATCTTGAGGCAGGCAAGGTAGTGAGTGATAACGGAAGGAATTTCATGGCTGCCATCTCCCTTTCCCAACTGAAACACATTCCTTGCCTGGCTCACACCTTAAACCTGGTGGTGCAGTGCTTCCTGAAAAGTTATCCGGGGTTATCCGACCTGCTCCTCAAAGTGCGTGGACTTTGCGCACATATCCGCCGTTCGCCTGTACACTCCAGCCGTATGCAGACCTATCAGCGTTCTTTGAACCTTCCCCAGCATCGCCTAATCATAGACGTTGCAACAAGGTGGAACTCAACACTGCACATGCTTCAGAGACTGTGCGAACAGAGGCGGGCTGTTATGTTTTTGTGGGAGGATACACATACACGGGCAGGCAGTAGGATGGCAGACATGGAGTTGTCAGGTGTGCAGTGGTCGAAGATTCAAGACATGTGTCAAGTCCTTCAGTGTTTTGAGGAATGCACACGGCTGGTTAGTGCAGACAACGCCATAATAAGCATGAGCATCCCCCTAATGCGTCTGCTGATGCAAAGTTTGACGCACATAAAGGATCAGGCGTCTGCACCAGAGGAAGAGGAAAGCCTTGATGACAGTCAGCGATTGTCTGGTCAGGGCAGTGTACATGATGAGGTACCGGGCGAAGAGGAGGTGGAGGATGAGGAGGATGATGGGGATGAGTATATTTTTAATGAGGAAGCTTTCCCGGGGGCACGGGAAATTGGTGGCGTGGCAAGGCCGGGTTCTGGTTTTTTGAGGGACACAAGTGACGTAGATTTGCCTGCAACTGCCCCTCAACCAAGCACAACCGCAGATTTGACAACGGGAACTTTGGCCCACATGGCGGATTATGCCTTGCGTATCCTCAAAAGGGACACACGCATTACAAAAATGATGAACGATGACGATTACTGGTTGGCCTGCCTCCTTGATCCTCGCTATAAAGGCAAATTGCAAAATATTATGCCACATGAGAACTTGGAACTAATATTAGCAACAAAACAATCAACTCTTGTTGACCGTTTGCTTCTGGCATTCCCTGCACACAGCGCCCGTGATCGTTCTCACACGAGCTCCAGGGGCCAGCAGACCAGAGGTGTTAGAGGGGCAGAAATCAGAAGTGGCGTTGGCCAGAGGGGTTTTCTGACCAGGTTGTGGAGTGATTTTTCTATGACCGCAGACAGGACAGGTACTGCAGCATCAATTCAAAGTGACAGGAGACAACATTTGTCGAGTATGGTTACAAACTATTTTTCATCCCTTATCGACGTTCTCCCTCAACCGTCATTCCCATTTGATTACTGGGCATCCAAATTAGACACCTGGCCAGAATTGGCAGAATATGCATTGCAGGAGCTTGCTTGCCCGGCAGCTAGTGTCCTATCAGAAAGAGTATTCAGTGCTGCAGGTTCAATACTAACAGAAAAAAGGACTCGTCTGGCTACCCAAAATGTAGATGATCTAACCTTCATTAAAATGAACCACAACTGGATTTCAAAATCTTTTGCCCCACCCTGCCCGGCTGACACCTAGCTTTCCTATGAAAAGGTCTTGCCTGTGGACTATTCTGAATGACTTTTCCAATCTCGTAATTTTCTTCACCTGATTGTCCAGCATACGACATGTTTCCACCTCACGAAATGGCCAAACTCCCCACACGGGGCCGTGCTATCGCCACTTTGCGCTTGGACCCTTGAGAGTGCTGTTTGTCTGAAGAGGTGGGTGTGGCCGCTTTTGGTCGACGGCACTGCCACTGGGTCCCTCATAGTACAATAAAGTGTCTCTGGCGGTGGTGGTGCGCACCCAACGTCAGACACACCGTTGTAATATGAGGGGCCCTGTGCCTGTACCGCCGGCCACAAGACAGTTCCCCCCCCCAGCTCAAACAGTGCTCTACCACTAGCAAAATTATCTCTCACAGCTTCACCAATGTGTAGTCTAGGCGCTGACATCCTTCAATGCCTGGCACTGACAATACCATTGTTTTGACATTTTTGTTATGTTAGGCCTTCGAAGCCTGTCTGCGGTCCCTTCTTTCTACAACTACTACACTGACCAGGCCACTGCTGGCCGTGTTACCCTGGAACCAATTTAAAAGTGCCTACAGTCAGCCCAATTTTGTTATGTTAGGCCTTCGAAGACTGTCTGCCGTCACTCCTTCCACTAGACTTCCACTGACCAGACCACTGCTGCCCGTGTACCCCTGGAACCAATTTAAAAGTGCCTACAGCCAGCCCAAGTTTGTTATGTTAGGCCTTCGAAGCCTGTCTGCGGTCACTCCTTCCACTAGACTTCCACAGACCAGACCACTGCTGCCCGTGTACCCCTGGAACCAATTTAAAAGTGCCTACAGCCAGCCCAAGTTTGTTATGTTAGGCCTTGGAAGCCTGTCTGCGGTCACTCCTTCCACTAGACTTCCACTGACCAGACCACTGCTGCCCATGTACCCCTGGAACCAATTTAAAAGTGCCTACAGCCAGCCCAAGTTTGTTATGTTAGGCCTTGGAAGCCTGTCTGCGGTCACTCCTTCCACTAGACTTCCACTGACCAGACCACTGCTGCCCGTGTACCCCTGGAACCAATTTAAAAGTGCCTACAGCCAGCCCAAGTTTGTTATGTTAGGCCTTCGAAGCCTGTCTGCGTCCCGTTCTTTCAACTACAACTACACTGACCAGGCCACTGATGGCCGTGTTCCCCTGGAACCAATTTTAACTTGCCTACAGCCAGCCCTATGTTATTATGTTAGGCCTTCGAAGCCTGTCTGCGTCCCGTTCTTTCAACTACAACTACACTGACCAGGCCACTGATGGCCGTGTTCCCCTGGAACCAATTTTAACTTGCCTACAGCCAGCCCAATGTTAGGCCTTTGATGCCTGTCTGCCGTCACTCCTTCCACTAGGCCTCCACTGACCTGTCTATTGCTGCCCGTGTACCCCTTGAACCAACATCATTAAATATAAAAAAAATTAATTTGATTATAAAAAATAAGATCGTGTTGAGATCTCAAATGCAGACATTTTAACAATCAAAACAAACACACAACAAATATCTGGAACTGTACTACAAAGGTCCAACAGCTACAATTTCTTTCTCCTGCAAGAAGTTAACTGAAAGTTTTTTGGAGTTGTTAACACAGATATGGCATCCACCGAGTGTTGTCCTGTCGCGTCTCCTTTAAATTATTTCCAATAAGATGTTAAACTATTAATTTAATAAAATCAATAATTAAAAAAATAATTGAGTAAGTCAAAAGCACATTGCAAATAAACATTAATTACAAATCAAGAAGCATGGCGCGTCCGAGGGTGAGTAGATACCGAATAAGAATATAATCACCCTCGGACGCGCAATGCTTATTTAAAACAGCCTTCCTTCCTAAGAATCAGCCCTTCCGTGGTGTAGAGAGAGGTTGTGTTACACTCCAAGGTGTTCCCCAGGTTGCCTTTCCTGAGCTTCGATCTTCCGGCTCTCGTTTATTAGCTGTTGGAAACTACGCTGCATTAGGCCTACTAATTGTGTATGGGTGAAACAGTGGCGCATCTGCGGTCCCTCCTTCCACTAGGCCTCCACTGACCTGTCTACTGCGGCCCGTGTACCCCTTGAACCAACCTAATAAAATATTTAAAAAATTAATTTGATTATAAAAAATAAGATCGTGTTGAGATCTCAAATGCAGACATTTTAACAATCAAAACAAACACACAACAAATATCTGGAACTGTACTACAAAGGTCCAACAGCTACAATTTCTTTCTCCTGCAAGAAGTTAACTGAAAGTTTTTTGGAGTTGTTAACACAGATATGGCATCCACCGAGTATTGTCCTGTCGCGTCTCCTTTAAATTATTTCCAATAAGATGTTAAACTATTAATTTAATAAAATCAATAATTAAAAAAATAATTGAGTAAGTCAAAAGCACATTGCAAATAAACATTAATTACAAATCAAGAAGCATGGCGCGTCCGAGGGTGAGTAGATACCGAATAAGAATATAATCACCCTCGGACGCGCAATGCTTATTTAAAACAGCCTTCCTTCCTAAGAATCAGCCCTTCCGTGGTGTAGAGAGAGGTTGTGTTACACTCCAAGGTGTTCCCCAGGTTGCCTTTCCTGAGCTTCGATCTTCCGGCTCTCGTTTAGTAGCTGTTGGAAACTACGCTGCATTAGGCCTACTAATTGTGTATGGGTGAAACAGTGGCGCATCTGCGGTCCCTCCTTCCACTAGGCCTCCACTGACCTGTCTACTGCGGCCCGTGTACCCCTTGAACCAACCTAATAAAATATTTAAAAAATTAATTTGATTATAAAAAATAAGATCGTGTTGAGATCTCAAATGCAGACATTTTAACAATCAAAACAAACACACAACAAATATCTGGAACTGTACTACAAAGGTCCAACAGCTACAATTTCTTTCTCCTGCAAGAAGTTAACTGAAAGTTTTTTGGAGTTGTTAACACAGATATGGCATCCACCGAGTGTTGTCCTGTCGCGTCTCCTTTAAATTATTTCCAATGAGATGTTAAACTATTAATTTAATAAAATCAATAATTAAAAAAATAATTGAGTAAGTCAAAAGCACATTGCAAATAAACATTAATTACAAATCAAGAAGCATGGCGCGTCCGAGGGTGAGTAGATACCGAATAAGAATATAATCACCCTCGGACGCGCAATGCTTATTTACAACAGCCTTCCTTCCTAAGAATCAGCCCTTTCGTGGTGTAGAGAGAGGTTGTGTTACACTCCAAGGTGTTCCCCAGGTTGCCTTTCCTGAGCTTCGATCTTCCGGCTCTCGTTTATTAGCTGTTGGAAACTACGCTGCATTAGGCCTACTAATTGTGTATGGGTGAAACAGTGGCGCATCTGCGGTCCCTCCTTCCACTAGGCCTCCACTGACCTGTCTACTGCGGCCCGTGTACCCCTTGAACCAACCTAATAAAATATTTAAAAAATTAATTTGATTATAAAAAATAAGATCGTGTTGAGATCTCAAATGCAGACATTTTAACAATCAAAACAAACACACAACAAATATCTGGAACTGTACTACAAAGGTCCAACAGCTACAATTTCTTTCTCCTGCAAGAAGTTAACTGAAAGTTTTTTGGAGTTGTTAACACAGATATGGCATCCACCGAGTGTTGTCCTGTCGCGTCTCCTTTAAATTATTTCCAATGAGATGTTAAACTATTAATTTAATAAAATCAATAATTAAAAAAATAATTGAGTAAGTCAAAAGCACATTGCAAATAAACATTAATTACAAATCAAGAAGCATGGCGCGTCCGAGGGTGAGTAGATACCGAATAAGAATATAATCACCCTCGGACGCGCAATGCTTATTTACAACAGCCTTCCTTCCTAAGAATCAGCCCTTTCGTGGTGTAGAGAGAGGTTGTGTTACACTCCAAGGTGTTCCCCGGGTTGCCTTTCATGAGCTTCGATCTTCCGGCTCTCGTTTAGTAGTTGGTGGAAACTACACTGCATTAGGCCTACAAATTTGGTATGGGGTGTAGAGACAGGTTGTGTTACACTCCAAGGTTTTCACCAGGTTGCCTTTCCTGAGCTTCGATCTTCATGCTCTCGTTTAGTAGTTGTAGAAAAGTACGCTGCATTAGGCCTACAAAATGGGTATGGGGTGGAGAGAGATGGTGTGTTACACTCCAAGGTGTTCCCCAGGTTGCCTTTCCTGAGCTTCGATCTTCATGCTCTCGTTTAGTAGGTGTCGGAAAGTAGGCTGCATTAGGCCTAAAAAATGGGGAATGGGGTGGAGAGAGATGGTGTGTTTCACTCCAAGGTGTTCCCCAGGTTTCCTTGCCATTGCTTCGGTCTTCCGACTCTCGTTTAGTAGTTGTAGAAAAGTACACTGCATTAGGCCTAAAAAATGGGTATGGGGTGGAGAGAGATGGTGTGTTACACTCCAAGGTGTTCCCCAGGTTGCCATTCCTGAGCTTCGATCTTCATGCTCTCGTTTAGTAGGTGTCGGAAAGTAGGCTGCATTAGGCCTACAAATTGGGTATGGGGTGGAGAGAGATGGTGTGTTACACTCCAAGGTGTTCCCCAGGTTGCCTTTCCTGAGCTTCGATCTTCATGCTCTCGTTTAGTAGGTGTCGGAAAGTAGGCTGCATTAGGCCTACAAATTGGGTATGGGGTGGAGAGAGATGGTGTGTTACACTCCAAGGTGTTCCCCAGGTTGCCTTTCCTGAGCTTCGATCTTCATGCTCTCGTTTAGTAGGTGTCGGAAAGTAGGCTGCATTAGGCCTACAAATTGGGTATGGGGTGGAGAGAGATGGTGTGTTACACTCCAAGGTGTTCCCCAGGATTCCTTGCCATTGCTTCGGTCTTCCGACTCTCGTTTAGTAGTTGTAGAAAAGTACACTGCATTAGGCCTAAAAAATGGGTATGGGGTGGAGAGAGATGGTGTGTTACACTCCAAGGTGTTCCCCAGGTTGCCTTTCCTGAACTTCGATCTTCATGCTCTCGTTTAGTAGGTGTCGGAAAGTAGGCTGCATTAGGCCTACAAATTGGGTATGGGGTGGAGAGAGATGGTGTGTTACACTCCAAGGTGTTCCCCAGGTTTCCTTGCCATTGCTTCGGTCTTCCGACTCTCGTTTAGTAGTTGTAGAAAAGTACACAGCATTAGGCCTACAAAATGGGTATGGGGTGGAGAGAGATGGTGTGTTACACTCCAAGGTGTTCCCCAGGTTGCCTTTCCTGAGCTTCTATCTTCAGGCTCTCATTAAATTGTGGTTAAATGGAACAACTGCATTTGGCGTACTAGTTGGTTTGGGGCCTACTATCGGTGTCTGCCACTCCTTGCTGTTCTCCTGGTTTCCTGTCCTGAAATTCCATTTTCAGCCTCTCGTTAAGTAGTTGTTAATGTTAGACTGCATTTGGCCTACTAGTTGGGTTGGGGCCTACTATCGGTGTCTGCCACTCCTTGCTGTTCTCCTCCACTGAACAAAGCTGTGCCGCCTGTTTACTACGGTTGCCAATTTTGAACTGCATTTCGACTACTTACTGATTTGGCCCTACTCTCTGTGTCAGCCTCTCATTCCAGTTGTCCTCCACTGCAATGCCCCCTGGTTATTCCTGTGTTACCAATTTTGAACTGCATTTAGCCCACTTTCTTCTTTGGGCCTATATCTGTGTTTCCACTTCATCGTGCCCATTGCCCAGCCAGTGATAGATGAGTCTGCTGGTACATTGACCCATAACGCAACATTCCCCGTGCACGCTACACAACAACATTGTGACCCTGCTGAAAGTCAGGTTGCTCTTCCCGCATACCATACCACCTTACACGGGGACAAAGAGGAAGGTGCAGATGAAAGTGCAGGTTCCTTCATCAGGTGGGGGGAGGATTACTAGTTGGCGACGTCACTGGCACAGGGCCTCTCATAGTACGCAAAAGTGTTGCTGCCGGTGGGAGGCGCCCCCGCCGTGCAAACACACCGCTGTACTTTGAGGGGCCCTGTGCCAGTGCCAATGCCAACGAGTGGGCCCCCCCTGCTTGCTCAGGTTCACAGCACTTGCAAAGTTGAAATACTTACCTCTCCCTGCTCCACTGCCGTGACGTGGTCCAGATTTCCTGGGCCCACTAATTACTTGAACCAGCCCTACCCCCCACAACTTTAGCCAAATGACCCCCAATTTCAAATGCCTTCCAATTATTATAAGGTAAATTACGCTTGACGAGCTTCATTAAGAAGAATGGATGGTTTTGACATTAAAATGGGTACTCTAGGTGTTTTCCTGGCCCCCACTCACTGCCGACTATGCTGCCCCATTGACTTGCATTGGGTTTCGTGTTTCGGTCGATCCCGACTTTACGTCATAATCGGCCGATTTCACTCGACCCGACTTTGGACATAGTCGGGTTTCGCAAAACCCGGCTCGACTCTAAAAAGGTCAAGGTCGCTCAACTCTAGTTGTCGGTATCGCTGCAGCGTCGCTCAGTGTGACGGTACCTTAAGGCAGCTAAATCGTCACCATGCATAACACAAAAGGAAAATCAGTACAAGATACTGATTCATTGGTATCATACGCCGGAGGTTTTACATAATATTTACCCTGCCACGTCGGATAAATGCTGGAGATGCCTGGGGGCTGTGGGCTCATTGCCACATATATTCTGGGATTGCCAGACTATGTCCCCATTCTGGAAGAGAGTACAGAGGTTGATTTCTCAGGTGTTAGATGTAGAGATTCCTCTGGATCCTGTGACTTTTTGCTTAATGCACCCCCCGTGCCCATGACAAAGGGCCCTGCCAGGCTGCTCCTCCATATCCTAACATCGGCGAAGTGTCTATTAGTCTCGTGCTGGAAGAAAAGATCAGCTGCCTCCATGAAAAACTCCGGATGAAGATTAAAGAAATGAGACGTATGGAGAATCTTACGGCTTGTATTAATAATTCAATTCAATGAGCTTTATTGGCAGGACTAAGTACATGTTAGCATTGCCAAAGCATATGGTAAAAATACGGGGGTGGGGGAGGGAGGCATATAGAGGTCCAGGGTATATCAGATTCCTTTTAGAGGATAGTTCATGTTTCCAGGGTGGGGTATAGGAGTCCATGACATATCAGGCTCTTCAGTTGGGGAGATAGGGATATGTCCAGTGTTCGGGTACAGTAGTCCATGACATATCAGGCTCCTCTTAGTCTGTGGCAGGCACTGACATATTCCGCTGCTACGGCCACTGCACTTTCCTCTTCCCCCAGATTTGTTCAATCGCATCTGGGCTCCATGGGATGACCATGTAACTAAGCTAACCAACTGATGTTACCTACCTTTTTTCTTTCTTTCTGTGTCTTTTGCCCTCCCTGACTTTTTCCCTATCCCTTCCCTGTACCCCACCTACTCTTAGATGATGCATTAGATGTTTGCCCTAAGTTTAGTAGGAGCAGCAGTGCTGCGCACTGTGCCACTGGAAGAAACATCTAAAATGTTTTGCATTGTTTTTGTCATTTTGCTATACTTACAGTCATGGCCAAAAGTATTGACACCCCTGCAATTCTGTCAGATAATACTCATTTTCTTCCTGAAAATGATTGCAAACACAAATTATTTGGTATTATTATCTTCATTTAATTTGTCTTAAATGAAAAAACACAAAAAGAATTGTCCTAAAGCCAAATTAGATATAATTCCACACCAAACATAAAAAAAGGGGGTGGACAAAAGTATTGGCACTGTTCGAAAAATCATGTGATGCTTCTCTAATTTGTGTAATTAACAGCACCTGTAACTTACCTGTGGCACCTAACAGGTGTTGGCAATAACTAAATCACACATGCAGCCAGTTGACATGGATTAAAGTTGACTCAACCTCTGTCCTGTGTCCTTGTGTGTACCACATTGAGCATAGAGAAAAGAAAGAAGACCAAAGAACTGTCTGAGGACTTGAGAAACCAAATTGTGAGGAATCATGAGCAATCTCAAGGCTACAAGTCCATCTCCAAAGGCCTGAATGTTCCCGTGTCTACCGTGCGCGGTGTCATCTAGAAGTTTAAAGCCCATGGCACTGTGGCTAACCTCCCTAGATGTGGACGGAAAAGAAAAATTTACAAGAGATTTCAATGCAAGATTGTGTGGATGTTGGATAAAGAACCTCGACTAACATCCAAACAAGTTCAAGCTGCCCTGCAGTCCGAGGGTACAAGAGTGTCAACCCGTACTATCCGTCGGCGTCTGAAAAAAAAAGGGACTGTATGGTAAGAGAAGAAGGAAAACCCCACTTCTTACCCCGAGACATAAAAAAGCCAGGCTGGAGTTTGCCAAAACTTACCTGAAAAAGCCTAAAACATTTTGGAAGAATGTTCTCTGGTCAGATGAGACAAAAGTAGAGCTTTTTGGGCAAAGACATCAACATAGAGTTTACAGGAGAAAAAAAGAGGCATTCAAAGAAAAGAACATGGTCCCTACAGTCAAACATGGCGGAGCTTCCCTGATGTTTTGGGGTTGCTTTGCTGCCTCTGGCACTGGACTGCTTGACTGTGTGCATGGCATTATGAAGTCTGAAGACTACCAACAAATTTTGCAGCATAATGTAGGGCCCAGTGTGAGAAAGCTGGGTGTCCCTCTGAGGTCATGGGTCTTCCAGCAGGACAATGACCCAAAACACACTTCAAAAAGCACTAGAAAATGGTTTGAGAGAAAGCACTGGAGACTTCTAAGGTGGCCAACAATGAGTCCAGACCTGAATCCCATAGAACACCTGTGGAAAGATATAAAAATGGCAGTTTGGAGAAGACACCCTTCAAATATCAGGGACCTGAAGCAGTTTGCCAAAGAAGAATGGTCTAAAATTCCAGGAGAGCATTGTAAGAAACTCATTGATGGTTACCGGAAGCGGTTGGTCGCAGTTATTTTGGCTAAAGGTTGTGCAACCAAGTATTAGGCTGAGGGTGCCAATACTTTTGTCTGGCCCATTTTTGGAGTTTTGTATGAAATGATCAATGTTTTGCTTTTTGCTTCATTCTCTTTTGTGTTTTTTCATTTAAGACAATTAAATAAAGATAATAATACCAAATAATTTGTGTTTGCAATCATTTTCAGGAAGAAAATGAGTATTATTTGACAGAATTGCAGGAGTGTCAATACTTTTGGCCATGACTGTATGTTTATGATGCTGTTTGAATGAGAAAAATGAAAATGTTTCAAAAATAAACAGTTTAAATTAAAAAAAAGTGAGTGTGTCACCCCCAAAACTATTTGGAAGTTAATATAGGGGACTTAAGGCTGGACGGTTGCTTCATGGCATCGTTCAGGTTGTAAACCACATATGAAAGATATGGATCACAGCGTGGGACATCTTTTCTTCATACAGGTAAGGGATGTGGTTGTTTTTTATTATTACAAGTGATGTGGGCATTGGTGGATTAGGCGTAAGGTGAGTATCATGGTTGTTTATTATTGTCTGATTTTTTTTTACCGCTGACAAGGACTTCAATGTAATGGGTGTAAGGTGAGTATAAGTTTGTTATTTTAAATATATTTGTAAAATAGACTGTAGATTTTTATTTCAAATTAAGTACTTTATTCTGGGTGATTTGATTTACAATATGACAATGGGGTTAGTTTTGCATCTTACAGACGCCTCTCCATTACTAACTGCTTGGCTTTATGTAACCTGACAATACAAAGGTGACATCAACCCCTCAAATATTACTCGACATGCCACCAACACAAAGCAAATGTGAAGAGCCATGCAAAACACCAGAATTGGTGCATCTAACAGCTTTGGGCTGCTATTTTATGCTTGAGACAGTCAATATTACTATCTTGAGAATACTATCCCCCTGCTGTCTGCTTTAGCTTGGCTGGTTCTCAAAAATGCAGGGGACCCCATGCCATTTTTTTAAAATAATTTATTTAAATAATTAAAAAAACAACGTGGGGACCTCTATATTCTTGACAACGAGCCTTGGTAAAGCTGACAGCCCTGGTTATTAAAAATAGAACAGTCCCAACATAATTTTTTTCTAGATTTATTTATTCATTGTGCAGGTGCTGGCTGATGAATACTCCCATCAGTAGTAGTATTCACATCAGCCAACGCCTCTGTGTCCGGTAGTAAGCATTTTACCTCCAGTCACAGCTGCTGTTTCACATTGTCATATGACAGCTTGGGAATCGCAGTGCTCTGACCTGCGGTAATGATCTTACCGCCGATCAGAGGCAGTGTTTGCCGCGCTGTCATGCAGATGACAGAATGGCAAACAATAGATGTTCAGGTCCATCATTCATCTGAATGGGGTTTGGGTGCAGTTCAGGTACCCAAAACAAACTTTCATTTAAATGTTCTGCTAGACCAGCACATCCAGATTTTGTTTTATTAGTTTGTTGAAATGACGGTGACCATTTACAGCTTGACTTTTAAATCGTAAGTATTGCTTGTAACTTCTGCAGATCAGTCTCTGTGTAGTCTTCTGTGTCTCCATAAAATGAAGTGGAATATTAGAGACAGATTACCTTTCTTGGTCAGGTGAAGACAAGCATTAATTTTTACCACTTCTGCTTATAATCTTTTTAGCATAAATGGAACACACAGGCATTACAACATATTCATCTTTATTATTGCTCTTTAAATAATGTAAATGCAAGAAAAATAAAATAAAACTTCCAGAAGCTGTGAAAAATGCTTTATAATTAAGATGAATCATTAGTTTCCAACACCATGGGAGCAATTATCTAGGGCAGTGGAAACCAAATGCAAGTGAAATCTGGTATCAATCAATATATTAATTTTTCAATACAGGACCTAAATGCTCCAATAGAAGACAGTATGAACACTATTGGGCTTTAACCCCCAAACTAACTCAGTTTTGGACCATGAAACTTTGGACATTTCCTAATCACCTATTTTATGGTTATATGTAGAGATGAGTGGAACTTCTCCCTAAAACTCAATTTGTGATGAATTAATTTGCATAAATCTTAATAATTGAAAGTTTGTAATTGCTTTGAAAATACACTTGGGAAGAGGTGAGAGAGGAGATCCTGCTGACACTGTGCAGGAGAAAGAGAGAACATTGCTGACTATAAGAGCTTACTCTCTACAGGAGAGAGAGAACTCTGCTGACCATAAGAGCTTACATTCTTCAAGAGATAGAGCATACTCCACTGACCATACAAGCTTACAATACACAGAAAAGAAAGAAAACCCCACAGACGTTACGATGTTACATTCTACGGGAGAGTCAGAAACTCGATGACCATAAGAGGTTACATTCTACAGGAGATAGAAAAAACGCCACTCACCATAAGAGTTTATAATCTACAGGAGAGAGAAAATCCAGCTGATCATAAGAGCTTACACTCCACTAGAGAGGCAAGATCCTTCTGACCATGAGAGCTTTCACTTTACTAGATAGAAAAGATGCTGCAGACCATAAGAGCTTTGACTTTACTAGATAGACAAGATCCTGCTGACCATAAGAGCTTTCACTTTACTAGATAGACAAGATCCTGCTGACCATAAGAGCTTTGACTTTACTAGATAGAAAAGATCCTGCTGACCATAAGAGCTTTGACTTTACTAGATAGACAAGATCCTGCTGACCATAAGTGCTTTCACTTTACTAGAGAGGCAAGATCCTTCTGACCATAAGAGCTTTCACTTTACTAGACAGACAAGATCCTGCTGACCATAAGTGCTTTCACTTTACTAGATAAACACGATCCTGCTGACCATAAGTGCTTTCACTTTACTAGATAGACAAGATCCTGCTGACCATAAGTGCTTTCACTTTACTAGATAAACAAGATCCTTCTGACCATAAGTGCTTTCACTTTACTAGACAGACAAGATCCTGCTGACCATAAGTGCTTTCACTTTACTAGATAGACAAGATCCTGCTGACCATAAGAGCTTTGACTTTACTAGATAGAAAAGATCCTGCTGACCATAAGAGCTTTGACTTTACTAGATAGACAAGATCCTGCTGACCATAGGAGCTTTCACTCCAATAGAGAGGCAAGATCCTTCTGACCATAAGAGCTTTCACTTTACTAGACAGACAAGATCCTGCTGACCATAAGTGCTTTCACTTTACTAGATAAACATGATCCTTCTGACCATAAGTGCTTTCACTTTACTAGACAGACAAGATCCTGCTGACCATAAGTGCTTTCACTTTACTAGATAGACAAGATCCTGCTGACCATAAGAGCTTTCGCTTTACTAGATAGACAAGATCCTGCTGACCATAAGAACTTACACTCCAATAGAGAGGCAAGATCCTTCTGACCATAAGAGCTTTCACTTTACTAGACAGACAAGATCCTGCTGACCATAAGTGCTTTCACTTTACTAGATAGACAAGATCCTGCTGACCATAAGTGCTTTCACTTTACTAGATAGACAAGATCCTGCTGACCATAAGTGCTTTCACTTTACTAGATAGACAAGATCCTGCTGACCATAAGAGCTTAAATTATAAATAGTAGCACAAGACCCACTACTTCTTTAATAACGTATATTAACCTTAAAGGAATTCACACCAACTCAAGTATGGATTGAAAGCAGGCCATAATGTTTATTAAGAGTTACATGAAAAGTACCGTAAATCATAAAATATAAAAACCTTTTCCTTAGGACAAGTGGACTGAAACCTGATAACGTCAATATCGGAATATTCTTTTTGTATACTTGCCTAGGATTTTTGGTGCTTCCGGTACAGGAACTGAGTACTGGTCATACCCAGCTTATTGATATATACAATGTGTCCTTATGTGAATTATGTTTCACGTGTTCTTTGCTTTATGTATTTTGAAAACCTAAAATAAACAATTTAAAATAAAATAAAATATAAAAAACCTTATACCTGAATCATAAATATAGATGACCAGACAAATATGCCAAAATCACACATCACAAGCTGGGAAGGATGGGAAAAAAGAGGGGGTGGGGAGGAAGAAGGACCCAACAACCAGGCAAAACACCCTTGGGCCTATGCGACCAACTGTCCTCTGTACAAATAATATTTGGACCCTGTCACGAGAGAGAGAACTCCGCTGACCATAAAAGCTTAAACTCTACAGAAGAGAGAGAGTGAAGATCTTGCTGACTATAGCAGCTTCTGCGTTACATGTGAAACTTACCCAGTGTCTCTCGAGTTGTAAAACGATTCTGTTGTACAAACTGTGCTCCACGTGGAACTGCTGTCTTTGATGACCCATGTGTTGCCTACCATTGTTCAACTGGATCATCCGCAGATCTATCCACTCATCTCTAGCTATAACCGTTTAGCATTCTGTAAATGTCCACAAATTTTATCAACAGTAAAAAGTTTAAGTAAACAAGGAAGATTTGCAGTGCTGGGGAATAATGAGGAAAGAGGAGGAAAAGCAGGAGTAGATATGAAAGGGAGGGACCCCGATAGAATAATTATTATTCTCCACAATAGTTCTTGCTCTAAGAGGCCCAACAAACTCCACCTGCCCTAAAATATAATGGTCAGCATTTTTCTATCCTACAGTGATGCTGTAATGGATTTCTGGAAAGCAATTCCATCTTACAGTCTTGTTTGCCGCAACATTCATTTGCCATGGGGTTGCACAAGCCACTGTAAGTACCTACTCTGTAAGTCCATGTGACTTTTACACTACTGACTTTAATGGACTGCCTGATCATCTGTGAGAACATCACCTAATACTGTCAGTCAACGCTATGCACAACATAAATGCAGTCCTAAGCCACAAAGTGTCCAACCAAAGTTCAAGGTCTTGTTTTAAGAGGTTATTCTCTTCATAAAAAATGTTCACTTAGATTGCAACAATGCATTACTGGAATTCCATGGCACCCAGGATGAGAGATTATTCTCCAAGAACTCAGTGGGTTAAGCAATGTTTTTCCAGCAATAAGCTGATCAACTGGAATATACAAGACAATCTAAAAGCTCCAGTGACATGATTTTGAGTTATATCTGACTTCTGATAATGTAAGAGTATGTGCACATGACGTCTTTTAGATGTGTGAGAACCTTGCGAGTTCTTCAGGTTGAAGATACTTGAAAAATTATCTCAGCAGCACTAGTTCACAGACTATACACATAAAATCACCATTTATTGGTATCAATTAAACTAAAAAGCAAAAAAATCATCACCACAAAAAAAAAAAATTAAATCCAGAGTGATGCAGGGCTATTGTTAAAAGATACCTAGTAATGTATTATTCCTAATTTTTGGTGTGTCCTTACATATGTTATCGCAATGTGGTATTATAGGGACCTATACAGATAGCCGTTCTGGAGAAGAGTGCCATTTACGTTCAAGAGGGAGCAAACCTCCACTGACAGAGATAATACAAGGGGATATAACAGGGTGAGGCCCTGTCCTCTCTTAACAACAGCCCTGTACCACTCTCGATTTAATATTTTGTGGGGGATGATTTTTTGATTTTTTATTTTAATTGATACCAATAAATAGTAGTTTTATGTGTATAGTCTGTGAGCTAATAGTGAGTGTCTACACTACACTCCAATGCTGAAATTCAGTGATTATCTCAGTACAGTAACATTTTTTTAAAGCACATCCAACTGTGGAACTTATTATTATTCAAAGATCTATTTTACCCTCTGCCTGATTACCATCAATCTCCATTCACTCTCTTCTTTGATTGACATCTCTGTCTTCATAGAGCCAGAGAAAGGTGGAGATAGATGGAAAGCAAACAGTCTGAAAAGTATATTTAAATTATTGGCCCCTCCATGATACACCGAGTGACTTCATTTTGTTTTAACGGTGATATTGTGTTCTGACAGAGTTCCTTTAAGGCTAGATGTGCAAACAGGTTCATGAATTCTATGGTGCAGAAGATGAGGATGCAGTGATAACACGAACTAAATATCATTTATTTACTTAACACAAATAGATTTGGGGAATAAAGTACAATGTTGGGGGAGTTAGCAAATTATTCGAATATGGCAAATTACACTATGTAACAAATTTTAATTTTTTGTCTATCCTTGGGTTCCAATGGTGTTTTCCCAATCACTTATGTCTAAAGTGAAAAGAAACCGGCAAAAATTCCCAAGAAAGTTTGCTTTTGTGGTCAGAACATTGATCATTTTAAATCTATGTTTTCTCGAACATTAGCAAACTGTGCAATGTTGTGTAGACCGCGAGAAGCTTCCGGAAATGCTAGATCTGTCGATAAAGTAGTATAAATACAGGATCCTTAATTGTCCATTTCTGTTTTTGTTACAGTTGATACATACCTGTATTTAATTTAGATGGCATCAAGAGGTGGAAAGTATCCGGCGGATGCATTTTGCTACATTTGTGGTGAGTTTATAAAAACACGAGCTAAAAGATACAATGTGGCTGCATCTTCTAAAATGTATGCGGCCTACTTTGGCATGCATGTAGGCGATCAAGACAAACCATGGGCACCTCATTTCACATGTGAATACTGCAAGAGAATTTTTGAGGTAAGATGAACAATTGTTGATAGCTAAGATATCAAGATTTTAATTTTTTAAATTCCTCATTACAGCTTAAAAGAACTGTTAAAATAAGTGCAAATTTTCTTGCTGCTAAAAAAGAACATGTATAACTGTATATCATATAGTTAAATAGAGTTATATATTTTATTCTCATGTTTAATACCTTACAGGCTGGTACAGAGGAAAAAAATGAGCAATGAAGTTTGCTATCCCACAATTTGGCAAGTGCATACTGACCAAGTCAACAACTTTTACTTCTGTATGATGGACCCATCTAAATGTCAGACTGACAAGCGTACGTGTCCTATCACCTATCCAAACTGTCCTTCCTCAATTGCACCAGTTTCATATTGCTCCAAGCTGTCCGTACCCATTCCACCAGAAGAAGTTCAGTCATCTTCAGGAGAATGTAGGCAGTCAGAGAGTGAGGAAGACAATGCAGATCCAGAATGCAGTTTCAAAGAAGAAAGAACACCGTTACTACCCTAACCAAAAAGATCTTAACAATCTCATCAGAGACCTTGGTCTCACCAAGTCAATCGCTGAGCTTCTCACGTCCAGGCTCAAACAGTGGAACTTGTTAGATGAAAGTGTCAAAGTAGCTGATCAGAGAAAGTGTCATCCAAATTTTGCCAGCTTCTTCAGTCAGCAAGATGGACTATGCTTCTGCAATAATTTGGCGAGTCTATTCGAAGCTATAGGAATCCGTACAACTCTAGCGAGTGGCACCTATTCATAGTTAATTTATCCAGGAGCCTCAAAGCCGTGCTGCTGCATAATGGGAACAATTATCCATCTCTGCCTGTGGCGCACTCGGCTCACCTCAAAGAGGACTACACCAGTGTCAAGCTGCTGTTATATGTCTTATGTACGAGGATTATGGCTGGGACGTCATTGGAGACTTCAAAATGGTGGTATTTCTGATGGGCCTCCAAGGCGGTTTTACAAAGTTTCCTTGTTTTCTTTGCCTTTGAGATATCCTGGACACCAATCAGCATTATCACAGGTGGGCCTGGCTACAGAGGACCAAATTTTCTGTGGGAATTAATAATGTGAAGTGGAAACCATTGGTGGACCCACCGAAAGTGCTGATGCACATCAAGTTAGGCCTGATAAAACAGTTTGTCACAGCTCTTGACAAAGAATTAGCAGCCTTCAAGTACCTACATGGTCTCTTTCCTAAGCTGACTGAGGCAAAGGTAAAAGCTGGTATCTTTGTCGGACCACAAATCAATCAGATTCTAGAGAACAAAGAATTCATAAAGAAGTAGATCAGAACAGAAAATGCGGCAGCACTCACCCATCTGTGGTCCAATTCTTTATTCAAAACATGAAAAAGTACAGCCTTGCGATCCGAGGGAGTGCAGGTGGACGGGAGGTGAGCAGGTGAACGACGACAACTGTTTCGCGCTGATCCAAGCGCTTCTACAGGTCTGGAAGCAGGGGAAGTGACGCCGACTTAAAACAGGTGAGTGAGAGCAACCCGCCCCCACCCCGCCGCACGCCCACGACCCCTGTACCAATAAAAACAGGTGCATAACAAACTACACATAAATTATGTTAAAAACAAAATCCCTGGAAAACAAACTATAGGACGAACCTCAACAAGACCAGACGATCAGGGAAATTAAGCCTCCGGTCTGAACGCATAATCCACCCTATCAAAATTATAATAAAGTAAACGAAAATCAATTCAAGCCAGAGAAAACCTATTGCAGGGGCATATTACAGCTCTTCCTACTCACGGTGACAGACCATTCCATAAAAAAAGAAAAGAAAACAGAAAACAAAAAGACAAAAAACTAATGGGGAGAGAGGAAAAACACAGAAATAAGCAAAATGATAAAGAAAGAGAGAAAAAAAGAAAAAATCATCAAAACTCATGCAGCATAACCAACAGAGGGGGCTATAAAAATACAGACATGTCAATTCTGTCATTGAAGCCAGCGGGACCAGTAGCGTTAGTGCGCATGATCCACCGCGCCTCTGCCCTTAATAGCAATTTATGTAGATCCCCCCCTCCCGCTGGTAACACAACCCGTTCTATGCCAGCAAACGTGAGAACATCCGATTTACCATCATGCATTTCCCTTACATGATTAATAAGTCTGGGAACGTCTTTCCCCGTCTGAATGGATCGGACATGTTCCCTAAATCGCACGTACATCTGGCGTATCGTTTTGCCTATATAGAACATTCTACAAGGACAAAAGATGACATACACTACGTAATCAGTCTTACAGGAAATAAACTGACTTATCGTGTGTCTAATAGGGCCTATGCTCATACTCCGTCCAATGACATGTCGTGCGCAAAAGTGACAATGACCGCAACGGTAATTACCTCTTGTCTTGTTGAGGTTCGTCCTATAGTTTGTTTTCCAGGGATTTTGTTTTTAACATAATTTATGTGTAGTTTGTTATGCACCTGTTTTTATTGGTACAGGGGTCGTGGGCGTGCGGCGGGGTGGGGGCGGGTTGCTCTCACTCACCTGTTTTAAGTCGGCGTCACTTCCCCTGCTTCCAGACCTGTAGAAGCGCTTGGATCAGCGCGAAACAGTTGTCGTCATTCACCTGCTCACCTCCCGTCCACCTGCACTCCCTCGGATCGCAAGGCTGTACTTTTTCATGTTTTGAATAAAGAATTGGACCACAGATGGGTGAGTGCTGCTGCATTTTCTGTTCTGATCTACATGTTTGCATCTATCTTCCATGCGAGCACCCCCTATACTGAAGTCAGTCCGTCACCACTCACTGCTGCTGATCTGCCGGAAGAAGGAAGGCTGTGCAGCTCACTTTTTCCTTTGTTTTTAGACTATCGATTCTTATATGAAGCTAGCACGCCTGTGATCGCAGTTACGAAGTTAAATCATTACAGTGAGAGTGTGTGATTATACGGCTGCATTGTCAGAGATTGCCACATTATGGATCCTGACATCCCTTCAGTCTGTGTGGGACTTCAAGCCGGCCGAGAGGATGTAGCCAATTATTTCAGGGAGTGTGAGCAGGTGGATCAGGTACATATGCTCAGTACCAAATCCCTGGAGTATAAACTTATGAATTTGTCTGAACGAGAAATCAGACTCTTTTGGATGAACAATTCTCTCCAGTCTTATCTGGATAATGGACGAGTCCCGAGGGGACTTCGAGTCTGGAAGGACATATCGTACTTCAGCAATGATCCGTCCTTCAAATCAGAATGGGAAAAAATCATGTTAAAAAGTTCTCAGGAGCTGCTTGCCTTGGTACTTAAGTCCAATATATCGAATTATGATGCATTGAATATAGAAATCACAAAAACGCAGTCAGAACTAAAAAGCAGACTCACAGAAAGCCAATGGGTTTCGTTTAATAAAAAACTTGACAGCAGACTCATTCCTATTCAAGCAGAAATTAAAGAGAGAAAAAGGGACAAATTTATTAGAGATAAAAATGACTATGATTCCGGGCAGATATTTACTTGGCAGAAAGCGCAGAAGGACATTCATCAATTTGGTTCAGAGAGAAGTAGAACCGGTAATAATAATAATAACAAAAAACGCAGATTTAGAAAACGCCATCAACGCCGTCAGGGTGATTACCTAACCACCGACTCTGACTCGAGTCTGAGTGAAGGAGGGGGCATCTTGAACCGGCAGAGGGATCAACCTCTGAATCATCTATAGCAGCTG
Source organism: Ranitomeya imitator (assembly GCF_032444005.1). NCBI lineage: Eukaryota > Metazoa > Chordata > Amphibia > Anura > Dendrobatidae > Ranitomeya > Ranitomeya imitator. The sequence continues at coordinate 63,782,030 of NC_091282.1, forward strand.
CTCCCCCTTTAGGAGAAGGACCCGTAGGGGGAAGAGGAAGCAGAGGCTACACCCCCGGGTGGGGACACAAGAGGAAGAATGTCTCCTGGAGGCAGGGGCATTAATTTCTACTGCACCTGAGGAAAGTGTCATTAATCTAACCAACCGAATTTTAGAACTAGCACATCTCAACCTACTGGCCAAGGGCCTGAACTATTGCATTCCTGAGGACTTCGACTTTACGGAATTTCGGATCGATTTGTTTAAAGCAATAAGGAAAATCCATCTACATAAGGCCTTTTCATTGGGTTCTGCTGCAGCGATTCCCCTGGAGGGTGAACGTCCCTGCCATATTGGACCCTTGTGCTTTTTGGCCAGTTCACCTGGAGAAGCATTGGCGGACTACCGTGATGATGCCGCTCTGTTGTTGAGCCTGACTGATTCTGATTGTTTACCTAATGTGACAGCACCGCCGGAGTCTACCCCTTTTTTGGGGGGGGGTCCCGTCGACCTATATACCACCTGTCTCACCAGGGAATATGGCGGATTTGTTTGAGACTCTAGTTTTAAGGGACATGGAAGCCCTTATTTATAAGAAGGCTCCCTTTAATTTGGGTATCCCTGAGAGAATGGCGTTGAGGGAAATGGCCGGGTGGTCTGATGTGATTCTGCGTCCGGCGGATAAAGGCGGAAAGACGGTTTTGCTATCTAGGGAGGCATATGAGAGGGAAGCGTTGCGGCAGCTTTCAGATGGTGGCACATATCGGAGATTGTTGAAAGATCCAACGAATAAGTTTAAGATTGAGTTGCAATCATTTTTGAGGGCTTCGGTGTTGAAAGGAGTGATTACCCAGACGAAAGCAGAAAAACTTTTTCCACCTTTTCTCACCAAACCCTATTGGTATTACCTTCCAAAGGTGCACAAATCGGTTACCCAGCCCCCTGGTAGACCCATTGTCTCGGGGGTTGGGTCGTTAACCGAACCCCTCTCGCAGTATTTGGAATGGCTGCTACATCCTTTGCTTGCCTCCGTCCCGTCCCACACCCGGGACACTAAGTCTTTTTTGCAACATATTCGAGATTTTGCATGGCGGCCGGGGTTCTCCTTGGCGTCCATTGACGTGGCTAACCTATATACCAGTATCCCACAATCGCTTGGGGTCGACTGCATCAGGCGTGTTTTATGCACTACTGATAGGAGCCGGGCCTTTGTCGATTTTGTATGCGATGGGTTGAGTTTTGTACTTACCCATAACGCTTTTACGTTTTTGGATACATGGTATCATCAGACCACTGGGACTGCCATGGAGAACCCGGTCGCATGCACTTTCGCCAATCTTTTTTTGGCCGTGTTTGAGGAAGATTATGTGTATTCGGACAGTAATGCCTTCCTTAAGCACATCAGATTATTTTTGAGATATGTCGATGACGTGTTCCTGGTGTGGGACGGCACGGAGGAGGATTTTGAAGGTTTTGTTAATTATTTGAACACCACTAATCAGTTGGGTATGTCATTCACCTCAGTGTTTGGGGGATGTCGTTTAGAATTCCTGGACGTGCTGGTCACGATCGAGGAGGGCAATATTTGCACATCTGTCTATCGTAAGCCCACTGCCACCAATGCCATTCTGCATTTTAATAGCTTCCATCCGGCGCATGTCAAACGTTCTCTCCCCTATAGTCAATTACTACGTACGCGGAGGGTGAACAACACGCAGAGGGGGTTTACACAGCAAGCTGGTGAACTCTGCCAACGTTTAGGTGAGAGGGGGTATCCAAAAACCCTGCTGGATACAGCTATGGATAGGGTGGGTTCTACTACTGAAAAGCAGAATAGAGGAGAGCAGAGTCTAGTTGAACCACGTTTCACCTTTTGCTTTAAGTATGGTCCGTTGGACCAGGAGATTCGTGCGTCGATAAGATGCCATTGGCATGTTCTAGAAAGGGATAGGGATCTCTCAGGTAAGGCATCAGGGGGTCCATTGATCTCTAATAGGAGGAGTACACGGGTTAGGGACATTCTGGTTCGCAATCGGTTGTTGGAAACTCAGGGGAATTGGTTGGAGCGGTCGACCCTTAGAGGTAATTACCGTTGCGGTCATTGTCACTTTTGCGCACGACATGTCATTGGACGGAGTATGAGCATAGGCCCTATTAGACACACGATAAGTCAGTTTATTTCCTGTAAGACTGATTACGTAGTGTATGTCATCTTTTGTCCTTGTAGAATGTTCTATATAGGCAAAACGATACGCCAGATGTACGTGTGATTTAGGGAACATGTCCGATCCATTCAGACGGGGAAAGGCGTTCCCAAACTTATTAATCATGTAAGGGAAATGCATGATGGAAAATCGGATGTTCTCACGTTTGCTGGCATAGAACGGGTTGTGTTACCAGCGGGAGGGGGGGATCTACATAAATTGCTATTAAGGGCAGAAGCGCGGTGGATCATGCGCACTAACGCTACTGGTCCCGCTGGCTTCAATGACAGAATTGACATGTCTGTATTTTTATAGCCCCCTCTGTTGGTTATGCTGCATGAGTTTTGATGATTTTTTCTTTTTTTCTCTCTTTCTTTATCATTTTGCTTATTTCTGCGTTTTTCCTCTCTCCCCATTAGTTTTTTGTCTTTTTGTTTTCTGTTTTCTTTTCTTTTTTTATGGAATGGTCTGTCACCGTGAGTAGGAAGAGCTGTAATATGCCCCTGCAATAGGTTTTCTCTGGCTTGAATTGATTTTTGTTTACTTTATTATAATTTTGATAGGGTGGATTATGCGTTCAGACCGGAGGCTTAATTTCCCTGATCGTCTGGTCTTGTTGAGGTTCGTCCTATAGTTTGTTTTCCAGGGATTTTGTTTTTAACATACCGTATATACTCGAGTATAAGCCGAGATTTTCAGCCCAAATTTTTGGGCTGAAAGTGCCCCCCTCGGCTTATACTCGAGTCACGGTAGCGGTGGGGTCGGCGGGTGAGGGGGTGAGGGCGCTGAGGTATACTTACCTAGTCCCAGCGATCCTCGCGCTGTCCCTGCCGTCCCACGGGCTTCGGCGCTGCAGTTTCTTCCTCTCTTCAGCGGTCACGTGGGACCGCTCATTACAGAAATTAATAAGCGGCTCCACCTCCCATAGGGGCGGAGCCGCTTATTCATTTCTCTAATCAGCGGTGCCGGTGACCGCTGATAGAGAAAGAAGCTGCGGCACCGAAGACAGGAGGGGACAGCGCGAGGATCGCCAGGACTAGGTGAGTATAGCATATTCACCTGTCCACGTTCCAGCCGCCGGGCGCCGATCCATCTTCCCGGCCGGCGCCTCCATCTTCCCGGCGTCTCTGCTCTCTGACTGTTCAGGCAGGGGGCGCGATGACGCATATAGTGTGCGCGGCGCCCTCTGCCTGATCAGTCAGAGCAGAGACGCCGGGAAGATGGAGGCGCCGGAACGAGACGCCGGGAGCTGCAATCAAGGGAGGTGAGTATGTGTTTTTTTTTCTTTATTGCGGCAGCGGCGGCACAAATTTATGTGGAACATCTATGGGGCACAGTGAACGGTGCAGAGCACCGTATATGGCACAGCACAGCTATGGGGCACAGTGAACGGTGCAGAGCACCGTATATGGCACAGCACAGCTATGGGGTACAGTGAACGGTGCAGAGCACCGTATATGGCACAGCACAGCTATGGGGCACAGTGAACGGTGCAGAGCACCGTATATGGCACAGCACAGCTATGGGGCACAGTGAACGGTGCAGAGCACCGTATATGGCACAGCACAGCTATGGGGTACAGTGAACGGTGCAGAGCACCGTATATGGCACAGCACAGCTATGGGGCACAGTGAACGGTGCAGAGCACCGTATATGGCACAGCACAGCTATGGGGCACAGTGAACGGTGCAGAGCACCGTATATGGCACAGCACAGCTATGGGGCACAGTGAACGGTGCAGAGCACCGTATATGGCACAGCACAGCTATGGGGCACAGTGAACGGTGCAGAGCACCGTATATGGCACAGCACAGCTATGGGGCACAGTGAACGGTGCAGAGCACCGTATATGGCACAGCACAGCTATGGGGCACAGTGAACGGTGCAGAGCACCGTATATGGCACAGCACAGCTATGGGGCACAGTGAACGGTGCAGAGCACCGTATATGGCACAGCACAGCTATGTATGGGGCACAGTGAACGGTGCAGAGCACCGTATATGGCACAGCACAGCTATGGGGCACAGTGAACGGTGCAGAGCACCGTATATGGCACAGCTATGGGGCACAGTGAACGGTGCAGAGCACCGTATATGGCACAGCACAGCTATGGGGCACAGTGAACGGTGCAGAGCACCGTATATGGCACAGCTATGGGGCACAGTGAACGGTGCAGAGCACCGTATATGGCACATCTATGGGGCACAATGAACGGTGCAGAGCACCGTATATGGCATAGCTAGGGGGCACAATGAACGGTGCAGAGCACTATATGGTTCACACCTATGGGGAAATATGAACGGTGCAGAGCACTATATGGCACAGCTATGGGGAAATAATGATCTATTTTTATTTTTGAAATTCACCGGTAAATGCTGCATTTCCACCCTAGGCTTATACTCGAGTCAATAAGTTTTCCCAGTTTTTTGTGGCAAAATTAGGGGGGTCGGCTTATACTCGGGTCGGCTTATACTCGAGTATATACGGTAATTTATGTGTAGTTTGTTATGCACCTGTTTTTATTGGTACAGGGGTCGTGGGCGTGCGGCGGGGTGGGGGCGGGTTGCTCTCACTCACCTTTTTAACTCGGCGTCACTTCCCCTGCTTCCAGACCTGTAGAAGCGCTTGGATCAGTGCGAAACAGTTGTCGTCGTTCACCTGCTCACCTCCCGTCCACCTGCACTCCCTCGGATCGCAAGGCTGTACTTTTTCATGTTTTGAATAAAGAATTGGACCACAGATGGGTGAGTGCTGCCGCATTTTCTGTTCTGATCTACATGTTTGCATCTATCTTCCATGCGAGCACCCCCTATACTGAAGTCAGTCCGTCACCACTCACTGCTGCTGATCTGCCGGAAGAAGGAAGGCTGTGCAGCTCACTTTTTCCTTTGTTTTTGAATTCATAAAGAAGCTGACTAGAAAAGAGAAAGCAGCTTGGAGCAGCTTTGCTGCAGTTGTGCATGGTTTCCTGGGCAATCACAAGGATGAGAGATATGTGCAACTGGTTCAGACTATGATAAAGAACTTTGGAAAACTGGGATGTAGGATGTCTCTCAAAGCACATCTTGGATGCTCATCTTGACAAATTCAAGGAAATGATGGGGGCTTACTCAGAAGAGCAAGGCGAGCGCTTTCATCAGGATATAAAGCACTTTGAACGACGCTACCAAGGACAGTATAACGAGACCATGATGGAAGACTATATTTGGGCATTGATTCATGAAAGTGATTTGCAGTATAATCGTAAATCGACAAAAGCTACTCACTTCTAAACCACTCTTGCTCATCTTGGCCAATATTAAACCTCATATACAATGTTTTTGTAACTGTATCATCAAAAAGAAATGATGAACATTTTCGATTTCCCTATGCAAATATGTAAAGCTGAATATTTCATTGTCCTGGTCACAAAAGCAAAGTCTATAATTAATTACCGTATATACTCGCGTATAAGCCGACCCGAGTATAAACCGACCCCCCCTAATTTTGCTACAAAAAAATGGGAAAACTAAATGACTCAAGTATAAGCCTAGGGTGGAAAATGCAGCATCTACTGGAAAATTTCAAAAATAAAAATAGATACCAATAAAAGTAAAATTAATTGAGACATCAGTAGTTTAAGTGTTTTTGAATATCCATATTGAAGCAGGAGCCCCATATAATGCTCCATACAATTCATGATGGCCCCATAAGATGCTCCATACAAAATATGCCCCATATAATGCTCCATACAGTTTATGATAAGCTCCATTAGATGCTCCATATTAAAATATGCTGCACAAATGTTGATTATGACTCCATAGGGTGCTCCATAGACACATTTGCCATGTATAATGCTCCACAAATGTGGATTATTGCCCCATAAGATGCTGCATACAGATATTTGCCCCATAAAATGCTGCACATGGCCCCATAAGATGCTCCATACAGATATTTGCCCCATATAATGCTGCATATGGCCCCATACAGATATTTGCCCCATATAATGCTGCATATGGCCCCATACAGATAATTGCCCCATATAATGCTGCATATGGCCCCATACAGATAATTGCCCCATATAATGCTGCACATGGCCCCATAAGATGCTCCATACAGATATTTGCCCCATATAATGCTGCACATGGCCCCATAAGATGCTCCATACAGATATTTGCCCCATATAATGCTGCACATAGCCCCATAAGATGCTCCATACAGATATTTGCCCCATATAATGCTGCACATGGCCCCATACAGATATTTGCCCCATATAATGCTGCACATGGCCCCATAAAATGCTCCATACAGATATTTTCCCCATATAATGCTGCACATGGCCCCATAAGATGCTCCATACAGATATTTGCCCCATATAATGCTGCACATTATATGGGGCAAATTAAATCCAATTTCACCTGTCAGAAGTGTAGACTAGTGGCCCTTTTAGAAGAAAAGGTGCGGGGTCTGGAAGAAAGAATAGCAACTTTGAAACTCATCAAAGAGAATGAAGACTTTCTAGACAGAACAGAAGCATCTCTACTGGTCACAGAAGGTGAAAAAAGTGTCAGAGAACCTCCAAAAGCAGATGAGTGGAAGCATGTGACCAAAAGAAGCAAGAAGACCATGGAGAAATCACCAACCACACAACTGAAGAACCGATATCAAATCTTTGTAGAGGATGAAGATGGCACACCTAAGAATGAAGCAATACCAGCAAGCAAAAAAGAAAAGGGCACACAGCAACAAGTGACAGCAAAAAGTACAGCCAAGAAGCAACGAAGAGTGGTGGTGGTGGGAGACTCACTACTGAGAGGCACAGAAGCAGCCATCTGCAGACCGGACATAACTGCAAGAGAAGTATGCTGCCTTCCAGGTGCGATGATCAAGGATGTGACCGATAGGATACCAAAGCTCTTCAGCTCCAAGGACGTCCACCCATTTCTTCTGATACATGTTGGCACCAATGACACGGCAAGGAAGGACCTACCGACAATCTGCAAGGACTTTGAAGAGTTGGGGAAGAAAGTAAAGGAACTGGATGCACAGGTAGTTTTTTCTTCTATCCTTCCAGTAGACGGGCATGGCACCAGGAGATGGAACAGGATCCTTGATGCAAACAACTGGCTAAGACGATGGTGCAGACAACAAGGATTCGGATTCCTGGACCACGGTGTGAATTACTGGTATGATGGACTCCTCGCCAGAGACGGACTACACCTCAACAAACCTGGGAAACACACATTCGCCAGAAGACTCGCTACACTCATCAGGAGGGCGTTAAACTAGAAGAAGAGGGGACGGGAAGAAAAACATTAGACTCGAACAAAGACGACCCAGGAAAACATACTCTGAAGGGAGGTAAGAACATTTCTAAAACAATCCACAGTGAGGAGATTGGAACAAAACAAAATCCTCTAAACTGCATGCTCGCAAACGCCAGAAGCCTGACAAACAAGATGGAAGAACTAGAAGCAGAAATATCTACAGGTAACTTTGACATAGTGGGAATAACCGAGACATGGTTAGATGAAAGCTATGACTGGGCAGTCAACTTACAGGGTTACAGTCTGTTTAGAAAGGATCGTAAAAATCGGAGAGGAGGAGGGGTTTGTCTCTATGTAAAGTCTTGTCTAAAGTCCACTTTAAGGGAGGATATTAGCGAAGGGAATGAGGATGTCGAGTCCATATGGGTTGAAATTCATGGAGGGAAAAATGGTAACAAAATTCTCATTGGGGTCTGTTACAAACCCCCAAATATAACAGAAAGCATGGAAAGTCTACTTCTAAAGCAGATAGATGAAGCTGCAACCCATAATGAGGTCCTGGTTATGGGGGACTTTAACTACCCGGATATTAACTGGGAAACAGAAACCTGTGAAACCCATAAAGGCAACAGGTTTCTGCTAATAACCAAGAAAAATTAACTTTCACAATTGGTGCAGAATCCAACCAGAGGAGCAGCACTTTTAGACCTAATACTATCTAATAGACCTGACAGAATAACAAATCTGCAGGTGGTCGGGCATTTAGGAAATAGCGACCACAATATTGTGCAGTTTCACCTGTCTTTCACTAGGGGGACTTGTCAGGGAGTCACAAAAACATTGAACTTTAGGAAGGCAAAGTTTGAACAGCTTAGAGATGCCCTTAATCTGGTAGACTGGGACAATATCCTCAGAAATAAGAATACAGATAATAAATGGGAAATGTTTAAGAACATCCTAAATAGGCAGTGTAAGCGGTTTATACCTTGTGGGAATAAAAGGACTAGAAATAGGAAAAACCCAATGTGGCTAAACAAAGAAGTAAGACAGGCAATTAACAGTAAAAAGAAAGCATTTGCACTACTAAAGCAGGATGGCACCATTGAAGCTCTAAAAAACTATAGGGAGAAAAATACTTTATCTAAAAAACTAATTAAAGCTGCCAAAAAGGAAACAGAGAAGCACATTGCTAAGGAGAGTAAAACTAATCCCAAACTGTTCTTCAACTATATCAATAGTAAAAGAATAAAAACTGAAAATGTAGGCCCCTTAAAAAATAGTGAGGAAAGAATGGTTGTAGATGACGAGGAAAAAGCTAACATATTAAACACCTTCTTCTCCACGGTATTCACGGTGGAAAATGAAATGCTAGGTGAAATCCCAAGAAACAATGAAAACCCTATATTAAGGGTCACCAATCTAACCCAAGAAGAGGTGCGAAACCGGCTAAATAAGATTAAAATAGATAAATCTCCGGGTCCGGATGGCATACACCCACGAGTACTAAGAGAACTAAGTAATGTAATAGATAAACCATTATTTCTTATTTTTAGTGACTCTATAGCGACAGGGTCTGTTCCGCAGGACTGGCGCATAGCAAATGTGGTGCCAATATTCAAAAAGGGCTCTAAAAGTGAACCTGGAAATTATAGGCCAGTAAGTCTAACCTCTATTGTTGGTAAAATATTTGAAGGGTTTCTGAGGGATGTTATTCTGGATTATCTCAATGAGAATAACTGTTTAACTCCATATCAGCATGGGTTTATGAGAAATCACTCCTGTCAAACCAATCTAATCAGTTTTTATGAAGAGGTAAGCTATAGGCTGGACCACGGTGAGTCATTGGACGTGGTATATCTCGATTTTTCCAAAGCGTTTGATACCGTGCCGCACAAGAGGTTGGTACACAAAATGAGAATGCTTGGTCTGGGGGAACATGTGTGTAAATGGGTTAGTAACTGGCTTAGTGATAGAAAGCAGAGGGTGGTTATAAATGGTATAGTCTCTAACTGGGTCGCTGTGACCAGTGGGGTACCGCAGGGGTCAGTATTGGGACCTGTTCTCTTCAACATATTCATTAATGATCTGGTAAAAGGTTTACACAGTAAAATATCGATATTTGCAGATGATACAAAACTATGTAAAGCAGTTAATACAAGAGAAGATAGTATTCTGCTACAGATGGATCTGGATAAGTTGGAAACTTGGGCTGAAAGGTGGCAGATGAGGTTTAACAATGATAAATGTAAGGTTATACACATGGGAAGAGGGAATCAATATCACCATTACACACTGAACGGGAAACCACTGGGTAAATCTGACAGGGAGAAGGACTTGGGGATCCTAGTTAATGATAAACTTACCTGGAGCAGCCAGTGCCAGGCAGCAGCTGCCAAGGCAAACAGGATCATGGGGTGCATTAAAAGAGGTCTGGATACACATGATGAGAGCATTATACTGCCTCTGTACAAATCCCTAGTTAGACCGCACATGGAGTACTGTGTCCAGTTTTGGGCACCGGTGCTCAGGAAGGATATAATGGAACTAGAGAGAGTACAAAGGAGGGCAACAAAATTAATAAAGGGGATGGGAGAACTACAATACCCAGATAGATTAGCGAAATTAGGATTATTTAGTCTAGAAAAAAGACGACTGAGGGGCGATCTAATAACCATGTATAAGTATATAAGGGGACAATACAAATATCTCGCTGAGGATCTGTTTATACCAAGGAAGGTGACGGGCACAAGGGGGCATTCTTTGCGTCTGGAGGAGAGAAGGTTTTTCCACCAACATAGAAGAGGATTCTTTACTGTTAGGGCAGTGAGAATCTGGAATTGCTTGCCTGAGGAGGTGGTGATGGCGAACTCAGTCGAGGGGTTCAAGAGAGGCCTGGATGTCTTCCTGGAGCAGAACAATATTGTATCATACAATTATTAGGTTCTGTAGAAGGACGTAGATCTGGGTATTTATTATGATGGAATATAGGCTGAACTGGATGGACAAATGTCTTTTTTCGGCCTTACTAACTATGTTACTATGTTACTATGTTACATGGCCCCATAAGATGCTCCATACAGATATTTGCCCCATATAATGCTGCACATGGCCCCATACAGATATTTGCCCTATATAATGCTGCACATAGCACCATAAGATGCTCCATACATATATTTGCCCCAAATAATGCTGCACATGGCCCCATACAGATATTTGCCCCATATAATGCTGCACATGGCCCCATATGATGCTCCATACAGATATTTGCCCCATATAATGCTGCACATAGCCCATAAGATGCTCCATACAGTTATTTGCCCAATATAATGCTGCACATGGCCCCATACAGATATTTGCCCCATATAATGCTGCACATGGCCCCATACAGATATTTGCCCCCATATAATTCTGCACATGGCCCCATAAGATGCTCCATACAGATATTTGCCCCATATGCTGTTGCTGCGATTAACAAAATGAAAAATCACATACTCACCTCTCAGGCCCCCGGCACTTGATATACTCACCTTTTCCGTTCCACCATCGGCGCCGCTGTGTCTTCCCCATCCTGTGCACTGACGTTCAGGCAGAGGGCGGCGCACACTAATTGCGTCATCGTGCCCTCTGACCTGAGCATCACTGCAGAGGACGCAGAAGACACAGTGGCGTCGACGACAGTAGAACGGGGAGCAGGTGAATATAGCGCACTGAGTTATACTCACCTGCTCTAGGTGCGGTCCTTGCATGTCTGTTCCCCGGCACCGGCAGCTTCTTCCTGTAGTGAGCGGTCACATGGTACCGCTCAATACAGTAATGAATATGCGGCTCCACCCCTATGGGAGTGGAGTCGAGTCTATATTCATTACTGTAATGAGCGGTACCATGTGACACTACAGGAAAAAGCTGTCAGCTCCCGGAGAAGCAGGGACGTGCAAGGACCGCACCAGGAGCAGGTGAGTATTAATACACAGCTCCGCTCCCCCTCCCCTGCCGACCCCTGGGTATGACTCGACTATAAGCCGAGCGGGTTACTTTCAGCCCAAAGAAGTGGGCTGAAAATCTTGGCTTATACTCGAGTATATACGGTAAATAGCTTTTCTTGACTATTTAGGCATGAGTAACTGGAATATAGCACTTAAAAGCTGGAGACAAAAATTGTGTTACATTGTGTTATGCTAGCAAGTGAATATATAAATTCTGAATATGTTAGTTGTTATAACAATTCTAATAATACAACTCCACTATTTATTTTACTCACTTATATAGCGCCATTCATTCCACAGCAGACATTATCGGCACTGTCCCCATTGGGGCTCACAATCTAGATTGCATAATAAACCAAAGACATGTTGATAGGCAAACAAATAAACGATTACTGTGAGATATCATGTCTTGATCTAATACTCTAGTCTATAATATGTCAGAGTCAGTCTTGTGACCATTACCATCATCGCTTGGTCACTATGTCTGCAATAGTAAACACAGTACAGATCTTAAAGGGAATCTATCGGCAGGTTTTTACTACCTCATCTGAAAGCAGCCTTATGAAGGCTGAGAAGCTAACCCGGCCTACACTAGGCGTTGTATTTAGAATGCTCATAGACAATGAGCTGCCCATCACGGGAGGGATAGTGGTCAGACCAGGGCTCACAAGACTAGCACGTCAGAGCAATAATAAGCTATTGGGGCTAAAACAATCATTATAAGCAAACAAAACCGCAGAGCTTGATAATATAGGCATAGCAGAAATTTGTGTATTAACCTCTACAGCATGCGTTCAGGTTTCAAACGATGCCAAATCACTAAAAGAATTGAGTGGACCATTCTTCAGGCATCTTCCAGCCAGGAAACGCTCTTTACATTACGAGCCATGTCAATGTGAAGGTTCAAAAGTTGCCCAGGCCTCTTTTTGACAGTTTTCACTTAGCAGTTTCTTTATTGTTAAATGGAGAAAACAAAATGACTAGAATGTGCAGGTAAAAGATGACCCAAAAATATTGGAACAATGTTCAAAAACATTCCAGTGGCCAAAACAACATATTTTGTATTTAGCAAATGACCAAAAAACACAAAAAGGATGCTTCAGGTCACAAATCACAGACGTATCCTGAAGTGCAAAATCCTTGGAAAACTCAGTGGATAAAATATGTTGTGTGCAACAAACCAACAGGGTGTGTTCACACTGCATGTTTTTCCCTCAATTTAAACACTTCCTATTTTGCAGTAGAAGATTATTCATGAAACTCTTCTTCTCTCTGGAGTTTTGTAAGCCTAAAATGTTTGCTTGTTTGGCTTCTTTTGGTCATTTCCTTAGTGTTTTGTGGAAGTTTTTGCTGCCAGCATTTTTTTTTTAATCTTTGAGGCTATGTTTTTAAATTATTCGGGCATTTCTGATCTCCAATAGGCAGTTAAGAGAAAACTAACTTTTTTGCCGTGGAATAAAAATAAAAAAAATGCTTAAGAAATTCATGTCCGAATTCCGGGTGTCCATTTGCCTTCCAGTTAACTTTTACTGAGAGTCTTTTTAACATAAAATACCTGAAGAATAGTCTGTCACTTCTTTTAAACATTTGATGTATTTTGACAGCCTAAAGCACATAAGAGCAAGTGTGAACACCTTTAGTATTTTGTAAACTGCACTCCTTGCCAAAAGTTCCAATTGTGGTGGAAAACTCCTTTAACCACTTACCGACATACAGTATGATGTAGATGTCTGTCATATGCTGCCTGGTTTACTTTGATGCTGGCTCAGGAACTGAGTCCGTTTCTTCCCGACACATGATGGCAGTGTCATTCAGCCATCTTCTACCTGTAACAATTGCTAATGGAGCCGAGCTCCTCCAGCATCTGTTAACCTGTTAAATGTTTCAGTCAATTTCTGAAAAAAAAGTTTTTGAGCATGCTGGCAGCAGGGCGCTTTATACCATGCGCCCACTGACTCAATCGCTGAGTACTGATAAGTAGCTATGACGGCCGAGTGTCTACTAAATATCACCGTGCCTATCTTAATGGTTCTCCTATATAAATCAGCTTCTGGCTTGTGTTGATAGGAGACCTTGATTTTTGCTACATATTGCAGTACGGTGGTGTTGCTGTATATTATGCAAGTGATCAGATGTACGCAGGTTCAAATCCACTAAGGGGAAAAAAAGAAAATGAGGAAACGTGAAATAAAAAAAAATATATATATATAAAAACATAAAAGTTCAAATACCCTCCTTTTTTCCCCATGGAAACAAATAAATTACACATATTTGGTATTGCTATTTCCATAAAAGGTCCACTTTATCAAAATATAAAATTAATTAACCTAATCGGTAAGCGGCGTAATGAGATATCAAATCTAATAGATAAAATTCAGTTTTTTTCAGCTGTCGCAATACTGCAAGTAAAAATGCAATAACAGGCAATCAAAATATTGAATCGAACCCCAAACTGGTTGCCAACAAAAACGTTGTTTCAGGGCGCAAAATAGTGAAATAGGTAAATAATATAAAAAAATAGTTAAATTGCGCTTTTTTTTGTAATTTTGATGCAGTTGGAATTTTTCCTGCTTACTAGTACATCACATGATTAAATAAATGGTATCATCGAAAAGTACAACTCATCCCGCAGAAAACAAGCTCTCATACGGCTATGTCGACAGCAAAATAAAAACGTTATGGCTCTTGGAAGAAGAAGGGGAAAAAACAAAAAAGGAAAAAGCAAAAAATGGCTACAGTCATGGCCAAAAGTATTGACACCCCTGCAATTCTGTCAGATAATACTCATTTTCTTCCTGAAAATGATTGCAAACACAAATTATTTGGTTTTATTATCATTATTCATTTAATTTGTCTTAAATGAAAAAACACAAAAATAATTGTCCTAAAGCCAAATTGGATATAATTCCACACCAAACATAAAAAAAGGGGGTGGACAAAAGTATTGGCACTGTTCGAAAAATCATGTGATGCTTCTCTAATTTGTGTAATTAACAGCACCTGTAACTTACCTGTGGCACCTAACAGGTGTTGGCAATAACTAAATCACACTTGCAGCCAGTTGACATGGATTAAAGTTGACTCAACCTCTGTCCTGTGTCCTTGTGTGTACTACATTGAGCATGGAGAAAAGAAAGAAGACCAAAGAACTGTCTGAGGACTTGAGAAACCAAATTGTGAGGAAGCATGAGCAATCTCAAGGCTACAAGTCCATCTCCTAAGACCTGAATGTTCCTGTGTCTACTGTGCGCAGTGTCATCAAGAAGTGTAAAGCCCATGGCACTGTGGCTAACCTCCCTAGATGTGGACGGAAAAAAAAATTTACAAGAGATTTCAATGCAAGATTGTGCGGATTTTGGATAAAGAACCTCGACTAACATCCAAACAAGTTCAAGCTGCCCTGCAGTCCGAGGGTACAACAGTGTCAACCCGTACTATCCGTTGGCGTCTGAATGAAAAGGACTGTATGGTAGGAGACCCAGGAAGAACCCACTTCTTACCCCGAGACATAAAAAAGCCAGGCTGGAATTTGCCAAAACTTACCTAAAAAAGCCTAAAACGTTTTGGAATAATGTTCTCTGGTCAGATGAGACAAAAGTAGAGCTTTTTGGGCAAAGGCATCAACATAGAGTTTACAGGAGAAAAAAAGAGGCATTCAAAGAAAAGAACACGGTCCCTACAGTCAAACATGGCGGAGGTTCCCTGATGTTTTGGGGCTGCTTTGCTGCCTCTGTCACTGGACTGCTTGACCGTGTGCATGGCATTATGAAGTCTGAAGACTACCAACAAATTTTGCAGCATAATGTAAGACCCAGTGTCAGAAAGCTGGGTCTCCCTCAGAGGTCATGGGTCTTCCAGCAGGACAATGACCCAAAACACACTTCAAAAAACACTAGAAAATGGTTTGAGAGAAAGCACTGGAGACTTCTAAGGTGGCCAGCAATGAGTCCAGACCTGAATCCCATAGAACACCTGTGGAGAGATCTAAAAATGGCAGTTTGGAGAAGGCACCCTTCAAATATCAGGGACCTGGAGCAGTTTGCCAAAGAAGAATGGTCTAAAATTCCAGCAGAGCATTGTAAGAAACTCATTGATGGTTACCGGAAGCGGTTGGTCGCAGTTATTTTGGCTAAAGGTTGTGCAACCAAGTATTAGGCTGAGGGTGCCAATACTTTTGTCTGCCCCATTTTTGGAGTTTTGTGTGAAATGATCAATGTTTTGCTTTTTGCTTCATTCTCTTTTGTGTTTTTTTCTTTTAAGACAAATGAAATGAAGATAATAATACCAAATAATTTGTGTTTGCAATCATTTTCAGGAAGAAAATGAGTATTATCTGACAGATTGCAAGGGTGTCAATACTTTTGACCATGACTGTATTTCAGGATGAGTTTAAAAATAGTTAATATAATCTATTGTTTAGCTGGAGATTATTGCTAAATTGGTAAATTATCATTTTTTTTATTTTAAAGAAAAAGACAAATCAAGTCTCGATTCTTAAAACATAAAAATCGCATCAGTGCCTTAAAATGATCCTTCCTATTCATGACAGCTAAAAATGAACGTGTTAATAAATATAAACCCGGGAAACCTTTTCTCTACTTGTGAAAAGTTAATGGCTTGGAGGTTATGCTTTCATTAAAAATTGACAACATTTTAAATGCTAATCAAAACCACATGCCCTTTCTGATTTCATTTATGTTGAACGAAAATCAACAAAAATAAAAGAAGCGCGCCTTTGAACTGCTCCAAAGAGTACAGTGTCTGACACCCTTTTCTGTGCGCTGGAGATAAGACCTGTGAAAATTGAGATCTTGGATCTTAATGAGACAAGTAAAAATTGTTTCTCTGTATGCAGAGGAGTGACGACGGAAGCATTCAATGAACCCGATGAAATGTAAATCTCATTTATGGCTACATGCAACTGCCAAGCTAAAAACAAAAAAAAGTTGAATATTTTGGATAAAATATAAACTTATACAAATTTACTTTTTACAGTTTTGAAATACCAGCCATGTGCATCACTGGTGCTGCATACATATCGCATTTTAGTATTTAATTATTTGAATTATTTATTTTTTTGTATACATTTTATACTGTGCATATTGTATCCCAAGAATACAGCTCAGAGAATGCTTCTTTAAAGATTGCACATATAGGTGTGTATGCCTCTGTAAGGAGATGGACATATTGCCCTGCTTCTTCTTGAAGACATCTGTGCCGTGTATAATGTGATGGGCTGAGCCAGATGAGCAGGAAGCGCATCACCAGGAGGCCACTGAAGCCATTTTCTCCTCAATACACGTGGACTGAGAAGCGTGCACATTCTACATCTTGTGTCATGCGAAGTGTAAGGTGTTTGCCTATGGAATGTGATAATGTAAGTTAATATATTGTATAGTGATGTGATGCATACATAAGTTAGGGCTTAGGACATAAGATATTATTTGCATAGAATGTATGTGAAAGGGAACATTTCCCCAGAAAGAGATTCAGGGTCAGGGAGAGAGCACCAATGTTGGGACCAGCCCACGGGGGGGAGGGGGCTTAGTGTAGGACAAGTGACCTGCTTCCTTAAGTGAGTCAGAAAGGAGTTAGAGTCTGAAAAAGTGAAAAGTGTGCAGTGCTGCCATTTAGGTGGACTACAGCAAAGAAAACAATGGGACTTGGAACTAACAGAAGATACGGAGATGCCTTATACCTTACTTATACCTTAAAGGGGTCCTTTAATAGGATGACATGTCATGAAAAACCCTGAGCTGAATAGACACCAAAGTTACGTACCTAAAGAGGACTGAGAATGCAGGAATAGTAAGAGTCCCGAGCGGTGGATCCAGGGCATCCATTGTGATAGGAAGTGGAACAACTGATTGGGTATAGAGATACTCGCTGAACTGAACTGTACAGTGACGACAAGCTAGACTGTGGCAAAGTTGGGCAAAGCAGTGTGCTATACCGGTCCTGGAGTAGGCTGTAGTGGAAGGAAACAATGTCAGTGAAAAGGATTCTCACTGCGAATGAAAAGTGCTTAAGACTATGAACTCACTATCCCTTGTATTTAACCCCCACCAAGTTCATTAAAGTTCCCATGTTTGAACAGAAGTTTCCTTTACTAATCTGTGGAAGTCATGGTCCTGGCCTGCCAATACCATCAGCTACCATCAGCCTGCATGGGCACCAGGCCCTCACAACACTAGCACCCAGCCATGACCCATGATTGTCTATAACATGCTGGGGTGTCAGACACATGACACTCGCCTACGACTACCACCCTGCACACTGTTACATTTGGCGTAGTTGGCAAGATGCAAGTGCCTCCCACGAAGAAAGCAGGAAAGATATGGCCCATGGCGCAGATGGAAGTGCGCCAGAATACATGTGGCCCTAGATGGTTGCCCGAAGCATGGATTCTAAGATGGCGACAGCAGCAGTGAAGAAAAGAAAAGCCGCCAATTGTGGGCAGTGTCCGAGAGCGTGAAAATGTGTTCAGCAGCCACGAATGATGGCTTGAAGGAGGATGAGCCCAGCAGCCTGAGTTCAGCCCGATATGAGAGGTACATTCCAGAGAAGGCAAGTCTGAAGGCAGAGCCACCAAAAGTGGACTCTAGCCTGTGAAAAGTGGGGTCATGATTCGCCTCAGGGGCTGGAAGAGATTTCACTGTTCTAGAGTTACAGGCCTGTTTGTGAATTGCTGCTGGGAGACCTGAGTTTGAAGGCAACCCTGTAAGCTCAGTTACTCCTGTTGCACGAAGAGAGCCACTAGAGGAATTGTTCTTGCAAGAGGGCAAGAGTCCCAAAGTGTGTTCGGAACCCCCGGATATTGGCCAGGACAGATGAAATTTTTGTCAATCAAAAATTATAAGTTAAACCGCACTTCATATAGCCAGGGTCCTACAGGACACTATTTAGGATGCACGTCACAACCAGGGAGTTCATCCCAGAAAAAAGTCCATAACAAGTAGTAGAAAAGACAGCGCCTCAAATGGTGAAAAAAATTCACATTTTATTCTGCCTCCTGTGGCAATGTTTTGATCCAAAAGATCTTTCTCAAGCACAGTACAGGAGTGTTTCAACCCAAATTATATAGTGCAAACCCCTCCCCTCACTTAGACATGTACTAATGAAAACTGAACATAATACGCCTCCATACATATACAGACATTCAACAGTTAAAAATAGCCCCATATTTCCCCAAACTGTCCGCTAGCACATCGCCAGAAAATACATCATCCCCGATTGCTAATATTCAAACAAACACATGATATGACTGCAGACACATGTCCCCATAGAGAACAATTGTAAACATTAGCAGTACCAATCAGCACGCAGCACCTTCGTTGTCATAGCATCCTTGTTCTGACGTGGACAAAGGCACTTCCTCCAAATGGCTCTGGACCAATCCAGTCTCCTTCCATCTGCGCATGTCCCGGCGTCCAGACGTCATTGGACACCACACCTCTTTAGACAAGGCAAGCTCCTGCCGCTCAGAATCATTAGTCCAAACAGAGGATGACACAACGTGGGCGGCGCATATTGTAATCAGCGACAAACCGCTCAATATGGTCATGCTTATACAAAAGGCGCTGAGACAAAGTAACAAACACTTATAAATAACAACGATAGAAAAAACATCCACAGTTTAAAAAATCAAAGGGGAAAACACCAACATATTAGCAGGCCATCAGAATCATCAATGGTACAGTACAATAGGTGGATACATAGGTAATATAAATTCCAAAAACATTTCTTAGGAATAATGCACACTGGGTAATCCTATAAAGCTAACCAATAACCCAAATTGTATACAATACCAATTAATACACAAATTGGATATCCCAAGGTGCATACATCCGCACAATACAATATATACAATAGATATAAACCACATATTAATACCCATATGCCCACTATATATATCAGTCCACATTTCAATAAACAATTAGAGAGGAGCTATAAAAAACAAAAAAGAGGGTTAAAAACAATATACGGAGTGAAATGCATAATGAGAACAATCCCAAAGCCTTCAACCCATCGATCCTCTACAGTAAGCAACCCTGATTATAATCAACATTCATACCCCTAGGCCTCGGGGTATCCAATTTGAAAATCCATTTTCAGTTCTTTTTTCTTCAAGAGAGCAACTCTACTACTTCCCCATCTTAGAACCGGCACATCATCAATAACTTTGAACCGTAATTCGTTTATAGAATGCCCCAGCTCTTTAAAGTGTTTAGGTACCGGAAGGTCCACTAGCCCTGTCCTGAGTGTGCTTTTATGCTTGCTAATTCTTGCCTTCACCTCCATTGTGGTCTCTCTCACATAGAAGAGACCACATGGACAGCTCAAGATGTACACCAGATAACTGCTACTGCATGTATATTGTTTAGAGATATCATACCTCCTACCTGTATGAGGTTGAAAGAAATGCCCACCTTTTAGCATGTTATTACATCAAGCAAACCAAGACAGGGAAATTCACCAAGGCTTGGATGGCTGAATGTCATCAGTATACTTTTTTTTAGCGCTGCCAATATCAGAAGAAACCAATTCATCCTTCAAATTTCTATTATTTCTATAGGAAAAAAGTGGCGGTGATTTAAACTCTTCAATATCTGCATGACCCTTCTCCAGCAAATGCCCGTGTCTCCTGATAATCCCAGAGACCCTACTGCTCATGCTGTTGAAGGATGTTACAAACGGTATCATTTTGCTAGACACAACTGGTGTTTTAGGTACCAAAAGGTCATCCCTACATTTTTCCAAGGCCCTCCTCCTAAACTCTACCAAATCAGTTCTAGGGTAACCCCTAGCCAAAAACTTGTTGCACATCTCATCTAAACGTTTGTTAACCTGTGTCTCACATGAGCCACCCTTCTTACCCTCAACATCTGACTCCAGGGTAAGGATTCTACCATCTTCCTTGGATTCTCACTGGAGAAGTGCAGCAGATTATTCCTGTCTGTGCTCTTAACAAAGAGGTCCGTATATAGGGTCCCATCTTTCCTATATACAAATGTATCCAAAAGTTGCATCCTCTCCTGAGAGCAATCCATGGTGTACTCAAGTTCAGGAAAAATTCCATTCAGAAATTGATGGAAAGCATCCAACTCCACCCTGCTACATCCCATAAAAAGAAGATTTTGTCCATGTAACGCCGCCAGCCCCTAACATGGCACCAGTGGATAGACTTGTACACATGCTCACCCTCTAGGACATGTAGATGTTAGCATATGTTGGGGACACATTGAACCCCATGGCTGTCCCACGACGCTGCAGGTAAAAATCATCCCCAAAAGGAAAAAAATTCTCCTCAGGATGAACTCCAACAGCGACAAGGCGAACCGTGCACAGTCCGGTGCCATGTCGGAGCTGGACAGCGTCACCCCGACCACCTGTAGTCCCCTAGAATATTCAATTGAGGTATATAATGTTGTTACATCAAAGGAAACTAAAAAAGCAGACTCCTCCACCTGTACACCCTCCAAAGACTGAAAATCACCCGTATCTTTAACATATGATGGTGTCTCCACAGCAAACCTACGTAGCAGACGATCCAAAAAAATAGACACCTTATTGCATAAAGAACCTCTTCCAGAAAAGATTTGACATCCAGGTGTGTTATATATGTCTTTATGGATCTTAGGGAGGGTGTACAGAGTGAATATGGGATGCTCAACTTTCAGATAACTGGACAACTTTGCAATGCATCTAAGAATCTACTATATAAAGCATCATTGATCATATCCTCAAATTCCATTTTAAATTTCTGAGTAAAGTTAACAGGTACATTTCTCATGCACATCAAAATCAGACAGTTGTCTCATGATTTCATTACAATAAAGAAGAGTGTCCATCACAACCATAGCCCCACCTTTATCGGTGGGCTTGATGGTGATGGACTTTTCATCCTTCAGCATTTTCACCGCTTCTCTCTCAGAAACATTTAAATTTGAACTTCCAGCCCTCAGATTACTCTTTATTAATTTTGCCATATATAGATATGTATTTAGATGAAATTTTTGTGTCTCCCTCCAGTATGTTTTATACACGTTGCATGCCCCCCTGCTGGATGCCAGGACTGTGAACTCTTAAAAGTCCAGAAACCCTTTTCTGTTCATATGGACTGTGCAGCTTAAAGGGACTGCTGTTCACAAAAAGAGGAGGAATGGAAACGGATGACCTGAGTATGGAGCTGGGTCAGGACTGTGTAAATTGCATCCTTATTCAGGGCGTTCATTATGATAGAACACTGAGCCGCTGAAAGAGCCGCTGAGTAGAAAGACTTGCTGGACTGTACTGTGGCAACAAGGTAGGTTGTGACGAAGTTGGGCAAAACAGTATGCCTTGGAGTAGGCTACAGTGGAAGAAAACAATGCCAGTGAAAAGGCTTCTTGCTTTGAGTGAAAAGTGCTTAAGTCTGTGTACTCGCTAACCCTTGTATACAACCCTCATGAAGTTCTGGAAGTCATGGTCCTGACCAGCCTATACCATCAGCAATCGGAAACCTGCATGGGCACATGGCCCTCACAACACTAACATCCAGCCAGGATCCACAATTGTATGGGACGTGCCAGGGTGTCGGACACATAATTATCGCCTACGGCTACCACCCTGGGCACAGTTACACCTCTGCCATGATTACAACCCATATAACTGAACTGAGGCTGTCCATTAATTTTGGGAAGCTGTGCAACTGAGTTAAATTATAGCTAAACCTAAGAAATTTAATGTCTATAATTTCTCTTCTTTAACTCCAAACAGTAATTAAATCAGTATTTCTTAAATTGTATAACAGTAGCTCATAAACTTTGAACTCTTGGAACTAATTTAAATAAAAGACCATTGTCATGTCGAGTATCCTAAATAAGCCACCAGGAATTCTGTTTCAGCACTGCTCCAGTCCTCTCCTGCATAATGGGGCCTTAGATCTTTCTTGCTGACTCACAGAGCAGACCCTTAGTCTATTTCTTAATGTAAGTCTATGAGAACCTCATTCTCAGTATCTACATTCTGGTCCAAACAGAAGACACTGCATGAACCAGATGGTCATGGTGGTCGTTCTACTCAATGTCTTCATTCTCCTGATGTCACTCACTGCACTCCGGGTGTATTCATGTGGCAAATGGCATCAGAAGAAAGAAGACAGCGGAGAATGTGCATGGCCACTGGGTAGCCACACACATGCAGACATCATTCAGACAACGCTCGCTCTGCAAATTTAGCGCTGTCAATTATATGCTTGTAATGGTGCAGCGAACTCTTGCAACAGAAGAAATCCCCTCTGGAATAGCAGTTTGATACACTTGTATTATTGTTATCGTACTTTTACAAAATCAGTTGGCAGCATGGTAGCTCAGTGATTAGCACTGCAGAGTTGCCTTAGGTTGTGAACTCCAATGGGGACAGTGATGATATAATGTCCGTAAAGCGCTGTGGAATTAATGGTGCTATATAAGTGAGTAAAATAAATAAAATAAATATTTAAATACACAAATAAATAAATATATGTAAAAAATAGGTACATGCATAGCAAATTATATGTAGGGTCAGACATGACTGGGGTTGAAGAGTCTTTGTAAGATGACCGTAAGTGGCATTTGTATATTCAGGGTGGGTGGGGATTAGGATAGATTGAATGAGATAGACAAGTTGATGAAAGAGCTAGACAAGTTGATGAAACTGAGCTGAAATTAAAGAAAGAAATTGTGTTCATCATTGCATGTAAAGGTACCTTCACACTGAACGATATCGCTAGCGATTCGTGACGTTGCAGCGTCCTGGCTAGCGATGTCGTTCAGTTTGACACGCAGCAGCGATCTGGATCCTGCTGTGCCATCGTTGGTCGGCGCAGAAAATCCAGAACTTTATTTTGTAGCTGGACTCCCGCAGACATCGCTGAATCGGCGTGTGTGACGCCAATTCAGCGATGTCTTCACTGGTAACCAGGGTAAACATCGGGTTACTAAGCGCAGGGCCGCGCTTAGTAACCCGATGTTTACCCTGGTTACCAGTGTAAATGTAAAGAAAAACAAACACTACATACTTACATTCCCGTGTCTGTCCTCTCCGGCGCTCTGCTTCTCTGCACTGTGTAAGCGCAGCGGCCGGAAAGCACAGCAGTGATGTTACCGCTGTGCTCTGCTTTCCGGCCGGCGCTTAGTGCAGAGAAGCACAGCGCCGGAGAAGACAGACGCCGGAATGTAAGTATGTAGTGTTTGTTTCTTTTTATGCTTACGCTGGTAACCAGGGTAAACATCGGGTAACTAAGCACGGCCCTGCGCTTAGTAACCCGATGTTTACCCTGGTTACCAGGGGACTTCGCATAGTTGGTCGCTGGAGAGCTGTCTGTGTCACAGCTCTCCAGCGACCACACAGCGACGCTGCAGTGATCGGGATCGTTGTCTAGATCGCTGCAGCGTCGCTTAATGTGACGGTACCTTTAGAACTAAGAACTGTCATTCTTGTTAAAATCAAGAAAAAACTATAAAATATTTAAAAACTAGATGTCTAATGTCAGATAGGTGCCAAATGCTGGTATATAATAAATTGTTTAATGAAATAAAATATTAAGTGTGTCAATTAGAAATGAGCGGATTGGGCATAATTCAAATCCGCCAAAAAGTGAAGAAAGTTATACTCCATTAATTAAATGCTCCCTGTTATATTCTGAAGTCTCTTTAGACTTCAGGGCATAATAAATGTAATATGTAAAAATGAAAATAAATCTCATACTAACCTAACCACTCACCTCGATTGCCTCCCCCGCTGTGCTGCATTTCAGGCTAGGTGTTCGCTTTAGGACAAACTTCCCTTGAGAAAACACTAGGCTGAAACTTCTGGTTAGTTGTGCCCGGAGGTGAGGGCACATGTATCCTAATGTGACTACTGGGTCTGAAATGTGGAGTGATGGCGGCATGGAGAACCGGAGAGACAAGAGCAGCTACAAAGTTGAGGGAGGTATGCATTTTTTTTTTTTTTACCTTTTCTATCATTTTGCTGAATTTGCACAAGTTAAATTACAAACAAATTTGTCTTCTCCAGAATTTGGCTACATGAGCTCTATCTGCACATGCACTACTCTCCCCCTGCACGTGCACAGTGCTTTGGTGAAGCCAGGATGCTTACACCCAACTTACTGCACATAGTCAGTGAGGAAGAGATTTTGAAAGACTCAGTGGTGACACCTTTGGAGACATGAGGGTCAAGTGCCAGTACTCATCCCCCTGAACACCTGTACTTCTTCTCCATGGGCAGAATACTACTTAGGCAACACAGGCTGTGAGTAACATACAGCGGTAATACTTTATTGGATCACCATCAGTAAACATTATATAGTATAGTCCCAGCAAATGCACAAGATGGTGCAAATGACAGAGTCAACTTGGGGATTAGAATCTTTGGCACTTTGGTTCATCCACGCCTTTTAACCAATAGCATCCCACTTTCCGTACAGAGGAAGTCTGTGTATTTATTTCATTAAAATACTTTGCAATAATGTGTGTGTGTTTTTTTTAACCATTTCATACAATTGGATTAATAATGGATAGGTGTCATAATTGACGCCTCTCCATTATTAATCTTGCTTAATGTCACCTTACAATAGCAAGGTGGCATTAACCCTTCATTACCCCATATCCCACCGCTACATGGGAATGGGAAGATAGTGGCCAAGTGCCAGAATAGGCGCATCTTCCAGATGTGCCTTTTCTAGGGTGGCTGGGGGCAGATGTTTTTAGCCAAGGGGGGGGGGGCAATAACCGTGGACCCTCTCCAGGCTATTAATATCTGCCCTCAGTCACTGGCTTTACCACTCATGTGGAGAAAATTGCGCGGGAGCCCACGCCAATTTTTTCTGTGATTTAACCCATTCATTTAATAGCTAGAGCGCCCAAATTTTGCACATACACACTACTAACATTAGTAGTGTGGAATATGCAAAAAAAAGGGATATGAGATGGCTTACTGTATGTAAACCATGTCTCATATCATGTCAGGTTTAGGAAGGAGATAGCAAAAGCCGGTAATTGAATTAATGGCTTTTAAGCTATCTAGCGCAGTATGATATATTAATATATATACATATATGTGACTCACTGACATATATATATATATGTATAATATAACTGTGGGAGCGTCACTCTGTCCGAAGCCTTTATAGACTGAGCAAGCGCGATGCACCGCGCCTGCTCAGTCTGGACAAGAGTGACGCAGCTGAACTTACTTATCCCCCCCCAATATACCGGCCTTTGGGGCTCCACACACCCGTGCTTCCCCCATAATATAGCGGCCATGGGGGCTCCGTGCTCTGCAGCTCCGGTCAGGGTAGATGTAGAGGCCAGCGGAGCTCCAGGACCTTCGATGATGTCACCGGCATGTGATCAGTGACGCGAGTGGTTGGAGTCCGCCCTCGCTGTGCTGGCTGCAGGAGTGCTGAGTCCATTATAGCCAGCGCCACACTCAGGCAGTAAGTACAGCCACACTCACGCAGTACAGCCACACTCGCCCGCACTCACACAGTACAGCCACACTCAGCTACACTCACGCAGTACAGCCGCGCTCAGTATAGCTGCACTCAGACAGTACAGCCGTGCTCAGTATAACTGCACTCAGACAGTACAGCCACACTCAGGCAGCACGGCCGCACTCAGGCAGCACAGCCGCACTCAGCACAGCCGCACTCGGGCAGCACAGCCGGAGAGAGAAAGATGGGAGCAACATATGGCAGAATGGAAACAGGAACAGGCAGAATGGGTGCAGCACATTACAACAGAATGGGGGCACAGGATGGGAGCAAAACATGACAGAATGGTTGCGCAGGATGGAAGCACCACATGACAAAATGGGGACACAGGATGGGATACAGCACATGACAGAATGGTTGCGCATTTTTTGCGCAATAAGGTGAAAAACGCAGCATGCTGCGATTTTCTACGGCCGTAGAAGACCGTATAATATGATCAGTAAAATACGGCAGATAGGAGCAGGGCCATAGAGAATCATTGTACTATGTGCAATCCGTATTTTCTGTACCTCTCATACATCCGTAAAACTTGCTAGTGTGAGGCCGGCCTTAGGCTTTGAACAGACATCAGTATTCTTTATTAGTACTTTATCATTACATGTATGTCAAATCCAGGAGTGTCTCCAAAACACAGAACAGGTGACAATTTTTCAATTATAGTTTTTCTCTTTAAATTCCTCTCTTCGTTTTGGCATCCAAACACTGATGCAAAATGCTGACCAAATACTGACCCTTAGCATTTCTTCACATGTCCTGATATTTCAGGTAGGCCACAGTCACACATTCAGTATTTGGTCAGTATTTCACATCAGTATTTGTAAGCCAAAACCAGGAGTGGTTAAAAAAAAAGCAGAAGTGGTGCATGTGTTTCTATTATACTTTTCCTCTGATTGTTTCACTCCTAATTTTAGCATATAAATACCGAAGTAAATACTGATCAAATACTGAATATGAGAATGTGGCCATACAGGAAAAAACAGTATCGGTGCTATATGTGTTTGGGTATACAATCCATGTGGTATCCATGTGCCATCCTTGTGCACCATTAGTGTGACACATACAGTAGTAGAATGCAGAATAAAAATGACAGATGGTTAGGTGTTATTTATAGATATTAGAGATGGGCATACCCGAACAGTAAAGTTCGGCATCCGTACCAAGCATATACTGTTAGGGCATGGACACAGAACACTGACTTCACCAGGAAGTGTTTGAGATTGTTCGGGTTCAGCTGCCTGAACACCCTGAACACCAGGTGTTTGTCATGCTGTCACATGCATGCTAGCGTAGCATACACCGCATCCGATCAGCGGTGAAATCATCCCTGGTCAGAGATCCGCAGTTCTCATGCTGTAAAAAGAGGTATAAAGGTTACTTCCGGACATGGATGACAGCTGATGGGACTACTGCTCCCATCATCCAACGCCTGCTGCCGCTAATAACAGCAAGAGCAGTAGTGGCTGATGGGAGTATTCATTAGACAGCTCCTGTGCTGTAAATAAATAATTTAAAAAAAGCAGCGTGGGTTCCCCTTTATTTTTGATAACCAGAGAGGCAAAACTTACAGCTGGAGTCTGCAACCCTCAGCTGTCAGCTTCAGCAAGGCTGGTTATCAAGAATAAAGGGATCCTCACGCTGTTTAATTATTAAAATGAATACTTTAAAAAACCGACGTGGGGTCCCCCCCATTTTTGACAACCAGCCTTGCTAAAGCAGACAGCTGGGGACTGGTATTCTCAGGCTGGTAATGGGCCATGGATATTACCCTCCCCCAGCCTAAAAATAGAAGCACGCAGCTGCCCAGGAAAAGCACATCTATTAGATGGTGCTATGCCCGGCTCTTCCCATTTGCCCTGTAGCAGTGGAAAGGTGGATCATATTTGTGCGGTTGATGTCACCTTTGTATTGTCAGGCGACATAAAGCCCACGGCTTAGTAATGAAGAGGCATGCATCTATAAAACACCAATCCATTACTAATCCTACAGTTGTATGGTAAATAAAGACACATCAATAATAAAGTCTTTTATTAAAAATAAAACAAAAGCTCACTTTTACTTTTTTATATAAAAAGAACAAACATAGTTATACTCACAAAATGCCTATCACATCAAAGCCCTCCTCATCTGTAATAAAACAAAAATAAAAAACAACAGTACCCCTCACCTATCCATCATTCTGTCGCATGCCATAATCCATGTCTGGGGGAAAAACAGTTTTCAACCTGGATGGTGCCACATGCGACCGTCCAGACTGAGAACCACTAGTAACTGAACTGCTGTGAGCGCAGCCTGTTGTGAATTCTGCTCTTGGGCTCCCTCCGGTGGTTATGAGTGGTAGTGCTGCTGTCTGTAGATCGCAGCATTCATCAGGTGTGTTCAATTTGGACTCAGCTATTTAGTCCTGCTTGATCCTTTAGTCAGTGCCAGTTGTCCATTGTTTTTGGAGGATTCACTTCCCTTCTGGTCTCTCCTGTTTGCTGTGCTTTTCTACAAAGATAAGTCCTGGCTTTGTTTTTGCTGTTCACCTGCTGTGGGCCTTATAGTTCTGTGCATTTTCATGTTTTGTCTTGTCCAGCTTTGTCAGTGAAGGATTTTTTTGCAGCCAAGCTGTGTCTCTGGAGATGCAGATATACCCTCCATGTCTTTAGTCAGATGTGGTGATTTGTATTTTCTGTGGTGGATATTTTCTAGTGTTTTAATACTGACCGCATAGTACTCTGTTCTATTCTTTCTTTTTAGCTAGTATGGCCTCCTATGCTAAATTCTGATTTCATGTCTGCGTATGTTATTTCCCTCTCCTCTCACAGTCAATATTTGTGGGGGGCTGTCTATCCTTTGGGGATTTTCTCTGAGGCAAGATAGGTTTCCTGTTTCTGTCTATAG
Source organism: Ranitomeya imitator (assembly GCF_032444005.1). Classification (NCBI taxonomy): domain Eukaryota; kingdom Metazoa; phylum Chordata; class Amphibia; order Anura; family Dendrobatidae; genus Ranitomeya; species Ranitomeya imitator. The sequence goes on from NC_091282.1 coordinate 63,810,843, forward strand.
GGTAAGTTAGTTCTTAGGCTGTGTCGAGGGGTCTAGGGAGTGTTAGGTACCCCCCACGGCTACTTCTAGTTGTGCTGCTAGGTTCAGGGTTTGCGGTCAGTACAGGTACCACCTTCTCTAGAGTACGTCTCATGCTGCTCCTAGGCCACCAGATCATAACAGTACAACTGGCCAACAATGAGTTAATTGCATCTCAGAAGAAGGGAGGGAAGGTTTTGAGCCATTCTTTCTCCTTAGCCTGTTTTGTATTTTCCTCCCTCCTAATCTCTGGGTGGCTACGGAATCTAGTAATAACATGAATGTTCAGGAGTTAGTTTCTCGAGTGGATCAGCTTGCTGCTAGGGTACAGGGTATTTCAGATTATATTGTTCAGACTCCTGCCTTAGAACCTAAGATTCCCACTCCTGATTTATTCTTTGGTGACAGATCCAAATTTTTGAGTTTCAAAAATAACTGTAAACTGTTTTTTGCATTGAGACCCCGGTCTTCTGGTGATCCCATTCAGCAGGTTAAAATCATCATATCTCTGCTGCGTTGTGACCCACAGGATTGGGCATTTTCCCTGGAAACTGGCAATCCTGATTTGCTTAATCTTGATTCTTTCTTTCAGGCATTGGGGTTGTTGTATGATGAGCCTAATTCTGTGGATCAGGCTAAGAAAATCTTGTTGGCCCTGTGTCAAGGTCAAGAAGCGGCAGAATCGTATTGCCAGAAATTTAGAAAATGGTCTGTACTAACTAAATGGAATGAGGATGCCTTGGCGGCAATTTTCAGAAAGGGTCTTTCTGAATCCGTTAAAGATGTTATGGTGGGGTTCCCCACGCCTGCTGGTCTGAGTGATTCTATGTCTCTGGCCATTCAGATTGATCGGCGCTTGCGCGAGTGCAGAGATGTGCACACTGTGGCGTTCTCCTCTGAGCGGAGCCCTGAGCCTATGCAGTGTGATAGGATTTTGTCTAGAGCTGAACATCAAAGATTCAGGCATCAGAATAGGTTGTGTTTTTACTGCGGCGATTCTGCTCATGTTATTTCTGATTGCCCTAAGCGTACAAAGAGAATCGCTAGTTCTGTTACCATCAGTACTATACAACCTAAATTTCTGTTATCTGTGACCTTGAGCTGCTCATTATCATCATTTTCTGTCATGGCATTTGTGGATTCAGGCGCCGCTCTGAAATTAATGGACTTAGAATTTGCCAGACGTTGTGGTTTCCCCTTGCAGCCTTTGCAGAACCCTATTCCTTTAAGGGGCATTGATGCTACACCGTTGGCTAAAAATAAACCTCAGTTTTGAACACAGCTGACCATGCGCATGGCGCCAGCCCATCAGGAAGATTGTCGTTTTCTGGTGTTGCATAATGATATTGTGCTGGGTTTTCCTTTGTTACAGGTACATAATCCGGTGTTAGATTGGAGATCTATGTCTGTGACTGGTTGGGGTTGTCAGGGGGTTCATGGTCACGTTCCTTTGATGTCAATTTCCTCTTTCCCTCTTCTGAAATTCCTGAGTTTTTGTCAGATTTCCAGGATGTATTCGATGAGCCCAAATCCAGTCCCCTTCCACCGCATAGGGCCTGTGATTGTGCTATTGACTTGATTCCAGATTGTAAGTTCCCTAAGGGCCGACTTTTCAACCTGTCTGTGCCAGAACATGCCGCCATGCGGAACTATATTAAGGAGTTTTTGGAGAAGGGGCATATTCGGCCATCTTCTTCACCATTGGGAGAAGGTTTTTTTTTTTAGTTGCCAAGAAGGATGGCTCCTTGAGACCCTGTATTGATTATCGCCTCTTGAATAAGATCACGGTCAAATTTCAATACCCTTTGCCTTTGCTTACTGATTTGTTTGCTATGATTAAGGGGGCTAGCTGGTTTACTAAGATTGACCTTCGAGGGGCATATAATCTTATTCGTATTAAGCAGGGTGACAAATGGAAAACTGCATTTAATATGCCCGAAGGCCATTTTGAATACCTTGTGATGCCATTCGGACTCTCTAATGCCCCATCTGTGTTCCAATCCTTCATGCATGATATCTTTCAGAGTTATCTTGATAAATTCATGGTTGTATATTTGGATGATATTTTGATTTTTTCCAATGATTGGGAGTCTCATGTGAAACAGGTCAGGATGGTATTTCAGATCCTCCGTAATAATGCTTTATTTGTGAAGGGGTCCAAGTGCCTCTTTGGAGTGCAGAAGGTTTCTTTTTTGGGTTTCATTTCTCCCTCATCTATAGAATTGGATCCGTTTAAGGTTCAGGCCATTCATGATTGTATTCAGCCCACATCTGTGAAGAGCCTTCAGAAATTCTTGGGCTTTGCTAATTTTTATCGTCGTTTCATTGCCAACTTCTCCAGTGTGGTTAAACCTCTGACTGATTTGACGAAGAAAGGCGCTGATGTGACTAATTGGTCCTCCGCGGCTGTTTCTGCCTTTCAGGAGCTTAAATGCCAATTTACTTCTGCCCCTGTGTTGCGTCAGCCAGATGTTTCTCTTCCATTTCAGGTTGAGGTTGACGCGACTGAGATTGGGGCAGGGGCCGTTTTGTCTCAGAGGAATTCTGATGGTTCCCTGATGAAACCATGTGCCTTCTTTTCTCGGAAGTTTTCGCCTGCGGAACGCAATTATGATGTCGGCAATCAGGAGTTGTTGGCCATGAAGTGGGCATTTGAGGAGTGGCGACATTGGCTTGAGGGGGCCAAGCACCGTATTGTGGTCCTGACCGATCATAAGAATCTGATTTACCACGAGTCTGCCAAACGGCTGAATCCTAGACAGGCTCGATGGTCCCTGTTTTTCTCCCATTTTGATTTTGTGGTCTCGTACATTCCTGGTACTAAGAATGTTAAGGCGGATGCCCTCTCTAGGAGTTTTTTTCCTGATTCCCCTGGGGTTCTTGAGCCGGTCGGCATTCTGAAGGAAGGGGTGATTCTTTCTGCCATCTCCCCTGATTTACGATGGGTTCTTCAGGAATTTCAGGCTAATAAACCTGACCGATGTCCAGTGGGGAAACTGTTTGTTCCTGATAGATGGACTAATAAAGTAATTTCATTGTTCTGTGTTGGCTGGCCATCCTGGGATTTTTGGTACCAGAGATTTGGTTGCTAGGTCCTTTTGGTGGCCTTCTTTGTCGCGGGATGTGCGTTCTTTTGTGCAGTCCTGTGGGATTTGTGCGCGGGCTAAGCCTTGCTGTTCCCACGCTAGTGGGTTGCTTCTGCCTTTGCCGGTCCCTGAGAGACCTTGGACACATATTTCTATGGATTTTATTTCAATGCTTCCGGTTTCCCAGAGGATGTCTGTTATCTGGGTGGTTTGTGACCGGTTTTCTAAGATGGTTCATTTGGTACCTTTGCCTAAATTGCCTTCCTCTTCTGATTTGGTTCTGTTGTTTTTCAGCATGTGGTTCGTTTGCATGGCATTCTGGAGAATATTGTGTCCGATAGAGGTTCCCAGTTTGTTTCTAGGTTTTGGTGGGCCTTTTGTGCTAGGCTGGGCATTGATTTGTCTTTTTCTTCCACATTTCATCCTCAGACAAATGGACAAACCGAACGAACTAATCAGACTTTGGAAACTTATTTGAGATGCTTTGTGTTTGCTGATCAGTAGAAATAGCTGGAAGAGCATAACCCAATAGAATAAAACATAACTTTTACTAATAATGTTAAAAAGTGGACAAAACAATACAAAAAGAAATAAATAAGTGCTCACGCCGAAAACTGTGCTCAGATAAAAATGGTTGGATCTCACCAATCATGGACAAAGGGTCCCCATGCCAATGATGAAGGTCCCTATGAGGTTCCAGTAGTTGTGGGCTAGAGAGATGGGGGGGGGGGCGGGGGACCTGTTCCCTAAACCCTTGTCGTGCCCCAGTAATAACTCCTGTCCTCACAAGGACAGGCCCAAATCAGTCCCACTATGGGCACCCTCCAAAAAGTGTTAGTTGCAGTAATAGATAGTGTCTGCTGATCAGGATGATTGGGTGGCTTTCTTGCCATTGGCCGAGTTTGCCCTTAATAATCGGGCTAGTTCTGCTACCTTGGTTTCGCCTTTTTTTGTAATTTTGGTTTTCATCCTCGTTTTTCTTCAGGGCAGGTTGAGCCTTCTGATTGTCCTGGTGTGGATTCTGTGGTTGACAGGCTGCAGCAGATTTGGGCTCATGTGGTGGACAATTTGGTGTTGTCTCAGGAGGTGGCTCAGCATTTTGCTAACCGTCGTCGGTGTGTTGGTTCCCGGCTTCGGGTTGGGGATTTGGTCTGATTGTCTTCCCGTCATGTTCCTATGAAGGTTTCTTCCCCTAAGTTCAAGCCTCGGTTTATTGGTCCTTATAGGATTTCTGAGATTATCAATCCAGTGTCTTTTCGTTTGGCCCTTCCGGCCTCTTTTTCCATCCATAATGTTTTCCATAGATCTTTGTTGCGGAAGTATGTGGTGCCCGTTGTTCCCTCTGTTGATCCTCCGACTCCGGTGTTGATTGATGGGCAGTTGGAGTGTGTGGTTGAGAAGATTTTGGATTCTCGTTTTTTGAGGTGGAAGCTTCAGTATCTGGTCAAATGGAAGGGTTATGGCCAGGAGGATAATTCTTGGGTTGTTGCCTCCGATGTTCATGCTGACGATTTGGTTCGTGCCTTTCATTTGGCTTGTCCTGATCGGCCGGGGGGTTCTGGTGAGGGTTCGGTGCCCCTCCTGTTTTGGCTGGCAATCAGGCAACACAGCGTGCAATAATCAGCGCACATACAGAGATCTGGCACTAACCAAAAACAATAGGACGAGCTCTGAGACGTGGAATCTCTGTAGACTGCAGTACCTGATCTATCCTCACACAACTATAAGCAGCAGTGGATTGCGCCTAACAACTACCTATGCAACTCGGCACTGCCTGAGGAGCTGACTAGCCTGAAGATAGAAATACAAGCCTGACTTACCTCAGAGAAATACCCCAAAGGAATAGGCAGCCCCCCACATATAATGACTGTTAGCAAGATGAAAAGACAAACGTAGGAATGAAATAGATTCAGCAAAGTGAGGCCCGATATTCTAGACAGAGCGAGGATAGCAAAGAGAACTATGCAGTCTACAAAAAACCCTAAAACGAAAACCACGCAAAGGGGCAAAAAGACCCACCGTGCCGAACTAACAGCACGGCGGTGCACCCCTCTGCTTCTCAGAGCTTCCAGCAAAAGACAATAGCAAGCTGGACAGAAAAAAAACAGAAAACAAACTAGAAGCACTTATCTAGCAGAGCAGCAGGCCCAAGGAAAGATGCAGTAGCTCAGATCCAACACTGGAACATTGACAAGGAGCAAGGAAGACAGACTCAGGTGGAGCTAAATAGCAAGGCAGCCAACGAGCTCACCAAAACACCTGAGGGAGGAAGCCCAGAGACTGCAATACCAGTTGTGACCACAGAAGTGAACTCAGCCACAGAATTCACAACACCCTCCTCAAGGGGGGGTACTGTTGTGAATTCTGCTCTTGGGCTCCCTTCGGTGGTTATGAGTGGTAGTGCTGCTGTCTGTGGATCGCAGCATTCATCAGGTGTGTTCAATTTGGACTCAGCTATTTAGTCCTGCTTGATCCTTTAGTCAGTGCCAGCTGTCCATTGTTTTTGGAGGATTCACTTCCCTTCTGGTCTCTCCTGTTTGCTGTGCTTTTCTACAAAGATAAGTCCTGGCTTTGTTTTTGCTGTTTACCTGCTGTGGGCCTTATAGTTCTGTGCATTTTCATGTTTTGTCTTGTCCAGCTTTGTCTGTGAAGGATTTTTTTGCAGCCAAGCTGTGTCTCTGGAGATGCAGATATACCCTCCATGTCTTTAGTCAGATGTGGTGATTTGTATTTTCTGTGGTGGATATTTTCTAGTGTTTTAATACTGACCACATAGTACTCTGTTCTATTCTTTCTTTCTAGCTAGTATGGCCTCCTATGCTAAATTCTGATTTCATGTCTGCGTATGTTATTTCCCTCTCCTCTCACAGTCAATATTTGTGGGGGGCTGTCTATCCTTTGGGGATTTTCTCTGAGGCAAGATAGGTTTCCTGTTTCTGTCTTTAGGGTAAGTTAGTTCTTAGGCTGTGTCGAGGGTTCTAGGGAGTGTTAGGTACCCCCCACGGCTACTTCTAGTTGCACTGCTAGGTTCAGGGTTTGCGGTCAGTACAGGTACCACCTTCTCCAGAGTACGTCTCATGCTGCTCCTAGGCCACCAGATCATAACAGCAGCCTCTGCGACCAGCGGTGACGTCATCCAGGTTACCTTCCGGTCACTGAGGCTGCATTCCCAGCTGTCTGCTTAGTCTTTACTGGTTATGAAAAAGGAGGGACCTTGAAAAAAATTATGTGGGTTCCCACCTATTTTTAATAACCAGCAAAGGCTATGCAGACAGATGTGGGCTGATATTAGTAGACTGGGAAGGTCTGTGGATGCTGGCCCTTTCCGAGCCTAATGAGACCAGCCCTCTGCCATCCCAGAAATGGTGCATACATTAGTCACAGCTGGCTGGCTGACACAGAGTTTACCATGAGAAGCACCAGCTGTGACCTGCGGTAAGTTTAATGATGTCATCGCTCATCACTGCCGCTGGTTCTCATTTGGTGTTCCAGTAGACATGGTGAGTGGTCATGATACTGTTGTCACTGATATGACTGGTGTCATTTTTGACAAATCACAGCTGTCATCAAACCTATGTAATACTCCTCTTTCCACCACACCAAGGCAATCGGGAGAAGCAAGGTAAAGAGCCAGAGTTGCTGGCTGTACTGTTTTTCCTAGCTGCCAGAGCATTTCATTCAGGTACATGTCAGACAGATGACACACGGATGTCATCCGTTTGTAATCAGTGTGCACATTTGTGGGACATATTGACAACCATGCTGCCGGAAAAGAAATGACAAGTCCACATGTGGTTCACACAGACATGTGCACAGTCCCGTAGATTTAAATGGATGTGTATGTGTATCTCCGGTATATGTGAAAACTGTCACCAACCATACTAGAGACACTGACCTGTGAAGGGGCCTTAGTCAGATTCAAACCCAGAGCACCAGTGCATACTTGTAAGTCACCATGATTTTAGGCCTCATTCAGACATTCGTGTTGCACATAGATGTTGCATCTTTTTTTTTCACAGATACAACACAAACTCATAATCTATGGGACTATTCACATGCTCGAGTTTTTGCATGGACCATATATCTGCGCAAAACTCACAAAGACGTGTCTGTTTTTTTCTCCTATCACAGATAAAAAGGGCCAACACAAGTCTAAGGGTTCGTAAAAATACGGTACAGCACATGGATGGAATCCATGCACTATCCATGTGCTGTCCATACTTGCCCTCTCTCTCTGTGTGCCTTGTATTGCTCATGCTTATTGTACTTTTATATATATAAAGTAGTCTACCTTTTCATGTTTGTTTTGGCACTTTCTCTAGTGTCATGGTGATATGTGATACAGTATTCATCAAGTCCTATTAATGTTGAATTTAAAACATTATTTTATTTTTTTCCACATTTTACTACATTTTTTATTACATTTTATTCTATTTTACCATTTTTTTGTGGACATTTCTGCTCTCCTGTTTGACCAGAAAGTAATAAAAAAAAATCAATGTGGATTTTAAAAAGAAGAGTTAGACAATGCACAAAATATGTTCATTTACAGGTTTGCCGACAAATATTTATTTAGGATTCTGTTTAGGGACAGAGTGAAATGAAAATAAATCTATTTGATGTGAAGCATCGATTTTGATAAATTGAATACATTACAAATCTAAATTTTAATAAACAATGCAAAAGCCATCGACCACCTACAGCAGAAAGTGAGTAAAATGACTGATGTGATAAAATATGACAGGTTTCTAGACAAAGACATAGAAGCCCTGAAACATTAATAATGGAATACATCTGCAGTGATGCCACACGGCGAACACCAAGATTGAGTTCCGGGAATTATTCATTTCGCTGCTTGGTTTGTACGTTACAGTTTGTCAGATCAAGTCACAGGAAGGAGCCAACTTTTTCTGGCTGGATTGTGGCTTTCATTAGCCAGTGGATACCGACTCTTCTCAGTTGCCGTTCCAGCGGCATTTAGGACATTTGCTGGATAATCCTCTTGTACAAATTGTAAGAGACATTTATGTCAAAAAATTGTAAGTCTTCCCATTTTCAATTAAGGAGATTTGCATTTCATATTTTACTATCATTAATCATTTTTTTTTCTTAGATTTCCCAGTGATCTACAGTAGATGGTGTGAAAGAATTTGCAGAGCTGGATTTTTCATTCAACTTTTTCTCTTGGGAACTTTTCTAACTTTGTTTCTTTGGTTTTGTTGTTGCAATTCTGAGGATCAGGACAAATAGGGCGTACAGCAATAAAATGTAGCAAATTCATAAGGAGGCACATGCCTCTGATTCCTTCATACAGAGCAATTATTTATATGTTGAAAAAAACAGCACCAGTTAAAGACCTTTTTAATCATGTTTTTAAAAGTTCAGATGTGTTGTTAAGAACATTTTTCATTCTTAACCCCTTTGGCATGTTAATGACCGGGCCAATTTTTACAATTCTGACCACTGTTCCATTATGAGATTATAACTCTGGAACGCTTTAACGGATCCCAAGGATTCTGACATTTCTCATGATGGATTGTACTTTAATAACGGTCATAAAATTTCTTTGATAAGACATGCGTTTATTTGTTAAAAAAAGGGAAATTTGGCAAAAATTTCCCAATTTTCCAACTTTGAATTTTCATGCCCTTAAATCACACAGACATGTCACACAAAATACTTATTAAGCAAAATTTTCCACATGTCTACTTTATATCAGCACAATTTTGTAACCAACATTTTTTTTGTTAGGGAGTTAAAAGGCTACTTTCACACTAGCGTCGGCGTTGGCCCGTCGCAGTGCGTCGGGCCGACGTAGCAACGCATCCTGTGACAACGCAGCACAACGGGGGCAGTGGATGCAGTTTTACAACGCATCCGCTGCCCCATTGTGAGTTGCGGGGAAGAGGAGGTGGAGTTCCGTCCGTGCATTCGCGGTCAGAAATGGCGGACACGACGCACAAAAAAAGTTGCAAGCAACGTTTTTTTGGTCTGACGGTCCGCCACAACACGACGCAATTGTCGCACGACGGTTTTGACGTGTGGCAATGCGTCGCTAATATTAGTCTATGGGAAAAAACGCATCCTGCAGACAACTTTACAGGATGCGTTTTTTCTCCAAAACGATGCATTGCGACGTGCATTGTACGACGCTAGTGTGAAAGTAACCTAAGGGTCAAAAAATTGACCAGTGATTTCTCATTTTTACAACACCATTTTTTTTTAGGGACCACGTCAAATTTGAAAAACTGCACTCCTCAAGGTGCGCAAAACCACATTCAGGACGTTTATTAACCCTTCTCGTACTTCACAGGAATTTTTGGAATGTTTAAAAAAAGAAATGAACATTTAACTTTTTTCACAAAAAAAACTAATTTAGATAAATTTTTTTATTGTCCCAAGGGTAACAGGAGAAATTGGACCCAAAAGTTATTGCTCAATTAATCCTGAGTACGCTGATACCCCATACGTGGGAGTAAACCACTATTTGGGCACACAGCAGAGCTCGGAAGGGAGGAACGCTATTTGACTTTTTCAGCGCAAAATTGGCTGGAATTGAGATCGGACGCCATGTCACATTTGGAGAGCCTCTGATGTGCCTCAACAGTGGAAAACCCCAACAAGTGACACCATTTTGGAAACTAGACCCCCAAAGGAACTTATCTAGAAGTGTGGAGAGAACTTTGAACCCCCAAGGGCTTCACAGAAGTTTATAATGTAGAGCCATAAAATTAAAAAATCATATTTTTTTCCGCAAAAATGATCTTTTCACCCTCAATTTTAATTTTCCTAAAGGTAACAAGAACCCGAAAGTTATTGTGCTATTTGTCCTGAGTATGCTGATATCCCATATATGGGGGTAAACCACTGTTTGGGCGCATGGCAGAGCACGGAAGGTAAGGAGTGCTGTTTGACTTTTTCAACACAAAATTGACTGGAATTGAGATCACACACCATGTCGCATTTGGAGAGCCCCTGATGTGCCTAAACAGTGGACACCCTCCACAAGTGACCCCATTTTGAAAACAAGACCCCCAAGGAATTTATCTAGATGTGTGGTGAGAACTTTGAACCGCCAGGTGTTTCACTAAAGTTTATAGCACCAGGGCGTGAAAATAAAAAAAAATCATATTTTTCAACAAATATGTTCTTTTAGTCCCCAATTTTTTTTATTTTCCCCATGGAAACAGGAGAAATTGGACCCCAAAAGTTGTTGTGCAATTTGTCCTAAGTATGCTGATTCCCCATATGTGGGGCTGTTTGGGCACATGGCAGAGCTCAGAAGGGAAGGAGCACCGTTTGACTTTTTCAACGCAGAATTGGCTGGAATTGAGATCAGATGCCAGGTTACGTTTGGAGAGACCCTGATGTGCCTAAACAGTGGAAACCCAAATTCTAGCTCTCCACCCAACACACCTCTAACCCTTATCCCAACCCAAACCCTAATCCCAACCGTAACCATAATCCTAGCTTTAGCACCAACCCTAACCAAAACCCTAACCCTAATGGGAAAATGGAAATAAATACTTTTTTTAATTTATTATTTTTCCGTATCTAAGTGGGTGATAAAGGGGGTTTGATTTACTATTTATAGCGAGTTTTTATGTTTGGCAGCTGTCACACAGTAGAAGATGCTTTTTATTCCGGGGTTAAAGTGCTGGGAGCACTCCTTGACCGCTCCTGGCACTTAGTGCCAGGTGTCAGCTGTGAGAATCAGCAGACACCCGGCCCTGATCGGACACACACCTCCCATGTGCACGGCCGATACGTAATGACGTACCATTCCATGGGGATTAAGTCCCAGGTCACATGGATGGAATAGAACGTTGCATGTCAGAAAGGGGTTAAAGATAAGCATTTGAGGAAATGACTGAAATGTCGCATATAAACAATGTTGCATTTTAAAATAAAACAATGAAAAATTCCCAAAAAAGCAGCTTGTATCACAATAAAAAATGCAGTGTTTTTCTAATAATTTGTGCAAAGACAAACATACGCATTAAAGATGGCTGAGCATCAGTATTGTCCGTCAGTCCAATGTTTTAGGGGGACCAGCAAAATATCTTGCCGGATTTCAGCAGACAATTCTTTTGTTCTGCAGGAACGCCACTGCCAGAGGAGTTTGGCAGCAGTTTTTCCAGGAGAGCATTCCTGTGTGTTGGGTAGTCAGAAGGCAGAGCCAAACATTCAACTCACAGACTACCTATAGGAGCAATAAGAAAAAAGTGACATCTAAATGTGTATCTCTGTGCTTATCTTGTTAAAGGTTTCAGGTATTGGGTCTTCTATTCTAGACTGACTGTTTCTGACATATCTGCTTGTCGAGCTGCAATTCCAGACTTCAGTTGGCCTTACCTTTAAAGTAATCTTATGAGTCTCCTACCTTCCTCGCCTGAGTTTCCTATCTTCCCCCTTTCTCATATTGAAAAGCTGGATTTCTCAGGAATCATTCACACATCTGATTTTCACGTATGAGTGCTATCTGGATTCTATTGGGCTGTGCATATATCCGAATATCAAAGACATATCCGATTTTGATCTGAGGGTCAGATGAAAATTTATCAATGCAAGTCAACGTTTACCTAAGCTACTACAATGTCCTATATTTCTATTTGGAGGTATTTGCAAATATTATCATTATTATCATTATTATTATTGCACTTACTACATATTGGGATAGGATCTTGGAGATGGAAATAACCCTTTAACGTGCAGTAAAGAAGCAATACGTGTAGCCTTTAGACATGGCCGTTTTTTCAGTCTGTAGCCATGAGGCACATAGGAGCTCCATATCTACAGGAGATGACGTTTGTTAACCCCTTTACCCCCAAGGGTGGTTTGCACGTTAATGACCGGGCCAATTTTTACAATTCTGACTACTGTCCCTTTATGAGGTTATAACTCTGGAACGCTTCAATGGATCCTGGTGATTCTGACATTGTTTTCTCATGACATATTGTACTTCATGACAATGGTAAAAATTATTTGATAGTACCTGCGTTTATTTGTGAAAAAAACGGAAATTTGGCGAAAATTATGAAAATTTCGCAATTTTCCAACTTTGAATTTTTATGCAATTAAATCACAGAGATATGTCACACAAAATACTTAATAAATAACATTTCCCACATGTCTACTTTACATCAGCACAATTTTGGAAACAAAATTTTTTTTTGTTAGGGAGTTATAAGGGTTAAAAGTTGACCAGCAATTTCTCATTTCTACAACACCATTTTATTTTAGGGACCACATCTCATTTGAAGTCATTTTGAGGGGTCTATATGATAGAAAATACCCAAGTGTGACACCATTCTAAAAACTACACCCCTCAAGGTGCTCAAAACCATATTCAAGAAGTTTATTAACCCTTCTGGTGCTTCACAGGAATTTTTTGAATGTTTAAATAAAAATGAACATTTAACTTTTTTTCACAAAAAATTTAATTCAGCTCCAATTTGTTTTATTTTACCAAGGGTAACAGGAGAAAATGGACCCCAAACATTGTTGTACAATTTGTCCTGAGTATGCCAATACCCCACATGTGGGGGTAAACCACTGTTTGGGCGCATGGCAGAGCTCGGAAGCGAAGGAGTGCCATTTGACTTTCAATGCAAAATTGACTGGAATTGAGATGGGACGCCATGTTTCGTTTGGAGAGCCCCTGATGTGGCTAAACATTGAAACCCCCCACAAGTGACACCATTTTGGAAAGTAGACCCCCTGAGGAACTTATCTAGAGGTGTGGTGAGCACTTTGACCCAACAAGTGCTTCACAGAAGTTTATAATGTAGAACCGTAAAAATAAAAAATCATATTTTTTCACAAAAATTATCTTTTTGCCCCCAATTTTTTATTTTCCCAAGGGTAAGAGAAGAAATTGGACCCCAAAAGTTGTTGTACAATTTGTCCTGAGTACGCTGATACCCCATATGTGGGGGTAAACCACTGTTTGGGTGGATGGGAGAGCTCGGAAGGGAAGGAGCGCCGTTTGACTTTTCAAAGCAAAATTGACAGGAATTGAGATGGGACGCCATGTTGCGTTTGAAGAGCCACTGATGTGCCTATACATTGAAACCCCCCACAAATGACACCATTTTGGAAAGTAGACCCCCTAAGGAACTTATCTAGAGGTGTGGTGAGCACTTTGACCCACCAAGTGCTTCACAGAAGTTTATAATGCAGAGCCGTAAAAATAAAACAAAATTTTTTTCCCACAAAAATTATTTTTTTAGCCCCCAGTTTTGTATTTTCCTGAGGGTAACAGGAGAAATTGGACCCCAAAATTTGTTGCCCAATTTGTCCTGAGTGCGATGATACACCATATGTGGGGGGAACCACTGTTTGGGCACATGGGAGGGCTCAGAAGGGAAGGAGTGCCATTTGAATGCAGACTTAGATGGAATGGTCTGCAGGTGTCACATTGCGTTTGCAGAGCCCCTAATGTACCTAAACAGTAGAAACCCCCCACAAGTGACACCATTTTGGAAAGTAGACCCCCTTAGGAACTTATCTAGATGTGTGCTGAGCGCTTTGACCCACCAAGGGCTTCACAGAAGTTTATAATGGAGAGCCGTAAAAATAAAACAAAAATTTTTTCCCACAAAAATTATTTTTTAGCCCCCAGTTTTGTATTTTCCCGAGGGTAACAGGAGAAATTCGACCCCACAATTTGTTGTCCAATTTGTCCTGAGTGCGCTGATACCCCATATGTGGGGGGAACCACTGTTTGGGCGCATGGGAGGGCTCGGAAGGGAAGGAGCTCCATTTGGAATGAGGACTTAGATGGAATGGTCTGCAGGTGTCACATTGCATTTGCAGAGCCCCTAATGTACCTAAACAGTAGAAACCTCCCACAAGTGACACCATTTTGGAAACTAGACCCCCTAAGGAACTCATCTAGATGTGTTGTGATAGCTTTGAACCCCCAAGTGTTTCACTACAGTTTGTAACGCAGAGCCGTGAAAATTAAAAAAAAAAATCTTTCCCCCCAAAATTATTTTTTAGCCCCCAGTTTTGTATTTTCCCGAGGATAAGAGGAGAAATTCGACCCCAAAAGTTGTTGTCCAATTTGACCTGAGTACGCTGATACCCCGTATGTTGGGGGAAACCACCGTTTGAGCGCATGGCAGAGCTCGGAAGGGAAGGAGCGCCATTTGGAATGCAGACTTAGATGGAATGGTCTGCAGACGTCACATTGCGTTTGCAGAACCCCTAATGTACCTAAACAGTAGAAACCCCCCACAAGTGACCCCATATTGGAAACCAGACCCCCCAGGGAACTAATCTAGATGTGTTGTGAGAACTTTGAACCCCCAAGTGTTTCACTACAGTTTATAACGCAGAGCCGTGAAAATAAAAAATCTTTTTTTTTCCCACAAAAAATATGTTTTAGCCCCGAGTTTTGTATTTTCCCAATGGTAACAGGAGAAATTGGACCCCAAAAGTTGTTGTCCTATTTGTCCTGAGTACGCTGATACACCATATGTTGGGGTAAACCCCTGTTTGGGCACACGGGAGAGCTCGGAAGGGAAGAAGCACTGTTTTACTTTTTCAACGCAGAATTGGCTGGAATTGAGATCGGACGCCATGTCGCGTTTGGAGAGCCCCTGATGTGCCTAAACAGTGGAAACCCCCCAATTATAACTGAAACCCTAATCCAAACACATCCCTAACCCTAATCCCAACAGTAACCCTAACCACACCTCTAACCCAGACACACCTCTAACCCTAATCCCAACCCTATTCCCAACCGTAAATGTAATCTAAACCCTAACTGTAACTTTAGCCCCAACCCAAACTGTAGCCCTAGCCCTAACCCTAACCCTAATCCTAACCCTAGCCCTAACCCTAGCCCTAACCCTAACCCTAACCCTAGCCCTAACCCTAGCCCTAACCCTAGCCCTAACCCTAGCCCTAACCCTAGCCCTAACCCTAACCCTAGCCCTAACCCTAGCCCTAACCCTAGCCCTAACCCTAGCCCTAGCCCTAACCCTAGCCCTAACTCTAACCCTAGCCCTAATGGGAAAATGGAAATAAATACATTTTTTAAATTTTTCCCTAACTAAGGGGGTGATGAAGGGGGGTTTGATTTACTTTTTTAGCGGGTTTTTTATCGGATTTTTATGATTGGCAGCCGTCACACACTGAAAGACGCTTTTTATTGCAAAAAATATTTTTTGCGTTACCACATTTTGAGAGCTATAATTTTTCTATATTTTGGTCCACAGAGTCATGTGAGGTCTTGTTTTTTGCGGGACGAGTTGATGTTTTTATTGGTAACATTTTCGGTCACGTGACATTTTTTGATCGCTTTTTATTCCGATTTTTGTGAGGCAGAATGACCAAAAACCAGCTATTCATGAATTTCTTTTGGGGGAGGCGTTTATACCGTTCCGCGTTTGGTAAAATTGATGAAGCAGTTTTATTCTTCGGGTCAGTACGATTACAGCGATACCTCATTTATATCATTTTTTTATGTTTTGGCGCTTTTATACGATAAAAACTATTTTATAGAAAAAATAATTATTTTTGCATCACTTTATTCTCAGGACTATAACTTTTTTATTTTTTTTGCTGATGATGCTGTATGGCGGCTCGTTTTTTGCGGGACAAGATGACGTTTTCAGCGGTACCATGGTTAGTTATATCTGTCTTTTTGATCGCGTGTTATTCCACTTTTTTGTTCGGCGGTATGATAATAAAGCGTTGTTTTTTGCCTCGTTTTTTTTTTTTTTCTTACGGTGTTTACTGAAGGGGTTAACTAGTGGGCCAGTTTTATAGGTCGGGCCGTTACGGACGCGTCGATACTAAATATGTGTACTTTTATTGTTTTTTTTTTTTTATTTAGATAAAGAAATGTATTTATGGGAATAATATTTTTTTTTTTTTTTCATTATTTTGGAATATTTATTTTTATTTTTTTTACACATTTGAAATTTTTTTTTTTTACTTTTTTACTTTGTCCCAGGGGGGGACATCACAGATCAGTGATCTGACAGTTTGCGCAGCGCTGCAGCCTTCACAGTGCCTGCTCTGAGCAGGCTCTGTGAAGCCACCTCCCTCCCTGCAGGACCCGGATCCGCGGCCATCTTGGATCCGGGGCTGGAGGGAGCAGGGAAGGAGGTGAGACCCTCGCAGCAACGCGATCACATCGCGTTGCTGCGGGGGGCTCAGGGAAGCCCGCAGGGAGCCCCCTCCCTGCGCGGTGCTTCCCTGTACCTCCGGCACATCGCGATCATCTTTGATCGCGGTGTGCCGGGGGTTAATGTGCCGGGGGCGGTCCGTGACCGCTCCTGGCACATAGTGCCGGATGTCAGCTGCGATAAACAGCTGACACCCGGCCGCGATCAGCGGCGCTCCCCCCGTGAGCGCTGCCGATCGCATATGACGTACTATTGCGTCCTTGGGAAGTAAAGCCCACCCCACATGGACGCAATAGTACGTCTAATGGCAGAAAGGGGTTAACAGAATTCACCTGAAGTTACTCGAAGTTTACTTGCTATGTTATGGAATAAATTGTCCAAAAGTAATCACCTGAGGGTCACATAGTTAAATTAGTTCCTACAAGGTATCACAAAGAAAATGATAAACCTTTCCTGTGATGCAACGCCCATGTGTAAATGTTTTCTAACCAGTCTCCATTTGCTCTCCTTGTCACTTATCGCTCCATTCAAATCAAGTTTTGCTACAACAGTGTAAAGGTACCTTCACACATAACGATATTGTTAACGATATCGTTGCTATTTGTGACGTAGCAACGATATCGTTAATGAAATCGTTATGTGTGACGGCGACCAACGATCAGGCCCTTGCTGGGAGATCGTTGGTCGCTGAATAAAGTCCAGAACTTTATTTCGTCGCTGGACTCCCTGGAGACATCGCTGGATCGGCGTGTGTGACACCGATCCAGCGATGTCTTCACTGGTAACCAGGGTAAACATCGGGTAACTAAGCGCAGGGCCGCGCTTAGTAACCCGATGTTTACCCTGGTTACCATGCTAAAAGTAAAAAAAAACAAACACTACATACTTACCTACCGCTGTCTGTCCTCCAGCGCTGTGCTCTGCACTCCTCCTGTACTGGCTGTGAGCCGGAAAGCAGAGCGGTGACGTCACCGCTCTGCTTTCCGGCTCCCAGACAGTACAGGAGGAGAGCAGAGAAGCAGAGCGCAGCGCTGGAGGACAGACGGCTGTAGGTAAGTATCTAGTGTTTGTTTTTTTTTACTTTTAGCATGGTAACCAGGGTAAACATTGGGTTACTAAGCGCGGCCCTGCGCTTAGTTACCCGATGTTTACCCTGGTTACGGGCATCGTTGGTCGTTGGAGAGCGGTCTGTGTGACAGCTCTCCAGCGACCAAACAGCGACGCTGCAGCGATCCGGATCGTTGTCGGTATCGCTGCAGCGTCGCTTAATGTGAAGGGGCCTTAAATTTGCCTGAATGTCTTCTTCATGACGTGATCTTCCACATTTCATTTACTCTCCAGACTCCATTAGCAAATTCAATCAAATTAAATTACTGATTTAATTTGCCTTGTCATTTTTTTCCCAATATTGAACTAACATTTATGCTTTTGGAAAAACTGAATATAATTTGATTTATGCTTCGCTGTTTCCTGTGTTTGATTGGAGTTGCTGCACGGAAGCTCCCATTGATGTCGGTACATTGCTGACAAAAAAAAGGAAACAGATCGTTGACTCTTCTGTGCTTATTGGAGAGCTAGGTTATTTGATGGGTAACACAGCAAAACATTTTAATAGAGTGCGTAGACGAAGCAAGGATAAACAAATGACGATTTTATTTCATTCCAAAATAAATGAGTTTTGTAAGCATTTCTCAGTGGGTTCAGATGATAAAGATGTTTGCATTTCATATGTTAACCAACAAACAAGCCTTAGCGAGTGCTGTGTGGTCTGCACACTGTGGGGGCTAACACAAGCATAACTATGAGAAATGCAGGGGTCTTAGTCATACCTGTAAGATAGTGTGTATGGAGACAAAAAGCCTCAATGCCACAAGAGA
The DNA here is from genome assembly GCF_032444005.1 of Ranitomeya imitator. Classification (NCBI taxonomy): domain Eukaryota; kingdom Metazoa; phylum Chordata; class Amphibia; order Anura; family Dendrobatidae; genus Ranitomeya; species Ranitomeya imitator. The sequence continues at coordinate 63,828,966 of NC_091282.1, forward strand.
ATTCAACAGTAGAGATAAGCAAATCAATTCTAAAAAAGGAGATTTCACTATAAATTTCCCCCCAAAAAAGCAGATTCTAATTTTTTTGAATCCTATGTGCATGAATGCATCAATGTTAGATTATCACAACTGGGAAGGGGTTTAAAAATAAGAAAATATTATATTCTTCTCTCCTAGGCTCTATCCATACCTGTCCCATCACTAAAGGTCCTATGAAAGATGCTTTTTGACCTTCCTCTTATTCCAGGACTTCAGTTGCTTTTGCTGATTAGATCCCACGTGATTATGTTTGGCACGGCTCACATCAGTGATGTCAATGACAATAAAAGTGCCCAACATGTGCCCAGTATGAGTTAGGGTACCGTCACACAGTGGCATTTTGATCGCTACGACGGCACGATTCGTGACGTTCCAGCGATATACTTACGATCTCGCTGTGTCTGACACGCTCCTGCAATCAGGGACCCCGCTGAGAATCGTACGTCGTAGCAGATCGTTTGAAACTTTCTTTCGTCGTCTAGTGTCCCGCTGTGGCGGCATGATCGCATGGTGTAACAAAGGTGTGCACGATATGGTATACGATGTGCGCATAGTAACCAACAGCTTCTACATCGCAAATACGTCGTGAAGTTATCGCCCCAGCGTCATGCATTGCGAAGTGTGACCGCAGTCTACGATGCTGGAGCGATATTGGAGCGATGCTGGAGCGTCACGGATCGTGCCGTCGTAGCGACCAAAGTGCCAATGTGAGACGGTACCCTTTGTCAGGGGAACACCGGAAGACACGAAACAGAAAAACGTTTGAAGAGCACTGATTTGAGGATGGGGAGTTGCGGCAATGTGACAGGTAAGGGGAGGAATAAGGAGTAGAGATGACCAAACTTGTAGTGCAAAAAAAGGTATGGAAGACAATTTTAGTGTTCATAGTTCTGAGAGAAATGTGTTGTAGAGAGAGAGAAAGAGTGAGACCCCTAGCCCTTACTGTACTGTTACTGTTTTATAGGCCATTTACAGCATCAAAGTTAGGGTCCATATTGACTTCTATGGGGTTTGGGATCAAATTCAGGTAATGTTCTGGTACTCGAACTGAACTTGGGACAAACCCGATGAACCTGAACATCCAGCGGGCCGCTCACCCCTACTAAAGAGTGGTATGATAGTTTTAATTTAGATTAGATTGAATTTGCTCTGGATTTATTCAATGAAAAATGAATCTCTTTCTGCAGATTGATAAAATCTGCACAAATTGAATTTTAGGAGATTTGTTCTATAACAGACACCATAATATAGATGGCACTTAGCAGTTTTGGATCCTTTCAGAGTTTTTGCATAGGGGCTTGTGAGTTTTAAGTTACACTTCTGGAGATAGGAGTTGTGACAGCAAACGGAAAAGCAAAGACTTGTGTCTGGTTGATTATTCTATCTCTTTGGCTGCTTTATACTTAAAGCCAATGACTATATACAGTATATATATATATATATATATATATATACAGTCATGGCCAAAAGTATTGACACCCCTGCAATTCTGTCAGATAATACTCAGTTTCTTCCTGAAAATGATTGCAAACACAAATTCTTTGTTATTATTATCTTCATTTAATTTGTCTTAAATGAAAACACACAAAAAGAATTGTCCTAAAGCCAAATTGGATATAATTCCACACCAAGCATAAAAAAGGGGGTGGACAAAAGTATTGGCACTGTTCGAAAAATCATGTGATGCTTTTCTAATTTGTGTAATTAACAGCACCTGTAACTTACCTGTGGCACCTAACAGGTGTTGGCAATAACTAAATCACACTTGCAGCCAGTTGACATGGATTAAAGTTGACTCAACCTCTCTCTTGTGTCCTTGTGTGTACCACATTGAGCATGGAGAAAAGAAAGAAGACCAAAGAACTGTCTGAGGACTTGAGAAACCAAATTGTGAGGAAGCATGAGCAATCTCAAGGCTACATGTCCATCTCCAAAGACCTGAATGTTCCTGTGTCTACCGTGCGCAGTGTCATCAAGAAGTTTAAAGCCCATGGCACTGTGGCTAACCTCCCAAGATGTGGACGGAAAAGAAAAATTGGCAAGAGATTTCAGCGCAAGATTGTGCGGATGTTGGATAAAGAACCTCGACTAACATCCAAACAAGTTCAAGCTGCCCTGCAGTCCGAGGGTACAACAGTGTCAACCCGTACTATCCGTCGGCGTCTGAATGAAAAGAGACTGTATGGTAGGAGACCCAGGAAGACCCCACTTCTTACCCCGAGACATAAAAAAGCCAGGCTGGAGTTTGCCAAAACTTACCTGAAAAAGCCTAAAACGTTTTGGAAGAATGTTCTCTGGTCAGATGAGACAAAAGTAGAGATTTTTGGGCAAGGGCATCAACATAGAGTTTACAGAAGAAAAAAAGAGGCATTCAAAGAAAAGAACACTGTCCCTACAGTCAAACATGGCGAAGGTTCCCTGATGTTTTGGGGTTGCTTTGCTGCCTCTGGCATTGGACTGCTTGACCGTGTGCATGGCATTATGAAGTCTGAAGACTACCAACAAATTTTGCAGCATAATGTTGGGCCCATTGTGAGAAAGCTGGGTCTCCCTCAGAGGCCATGGGTCTTCCAGCAGGACAATGACCCAAAACACACTTCAAAAAGCACTAGAAAATGGTTTGAGAGAAAGCACTGGAGACTTCTAAGGTGGCCAGCAATGAGTCCAGACCTGAATCCCATAGAACACCTGTGGAGAGATCTAAAAATGGCAGTTTGGAGAAGGCACCCTTCAAATATCAGGGACCTGGAGCAGTTTGACAAAGAAGAATGGTCTAAAATTCCAGCAGAGCATTGTAAGAAACTCATTGATGGTTACCGGAAGCGGTTGGTCGCAGTTATTTTGGCTAAAGGTTGTGCAACCAAATATTAGGCTGAGGGTGCCAATACTTTTGTCTGGCCCATTTTTGGAGTTTTGTGTGAAATGATCAATGTTTTGCTTTTTGCTTCATTCTCTTTTGTGTTTTTTCATTTAAGACAAATTAAATGAAGATAATAATACCAAATAATTTGTGTTTGCAATCATTTTCAGGAAGAAACTGAGTATTATCTGATAGAATTGCAGGGGTGTCAATACTTTTGGCCATGATTGTATATATATATATACACATAGATATAGACACTACTGTTCAAAAGTTTAGGGTCACTTAGAAATTTCCTTATTTTTCAAAGAAAAAGCAGTCAGAGGCTCGTTGTCCTCTCCAACAGCTAAAGCAGTCAGAGGCTCGTTGTCCTCTCCAACAGCTGCAGGAACCTTTCCTTGCAACCAGAAAAAATGTAAAACCTGTCCATTTATGATGACCACGGACAAGATAAAGATCCCCAATTCACATCAGGACTACAAGATGCCAGGAACTTTCAGCTGCGTCACTTCTAATGTGGAGTACCTAATTATATGTACTAGATGTCAAACTTGGGGTCTGTATGTAGGGGAGACAAGGCAGAAACTGAGAAAAAAAGATGAACTCTCATCGCCATACAATAAGAGAAAAAAGAATGTATCTACCCGTGGCAATACATTTTTGTCTCCCCGATCATAGCATTATGGACAAGAAATTACTTGTATTAAAAGGTAACTTAAAATCTCAGCGAGACAGAAGGATCTGGGATTATAAGCTGATGATGGCCTTTGACACTCTCAGTGCAGGAATAAATGTTTCGCATGGATTTATGTCTTTTTACATCTAAGGAATTTGCTCCTCAAACCATGTGGGTTCACCATAACATAGAACCAGACCCTAATCAGAGGACAATAAAACATTCACAATCCTTATCTATGAACTGCTCCAATATTTATGGACATAACTGTATATCACTCACATACTGGTAATTCTGCTTAATGTCACCTGTCTTATCTATGGAATTTTCTTTGCTGTTTTGTGCATAAATATGTGATTCTTCAGAATTTGCATTAGTCTATGCCTGATGAAGAAACCTGAGTTGTCTCGAAAGCTTGCAATTTGTTACCTTCTTTTCAGTTAGCCATTAAAAGGTATCAACCACTGAAGACTCTCAATTCTAAATATTTTTCTATTCACTGGCTAACACGGTATCAAGATACACATCTTAATACTTGGATGCTCGTTTCAAGCAACTAGTATAATGGGAGTCAATGGGAAATCAGAGCAATTATTCCATAAGACCCTACAAGGAGGTCTGGAGGGCACTGAAAATGTTGACATGGATTACTGCCAGCTGACGGAATAGTACGTCAGCTGGCAGATCCCCCGCTTTGAGGTGGGCTCCATCGGTGAGCCCACCTCAAAGCTGCGACATGTCAGCTGTTTTGTACAGCTGACATGTGCGCGCAATGAGCGCGAGTGGAATCGCGATCTGCTCGCGCCCATTAACTAGCTAAATGCCGCCGTCAAGCGCTGACGGCGGCATTTAACTAGCGCTCCCGGCCGCGCGGCCGTGGGTGCTCGCACCACTGACCCCGTCACATGATCGGGGGTCAGCGGTGCATTGCCATAACAACCAGAGGTCTCCTTGAGACCTCTATGGTTGTTGATGGCCGATTGCTTTGATCGCCACCCTGTGGTCGGCGTTCAAAGTACACCTGCCTTTCTGCTACATACAGGTGATCTGTACTTCACCTCTATGTAGCAGAGCCGATCATGTAGTGCATGCTTCTAGCCTCCTATGGATGCTATTGAAGCATGCCAAAGTTTAAAAAAAAGTGTTTAAAAATATAAAAAAATAAAAAATATGTAAAAGTTCAAATCACCCCCTTTCGCCCCAATCAAAATAAATCAATAAAAAAAATCAAAAATACACATATTTGGTATTGCTGCGTTCAGAATCACCCAATCTATCAATAAAAACAAAGGATTAACCTGATCGCTAAATGGCATAGCAAAAAAAAAATCAAAACGCGAAAATTACGTTTTTTTGGTCGCCGCAACATTGCATTAAAATGCAATAACGGGCAATCAAAAGAACTTATCTGCACCAAAATGGTATCATTAAAAATGTCAGCTCGGCACGCAAAAAATAAGCCCTCACCTGACCCCAGATCACGAAAATTGGAGACGCTACTGGTATCAGAAAATCGCACAATTTTTTTTTTTTTTAGCAAACTTTGGAATTTTTTCACCACTTAAATAAAAAATAACCTAGACATGTTAGGTGTCTATGAACTCGTAATGACCTGGAGAATCATAATGTCAGGTCAGTTTTAGCATTTGGTGAACCTAGCAAAAAAGCTAAACAAAAAACAAGTGTGATATTGCACTTTTTTGCAATTTCATCACACTTGGAATTTTTTTCCTGTTTTCTGTTACATGGCATGATAAAACCAATGATGTCGTTCAAAAGTACATCTTGTTCCGCAAAAAATAAGCCCTCACATGGTCATATTGACGGAAAAATAAAAAAGTTAAGGCTCTGGGAAGGAGGGGAGCGAAAAACGAAAACGAAAAAACAGACAAAGCTCCGGGGGTGAAGGGGTTAAAAAAAGTGCTGAATGGATAGATTACAGCATGGGGAGAACCCCTGGAATCCTCTCTTACTACCAGATCACTGCTGAGAACAATGCTGTCACACTTTTACTCCACTTTTACCCCTTAATCCCATATGACGTACTATCCCGTCGAGTTGACCTGGGACTTAATTCCCAGGGACGTGATAGTACGTCATATGCGATCGGCCGCACTCACTGGGGGAGCGCAGACGATCGTGGCCGGGTGTCAGCTGACTATCGCAGCTGACATCCGGCACTAGGTGCCAGGAGTGGTCACGGACCCCTCCTGTCACATTAACCCCCGGAACACTGCGATCAAACATGATCACAGTGTTCCAGCAGCATAGGGAAACATCCTCCTCCTCCCTGCAGGCCCCGGATCCAATATGGCTGCAGGACTGCTTCCGGGTCCTGCAGGGAGGTGGCTTGCAAGTACCTGCTCAGAGCAAGCGCTTGCAAGCGTCCCTGCAGTGCCTGTCAGATCGCTGATCTGACACAGTGCTCTGCAAAGTGTCAGATCAACGATCTGACCCTATAACATGATGCCCTCCCCCCCCAGGATATGTTATAATGTAAAAAAATATATATTCACAAATGTAAAAAAAAAAAAAAAATCCTAAATAAAGAAAAAAAAATATTGTTCCCATAAATACACACATTTAGTATCGCCGCGTCCGTAATGACCCAACCTATAAAACTGTCCCACTAGTTAACCCCTTCAATAATCACCGAAAAAAAAAAAAGAGGCAAAAAACAACGCTTTATTATCATACCGCCAAACAAAAAGTGGAATAACACGCAATCAAAAATACGGATGTAAATAACCATTGTACCGCTGAAAACGTCATCTTGTCCCGCAAAAAACGAGCTACCATACAGCATCATCAACAAAAAAAATAAAATAGTTACAGTCCTCAGAATAAAGCGATGCAAAAATAATTATTTTTTCTATAAAATAGTTTTTATCATATAAAAGCGCCAAAACATAAGAAATATATAAATGGGGTATCGCTGTAATCATACTGACCCGAAAAATAAAACTGCTTTATCAATTTTACCAAATGTGGAACGGTATAAGTGCCCCCAAAAAAGAAATTCATGAATAGCTGTTTTTTTGTCATTCTGCCTCACAAAAATCGGAATAAAAGCGATCAAAAAATGTCACATGCCCGAAAATGGTACCAATAAAAACGTCAACTCGTTCCTCAAAAAACAAGACCTCACATGACTCTGTGGACTAAAATATGGAAAAATTATAGCTCTCAAAATATGGAGACGCAAAAACAAATTTTTGCAATAAAAAGCGTCTTTTAGTGTGTGACTGCTGCCAAATCACAAAAATCTGTTAAAAAACCCGCTGTAAATAGTAAATCAAACCCCTCTTCATGACCCCCTTATTTAGGGAAAAATAATAAAATACAAAAATGTATTTACTTCCTTTTTCCCGTTAGGGTTGGGGCTAGGGTTAGGGTTGGGTTAGGGCTACAATTAGGGTTGGGGCTAAAGTTAGACTTAGGGTTGGGGCTAAAGTTAGGGTTAGGGTTGGGGCTAAAGTTAGGGTTAAGGTGTGGATTACATTTACAGATGGGATTAGGGTTAGGAGTGTGTTGGAGTAAAGGGTGTGGTTAGGGTTGGGATTATGGTTAGGGTCTGTTGGGATTAGGGGTGTGTGTGGGTTGGGGTGTGGTTGGGGTTAGGGTTAGGGGCATGTTCGGGTTAGTGGTGTGGTTAGGGTTATGGGTAGAGTTGGGATTAGGGTTAAGGGTGTGTTTGGGTTAGGGTTTCAGTTAGAATTGGGGGCTTCCACTGTTTAGGCACATCAAGGGCTCTCCAAATGCGACATGGCGCCCAATCTCAATTCCAGCCAATTCTGCGTTGAAAAAGTAAAACAGTGCTACATCCCTTCTGAGCTCTCCCGTGCGCCCAAACAGGGGTTTACCCTAACATATGGGGTATCAGCGTACTCAGGACAAATTGGACAACAACTTTTTGGAGACAAAAAGAGAAATGATCCAGCTGGAGGAGGAGGCAGGTAGATCATGAGTAAGACTTCATAGTTGAAACGCATTGATCCTCCTCACTGGTGTGCCAGGTGTTTGCTATGTAAAGATTTTTCTTGTTGAAGAACTTTTTATCGCTTTAGTTGTCTAATAAAGTCTCACAAAGTCTGAACTGCCTCCACCTCCAGCTGGATCATTTCTCTTTTTGTCTTCATTTGCTGTGGGCGCTCACCCCGAACCGTGCTGGGCGTTGGTAGGTCTGGGGATTTCGTCTAAGACCGGTAAGCTGACTACATTCCTTTTTTCTTTAGTTTAACAACTTTTTGGGTCCAATTTCTCTTGTTACCCTTGAAAAAATGAAAATTTGGGGGGCTAAAAAAACATTTTTGTGGGAAAAAAATATTTTTTATTTTCACGGCTCTGCGTTATAAACAGTAGCAAAACACTTGGGAGTTCAAAGATCTCACAACACATCTAGATAAGTTCCTTGGGGGATCTACTTTCCAATATGGGGTCACTTGTGGGGGGTTTCTACTGTTTGGGTACATCAGGGGCTCTGCAAATGCAACGTGATGCCTACAGACCAATCCATCTAAGTCTGCATTCCAAAAGGCGCTCCTTCCCTTCCGAGCTCTGCCATGCGCTCAAACGGTGTCTCCCCCCACATATGGGGTATCAGCGTACTCAGGACATATTGGACAACAACTTTTTTGGTCCAATTTCTCTTGTTACCCTTGGGAAAATAAAAATTTGGGGGGCTAAAAACCATTTTTGTGGAAAAAAAATGATTTTTATTTTTCACTGCTCTGCGTTATTAACTGTAGTGGAACACTTAGGGGTTCAAAGTTCTCACAACACATCTAGATAAGTTCCTTAGGGGGTCTACTTTCCAAAATGGTGTCACTTGTGGGGGGTTTCAATGTTTAGGCACATCAGGGTCTCTCCAAATGCAACATGGCGTCCCATCTCAATTCCAGTCAATTTTGCATTGATAAGTCAAACGGCGCTCCTTCCCTTCCAAGCTCTGCCATGCACCCAAACAGTGGTTTAGCCCCACATATGGGGTATCAGCGTACTCAGAACAAATTGCACAACAACGTTTGTGGTCCAATTTCTTCTCTTACAATTTGGAAAATAAAAAATTGGGGACAAAAATATCATTTTTGTGAAAAAATATTATTTTTTACTTTTACGGCTCCGATTTATAAACTTCTGTGAAGCATTTGGTAGGTCAAAGTGCTCACCACACATCCAGATAAATTCCTTAGGGGGTCTATTTTCCAAAATGGTGCCACTTGTGGGGGGTTTCAATGTTTAGGCACATCAGGGGCTCCCCAAACGCAACATCTCAATTCCAGTCAATTTTGCATTGAAAAGTCAAACAGCACTCCTTCCCTTCCGAGCTCTGTCATGCGCCCAAACAGTGCTTTACCCCCACATATGGGGTATCGGCGTACTCAGGACAAATTGTGCAACAACTTTTGGGGTCCAATTTCTCCTGATACCTCTGGTAAAATAAAACAAATTGGAGCTGAATTAAACTTTTTGTGAAAAAAAGTTAAATGTTATTTTTTTTTAAACATTTCAAAAATTCCTGTGAAACACCTGAAGGGTTAATAAACTTCTTGAGTGTGGTTTTGAGCACTTTCAGGGGTGCAGTTTTCAGAATGGTGTCACACTTCGTTATTTTCTATCACATAGACCCCTGAAAATGGCTTCAAATGTGATGTGGTCCCTAAAAAAATGGTGTTGTAAAAATGAGAAATTGCTGGTCAACTTTTAACCCTAATAACTCCCTAACAAAAAAAAATTGGTTCCAAAATTGTGCTGATGTAAAGTAGACATGTGGGAAATGTTAGTTATTAATTATTTTGTGTGACATATCTCTGTGATTTAAGGGTATAAAGATTCAAAGTTGGAAAATTGCAAAATTTTCAAAATTTTCATCAAATTTCCATTTTTTTTTTACAAATAAACACAGGTAATAGCAAATAAATGTTACAACTATCATTAAGTACAATATGTCACGAGAAAACTTTGTCAGAATCATCAGGATCGTTCCAGAGTTATAACCTCATAAAGGGACAGTGGTCAGAATTGTAAACATTGGCCTGGTCATTAACGTGCAAACCACCCTTGGGGGTTAAGGGGTTAAGGACTGACAATAAAACATTCAAAATTGAAGAAAAATTTTAGTTTACAGGTAAAAAAATGTTAAGAAACATTCTTTCCTGTTTAATGACTTGTATGGAAATGTCAGTGTAATTTATTAAGGAAGCAAGAATTGCGAAAAAATGTGATGGAAGAGGCATTCAGATACACCCTGTATATGACCTAAAGGAAGACCTCATACACATTTTTTTTTCAAATTGTCATGTAGTGGTACTCCAAGATTCTTTAAGTATATTCACTAAGTGCAAAACCTGCCAATAATTACAAGGAGGGTCATCCATACATCCTTGAAGGCACCATCTACATAGCCTCATTCAGACATTCATAACAAACTGTAATTGTGGTACTCCAACACTCATAAATAGAGATTAGCGAATATTTCAATATTTAGTATGGCTCATGATCGCCAAATTTGCAAAACTCACTGATTTAATTGCCTAATATAGCCGAACATACACAGGACAAAAGAGGGTGTTTCCCACGCTGTTTGACAGTGTGGGAAACACCGGCATAGCACTTTGGATCAGCAGTAAGTTTAGTGCCTGTAGATTATTACCACTGTCAGAGCCCTGCGGGGTCACGCTGTCAGATGTCGGCGTGACCCCGAAGAGATGCATTGATCCACAGTAAAAAGCTTATCACAGATCAGCAGGCACCAGCTGATGAAAGACTACTACTTCTCCCATCAGGCTATGTCTGCTGTCACTGGTAACAGTGATAGCAGGAGCCGCAGATGGGAGAAATAGTCTCTAGTCTGCCGGCACCTGTGCTCAAAGTAAAAAAAAAAGAAGTACATTATTTATATACATATTCAAATAAAAATAGAGTGTTATATACTGCCTGTACTTAACACAAATCATGCAATGCTGTAAGGATGAGTAATTGAATCCAATTTTTTCAATGCTTTTTTGCAGTGTTATAAATCACCCTAATTTCACAGAAAGCACATTATACTCTATGGATGAATACTTAAATCCAGAAACATTTTTCATCGTTTTAATTCAGTTTTATATACCACTTAAAAGGACTCTGTAACCTGAATTTGGAGGGAACAATTTTCAGCCATAGGGGTGGGGTTTTCGGATGTTTGATTCACCCTTTCCTTACCCACTGGCTGCATGCTGGCTGCAATATTGGATTGAAGTTCATTCTCTGTCCTCCATAGTACATGCCTGCACAAGGGTGGAAAGGAAAGGGTGAATCAAACACCCGAAAACCCCACCCCTATGGCTGAAAATTGTTCCCTCCAAATTCAGGTGACAGAGTCCCTTTAAATGTAACAGAAAGCACCCAACATTTTATGGATGACAAATTTAATCTGGATACATTTTTCAACACTTTTTTGAGTTTTATATACCACCAAACTTTTACAAAAAGCATCTAATACTGTATGAATGACTAACTGAATCCATACAAAATTTTCAATGCTCTTTTTGAAGTATTATATGCCACAGAAATGTCACAGAAAGCACCGAGTACTCTATGCATGACAAATTGAATCTAGATGAATCAATGTTTTCAACACTCTTTTGGATTGTTAAATGCCATAGGGATGTCACAGAAAGAACTTTATACCCTATAGATAACTAATTTAATCCAGACAAATTTTCAAAGCTTTTTTGGAGTGTTATAGATCACCCTAATTTCACAAAAAGCACCTAATGCTCTATGGATGACTAACTGAATCTAGGCAAATTTTTCAATGCTTTTTTTCAGTGTTATATACCACCAAAATTTAACACGAAGCATGTAATGCTGTATGGATGAGTTATTGAATCCAGACAATTGTTTCAACATTTTATTAGAGTTTTATATACCAACCTAATGTCACATAAAGCAGCTAATTCTCTATGGATGAATAATTAAACCCAGAAAAAAATTTCAACACTTTTTTGTATTCTTACATAGCACCAAAATGTAACAGAAAGTACTTAATATTCTTTGGATAAATAATTGAATCCAGACAAGTTTTTCAACGCTTTTTTGGAGTTTTATACACCACTAAAAATTTTACAAAAAGCACTTCATAGTGTATGGATGACTAATTGAATCCAGCAAAAAATTCAATGCTCTTTTAGATTTTTATGTATTACCAAAATGTACTACAGAGCAGGTAATACTGTAGGGATGAGTAATTGAATCCAGAAAATAGTTTCAACCCGTGTTTGAAGTGTGATATACCACATTAATGTATGACAAAGTATGCAATACTGTATGGATGAAAATAAAGTCAATATAATCACCCCCCCCTAAGAAAAAATGTGGCCATGTTCAGTAGATGTATATTTAGCTATGAACTGCAAATACTAAGCCCTGCCTAGAGACTGCATTCTGCCACTCTCTGCTCCTGAAACTGACCCTCTCTAGGCTAAATGCAGAATGTATCTGATACAAAAAGTAAAACACAGATTTAGCCTTTACAAGTGCTCTTAGTATGACAGTTCAGAATCAGCACCAGTACCAATGCTAGTGTACTCTGATTCATTCAACTGTGCACACAGCCCTGGACAAGCACTCTCTCCCTCCAATAAGAACTGTCCCTAAGTTAAGCACTGGTGTCCGTGAGACAAGCATGGTGGTGTCTGTTATTTTACAACTGCTGATAATATCATATGGCCAGCCAATCACAGTAATGCACCTACCAAGATGGCTATGGCATTACAGTTACTCACAGGCAATACGCACATGCTCTTTGCCAGTGAAGCACAAGCCAATCATGCGGCGCGAGGATTCGAGTTTCAAATTCAAACACCGGCAAATGCTTGTTGAGTACCGAGCATATCCGAGCACCACAATACTTGAGTGATGTCCAAGTATCATTGAGGACATTTGCTCAATCCTAGTTTCTACCTATCTAATTAGGCAATAAAGATGGCGCATCTAGAACAAATGGGTTCGACTTCCAGTTTTGTCATGTTTTCTAATCATTTGTTACATTTCCTACAGACATCAACTGGAGATAATAAAAAGTTGACCAACATAATCAATGATAACGAGATTTGTGAGATAATATTAAATATTATGAATAGAGCACTAGGCAATAACATGATGAGCAAAACTCACATATCTCCTGCTGGAAGCCCTCTGTATTACCTGATTAGCTCTGGTTGAGAGTTGTACAATAGTTTTGCCACATCAGGAAAGACACAGGCTTGTGAATAACTATATAGACCTTGTTGTGGCAAAAACAATATTCTTGAATTTATTTTTCACAAATGTAACGTTTTTATATTAAATTCATAGCATTCTTATAGATATTTGTTACACTTGCCAGTAATTTATACATAGCAGATCTGTAAGAAAAATAATCTTGGCATGGAATTATTTGAACGCTTTGCTTCCAGTGGAAAATACAGTGATTCATAAGTATCTGTAACAAAGGACACCTTGTGCCACTTAAAAGATGTGTCCTACTGTAACTTTCTTCTTTGCAGAGATGTCTTCAGATGGTTGACATGAGATGGTTAGCTAGCTTTTAAAAAAAAAAAGCATTTGCGGAGGCTGTATACTACAGTTAACATTGGACATATGAGTTTTTTAGTTGCCTTCTATAGAGCTGAGCGAATTTGTTTGGGTTCCCTCTTATTCGGCAAACTATAGTGCTTACCAAATAAGCTGCAAAGGGAAGCCGGCTTCCTGGATTGCGCCAGCTGATCAGCTGATCGGCGCTGCAACTGCATGAGTCGCAGCTGTGTCACAGTGACAACATATGCATGGTGAGCCTGTTTGTGGGGCTCTCCATGAATGTGCTGTGACTGTTACACAGCCGCAACACATGAAGCTGTGGCGCCGATCAGCTGATCGGCCGACATGATCCATGAAGCCCCATGATGCCAAGTTCCCTCTGCAGCTTATTCGGCAAGCGCTTTAGCTTGCCAAACAAGAGGGGACTCAAACAAATTAGCTCAACTCTAGTCTTCTATCTCCAAAAAATATATTACTTAGCAGAGATATGCAAATCTGACTAAATTCAAAATCGCTAAGTTGAGTAAATTTTACTGTGAAATTCGATTTCTAGCAAAGTTGTTTACTGCAAACTGAATGTCCATTACTATGTTCTGGGGTCTCTCTGGACCCCAGAATATAATAAACACTAGATGGTGGCCCGATTCTAATGCATCGGGTATTCTAGAATATGTATGTATATAGCAGCCACATACTATATAGCACAGGCCACGTAGTATATAGGAGCCATGTAGTATATAGCATACAAATAGTACGTTGCCTGTGCTATATAGTATGTGGCTGCTATATACATACATACATATTGTAGAATACCCAATGCGTTGTATATAACGCAGTCCACGCAGTATCTTACACAGGCCACGTAGTATACAGCAGCCATGTAGTATATAACACTGTCTACGTAGTATATAGCAGCCATGTAGTATATAGTACTGCCCACGCAGTATATAGTAGCCATGTAGTATATAGTACTGCCTACGTAGTATATAGCAGCCATGTAGTATATAGTACTGTCCACATAGTATATAGCAGCCATGTAGTATATAGTACTGCCCACGTAGTAGATAGCAGCCATGTAGTATACAGTACTGTCCACGTAGTATATAGCAGCCATGTAGTATACAGTACTGCCCACGTAGTATGTAGCAGCCATGTAGTATATAGTACTGTCCACGTAGTATATAGCAGCCATGTAGTATATAGTACTGCCCACGTAGTATATAGCAGCCATGTAGTATACAGTACTGCCCACGTAGTATGTAGCAGCCATGTAGTATATAGTACTGCCCACGTAGTATATAGCAGCCATGTAGCCCACACAGTATTTAGCAGTTTGGGCACATATCCGTTAAAAAAAAGAATTAAAATAAAAAATAGTTACATACTCACGCCCTGGGATCCAACGGCGCTGTGGCGATGGGCGCGTGGCTGCCGCCATCTTCCATTCCCAGGATGCATTGTGAAATTACCCAGAAGACTTAGCGGCTCGGCGGGCTACGGAGGGTGAGTATAGCAGGTTTTTTTATTATTTTTAACATTACTTTTTTTACTATTGATGCCGCATAGGCAGCATCAATAGTAAAAAGTTGGGGACACACATGGTTAATAGCGGCGGTAACGGAGTGCGTTACCTGCGGCATAACGCAGTCCATTACCGCCGGCATTAACCCTGTGTGAGTGGTGACCGGAGGGGAGTATGCGGGCGCCGGGCAGTGACTGCGGGGAGTAAGGAGCCGCCATTTTCTTCCGGACTGTGCCCATCGCTGATTGGTCGTGACTGTTTTGCCGCGACGAATCAGCGACTTGGATTCCATGACAGAGGCCGCGACCAATGAATATCCGTGACAGACAGAAAGACAGACAGACAGAAGGACAGAAAGACGGAAGTGACCCTTAGACAATTACCGTATATAGTAGATAAAATGTTAAAAACAAACAACAACAAAAAAAACCCTGTCCATTTGCTTCTTGCTGCAATCGATTACAGATTATTTAATGATTATTTCTAAAGGTCTTCTTGTGTACATGACCTTGAGGAGAAGACTACTTCCTGTTGTGTCTGTAATTTAAAATAGAAAATAAAATGTTTGAAATTTATATATTTATTAAATGATTTGGAAAATAAACGGATTCTGAAGATTGCTGGTCCTTAGGAAAGATATATTTAGTTTAATTTGTGTTATGCGCACGTTAAAACAAATGTCTTATTAAAATAATTTTCTTGAAAATCCAAGTGTTCTTTTTTCCCTAACATATTGTATATTTGCATATGGAAATTTCTCTCTGCAGTCTATAACTACACATAAACATTTTTAAAGTAACAAATTATGACATAATTGTGCAACAAAAAAGAACAAACCATCCATTATGGGTTTTTTTTTCAAACTTGTTTCGCAACCTTACTTTGAAGAATTCTTTACCAGATTCGGCTCATTTTCGTTGCTAGAAAACCTAAAAAAAATGAGACAGAAATTTATCATCTATGCAGGTGTCAATTTCCAATGCCATCTGTGGTAGCGGGTTTTTATTTAAAGTTTAAATTGCTGAAGCAGACTTGCATGATATTTCTCATTTCAAATTCCAAATGAAACAGGCTTCTGCCAATTTCACTGAAGGATGAAACTGAAATCCTAGTGAGTATATAGTGTATTATACAAAGATTGCCAACTTATGCTTTTAAACATTCACTGTAAGTAAAATTGAAGTGAATATTTACATTAGTTACTGCTTTGGAGATCTTACATTACATAGGCATTACATTAATAATAGAAGTTTTATTTTATACCAATGATACAGAGATACTGCATAACTCTTGGCTTGGCGTAAACTTTAAACTTTAACAATTTCCCTAATGCAAAAAAAAAAATATATGAAAGGAAAAAATAATTCTTTCAGTTTGGACGCAATACTTTTCCAAGTTTACACACAGCTGAATAGTAACAATTATTTTTGTATTACAGCAAAGTAGTGGAAACTTTATTACTCATGGAACAAGTGTTTGGAGGATAGGAGTGTGATCTGTGCCGCTGGAAATGTAATTCTGATAAAAATCTAGAAGACTCTGTGCTGGAAAGACAATTTGATTTATTGCCATCACATTTAGAAATTGGACTATTTTCTTTATCATGAGAACCAATAATAATACAAAGAATAGGAGAAAGATGTAAATAGCTTAAATAATTTTTAAAAAAGGGCAACATTTTTTCTTTCATACAATGAGTTTCCCCAACCTGTGGGTGCTTCAATATCTTTCCTTTCATTTAATTCCTACACAACCCCTAAAGGTCATCAGTTCTCATACCCTTCACTTAAGCACCTGTCTATCGAATCAGAACCTACTGCGTTTGGTGACCCTCTTTTCTCACCTTAATAACTCAAGCATATAGATGTTGGGTAAGCTAATGCAACAAAACCTATGGGATTGTCAATTTTTACCTCCAAACAAGAACTTTGAACTCTTAGTTCAACTGAATAGTGGGATAATAATTAGAGATGAATTGATCGATCCACTACAATTAGACATTAAGTAGAGTATCCTATAATTCACACTTCCCCATGAATTTAAATAATTGTGATTCATTTTTTGAGGAACGCAAAATAAAAGGCACCATTTTACTCGTTGTTGAAAATTGCAAGAAGGCAAGCTCATGACATCAGGTGCAGTCTTGTGGACTTCTACATTTTGTTGCTATCTCATCACATGGTCTAGTACAGATAATCAGTGAAAACAAAAGATGAGTTCCAGCTAAGTAGCGCCATTTTAGGATTTTATAGAATAGGGTTAGGAGGTCAGAAGGAATAGCTCCTTACACATAGGGCTAGAAAAATTCCTACATCTGATTGTGGCATACTACTGCTGGGCTGACGCAAATTGAAAATAGGAGTGCAAATCAGTGAATAATAATTTGAAGATTCAAGTAATTTAGAGGTTCTGTACCTGCATAGTCAGTGTAACTAAGAATTGATTCATCTTTGATATACCTTAGAGCACCTTAATAACGGCATTTTATATTCTTCATACACTGCAAACAAAGAGGGCACTTTAATACCTTTTTGCTCTAACTTTAAATCTGAAGAAAAATACTGAAACCAAGGCTTGTGAGTCAGAGAAAGTGTACTCCACCGCTTGTGAATTGTGCAAATTAAAAAACAAAAACAAAGTACAAACATCCACATTCTAGGGAATTCAAAGCATCTGCCTACCTCACTAAGTGTGTAAAAAATAGAAAAATATCTATTGTATTATTATTGCATTGGTCCAAAATTATACCCATATATGCCTACAGAACACAGCTGCCTTTTGCAGGGGCTTACTTTTGGGATGTAAAATAGCATAGCTTTTCTTGGACCAACCTTTTTGTGAAAAGTCCCAGGGTCTTATTTTTTCTTTTTTTATGTTTTCAAAAAAGGACACATTTTAATTTCTTGATATCTGTTATAATAGTCCGATTTGATGACCGTTCAACCAACAACCATACTGCATTCACCGATTTCTTCATTTTCTGTGTCTGTGTTAATCAGACTGCCCTCAGATGATGTTAGAGTGCACAAGCACCATGGACTTGTATATGTGTGCATGATCCAATTATAGAAAGCACTCACAGCATGATGTGACTGTTTCACATGCCGATTCGGCGTGAGAAAAAAGCACTGGTCGGCACTGCCCGATAGTATAACATTGGGCTGAGTGCTATCTGAAAAACATTGCATAGTATTCAGCCATGTTATACAGTTGTGTTAGCTTTTAGCCATATTATATAGTCGTGTGAGTGAGCCCTAAAGCAAAAATCTGCACACTATTTTTTATACTGAATTGAGATATTGAACTGTGCATGTCTGCTTTAGTAGACCTGTTTAAAGGGAACCTGTCAGGTCCTCCATGCCCTTCATCCCAGCAGAATTCACATATTTATGAGTAAATTCTCTGCCTAACCAGCCCTGTATAATTCTTTTCTGTACAAATGAGGTTTTAAAAAAAACATTTATATTGTCTCTCTTTTCTATGCTAATAATAGTGTATGAAGTGTATTGATGAGCACTGTAATCCAGCCAAATTTTTTAATACTTTTTTGTAGTGTTAGATAATATCATAGAAATTTACCCCGGACCACAGAATAATGTATGAGTGAGAAATTTAATGCAACTAATTTTATTTAACACGGTAAACTGTATGGCTGAGAAAATAAGCATGCAAAAATTTTTAACACTTTTGTTACATCTTACAGATCACAGGAACATGTATTCCAGAACACGTAATAATGTATGGCTGACAAATCTAACACCTGCAAAATTTTGAACTGCTTTTTTGGAGTGTTTTTTATATATATACATATATATATATATATATATATATATATCTCAAACAATTCATTCAGAACACCGAATAATGTATGGGTAAGAAATTTATCCTGGAGAAAATTTATTAAGTTTTTTTGGAGTGTTATATAAATCAAATAGTGACACGAATCACGTAATACTTGATGGATCAAAGTATATTCAATCTTTTCACCCCTCCTTAAAAAAATCTGCATCTATATATTTGCCAACGGACTGCACAGTCCTAATCACTGTCTACAGACTGGATTCTGTCATTCTCCCTGCTCCTGTGACTCTCTCTCCTTTCCTCGGCTAAATGCAGATTGTATGTTATACAAACAGCAAAGCAATTACCCTTAGAAGGACTGTTATTATGATCGTTCAGCTTCAGCACCAGTATCGACATTACAGGCCTCTGATTCTTTGTACTGTGCCCACACAGGCGTAGACCAGCACTCTCTCCCTTAAATTCTAAGTGTCACAGAGCTGTGCAATGGCATCAGTGTGCCGAGAAGGGTGGCGCATGTCCTTTTATAAACTCTGATGATTTCACACTGCCAGCCAATCACAGTTATGCTACAACCAAGATAGATACGTCATTACAGTGATGTGCAGTCAACCCCCGCATGCTTATTGACTGTGCAACAGGCACTAAAAATGCGGGGCGAGAATTCAAGTTCTACATAGAGAACCACCCATTACTCGTTGAGCAATGAGTATATCCGAGCACAGTGACGCTCGACTGATGATCGAGTGTCACCAAATACGTTCACTCATCCCTTGTCATAATATATGTTAGATTGATTTTAGTCAAACCAATTGAATTTGACAAGCAAAATTCAGAAGACTCACTCTGATGCTAGAATTACACACCTGTTCTATATCTGAGAAAAATGGTTCAATTATGCAAATCAGACTCTGATCGGATGCAGAGTTTGATCAAACTGTGATCAGAGTGGAATATGTTTTTTGCGGCTGTTGAGAATTAATAAAAAAAATTTCCATCTTCTTCATTCTGTCCGTGAAAATCGGATTGCACTCAAATGACATCCAAATACGGTTCGATATTTTTTATGGACCCATAGTCATAAATGTGTCAATGCCATGTGATTATCGGAGCTACATTGTGCATACTGCAGTTTTTTACTCGGACAACTTGATCCAAGGAAAAAAATTGGACATGTGCACTGTATGATTGAATAACTTTAGTCTCGAGTGCAATCCTATGTTTTGACAGATTATACTCAGATTGAAACTACGATCATCTGCACAAGCCAAACAAGGAATTAAAATTTAAAAGACCTAATAAAATAATTGGATTCAAAAATATTTAACTGTATTTATATTCTTGTAAAGCTTAGCTCATTTCCTTCAATTTGCTTACATTTTACTGCATTACATCGATCGGAGATCTGAAAAATCAAATTTTGGAGTAAACTTAATAAAAGATGAATTTCTCTTATTTTACGCCTTTTGATTTTGAAGACCTGCTGCCTGTCTTTCGAAAAGACAAGGGTGTGATTCCGGCAGTTGTGTGCAGAGTAAAGCAGCAGGTGGCCAGCGGCTGGGGATCAGGTTCTCCTGTTATCCTGACAGGATCTCATTTCGGGATGTCACATAGCAAGTTCATTTATAAATATCATCCATTCACTGAAAATACTAATTAACAGCAATCCGCAGATCAGTGCACAACAAAGTAGCAAGGAAATCAATAGCATTCGTGTATTTAAGCGTGCGCGCGATGCTTCGAAATCATAAATCTCGCAGTGGAAAGACAAAGCCATAAAAAGTCATGCTAAGAGCATAATGACCTCTTTATTTGGAAGGTAGAAAGCTGTTAAGTAGCTTGGAATATTGATCTATTGATTTTAAAGAAACAACCTCAATATCCAGAACTAGAAGCTCCTGGACCCAAATCTAACCAAGTCTCCCATCTAACCTAAGCCATTAATAGCACTGGCTCTTTAGCATCCGTCATCTATTTCTTTAAAATCCAATATAATAAATAAAATAAATGAAAGAATAAAAAGTCATATTTTTATTTTGTTTTATATCTTTTTGCTTTTTCCGAATGTAAATTGCAAAAAAAAGTTTATCTCGGAATCGAAAAATTCTGTCAGATTTCTTTGCTCCAATCAAAGTGCCTATTGAAAGCCTGAGCTTTCTATTGTCTGTGCATACAAGGCTCTTATCTTGGGATCTCACCATGAGGCCATCCCCTGTCTGCTTCTTCTTTTTTCCGGCTCATCTTTTTGCCCTTTACAGTTGCTTTGTCATGTCTCTCTGACCGCAGTCTTGTTCTGTCAGATACCTTTCATTTTCTGCATGACTTCACTCGGATGGGCGATTCAAGCTGTGATTTCCAGATTTGATCTCACTTTGTTGATCCAGTTATATCTGTAAAAGGTTTAAAGTTCAAAAGAGTTGGATGAACAATACCTTGAAGGAGCACCCTTATAGCAGTGAGTCAATACTGCAGAATACTCGGACCTGAATAAATCTAAGCCTGGGCATTGATCTTCCTTCCAAGGATTTCAGGCAAAAATCAAAGAGTAATTTGCAAGTGTTTTGTTTACACATCTCCACTACATTAATGGGTAATGCTGTTCAATTAATATGTAATGCTTTGATTGCATTTCTCTTTGTTGCATTGTTTTGCATCTTCTTTAGTTTTAGAACTTTATTTTTTTCATTTTCACAATAATTTTAGGCTGGTTACATACACTGTAGTCATGCCGTGGTTTTAACTCCTTCACAACATATGATGTAAGGCTAGTTTCACATTTGCGTTAAAATTTGTTTTAACGAAAACGCAGGTGGTGCAAAAAACGCATGTAAACGCGTGCAAACGCTGCGTATTTTTGATGCATGCGTTTTTGCATGTGGTAAAAAAAATGCGGTGTTTTGACGTGTTTACATGCGTTTTTTCATGCGTTTGCGTTTTTTAAACGCATGATGAGAAGTGTGTGACAGCTGCCAATCATCAAAATCTACTAGAAAACCCACTATAAACAGAAATAGCTAAGGTTAGGGTTAGGGTTAGGATCCCTAGGGTTAGGGTTAGGGTAAGGATCCCTAGTAACCCTAGGGATCCTAACCCTAACCCTAACCCTAGGGATCCTAACCCTAACCCTAGGGATTTTAACCCTAACCCTAACCCTAGGGATCCTAACCCTAACCCTAACCCTAGGGATCCTAACCTTAACCCTAGGGTTAGGATCCCTAGTAACCCTAGGGATCCTAACCCTAACCCTAACTCTAGGGATCCTAACCCTAACCCTAACCCTAGGGTTCCTAACCCTAACCCTAGGGATCCTAACCGTAACCCTAACCCTAACCCTATCCCTAACCCTAGAGATCCTAACCCTAACCATAACCCTAGGGATCCTAACCGTAACCCTAACCCTAACCCTAGGGATCCTATCCCTAACCCTAACACTAGGGATCCTAACCCTAACCCTAACCCTAGGGATCCTAACCCTAACCCTTAGGGTTAGTGTTAGGGTTAGGATCCTAACCCTTAGGGTTAGGGTTAGGCTTAGGATCCCTAGGGTTAGCGTTAGGGTAGGGGGGTGGCTTATCAGTGTGTATTCTTGTGTTTTTCTATTGAAACGCATGCGTTTAAAAACGCATGCAAATGCATGTGCTTAAAAACGCATGCGTTTACATAGACAGCAATACGTTTTTTGCCGCAAAAAAACGCATGCTTTTTTTGCGGCAAAAAAAACCGCTAGAAATTACTACAGGTTGCATTTCAAAACGCAAGCATAGAAACGACGCATGCATCGTCAAAACACGGCAAAACGCATGCAAAAAAAAGCATGCATTTTTAATGTTAAGTATAGAAAAAAAAGCGCATGCTTCTTTTGCTAAAACGCAGCGGCAAAAAACGCAAATGTGAAACCAGCCTAACTATACATCAAGATAGAGAAGGGGTTCTCACTGGTGATGAGAGAGTATGCTCATTAGTCGAGTTTTCCTGAGCATGCTCGGCTGTTCTCCGAGTATTTGGGAGTGCTCGGAGATTTAGTTTTTGTCGCTGTATATGCATGATTTGCAGCTGCTAGACAGCCTTAATACATATGGGGATTCCCTAACAAACAGGCAATCCCTGCATGTGTCTAGCATCCACAAATCATGCAGCTACGATGACAAAACCTAAATCTCTGAGCGTGCCCAAATACTCGAACACCCGAGCATGCTCAAGAAAACTCGAGTAACGAGCATACTCGCTCATCACTAGTTCTCACAGATTGATGTACAGTTACATCATTGAGATCATAGAGGCACTTGAGCTATGCCCGCATGATTGCCGCCGGAGGCTTTCGGCTTAAGTGATAGCAGAAAGCTCCGGCTATCACAGCCAGGGGAGGTACCCACACTGCCCCTGGCTGTTTAACCTCTTAACTGCCACAATGAATAGTGATTGCAGCATTTAGAAGGCTACGATAAGTAGGAGGCTCCCCCTTCCACCCAATAGGTACACTGCACTATAATTGCGGGTTGCCAATAGTACTCATGGCAACTGGAGGTCAAATAATGACCTCTGGGTTATGACAGCTAAAGTGGCCTGTTAGAACCTGCCAGGAGCAAGGTCCAAAAGGTGTCTTGTCAGTGTAACAATGACAGCTATAATGCATGACACGTATACTGCAATTGCTTGGCGTCTTGGTCTGGACGAATCTCCGTGCTCAATTATCTATGGTCTGGTTGGTGAGCTGGCTGCGGCTTATAGCCGATTTTTTTCTATTATAATGCATGACATTATATCGACGATCAAAGTAGTACAATTTGAAGTCCCATAGAGGGACTAAGTAAAAAAGTAATACAAATATAAAAAAACACAAAAAAACAACATAGATAGTCAAATAAATATTATGCCGATAAATGTGTATATTTATGTAAAAACAAAATTAAATGAAAAAAGTACACATATTTAGTATAACAGCATCCAGAACAACCTGATCTATAAAAGTGTTACATTATTTAACCCCTTAGTAGCATAATAAAAAGCATCACAAAAAATATATATTTTGTCCTCATATAGCCAAACAAAACAAAGAATAAAATACAATCAAAAAGATGTATGTAAATAGAAATGGTATAGCTGAAAACATACAGTTATATGAAAAAGTTTGGGCACCTCTATTAATCTTATGCATAATGTTTTATAAAAATTGTTTTTTTTTGCAACAGCTATTTCAGTTTCATATATCTAATAACTGTTGGACACAGTAATGTTTCTGCCTTGAAATGAGGTTTATTGTACCAACAGAAAATGTGCAATCTACATTCGAACAAAATTTGACAGATGCATAAGTATGGGCACACTTATCATTTTCTTGTTTTAAATACTCCTACCTACTTTTTACTGACTTACTAAAGCACTTTTTTTGGTTTTCTAACCTCATTGAGCTTTGAACTTCATAGCCAGGTGTATGCAATCATGAGAAAAGCTACTTAAAGTGGCCACTTGCAACTTGTTCTCCTGTTTGAATCTTCTCTGAAGAGTGGCATCATGGGCTCCTCAAAACAACTGTCTAATGATCTGAAAACAAAGATTATTCAACATAGTTGTTCAGGGGAAGGATACAAAAAAAACGTAATCAGGGAAAGGTCATGCATGCGCATGGCACTGTGTTTAGCAGCTAAGAACAAGAGCTTGCTTGTAAGAAAACAAATTGCAACTCTTATTTTGCAAGGCAGACATTGAAAAATGTGAAATATACCAAGTAAAACTCTTGACCTTAATTGGGTGCAGTAGGTGTGAAAGCAGAAGAGACCAATAAGATAAAACTTCACTATGATGCTCATGGATGCCCTGCAACTTACCCACAGAAAACCTCATTTTCTCACAACCTAGTTTTAAAAAACATTGTCTTAAATAATAAAATCCTTCTGCTAAAGCATCTAAATATCCTAATTGCCAGAAGGTTCTACTCTGTTTTCATAGACTATTAAAATGTGCAAAATGTATTTTCCGTGCCACCAGTCTGCAACCTCCTATGTATAAAGATGAAAGAGAATGAGAAGAAACACATAAGGAATGATGTTTGCCGCCTGCAGCAGTTGCTGCTGCATTCAATAGACTTGTAATCCACTTTACCATTTCCTGCTTCATTGTTTAGGGTAACAAAATGTTGCATGATAAGCTAGAACGCTTCACTTTTCAAGCAAACCAAGAACATGACTCAAGAATGCTCATTACTATGAAAGCTGCGGTACACTTTAGCCTGTGTGACATCCACCTGGAATAGTTTTATAATACAACCTCAAGCTAAGATTAGTAGATAATTTAACAACTCCCCCCAAAATAATAACACTTATGATAATAATTATATTAATAATTCTCATTTTTTCTGTACATTTACTTTTCTCATTGAAAATGTCTCACTTTGAAACATTACAGTTTGTGCTATAGAAACTATACCTAAAAATGTGAGTTTCTTTGTGTATGTTTTGATCTAATTCCGTAATTCCATCTGTCAGCAACAAGGTAACTTTTCACAATGGGAACCTATTCACAGACTTAAGGTACCTTCACACTGAACAACTTAACAACGATATCGCTAGCGATCCGTGACGTTGCAGTGTCCTGGATAGCGATATCGTTGTGTTTGACATGCAGCAGCGATCAGGATTCTGCTGTGACATCGTTGGTCGGAGCAGAAAGGCCAGAACTTTATTTCGTCGCTGGATCTCCCGCAGACATCGCTGAATTGGCATGTGTGACGCCGATTCAGCAATGTCTTCACTGGTAACCAGGGTAAACATTGGGTTTCCAAGCGCAGGGCCGCTTCCCTGCACTGTCAGTGCCGGCCGGCTGTAAAGCAGAGCACAGCGGTGACATCACCGCTCTGATTTACGGCTGGCGCTTAGACAGTGCAGGGAAGGTTGACGGCGAGGGACGCGACAGACACTGGAATGTAAGTATGTAGTGTTTGTTTTTTTTTACATTTACAATGGTAACCAGGGTAAACATCGGTTTACTAAGCGCGGCCCTGCGCTTAGTAACCCAATGTTTACCCTGGTTACCAGGGGACTTCGGCATCGTTGGTCGCTGGAGAGCTGTCTGTGTGACAGCTCCCCAGCCACCACACAACGACGAAACAGCGACGCTGCAGCGATCGGCATTGTTGCCTATATCGCAGCAGCGTCGCTTAATGTGACGGTACCTTTACTGGGCCTTTGTCTACAAATTTAAAGGGCAGGTAGGATCTATCTGTCATCAAAGGGGTTATCAAGTATTTGGACAACCCCTTCCGAATCCCTAAGTTCCCCTCCTGTAAAATAATGACACTTATTCTCACCTCTGGAGCCAGTGCCGTTTCAGCTGCGTTGGCACACGCTCTCACCGGGGATTGCGTGACATTGTTATTTCACACTATCACTATCACTGTGGCAATCAGCTCTTGCTTTATTCTCCTGTCCTTTGGATAAATTAAGAAATCAGGAAGAAGTGACAGAGCAGACACAGTTCTCCCTTCCTCCCAATGTCAATTAGGTTCATAGGAGAGTAGAGTGAAGCCAGCACTGATTGGTTATAGTGATTATGTGACAAATCAATGTCACATGATCCTCGGGAAAACCAACAGCAATGGAATGGCTATGGCACTGGAGGAGACTGTAAGTGCTATCATTTTACTAGGGGAGAAGTACAGAGATTCAGAATTGGCTGTCTGAGTAGTGGGTTACACCTTTAAAATCAATCTCGAAATTTAAAGTGGGTGTAGGCGTTCAGACATCTGATCTACATGTTTCAGGCAAAATGCTCTTAATCATGAGTCATTTTGCTTGAAATGTGTAGATCAGACATCTGGACACCTACTGCCAAAATATAATAGATAGCAGTGTTACTGCAGCTGGAGAGCAGAGCCCACCCTCTCTATCCACAGAACGCGCTGACATATGACAGCGTTAGCACGTTCCGATCTCCAGCCACATGCGTATCCGCTGCTTTAATTCACCCGGTTCCTGGTGATAATGAATCACGAGAGCAGGCAGTACCCGGGAAACTAAAGGGGCTGGCAGCCATAAAAATGGGTTGGTGGCCCCCAAAGCAGTGCCACACCGCAGCCCACCGGGCTAGTGCTCGGAAGGGTAGATTATCAGTCCGGACCTGGCCCTGACCTTAGCTTGATCCAAGACCTTTATCATGAACTACAATGGAGGCTACAAACTTGAACCTATCATCCAACATCAGACAAATGCTCTTCTGGATGAAATTGCAAAATGTCTCTACAGACACACTCCAAAATGTTGTAGAAATCTTATTTAGTGAAACTGTTATTGCTTGAAAGTCAGGACGAACATGAAATAAACACCTATAGATTTAGAATAGGATGTCAAAAAGCTCCATTATTTATAACGTCTATGTGTCTCAATATTGTTGTTCAAGTATATCACAAAATTTCTTATCTTCACTTGTACTGCTGAATTACAATACAAATGAAATTGTTGCTAACTTTAAAGTGCAAAAGATGATACAAAATGTCACACACACACATTCTGTTCCACCCATGGCATCTGCTCAAACTTGTTTTTTGGCATAAGCATTTTACTGGGACTGGAATTCAATATTACATGTGAGGATACATTTTGATGGTTGACATTTTATTTATTTTACTCACTTATATACCACCATTAATTCCACAGCTCTTTACAGACATTTTTGTTTCTGTCCCCACAGGGGCTTATACTTTAAATTCCCCATCATTATTTCTTTGGAGTCTGGGATTAAACCGGAGTAGCCAGCGGAAACCCGAGCAAACACAAGGATAACATACCGGCTCCTTGCAGATGTTGTCCTTGGCTGGATTTCAACCCAGGACCCCAGCTGTTGTGAATTCTGCTTTTGGGCTCCCTCTAGTGGTTGTAGGTGGTAATGCAGTTGTCTCAGGGCTGCAGTCATGGTCAGGTGTTTCTGCTGATTGCAATTCTGACTGGGGTATTTAGGTTTGCAGGACTCATTGGTCCTTGTCAGTTGTCAATGTTTCTTGTGAAGTGTTGGATCTTTGTCTGGCTTCTCCTGCTTAGCTGCCAATTCAGCAAAGATAAGTGTCTGTTTCATTTTCTGTGGCACACAAGCTGTGTGCTTATATTCTGCGTTATTCATTTGTTTTCTCTTGTCCAGCTTAGACTGTGTCAGTGTTTTCTCAGTCTTGTTGGATTCTCTGGAGTTGCAGATATACGCTCCCCATCTTTAGTTAGATGGTGGAGTTTTCGTATTTTCTGCTTTGGACATTTTTGGAAGGATTTTAATACTGACCGCTTAGTATCCTGTCCTATCCTTTCCTATTTTAGCTAGAGTGGCCTCTTTTGCTAAATCCTGTTTCCTGCCTGTGTGTGTCTTTTCCTCTACTACTCACAGTCATTATTTGTGGGGGGCTGCCTATCCTTTGGGGTTCTGCTCTGAGGCAAGGTAGAATTCCTATTTCTATCTATAGGGGTATTTAGTCCTCCGGCTGTGTCGAGGTGTCTAGGATTTGTTAGGCACACCCCACGGCTACTTCTAGTTGCGGTGTTAAGATCAGGGTTTGCGGTCAGTATAGGTACCACCTACTCCAGTGAAAGTTTTCATGCTGCTCCAAGGTCACCTGATCATAACAGTACAACTGGCCAATAATGAGTTAAATGCATCTCAGAAGAAGGGAAGAAAGTTCTTGAGCCATTTTTTTCCTCAGTTTGCTCTGTCTTCTCCTCCCTCTTAATCTCTGGGTGGCTGAGGAGCCTTGTGCTAGCATGAATGTTCAGGAATTAGCTTCTCGTGTAGACCAGCTTACTGCTCAGGTACAGGGTATTTCGGATTATATTGTTCAGACTCCTGTTTTAGAACCGAAGATTCCTACTCCTGATTTATTTTTTGGTGACAGGTCCAAATTTTTGAGTTTTAAAAACAACTGTAAACTGTGTTTTGCTCTGAGACCTCGATCCTCTGGTGATTCCATTCAGCAGATTAAAATCATCATCTCCCTGCTGCGTGGCAATCCACAGGATTGGGCATTTTCCCTGGAATCTGGGAATCCGGCTTTGCTTAATGTAGACTCCTTTTTTCAGGCTTTAGGATTATTATATGATGAACCTAATTCTGTGGATCAAGCTGAGAAGACCTTGTTGGCCCTGTCTCAGGGTCAAGAGGCGGCAGAATTGTATTGTCAGAAATTCAGAAAATGGTCTGTGTTGACTAAATGGAATAATGATGCTTTGGCGGCAATTTTCAGAAAGGGTCTGTTAGGAGTCGAGTTTCCTCTGCTGCACAGGGGGAATCTCGATCCGTGTCTGCTGCGGTCTCCCATTCGGTGTCGGCCGCAGTGGGCTCTGCTCAGCGGAGACGTCGCTCCCAGCGTCTCGCTGGGGCTGATTCGGTGCATAGGGTCACTACTGCCTTTTCTGGCTTTCCTATGGTACCCTGCACTGATCTGCGGCCATGCGCTAGTATCGTCTTTTGCTATATGCTTTGCGCCAATGTGGTCATGTGTTTGTATGTGTTCAGGGACCCGGCTGAAATAAGCCCCTAGAATGCTGGCACCTCCGGCGAGGAGATTGTGTTTAAGTGTGTTCAGGGACCCGGCTGAAATAAGCCCCTAGAATGCTGGCTCCTCCGGCGAGGAGATTGAGTATGCATGCATGACCACTCACTGCTCACATCTGGGTAGTTGGCCTGTGCCTCTGTGAAAGTCTAACAGGGCACAGAGCTCACCTCTCGTGGTTACTCTGTGAAGCTAACAGAGTTAGTATATACCGCCATATAGAGCCGCCATTATTTAGCAGCAGGTACTTTCCTGCACGGTGGATCCCGGGTTGCGAACGCACCAATTCCTTTTAATAAACAATATATTTGGTGCGTTCCGCCAACCCTAACAGTATACTAGCGCCAGGATCTGGCTAAGTAATGGCGGATGAACAGCGATTGCAAGGGTACATCCAGCTGCTGGAGGGCCGGTTGGCGTCTCTTGAGCGTGCAACCTCGGCGGTGGATGTTACCGCAATAGCTGTTCAGGCTGCTAGCGTGGCTGCAGCAGCTTTACCCACTGCCACCTCTGTTCCGACCCTATCTCACCTTCCTTTGCCTGAGAGATACTCTGGGGACAGTAAGTCCTGTAGGGGATTCGTGAGCCAATGTGGTATACACCTCGAGCTTCTGGCTGCACGTTTCCCTACTGAGCGGGCAAAGGTGGGATTCATAATCTCTCTCCTGTCAGACAGAGCGTTGAAGTGGGCTACGCCGCTGTGGGAGCGCAACGATCATGTGGTGCGGAGTGTTCCTAGGTTTCTGGACACTCTGAAACAGGTCTTTTTAGGACCTCAAGTCACCCATGATACAGCGCTCCAACTGCTGGCTTTGACTCAGGGTTCAACCATGGTCAGCCATTTTGCTGTTCACTTCCGGAAATTAGCGTCTGAGTTGGAATGGCCAGAAAAAACCCTCATTCCCGTATTTTGGAGGGGGCTGGCTGACCATGTGAAGGACGCTTTGGCCACTAGGGAGATTCCCGCCACACTGGAGGAGCTCATAGCCGTATCTACTCGTATTGACCTCCGTTTTAACGAGCGGAGGTTGGAGCGAGCCCAGTGTAGGCAGAGGTTTCGGCTGGCTCCCACCTTCGCCAAACCTTTGGAATCTCCAGTCCAGGCATCCGAGTCACATGAGGCCTTAGAGGTGACATGAGCGGGATCCAAGTCTCAGTCTGCCCGTGCACATAAGGTCCGTCATGTTTGCCAGCAGTCAGGACACCTTGCCTCCAAGGGTCCTCAGCGGTCGTGGAAACGTCAGCGTCTAGTGGCAGTTGGAGGAGGTACACTAGACACGGCGACGTTTGCCTCAAAGTTGTCCTTCAAGGGGACAATTACCATAGGCCCATCCACTCTTATGGTCGAGCTATGCGTGGATTCTGGGGCAGAGGGTAACTTTATGTCTTCCGCTTTTGCCCAGCGTCACGCAATACCCTTGGTGATGCTCGCCAAGCTGGTAACCGTTCGAGTGGTAAATGGGTCAACACTAGTGTTGAGTATTCCGATACCGCAAGTATCGGGTATCGGCCGATATTTGCGGTATCGGAATTCTGATACCGAATTCCGATACTTCCCGCGTATCGGATACCGGAATCGGAAGTTCCCAGAATTCAAACAGAACGCAGCAGCCAATGAGGAATGATTGGAAGTGTGGGCACATCCTGTTTAGCATGGTGGGCATGTAAGTACTGGCAAGGCTGTGATTGGCTGCTGAAATGATGTCACTCTGCACTATAAAAAACGCTGCCGCCATTTTGCGCTCACTCTGCTGTGATTTCAGTTAGGGACAGGACGCTGTGTTCTAACTGAGGGCCAGTTGAGCTAGCTAATTGCTTTTTTTTCCTTTCCAAAGGCTAATTTAGCAAAACGCTGTGTGTTCTTCACTGTTCACCTTGCTCTTGCCTTGCAGCGCTGTTTTAACAGCGTTCTGCAAGGTCTATGTGTGTGTGTGTGTGCAGCTCACTCTGTAGTCTGTGTGCAGCCATATACCCGGTTGTATTCAGCTCAGGGGGGGTTCACACTGCCTCAAACAGTTGTCCTTTTCTGCTCATAGTGCAGCCTGCTGCACATTTTTTCTCAAATTTCCTATTAGTGTTTTTCCACTTGTCTCCAGCTAAATTGTGGAAAAACACTACATAGGATAACCTAGAGGGGGGTTTTTGGGCCTTGCAGCGCCGTTTACGGCTGTCTGCACGGTCTCCGTGTGAGCCCAGCTCGCCCTGTAGTCTGTGTGCAGCCATAGCCGGTTGGATTCAGCTCAGGGTTCGTTACTGGCTCATACCTTGAGAAAAATTTTCCTTTCTTTCAAATAGTGCAGCCTGTTTAAAAATTTTAAAAAAAAAATCCCTATTAGTGTTTTTCCACCCGTCTCCAGCTAAATAGTGGAAAAACACTACATAGGATAACCTAGAGGGGGGTTTTTGGGCCTTGCAGCGCCGTTTACGGCTGTCTGCACGGTCTCCGTGTGAGCCCAGCTCGCCCTGTAGTCTGTGTGCAGCCATAGCCGGTTGGATTCAGCTCAGGGTGCGTTACTGCCTCATACCTTGAAAAACAATTTCCTTTTTTTCAAATAGTGCAGCCTGTTTAAAATTAAAAAAAAAAAAATTCCTATTAGTGTCTTTCCACCCGTCTCCAGCTAAATAGTGGAAAAACACTACATAGGATAACCTAGAGGAGGGTTTTTTGGCCTTGCAGCGCCGTTTACGGCTGTCTGCACGGTCTCTGTGTGAGCGCAGCTCGCCCTGTAGTCTGTGTGCAGCCATAGCCGGTTGGATTCAGCTCAGGGTGCGTTACTGCCTCATACCTTGAAAAACAATTTCCTTTTTTTCAAATAGTGCAGCCTGTTTAAAATTTAAAAAAAAAATCCCTATTAGTGTTTTTCCACCCGTCTCCAGCTAAATAGTGGAAAAACACTACATAGGATAACCTAGAGGGGGGTTTTTAGGCCTTGCAGCGCCGTTTACGGCTGTCTGCACGGTCTCCGTGTGAGCCCAGCTCGCCCTGTAGTCTGTGTGCAGCCATAGCCGGTTGGATTCAGCTCAGGGTGCGTTACTGCCTCATACCTTGAAAAACAATTTCCTTTTTTTCAAATAGTGCAGCCTGTTTAAAATTTTAAAAAAAAATTCCTATTAGTGTCTTTCCACCCGTCTCCAGCTAAATAGTGGAAAAACACTACATAGGATAACCTAGAGGAGGGTTTTTTGGCCTTGCAGCGCCGTTTACGGCTGTCTGCACGGTCTCCGTGTGATTTAAACTAGCTCTGTAGCCTGATCTGCACAAAAAAAAAAGTAAAGTTCACCAAACACAACTTAACACTTGTGTAGGCCACATTTGAAAAATAATAAAGTTTAGTCCACACTTTACAACATTAGTGTTTCTTACACCTGTTAGAAGGAGCATTTCAGGAATAAGCACGCTAAGGCCTTAGTACTTTTCTGCTTATCTTTATCTGTCAACCAAGATGAAGAGGGCAGGGAGTAAGGCACGTGGGCGCGGAGCAGGGAGAGAAGCAGGGAGAGGACGTGGTGATTCTGTGCCTGCTGCGGGCGCCGGTGACTCGTCGTCACTCAGTTTCAGCAGGGAACAGTCCTTCATGCGCAGCTTTGTCGGAGAGCGCCGTGCACCGCTGCTGCGTGAAGACCAAATTGAAGCCGTTGTCGGGTGGATGGCAGCTAACGCCTCGGCATCGACTTCAGTTAGTGCCACATCCTCTCAGGCACAGAGCACTGGAGAGCAGCCATCTGTCTCTTCACCACCTGCCAAATTGGCCAGGCAGTCAGAGAGCCCAGGACAGGAGCCGTCTCTAATTCTGTTCTCTGAATCTCTTGGCTTGGAAACAGGGGGCCAGCCAAGCAGCATTGGAGAAATGGAAGAAGAGGCAGTGTGCAGTGATGCCCAACAGCTTTTTCTCTCTGACTCTGAAGAGGCAGGTGGGCCAGTGCCTCCGGTGACCACAGCGCAGTACGCATCTGATGATGAAACTCAGGTGCCGCTTTCTGATGCGTACTGTGCTGCCGAGACTACCCAGGAGGAGCAGTTGGTGGCAGAGGGTAGTGGAGATGATGAGGTCCTTGACCCATCGTGGCGTGAGGAACAGGAAGGTGGTGGGAGCAGCTCTGAGGAAGAGCTTCCCCTTACGGGCCAAAGAGGGAGAGGGAGGGGGAAGACTGCGGAGCCTGTAGCCTCCACTTTGGCACCCGTTAGGAGCCTGTCTCTTTCCAAAGCCAAAAAGGGCGCTCCCAAGACTTGCAGTGCCTTGTCCTTTTTTGACACAGTTGCAGATGACATTTGTTTTGTCAAATGCAAGCTGTGTCATCAGAAAGTAAAAAGAGGTAAAAGTGTCAGCAACCTCAATACCACAAATATGTGGAAACATGTGCGGACCAGGCACGCGGTGGAGTTACAGAAACACAGTGAAGACGTAGGCCAACCAACAGTGGCAGCTACCACCTCTTCATCTCGTGTTGCCTCTTCCTCCACTGTTGTCCAGAGACCTAGTGTAATTCCACCCACAGCACCACCTTCCCAGTCATCCTCACACTCCCAATCTACTCTACAGCCATCGGTAGTACAGGCATGGGAGAAAAGGCGGGCATTCTCGGCCAACCACCCCCGAGCACAGGCTCTGAATGCAGGCATTGCCAAACTGTTGTCCCTGGAAATGCTCTCGTTCAGGCTGGTGGAGACTGACAGCTTCCGTGACTTGATGGCATTGGCAGTCCCACAGTACAAGGTGCCCAGCCGCTTTTACTTCAGCAGGCAGGCTGTCCCTGCCCTGCACAGGCATGTTGAGGCAAACATAAAACATGCGCTACTGAACGCCGTCAGTAGCATGGTCCACCTCACCACCGATGCGTGGACCAGTCAGCATGGACAGGGGCGATATGTTTCCCTCACTGCCCATTGGGTTAATGTTGTTGAGCCAGGTACAGATCGTGCGAGTGGCGCAGGACGTGTCCTGCCCACTCCAAGGATTGCAGGAATCCAGTCTGTACGCATCGACTCCTCCTCTTACACCAGTTCCTCAGATTCCTCTCTGCAGGATCCGTCACAGTCCACCTCCACATGGACCCGTGAACGTTTACCTATGACCGACATGAGCACAGCCGTGGCCAAACGTCAGCAGGCCGTCTTGAAACTAGTTTCATTGGGGCATCGAAGCCACACAGCGCAGGAGCTCTGGAATGCCATCAAGCAGGAGAGCGATGTGTGGTTACTGCCAGCGAATCTCCAGCCAGGCATGGTAGTGTGTGACAATGGCCGAAATCTGGTGGCAGCTTTGGCCCTTGGCAACCTCACTCACATCCCATGTCTGGCACATGTGCTCAATTTGGTTGTGCAGAGTTTTCTGAGGGACTATCCGGATCTTGATGCCCTGCTGCACAAGGTCCGCCTAGAGTGTGCTCACTTGCGGCGTTCCAGCTTGGCCAGATCCCGCATTGCTGCTCTGCAGCGCCGATTCCGCCTTCCGGAACACCGTATCATATGTGACCTACCTACCCGGTGGAATTCCACGTTACATATGTTGGAGCGGTTGTGTGAGCAGCAGCAAGCAGTTATGGAGTACCAGCTGCATCAGGCGCAAAGAAGTCGCAGTCAGCGCCGATCAGACTTCACAACCACAGAGTGGGCCACTATGAAGGACGTCTGCCAGGTTTTGCGTCCTTTTGATTATTCCACGCGGATGGCAAGTGCAGATGATGCACTAGTCAGCATGACTGTCCCCCTTATCTGCCTGCTTCAGCAAACTTTGCAATGGTTAAGGGATGATGTTGTGGAAGAGGTGGAGGATAAGGAGTCACCTTTTCCTTCAGCTTCTGGAGAGTCAGCGCCACGTGGTTCCTCACAAAGGGGTACGCAGGGGCCAATTTGTGAGGAGGATGAGGAGGAGTCAATGGAGGAGGAAGAGCTCCGTCCAGAGGAGGGAGCGACACAATTGTCCAGTGGTCAGTGTGTACAGCGAGGGTGGGGTGATGACGAGCGGGCAGAGATCATGTCTCAAGCAGGGGACAGCGTTTCTGGGCCAGTTGGCACTCTGCAGCACATGGTGGATTTCATGCTGCAGTGCCTGAGAAACGACCGCCGCATCGACCACATTCTCAACATGCCTGATTATTGGGTGTTCACCCTCCTCGATCCTCGCTACCGGGACAACGTCCAAAACCTCATCCCTGCGTTGACCCGGGAGCGTAAATTGCGGGAGTACCAAGACACACTGGTGAATTCCATCATCTTCTCCTGTCCAACTGAGAGGAGTGCTGCTAGTGCTTTACAAAGCAGCTCAGTGCGTCGAGGCAGTGGGGGAGGCTCTGCCCAAAGAGGGAGCAGAAGCAGTGCCTCTGCCCAAGGCAAGCCCAGTATGGCACAAGTCTGGCACACTTTTGTGTGCCCGCCCCAAATGTCTACACCATCACCGGCGGCTCCAGTCAGCAGGAGGCAACGGTTCCGTCAGATGGTGACAGACTACATGGCTTGCCCTCTTACTGTACTCCCAGACAGCTCTTCCCCGTTCAAGTTTTGGGTCTCTAAGCTGGATACATGGCCAGAGCTAAGCCAGTATGCATTGGAGGTGCTGGCTTGCCCTGCGGCTAGTGTCTTATCGGAACGTGTCTTTAGTGCCGCAGGTGGTGTACTAACAGACCGTCGCATGCGACTATCCTCCGGTAACGTTGACCGGCTTACTTTCCTGAAAATGAACCAGGCCTGGATCTCGCAGGAATTTGCCACTCCTCTGCCTGATTAAGTAATTGGGTGTCATCCAGGTCTCCTGCTGTTCTCATCTTTCTACCACCTGAACTGCTATTCCTGGGTTCCAACACCGCCAGTTGCGGCTCAGAAGTGCAGGCTGCACAGTAAAAACATACGACCCAGTGTTATTGGGTTTCAGTAACGTCAGCTGATCCCCAGCTGTGTAGCCGGCAATGTGTCCTGCGACCGCCACGCTGGCACAACAACCTAAATGTAAGGGAACCTGTCCCCCCCCCCCGTCGTTTGTTACTGAAAGAGCCATCTTGTGCAGCAGTAATGCTGCACAAGGAAAAGGTAGCTCTTTTTTTTTAGCTCCTTGCACACGCAGAACTTAACACTTATAAAATGTGTTCACTGATACCGTTATACTGTCCCGGAGCTGGGACTTTCCTTCGCAATGTGACGCAGCACAGCCGTCATTCCTACCCCCTTGGTGCCATGCGCTGCCTCCTCAGCGTTGTTTTAAGCTGTCACGGAGCCTGCGCTGTTCTGTTATCCCTTGGGCATGCCCTATTTGCGCTGCCTGTCTTCTGACATAATTTGGTGTCAGGCTGGCTGCGCCTGTGCGGCCGCGCTGCCCGAGATCCCGCCTCGCTGTGTCTTCTGATTGAGTCATACTGCGGGCCTGGGATCCATGGCCATGCGCAGTGCATATCTTCCCCTCGGGCTCTCGCTCATTTCCCTCCGCCTTCTTTAGACTGTGCGCCGTCAGCTGATCCCTAATAGCATGCCACGGCCGTGACACCGCACAGTCTGAAGAAGAGGGAAGGAGGGGAGTGAGAGTCGAGGATATTCACTGTGCATGTCCATGGTTCCAAGGCCCGCAGTGGGATTACGTTGGACGAGACTGCGAAGTGGGATCTGGAGCAGCGTGGACGCACAGGCAGTAACAGCCTGACACCAAATTATGTCAGAAGACAGGCAGCGCTAATTGGGCATGGCCAAGGGCTAACAGAACAGCGCAGCCTCCGTGACAGCTTAAAACAACGCTGAGGAGGCAGCGCACGGCACCAAGGGGATAGGAATGTCAGCTGTGCTGTGTCCCATTACGAAGGAAATTCGCACCTCCGGGACGGTTTAACGGTATAAGGGAACACATTTTTAGTGTTTACTTCGGTGTTTGCAAGGAGCATAATTAAAAGAACCACCTTTTCCTTTTGCATCGTTAGTGCTGCACAAGATGGCTCTTTCAGCTACAAACGTCTTGGGGGGGGGTTAAAGGTTCCCTTTCAACTTGCTCCAATCAGGCTTCGGCCTACACTCTGTTCCTCTGCTCCTCCTGCTGTCCCTGGGCTCTAACACCGCCAGTTGGTGCCTGGAAGTGCTGTGTGCACAGTCAACAGTCGCTCCTCTGTAATTGGGGTTCAGTAACGTCAGCTGATCCCCAGCTGTGTGTGCGGCAATACCTCCAATCTGCTCCTCCTGCTGTCCCTGGGCTCTAACACCGCCAGTTGGTGCCTGGAAGTGCTGTGTGCACAGTCAACAGTCGCTCCTCTGTTATTGGGGTTCAGTAACGTCAGCTGATCCCCAGCTGTGTATCCGGCAACGTGTCATGCGACCGCCACGCTGGCACAACTAAAATGTAAGGGGACCTGTCCCCCCCACTTCCTAGGCGTTTGTTACTGAAAGAGCCACCATGTGCAGCACTAATACTGCACAAGGGAAAGGTCGCTCTTGAAATTATGCTCCTTGCAAACGCTGAACTACACACTCATGTAATGTGTCCCCTCACACCGTCCAACCGTCCCGGAGGTGGGACTTTCCTTTGTAATGTGACGCAGCACAGCCATCATTGCTACCCCCTTGGCACCGTGCGCTGCCTCCTTAGCGTTGTTTGATTCCGTCATGGACCCTGCGCTGTTATGTTATCCCTTTGCCATGCACAGTTTGCGCTGCCCGTCCTCTGACATCATTTGTTGTCGTCCTGGCTGCGCCTGTGCGTCCACGCTGCCCGAAATCACACCTCGCAGTGTCGTCTAATGTGATCCCACAGTGGGCCTGGTATCCATGGCCATGCGCAGTGCATATACTAGCCTCTCACTCCCCTTCTTCACGCTTCTTCAGACTAGGCGGCGTCAGCTGATCCCTAATAGCATGCCACGGCCGTGACGCCGCACAGTCTGAAGAAGCAGGAAGGAGGTGAGTGAGAGGCGATGATATGCACTGCGCATGCCCATGGATCCCTGGCCCGCAGTGGGACTACATTAGATGACACTGCAAGGTTGGATCTAGGGCAGCTTGGACGCACAGGCACTGCCAGCCTGACACCTACATGATGTCAGAAGACGGGCACCGCTAACTGTGCATGGCCAAGGGATAACATTACAGCGCGGGCTCCGTGACAGAACCAAACAACGTTGAGGAGGTGGCGCCCGGCACCAAGGGGGTTGGAATGACGGCTGTGCTGTGTCACATTACAAAGGAAAGTCCCACTTCCGGGATGGTTTGACGGTGTGAGGGGACACATTATATGAGTGTGTACTTCAGCGTTTGCAAGGAGCATAATTTTCGGAGCCACCATTTTCCATGTGCAGTATTACTGCTGTACAAGATGGCTCTTTCAGCAACAAATGCCTGGGGGGGGTGGTTAAAGGTTCCCTTTCAACTTGCTCCACTGCAGGCTTCGGCCTACACTCTGCTCCTCTTTGATTCCCTGGGTTTCAACACTGTCAGTTGCCACCTGGAAGTGTTGTCTACACAGAAAAAACACTAGGTGATGTGTCAGTGGGGTTCAGCACCGCCAGCTGTTCCCCTGCTGTGTAGTCGGCAACGTGTCCAGCACAAGCCACGCTGGCACAACAGAACAAAAGCTGCCACCAGTGCAGGCTTCGGCCTACACTCTGCTCCTCTCCTCCTCCTGCTGACCCTGGGCTCAAACACCGCCAGTTTCTGCCCGGACATGCTAGCTGCACAGAGAAAAACACCAGCCAATGTGTTAGTGGGGTTCAGCACCGCCTGCTGTTCCCCTGCTGTGTAGCCGGCAACGTGACCTGCAAACGCCACGCAGGCACATGAACTGAAATTAAAGGGAACCTGGCCCCACCCCCCCAGGTGTTTCTATGTATAACAGCCACCTAGTACAGCAGTACTGCTGCATTTGTACAAGGTGGCTGACTTTTTCTCCTTGCCCACGTGGAACTCAACACGTACAAAATGTGTCTCATTGAGACCATTCCACTGTCCCTGAGGTGTGACTTTCCTTTCTAATGATACGCAGCACCCCCCTTGGTAGCGTTTCCCGTCTTTTGTCATCATGGTTAGCTGGCTGCGCCTGTGCATCCGCCCTGCTAGAAACAACGCCCCTCGTTGTCATATTTATTTTGTCAGCGAGGGTGTGGTTTATGGGCACGAGCAGTGCATATGTTCGCCTGTCTTAACTCATCTCCTTCCGCCTTCTTCAGACTGTGCGGCCTCCTGGCCGTGGTAGGCGATAAGGGATCAGCTGAGGCCGCCCAGTCTGAAGCAGGTGTAAGGACATGTGTGAGCGGCGGACATATTTACTGCACAAGGCCACGAATCCCAGCACCGCAGTGTGACTTTAGGAAAAGGCACTGTGGGTCTGGGATTTATGGCCATCGTTAACCGCACCGGCCAACATGAAATGAGGTCATGAGACGGCCTGCACTAACAGGGTATTGCAAAGGGATAACACAAGAGCGCAGTTTCCTGTACTGCAAATAACAACGGTAAGGAATCTGCGCCCAGCACCTAGGTGTAAATTTGTACACCTGTGCTGCGTCTCCTTAAAAAGACAAGTCACGCCTCCACTACTGTTTGACAGTATCATGGGCTAAATAGTGTACGTGTTTTATTCAGCGTGTGCAAGGAGCAAAATTAAGAGAGCAACCTTTGACTTGTGCATCATTAATGCAGTTCAAGGTGTGGCTCTTGTACCTTGCAACACCTGAGGGGGGGTTAAAGGTTACCTTTGAAATTGGTTCAACTAGGCTTCGGCCTACACTCTGATCCTCTCCTCCTCCTGCTGATCCTGGGCTATAACACCGCCAGTTGTAGCCTGGAAGTGCTAGCTCCACAGAGAAAAACACCAGCCAATGTGTTAGTGGGGTTCAGCACCGCCAGCTGTTCCCCTGCTGTGTAGCCGACATCGTGTCCAGCACAAGCCACGCTGGCACAACCGACCAAAAGCTGCCACCAGTGCAGGCTTCGGCCTACACTCTGCTCCTCTCCTCCTCCTGCTGACCCTGGGCTTAAACACCGCCAGTTTCTGCCCGGAAGTGCTGGCTGCACAGAGAAAAACACCAGCCAATGTGTCAGTGGGGTTCAGCACCGCCAGCTGTTCCCCTGCTGTGTAGCCGGCAACGTGACCTGCAAACGCCACGCAGGCACATGAACTGAAATTAAAGGGAACCAGGCCCCACCCCCCCAGGTGTTTCTATGTATAACAGCCACCTTGTACAGCAGTACTGCTGCATTTGTACAAGGTGGCTGACTTTTTCTCCTTGCCCACGTGGAACTCAACACGTACAAAATGTGTCTCATTAGAGACCATTCCACTGTCCCTGAGGTGTGACTTTCCTTTCTAATGACACGCAGCACCCCCATTGTTAGCGCTGCCCGTCTTCTGACATCATTGGTTGGCTGGCTGTGCCTGTGCGTCCGCCCTGCCCGACACAACGCCCCTCGTTGTCTCATATATTTTGACTGCGAGGGTGTGATTGATGGGCACGAGCAGTGCATATGTTCCCCTGTCTTCACTCCCCTCCTTCCGCCTTCTTCTGACTGTGCGGCCTCATGGCCGCGGCATGCGATAAGGGATCAGCTGAGGCCGCCCAGTCTGAAGCAGGTGTAAGGACATGTGTGAGCGGCGGACATATTTACTGCACAAGGCCACGAATCCCAGCACCGCAGTGTGACTTTAGGAAAAGGCACTGTGGGTCTGGGATTTATGGCCATCGTTAACCGCACCAGTCAACATGAAATGAGGTCATGAGACGGCCTGCACTAACAGGGTATTGCCAAGGGATAACACAAGAGCGCAGTTTCCTGTACTGCAAATAACAACGGTAAGGAATCTGCGCCCAGCACCTAGGTGTAAATTTGTACACCTGTGCTGCGTCTCCTTAAAAAGACAAGTCACGCCTCCACTACTGTTTGACAGTATAATGGGCTAAATAGTGTACGTGTTTTATTCAGCGTGTGCAAGGAGCAAAATTAAGAGAGCAACCTTTGACTTGTGCATCATTAATGCAGTTCAAGGTGTGGCTCTTGTACCTTGCAACACCTGAGGGGGGGTTAAAGGTTACCTTTGAAATTGGTTCAACTAGGCTTCGGCCTACACTCTGCTCCTCTCCTCCTCCTGCTGACCCTGGGCTATAACACCGCCAGTTGTAGCCTGGAAGTGCTAGATGCACAGAGAAAAACACCAGCCAATGTGTTAGTGGGGTTCAGCACCGCCAGCTGTTCCCCTGCTGTGTAGCCGACATCGTGTCCACCACAAGCCACGCTGGCACAACAGAACAAAAGCTGCCACCAGTGCAGGCTTCGGCCTACACTTTGCTCCTCTCCTCCTCCTGCTGACCCTGGGCTCAAACACCGCCAGTTTCTGCCCGGACATGCTAGCTGCACAGAGAAAAACACCCACCATTGTGTCAGTGGGGTTCAGCACCGCCAGCTGTTCCCCCGCTGTGTAGCCGGCATCGTGTCCAGCACAAGCCACGCTGGCACAACTGACCAAAAGCTGCCACCAGTGCAGGCTTCGGCCTACACTCTGCTCCTCTCCTCCTCCTTCTGACCCTGGGCTCAAACACCTCCAGTTTCTGCCCGGAAGTGCTAGCTGCACAGAGAAAAACACCAGCCAATGTGTCAGTGGGGTTCAGCACCGCCAGCTGTTCCCCTGCTGTGTAGCCGGCAACGTGACCTGCAAACGCCACGCAGGCACATGAACTGAAATTAAAGGGAACCTGGCCCCACCCCCCCAGGTGTTTCTATGTATAACAGCCACCTTGTACAGCAGTACTGCTGCATTTGTACAAGGTGGCTGACTTTTTCTCCTTGCCCACGTGGAACTCAACACGTACAAAATGTGTCTCATTAGAGACCATTCCACTGTCCCTGAGGTGTGACTTTCCTTTCTAATGACACGCAGCACCCCCATTGTTAGCGCTGCCCGTCTTCTGACATCATTGGTTGGCTGGCTGTGCCTGTGCGTCCGCCCTGCCCGACACAACGCCCCTCGTTGTCTCATATATTTTGACTGCGAGGGTGTGATTGATGGGCACGAGCAGTGCATATCTTCGCCTGTCTTAACTCATCTCCTTCCGCCTTCTTCAGACTGTGCAGCCTCATGGCCGCGGCATGCGAGAAGGGATCAGCAGAGGCCGCCCAGTCTGAAGCAGGTGTAAGGACGTGTGTGAGCGGCCAAAATATTTACTGCTCAAGGCCACGAATCCCAGCACCGCAGTGTGACTTTATAAAAAGGCACTGTGGGTCTGGGATTTATGGCCATCGTTAACCGCACCGGCCAACATGAAATGAGGTCATAAGACGGGCAGCTCTAGCAGGGCATTGCCAAGGGATAACACAAGAGCGCAGACTCCTGTACAGCAAATAACAATGCTCAGGAAGCTGCGCCAAGCACCAAGGCGTTATTTGGGACACCTGTGCTGCGTCTCCTTAAAAAGCCAAGTCACGCATCCACTACAGTTTGACTGTAGAATGGGCTAAATTGTGTACGTCTTTCATTCAGCGTGTGCAAGTAGACAAATTAATAGAGCAACCTTTCACTTGTGCAGCATTAATACTGCACAAGGTGTGTCTCTTGTAGTTTGTAACACCTGAGGGGGGGTTAAAGGTTTCCTTTGAAATTGGTTCAACTAGGCTTCGGCCTACACTCTGCTCCTCTCCTCCTCCTCCTGCTTCACCACGGGCTCTAACATCGCAAGTTTTTGCCCGCAAGTGCTAGCTGCACAGAGAAAAACACCCGCCATTGTGTTAGTGGGGTCCAGCAACGCCAGCTGTTCCCACACTGTGTAGCCGGCAAAGTGTCCTGCAAACGCAACGCTGACACAAAGCTGCCTCCAGTGCAGGCTTCGCCCTACACTATGCTCCCCCTGCTTACCCTTTGCTCCAGCACCGCTAGTTGGGGCTCTAGGAAGACAATCTTTAATAGGCAACGCATCTGGTTTCCAGCACCGCCAGCTGGTTCTCGGCAGTGTTTTTGTCACTGGTACTCCCTCGTGCCAAACCTGGTTCCAGCACCGTCAGCTGTTTCCGGGTAGTGTCAAGCTCACTGAGACGCCTATGCTTGCCCCGTCGTGTTGCGGTCGGGTTAGCCAACTCCAGGGTGCCTCCAGTTTAGGAGCTTCCTATGTGGGCTGCGTGAACTGGTAGTCAAGGCTGGTTCTGTAGTGCCAGTAGGCCCAGCTCCCCCTGTAGGACTGTTGGGGTTCGGTAACTGCGGCTGCCTCGCGGCCTAGCTGTTCTCTCCTCTCCTGTGGGCCTTGGGGTCCACCACCTGGTTCCAGCACCGTCAGCTGGTTCCAGGCCGAGCCTTTGGCTTAGGTGCCTCCTCCTGGGTATCCGAGTTCCGCCAACGTC
This sequence comes from Ranitomeya imitator, assembly GCF_032444005.1. Lineage (NCBI taxonomy): Eukaryota > Metazoa > Chordata > Amphibia > Anura > Dendrobatidae > Ranitomeya > Ranitomeya imitator. The sequence goes on from NC_091282.1 coordinate 63,872,234, forward strand.
AGGCAGTCCTTGGTAGTGCTTTTAAGCGCGGGCACCTACAGCTTAGTAACCGGGTTCCAGCACCGCCAGCTGGTCCTCGGTCGTGCCATTGGCTCTTGCACACTGGGGCAACGCATCTGGGTTCCAGCACCGCCAGCTGGTTCTCGGCAGTTTTTTTGTCACAGGTACTCCCTCGTGCCAAACCTGGTTTCAGCACCGTCAGCTGTTTCCGGGTTGTATCAAACTCGCTGAGACGCCTATGCTTGACCCGTCGTGGTGCGGTCGGGTTAGCCAACTCCAGGGTGCCTCCAGTTTAGGAGCTTCCTATGTGGGCTGCGTGAACTGGTAGTCAAGGCTGGTTCTGTAGTGCCAGTAGGCCCAGCTCCCCCTGTAGGACTGTTGGGGTTCGGTAACTGCGGCTGCCTCGCGGCCTAGCTGTTCTCTCCTCTCCTGTTGGCCTTCAGGTCCACCACCTGGTTCCAGCACCGTCAGCTGGTTCCAGGCCGAGCCTTTGGCTTAGGTGCCTCCTCCTGGGTATCCGAGTTCCGCCAACGTCAGGCGGTCCTTGGTAGTGCTTTTAAGCGCGGGCACCTACAGCTTAGTAACCGGGTTCCAGCACCGCCAGCTGGTCCTCGGTCGTGCCATTGGCTCTTGCACACTGGGGCAACGCATCTGGGTTCCAGCACCGCCAGCTGGTTCTCGGCAGTGTTTTTGTCACAGGTACTCCCTCGTGCCAAACCTGGTTTCAGCACCGTCAGCTGTTTCCGGGTTGTGTCAAACTCGCTGAGACGCCTATGCTTGCCCCGTCGTGGTGCGGTCGGGTTAGCCAACTCCAGGGTGCCTCCAGTTTAGGAACTTCCTATGTGGGCTGCGTGAACTGGTAGTCAAGGCTGGTTCTGTAGTGCCAGTAGGCCCAGCTCCCCCTGTAGGACTGTTGGGGTTCGGTAACTGCGGCTGCCTCGCGGCCTAGCTGTTCTCTCCTCTCCTGTGGGCCTTGGGGTCCACCACCTGGTTCCAGCACCGTCAGCTGGTTCCAGGCCGAGCCTTTGGCTTAGGTGCTTCCTCCTGAGTATCCGAGTTCCGCCAACGTCAGGCGGTCCTTGGTAGTGCTTTGAAGCGCGGGCACCTACAGCTTAGTAACCGGGTTCCAGCACCGCCAGCTGTTCCTCGGTCGTGCCATTGGCTCTTGCACACTGGGGCAACGCATCTGGGTTCCAGCACCGCCAGCTGGTTCTCGGCAGTGTTTTTGTCACAGGTACTCCCTCGTGCCAAACCTGGTTTCAGCACCGTCAGCTGTTTCCGGGTTGTGTCAAACTCGCTGAGACGCCTATGCTTGCCCCGTCGTGGTGCTGTCGGGTTAGCCAACTCCAGGGTGCCTCCAGTTTAGGAGCTTCCTATGTGGGCTGCGTGAACTGGTAGTCAAGGCTGATTCTGTAGTGCCAGTAGGCCCAGCTCCCCCTGTAGGACTGTTGGGGTTCGGTAACTGCGGCTGCCTCGCGGCCTAGCTGTTCTCTCCTCTCCTGTGGGCCTTGGGGTCCACCACCTGGTTCCAGCACCGTCAGCTGGTTCCAGGCCGAGCCTTTGGCTTAGGTGCCTCCTCCTGGGTATCCGAGTTCCGCCAACGTCAGGCGGTCCTTGGTAGTGCTTTTAAGCGCGGGCACCTACAGCTTAGTAACCGGGTTCCAGCACCGCCAGCTGGTCCTCGGTAGTGCCATTGGCTCTTGCACACTGGGGCAACGCATCTGGGTTCCAGCACCGCCAGCTGGTTCTCGGCAGTGTTTTTGTCACTGGTACTCCCTCGTGCCAAACCTGGTTCCAGCACCGTCAGCTGTTTCCGGGTAGTGTCAAGCTCACTGAGACGCCTATGCTTGCCCCGTCGTGTTGCGGTCGGGTTAGCCAACTCCAGGGTGCCTCCAGTTTAGGAGCTTCCTATGTGGGCTGCGTGAACTGGTAGTCAAGGCTGGTTCTGTAGTGCCAGTAGGCCCAGCTCCCCCTGTAGGACTGTTGGGGTTCGGTAACTGCGGCTGCCTCGCGGCCTAGCTGTTCTCTCCTCTCCTGTGGGCCTTCGGGTCCACCACCTGGTTCCAGCACAGTCAGCTGGCTCCAGGCCGAGCCTTTGGCTTAGGTGCCTCCTCCTGGGTATCCGAGTTCCGCCAACGTCAGGCGGTCCTTGGTAGTGCTTTTAAGCGTGGGCACCTACAGCTTAGTAACCGGGTTCCAGCACCGCCAGCTGTTCCTCGGTCGTGCCATTGGCTCTTGCACACTGGGGCAACGCATCTGGGTTCCAGCACCGCCAGCTGGTTCTCGGCAGTGTTTTTGTCACAGGTACTCCCTCGTGCCAAACCTGGTTTAAGCACCGTCAGCTGTTTCCGGGTTGTGTCAAACTCGCTGAGACGCCTATGCTTGCCCCGTCGTGGTGCGGTCGGGTTAGCTAACTCCAGGGTGCCTCCAGTTTAGGAACTTCCTATGTGGGCTGCGTGAACTGGTAGTCAAGGCTGGTTCTGTAGTGCCAGTAGGCCCAGCTCCCCCTGTAGGACTGTTGGGGTTCGGTAACTGCGGCTGCCTCGCGGCCTAGCTGTTCTCTCCTCTCCTGTGGGCCTTGGGGTCCACCACCTGGTTCCAGCACCGTCAGCTGGTTCCAGGCCGAGCCTTTGGCTTAGGTGCCTCCTCCTGGGTATCCGAGTTCCGCCAACGTCAGGCGGTCCTTGGTAGTGCTTTTAAGCGCGGGCACCTACAGCTTAGTAACCGGGTTCCAGCACCGCCAGCTGTTCCTCGGTCGTGCCATTGGCTCTTGCACACTGGGGCAACGCATCTGGGTTCCAGCACCGCCAGCTGGTTCTCGGCAGTGTTTTTGTCACAGGTACTCCCTCGTGCCAAACCTGGTTTCAGCACCGTCAGCTGTTTCCGGGTTGTGTCAAACTCGCTGAGACGCCTATGCTTGCCCCGTCGTGGTGCGGTCGGGTTAGCCAACTCCAGGGTGCCTCCAGTTTAGGAGCTTCCTATGTGGGCTGCGTGAACTGGTAGTCAAGGCTGGTTCTGTAGTGCCAGTAGGCCCAGCTCCCCCTGTAGGACTGTTGGGGTTCGGTAACTGCGGCTGCCTTGCGGCCTAGCTGTTCTCTCCTCTCCTGTGGGCCTTGGGGTCCACCACCTGGTTCCAGCACCGTCAGCTGGTTCCAGGCCGAGCCTTTGGCTTAGGTGCCTCCTCCTGGGTATCCGAGTTCCGCCAACGTCAGGCGGTCCTTGGTAGTGCTTTTAAGCGCGGGCACCTACAGCTTAGTAACCGGGTTCCAGCACCGCCAGCTGTTCCTCGGTCGTGCCATTGGCTTTTGCACACTGGGGCAACGCATCTGGGTTCCAGCACCGCCAGCTGGTTCTCGGCAGTGTTTTTGTCACAGGTACTCCCTCGTGCCAAACCTGGTTTCAGCACCGTCAGCTGTTTCCGGGTAGTGTCAAGCTCACTGAGACGCCTATGCTTGCCCCGTCGTGTTGCGGTCGGGTTAGCCAACTCCAGGGTGCCTCCAGTTTAGGAGCTTCCTATGTGGGCTGCGTGAACTGGTAGTCAAGGCTGGTTCTGTAGTGCCAGTAGGCCCAGCTCCCCCTGTAGGACTGTTGGGGTTCGGTAACTGCGGCTGCCTCGCGGCCTAGCTGTTCTCTCCTCTCCTGTGGGCCTTCGGGTCCACCACCTGGTTCCAGCACCGTCAGCTGGTTCCAGGCCGAGCCTTTGGCTTAGGTGCCTCCTCCTGGGTATCCGAGTTCCGCCAACGTCAGGCGGTCCTTGGTAGTGCTTTTAAGCGCGGGCACCTACAGCTTAGTAACCGGGTTCCAGCACCGCCAGCTGGTCCTCGGTGCCATTGGCTCTTGCACACTGGGGCAACGCATCTGGGTTCCAGCACCGCCAGCTGGTTCTCGGCAGTGTTCTTGTCACAGGTACTCCCTCGTGCCAAGCCTGGTTTCAGCACCGTCAGCTGTTTCCGGGTTGTGTCAAGCTCACTGAGACGCCTATGCTTGCCCCGTCATGTTGCGGTCGGGTTAGCCAACTCCAGGGTGCCTCCAGTTTTGGAGCTTCCTATGTGGGCTGCTTGAACTGGTAGTCAAGGCTGGTTCTGTAGTGCCAGTAGGCCCAGCTCCCCCTGTAGGACTGTTGGGGTTCGGTAACTGCGGCTGCCTCGCGGCCTAGCTGTTCTCTCCTCTCCTGTGGACCTTCGGGTCCACCACCTGGTTCCAGCACCGTCAGCTGGTTCCAGGCCGAGCCTTTGGCTTAGGTGCCTCCTCCTGGGTATCCGAGTTCCGCCAACGTCAGGCGGTCCTTGGTAGTGCTTTTAAGTGCGGGCACCTACAGCTTAGTAACCGGGTTCCAGCACCGCCAGCTGGTCCTCGGTCGTGCCATTGGCTCTTGCTCACTGGGGCAACGCATCTGGGTTCCAGCAACGCCAGCTGGTTCTCGGCAGTGTTTTTGACACAGGTACTCCCTCGTGCCAAGCCTGGTTTCAGCACCGTCAGCTGTTTCCGGGTTGTGTCAAGCTCACTCAGACGCCTATGCTTGCCCCGTCGTGGTGCTGTCGGGTTAGCCAACTCCAGGGTGCCTCCAGTTTAGGAGCTTCCTATGTGGGCTGCGTGAACTGGTAGTCAAGGCTGGTTCTGTAGTGCCAGTATTCCCAGCTCCCCCTGTAGGACTGTTGGGGTTCGGTAACTGCGGCTGCCTCGCGGCCTAGCTGTTCTCTCCTCTCCTGTGGGCCTTCAGGTCCACCACCTGGTTCCAGCACCGTCAGCTGGTTCTCGGCAGTGTCTTTTGCTCTTGTACCTTCTGCTCCCCATCCTGGTTCCAGTAACGTCAGCTGGTTTCGGGCAGAGCCTTTGGCTTAGGTGCCTCCTTCTGGGTATCCAAGTTCCACCAACGTCAGGTGGTCCTTGGTAGTGCTTTCGGGCACGGGTACCTCCTGCTTAGTAACCGGGTTCCAGTAACGTCAGCTGGTCCTCGGTAGTTCCATTGGCTCTTGGACCTTTGGCTACCCATCCGGGTTCCAGTACCGTCAGCTGGTTCTCGGCAGTGTCTTTTGCTCTTGTACCTTCTGCTCCCCATCCTGGTTCCAGTACCGTCAGCTGGTACCGGGCAGAGCCTTTGGCTTAGGTGCCTCCTTCTGGGTATCCGAGTTCCGCCAACGTCAGGCGGTCCTTGGTAGTGCTTTTTAGCACGGGTACCTCCTGCTTAGTAACCGGGTTCCAGTAACGTCAGCTGGTCCTCGGTAGTTCCATAGGCTCTTGAACCTTCGGGTAGCCATCCGAGTTCCAGTTCCATCAGCTGGTTCTTGGCATTTTCTCAGCCTTCTTGTACCTTCTGCTACATTTACAAGTTGAAGACCCTAAAGTCGACGACCCGGAAGACCACCCCGATGACGACGACGACGACCCGGAAGACCACCCCGATGACGATGACGACGACGGCAGAGACGACGACGGCGGAGACGACGACGGCGGAGACGACGACGGCTGAGACGACGACGGCGGAGATGACGACACTGGAGACGACGACCCTGGAGACGACGACATGGAAGACCGAGAAGCAGAAGAACAAGAGGCTGCATAACAAAGAGCAGAAGAACATTAAGCATAAGACTTAATATCAGAGCAAAAGATATTATCTAAATTATATGCAGAAGAAGACTAAGCAGTGTATGGGGGTGAGTCCGTTCCTCCTCGTGGTGCCCCTGGATAAAGCCTGATGCTGCAGGCCAAACTGAACGCGGACAAATGTAACTTTTGTGACTGGCAGAACGAAAGGTGTAATCTTCCAACTTTTATAGATGGAAGTGCTGGAAGTGCTGACGGTGCTGGAACAACTACGGGAATGCCTGTCACAAATGAGAATATGATGAAGAAGTAGAATAGGAAGAATAATAACAGTGGAATAAAAAGAATATGTAGAATAGGAAGAATAATAATAGTTGAATAAAATGAATATGAAGAATGTAATAAAAAAAAAAAAAAGGTAAAGGATGAAGAAGAAGATGAAAAGGTGAAGAAGAAGTTGATGTCAAAGATGCTGATGATGATGAAGATGAAAGTGTGGGAAAAGAAAAAAAAAAGAAAAAAAAGAAGGGGAAGGGCGTGGAATAGTGAAACATCAATATCTGACAAAATAAAAAAAAATGTACATAGTCAATATCTTTGTCACTCCGAACGTCTTAAAAAAAAACAAAAAACATGCTATTCTATTTGATTGGGATAAACCTCTATGACTTTAATGTCTCCGCCACCTCCCCAAATACATCCGGCATTATTCTTAGTTGTTTTCCTTCATGTAGAATGAACCTACAAGGCAAGAAAGGGTTTATTTTAATTCCGATATTTTGGTCCCATTGACTTGCATTGGGATCGGGTATCGGTATCGGCGATATCCGATATTTTTTGAATATCGGCCGATCCTATCCGATACCGATACTTTCCGATATCGGAAGGTATCGCTCAACACTAGTCAACACTACCTTCACAGATTACCCACCAAACCATTCCTTTCACGCTATCTGTGTCTCCATCACATCAGGAGATAATCTCCCTATTAGTCATTCCTGAGGGAATTGATGAGGTCCTGTTGGGGATACCATGGCTTCGCTACCATTCTCCTCATATTGAGTGGTCCTCTGGGAGAATTTTGGGTTGGAGTAAATCTTGCGAGGGTAGATGTCTGAGGGAGTGCATTCAGGTTGCTACTACACAGGTACCCGCAGATCTTTCCTCTCTACCCAAGCACTATTGGCCCTATGCAGACGTGTTCTCCAAAAGAGCTGCGGAGACCCTTCCGCCTCACCGCCCCTATGACTGTCCTATTGACCTCTTGCCTGGTGCTGAGCCTCCCCGGGGTCGAGTCTATCCGTTATCTCTCCCGGAGACGGAGGCAATGTCCCAGTACATCCAGGAGAATCTGGCAAGAGGATTCATTAGGAAGTCAGTGTCACCGGCAGGGGCAGGGTTCTTCTTCGTACAGAAGAAGACTGGAGACTTACGTCCATGCATAGACTACAGGGGTCTTAACCCGTTAAGAACAAGTACCCACTACCCCTATCTGAGCTGTTTGGCTACGGGGAGCGAGGGTATTTACAAAGTTAGATCTGCGGGGTGCTTACAACCTGATTCGCATCCGTGAGGGGGATGAATGGAAGACGGCTTTTAACACCAGGGATGGGCACTATGAATATCTGGTGATGCCCTTCGGGCTCTGTAATGCCCCAGCCGTTTTCCAAGACTTTGTGAACGACATCTTCCGGGATATGCTCACCACCTCGGTCGTAGTCTATCTGGATGATATTCTCATCTTCTCTCCAGATATTGACTCCCATCGGAGAGATGTTCGCAAAGTCTTCGACCTCTTACGGGCAAACTCCCTCTACGCCAAGTTGGAGAAGTGTGTGTTTGAGCAGGAGTCCTTGCCTTTCCTTGGTTATATCATCTCTGCCCAGGGTTTGGCTATGGATCCTGCCAAGCTAGAGGCTGTAATGGACTAGCAGGAACCCCATTCTCTTAAAGCGGTGCAGCGCTTTATGTTGTTCATTAATTACTATCGCCAGTTCATTCCACACTTCTCAACTTTGGTAGCTCCCTTGGTTGCCCTCACCAAGAAGGGAGCAAATCCCAAGTTGTGGTCAGAGGAGGTCTCCAAAGCCTTTCTCTCGATCAAGTCACACTTCGCTAGTGCTCCCATCCTACATCGCCCCGATGTTGATAAGCCATTTATCTTGGAGGTGGATGCCTCATCCGTTGGTGCTGGAGCAGTCCTTTTCCAAAAGGATGCTCAAGGTCGGAAGCATCCTTGCTTCTTCTTCTCCAAGACCTTCACACCAGCGGAGAGGAATTATTCCATTGGGGACAGGGAGTTGCTGGCCATGAAGTTGGCTTTTTCAGAGTGGAGACATCTCTTGGAGGGAGCTCGCTTTCCCTTCCAAGTCTTCACTGACCACAAGAACTTGGTGTATCTGCAAACGGCCCAGCGGCTGAATTCTCGCCAGGCTAGATGGTCCCTGTTCTTCTCCCGGTTCCATTTTACTCTCCATTTCCTCTCCGGGGAGAAGAACGTTCGTGCTGATGCTCTCTCCCGCTCCGTGGTGTCATCGGAGGAGGAGGAGCCTCGGTTTATTGTCCCTTCTGAGAGCCTGAGAACTGTAGCTCCGGTTTCGCTAGAGTCTGTGCCCCCGGGCAAGACTTTCGTACCAGCTAACTTGCGACCGGAGGTTCTCTCTTGGGCTCACTCCTCCAGAGTGGGTGGGCATTTTGGGACCAAGAGGACATCTGAGCTTCTGGCGAGAACATACTGGTGGCCGCATATGGCCCGAGATGTCAAGGACTATATTCAGGCGTGCGTTTCTTGCGCCCAGAATCGGTCTCCTCGGCAACGGCCTGCTGGGTTGCTTTACCCTCTACCGGTGGCAGACAGGCCCTGGGAGATGGTCGGGATGGACTTTGTGGTGGGTCTACCCAAGTCGCGTGGCTGCTCCATTATTTGGGTTGTCACCGACCATTTCTCCAAGATGGTGCATTTGGTGCCGCTTCCTCGGTTACCCTCAGCACGGGCCTTGGGGGTGTTGTTCATTAAACATGTTTTCCGTTTGCATGGTATGCCTGATAAGATTGTCAGCGATCGGGGTCCCCAGTTCACATCTCGGTTTTGGAGAGAGCTCTGCCGTTTACTCAGCATAGAGTTAAACCTCTCCTCTGCATACCATCCCGAGACGAATGGGTTGGTGGAGAGAACCAACCAGACTCTGGTGACATATTTGCGACATTTCGTCTCTGCTAGGCAGGATGACTGGGCATCTCTGCTACCTTGGGCGGAATTTGCCCTGAACAACGCCGTAGCCGATTCCACTGGTCAAACTCCTTTTCTCCTTAATTACGGCCAGCATCCGCGTGTCCCTGTGCCCATGCCCGTGTCATCCACCGATTCTAGGGTGGCAGACTGGGCGGTGGAGGCACGTGACATCTGGGACCGCACACAGGATGCCATCCGGGCCTCCAAGGAGAGAATGAGGGTTTCGGCTGATACACACCGGCGCCCCGCTCCGGTCTTTGCTCCTGGTGACTTAGTGTGGCTCTCCACCCGTAACATCAGGCTGCGAGTTGAGTCCACTAAGTTTGCTTCTCGCTACATTGGCCCGTTTAAGGTTCTGGAACAGGTCAACCCTGTGGTCTACCGTTTGGCTATTCCTCCACGCCTTGGTATCACCGATACTTTCCACGTTTCCCTCTTAAAGCCCGTTCATTTGCCCCGGTTTTCCGAGTCATTTGCTGGGACATCGGGTTCATCCACGGATGAGTTTGAGGTGAATGCTATTGTGGGGTGCAAGGTGGTACGTGGCAAGAAATTTTATCTGGTGGACTGGAAGGGTCACGGCCCAGAGGATAGAACCTGGGAGCCTGTGGAGCACATTCGGGCTCCGTTGCTTATCGCAGCTTTTGAGCGTAGTGAGGCTCAAGGAGGGGGGGCCCTAGGAGGGGGGGTAATGTTAGGAGTCGAGTTTCCTCTGCTGCACAGGGGGAATCTCGATCCGTGTCTCCTGCGGTCTCCCATTCGGTGTCGGCCGCAGTGGGCTCTGCTCAGCGGAGACGTCGCTCCCAGCGTCTCGCTGGGGCTGATTCGGTGCATAGGGTCACTACTGCCTTTTCTGGCTTTCCTATGGTACCGTGCACTGATCTGCGGCGAGCGAGCCTCTCTGGGACTAAGTCCTTGTTTGCTCACACTGAGCATGCCCAGGGCAGGGTCTCCCATTGGAGGTCGAGGGCCACATGTTCGGTCACATGCTCAGGTGCTGCAGTACATTCCATTGGTCCTTCTGGAAGGTCCTGAAAGGGCAAAACATGCTCAGGTACTGCAGCACTGTCCATTGGTCCTTCTGGAAGGTCCTGAAAGGGCAAAAACTTCAGTAGCAGCTTCCTGTGCTGCAACTATATAAACTGCGCATGACCGCACGGCCATGCACTAGTATCGTCTTTTGCTATATGCTTTGCGCCAATGTGGTCATGTGTTTGTATGTGTTCAGGGACCCGGCTGAAATAAGCCCCTAGAATGCTGGCACCTCCGGCGAGGAGATTGTGTATAAGTGTGTTCAGGGACCCGGCTGAAATAAGCCCCTAGAATGCTGGCTCCTCCGGCGAGGAGATTGAGTATGCATGCATGACCACTCACTGCTCACATCTGGGTAGTTGGCCTGTGCCTCTGTGAAAGTCTAACAGGGCACAGAGCTCACCTCTCGCGGTTACTCTGTGAAGCTAACAGAGTTAGTATATACCGCCATATAGAGCCGCCATTATTTAGCAGCAGGTACTTTCCTGCACGGTGGATCCCGGGTTGCGAACGCACCAATTCCATTTACTAAACAATATATTTGGTGCGTTCCGCCAACCCTAACAGGGTCTCTCTGAATCCGTTAAAGATGTTATGGTGGGGTTTCCCACACCTTCCGGTCTGAGTGATTCTATGTCTCTGGCCATTCAGATTGACCCGCGCTTGCGGGAGCGCAGAACTGTGCACGCTGTGGCGTTGTCCTCAGAGCAAATTCCTGAGCCAATGCAGTGTGATAGGATTCTGTCTAGAATGGAACGACAAGGTTTCAGACGTCAGAATAGGTTGTGTTATTATTGTGGCGACGCTTCTCATGTCATTTCTGTCTGCCCTAAGCGGACAAAGAGGATCGCCAGTTCATTTACCATCAGTACTGTACAACCTAATTTTCTGTTATCTGTGTCCTTGATCTGCTCATTGTCATCACTTTCTGTCATGGCGTTTGTGGATTCAGGCGCCGCCTTGAAATTAATGGACTATGAGTTTGCCAGGCATTGTGATTTTCCCTTACAGCCTTTGCAGAACCCTACTCCTTTAAGGGGCATTGATGCTACACCCTTGGCTAAATATAAGCCCCAGTTTTGGACACAGGTGACCATGCGCATGGCGCCAGCCCATCAGGAAGATTGTCGATTTCTGGTGTCGCATAATTTGCATGATGCTATCGTGCTGGGTTTTCCTTGGTTGCAGGTACAGTGGGGCAAAAAAGTATTTAGTCAGTCAGCAATAGTGCAAGTTCCACCACTTAAAAAGATGAGAGGCGTCTGTAAATTACATCATAGGTAGACCTCAACTATGGGAGACAAACTGAGAAAAAAAAATCCAGAAAATCACATTGTCTGTTTTTTTAACAATTTGTTTGCATATTATGGTGGAAAATAAGTATTTGGTCAGAAACAAAATTTCATCTCAATACTTTGTAATATATCCTTTGTTGGCAATGACAGAGGTCAAACGTTTTCTGTAAGTCTTCACAAGGTTGCCACACACTGTTGTTGGTATGTTGGCCGATTCCTCCATGCAGATCTCCTCTAGAGCACTGATGTTTTTGGCTTTTCGCTTGGCAACACGGACTTTCAACTCCCTCCAAAGGTTTTCTATAGGGTTGAGATCTGGAGACTGGCTAGGCCACTCCAGGACCTTAAAATGCTTCTTACGAAGCCTCTCCTTCGTTGCCCTGGCGGTGTGCTTTGGATCATTGTCATGTTGAAAGACCCAGCCACGTTTCATCTTCAATGCCCTTGCTGATGGAAGGAGGTTTGCACTCAAAATCTCACGATACATGGCCCCATTCATTCTTTCATGTACCCGGATCAGTCGTCCTGGCCCATTTGCAGAGAAACAGCCCCAAAGCATGATGTTTCCACCACCATGCTTTACAGTAGGTATGGTGTTTGATGGATGCAACTCAGTATTCTTTTTCCTCCAAACACGACAAGTTGTGTTTCTACCAAACAGTTCCAGTTTGGTTTCATCAGACCATAGGACATTCTCCCAATATTCCTCTGGATCATCCAAATGCTCTCTAGCAAACTTCAGACGGGCCCGGACATGTACTGGCTTAAGCAGTGGGACACGTCTGGCACTGCAGGATCTGAGTCCATGGTGGCATAGTGTGTTACTTATGGTAGGCCTTGTTACATTGGTCCCAGCTCTCTGCAGTTCATTCACTAGGTCCCCCCGTGTGGTTCTGGGATTTTTGCTCACCGTTCTTGTGATCATTCTGACCCCACGGGGTGGGATTTTGCGTGGAGCCCCAGATTGAGGGATATTATCAGTGGTCTTGTATGTCTTCCATTTTCTAATTATTGCTCCCACTGTTGATTTCTTCACTCCAAGCTGGTTGGCTATTGCAGATTCAGCCTTCCCAGCCTGGTGCAGGGCTACAATTTTGTTTCTGGTGTCCTTTGACAGCTCTTTGGTCTTCACTATAGTGGAGTTTGGAGTCAGACTGTTTGAGAGTGTGCACAGGTGTCTTTTTATACTGATAACAAGTTTAAACAGGTGCCATTACTACAGGTAATAAGTGAAGGAAAGAGGAGACTCTTAAAGAAGAAGTTACAGGTCTGTGAGAGCCAGAAATCTTGATTGTTTGTTTCTGACCAAATACTTATTTTCCACCATAATATGCAAATAAAATGTTAAAAAAAACAGACAATGTGATTTTCTGGATATTTTTTTCTCAGTTTGTCTCCCATAGTTGAGGTCTACCTATGATGTAAATTACAGACTAGAGTTGAGCGACCTTGACCTTTTTAGAGTCGAGCCGGGTTTCGCGAAACCCGACTATCTCAAAAGTCGGGTCGAGTGAAATCGGCCGATTATGACGTAAAGTCGGGATCTACGCAATCCATGCTCCATAATGAGCCCGTTATTACAATATTAATTAAAATGCATACAATTCTAACTCACAATTTAATCCCCTAGGATGAAAACTATCTAGGGTGAAGATCCATTGGGATTCAAGACGAGACATTTTACCAAGAAAATCCCCACCTCTTTTATCTGGACGTACAATTTGGATGCCACAGAAAGATGTGCCTTTTAGGGATTGCCCATGTTTCTCCTTAAAATGGCAGGAGAGAGGATGACCCAAAAACCCTTTCTGTATATTTTTAAAATGTTCCCTAATCCGTACTTTTAGTTGGATTGTGTATTGCTGGGACCCTATGTACATCTCAAGACGTGCTTCCATGAATGGGTACAGTTATTCTGCATTTACATATTAATTTATTTATTTTATCTATTTCTATATTTATATTTTAGATTTTAGTTATTTTATAAGTTTTAATTAGTTATAATAAAATTGATATAGTCTAATATGTATTTTGTAATGTAATGTGGGAATCTTAGGTTTTATTATCACTCGTATTTATGTAAGTAAGGTGTTTCCTTTTTTTTTTTTTGGGGGGGGCATAGGCGGAGTATGTGGCAGAGCTTCTAATAGTAAGGGTTTAATGTGGTGCTTCTACTGGAGGGGACAGGAATGGGGAGCGGAGGCACTAATCGTTACATTTTGAGTGCAGGCGATCAGTGGTTTCAGGCATATACCAGTGTACCATAGTTGACAAGGGCTAGGTAGGATAGAGTTAATATATAGCACGCAGTTGGGTTTCCAGCACGTGTGCATAAATATGGAGCCGGTCACCTGGGGGCGGTAACCCTGAGGAAGGAGTGCGTTACACTCCGAAACGCGTCGGTTTGGTTTTTGCCCCAGTGTGACTCCGTAGGCCTGTGACGTCACACGCTGCGCTGCAGCGTCGGCCATTTTTTCAGTAAATCCAGGATCGCCTCCGGCCGGGACGACTCCTGGCTGTGTACTGTTTACCGGCACCCGGTCCTCTGATCTATTGGTATCCGGTGTGTGCCCAGCTGATTGCCCCCGCTCTGAGGAACATCTCCATTTACCAACTTCTGGTCCTCTGTCGTGCAGTACCGTATGCATCCGAGGGTCCGCTCAGTTCTAGCCACTAGTTACACCATCATGGTATGTGCTCTATTATTTATTTATTAATTTCTACAATATTGTATGTAGTGCATATCTAAATCGCTAAGGACTCCAGCTGCGGGCTTAACCAGTGTGGATTGTGTGAACACCAGCATAGTTTGTTTATTTTATTTGTGCTAAGTTTGTTGCACTCAGGTACAGCAATAATTTATCTGTGTGTTTAAACCAGCCTTTAACCCTTGTAGCGCGGTATTTATTATTTCAATTGGTCTTATGTTAAGTAAATGTTTTTTTTTGCAACTGATTATGTGTAGTCTCTTTTATTACATCCATATGAAGGTCACGGATCACTTTTAGAGCACTGAAATTGCAAACATTAGATATTATAGGTATTTTTCCAGCAGGCGCCTGACAGGCACATTGTATGTGAACTCGTTAGTCCGAATATTGTATGTGACGGAGGGTTAATGAGAGCCTGAAGATAGAAGTTCAGGAAAGGCAACCTGGAGAACACCTTGGAGTGGAACACACCATCTCTCTACACCCCATACCCAATTTGTAGGTCTAATGCAGCATAGTTTCCAACAACTACTAAACGAGAGCATGATGATCGAAGCATTGGCGAGGAAACCTGGGGAACACCTTGGAGTGGAACACACCATCTCTCTACACCCCATACCCAATTTGTAGGCCTAATGCAGCGTAGTTTCCAACAACTACTAAACGAGAGCATGATGATCGAAGCATTGGCGAGGAAACCTGGGGAACACCTTGGAGTGGAACACACCATCTCTCTACAGTGGAACACACCATCTCTCTACACCCCATACCCAATTTGTAGGCCTAATGCAGCGTAGTTTCCAACAACTACTAAACGAGAGCCGGAAGATCGAAGCAATGGAGAGGAAACCTGGGGAACACCTTGGAGTGTAACACACCATCTCTCTACACCCCATACCCAATTTGTAGGCCTAATGCAGCGTAGTTTCCAACAACTACTAAACGAGAGCCGGAAGATCGAAGCAATGGAGAGGAAACCTGGGGAACACCTTGGAGTGTAACACACCATCTCTCTACACCCCATACCCAATTTGTAGGCCTAATGCAGCGTAGTTTCCAACAACTACTAAACGAGAGCCGGAAGATCGAAGCAATGGAGAGGAAACCTGGGGAACACCTTGGAGTGTAACACACCATCTCTCTACACCCCATACCCAATTTGTAGGCCTAATGCAGCGTAGTTTCCAACAACTACTAAACGAGAGCCGGAAGATCGAAGCATTGGCGAGGAAACCTGGGGAACACCTTGGAGTGGAACACACCATCTCTCTACAGTGGAACACACCATCTCTCTACACCCCATACCCAATTTGTAGGCCTAATGCAGCGTAGTTTCCAACAAGTACTAAACGAGAGCCGGAAGATCGAAGCAATGGAGAGGAAACCTGGGGAACACCTTGGAGTGTAACAAACCATCTCTCTACACCCCATACCCAATTTGTAGGCCTAATGCAGCGTAGTTTCCAACAACTACTAAACGAGAGCCGGAAGATCGAAGCAATGGAGAGGAAACCTGGGGAACACCTTGGAGTGGAGCACACCATCTCTCTACACCCCATACCCAATTTGTAGGCCTATTGCAGCGTAGTTTCCAACAACTACTAAACGAGAGCCGGAAGATCGAAGCAATGGAGAGGAAACCTGGGGAACACCTTGGAGTGTAACACACCATCTCTCTACACCCCATACCCAATTTGTAGGCCTAATGCAGCGTAGTATCCAACAACTACTAAACGAGAGCCGGAAGATCGAAGCAATGGAGAGGAAACCTGGGGAACACCTTGGAGTGTAACACACCATCTCTCTACACCCCATACCCAATTTGTAGGCCTAATGCAGCGTAGTTTCCAACAACTACTAAACGAGAGCCGGAAGATCGAAGCATTGGCGAGGAAACCTGGGGAACACCTTGGAGTGGAACACACCATCTCTCTACAGTGGAACACACCATCTCTCTACACCCCATACCCACTTTGTAGGCCTAATGCAGCGTAGTTTCCAACAACTACTAAACGAGAGCCGGAAGATCGAAGCAATGGAGAGGAAACCTGGGGAACACCTTGGAGTGTAACACACCATCTCTCTACACCCCATACCCAATTTGTAGGCCTAATGCAGCGTAGTTTCCAACAACTACTAAACGAGAGCCGGAAGATCGAAGCAATGGAGAGGAAACCTGGGGAACACCTTGGAGTGTAACACACCATCTCTCTACACCCCATACCCAATTTGTAGGCCTAATGCAGCGTAGTTTCCAACAACTACTAAACGAGAGCCGGAAGATCGAAGCAATGGAGAGGAAACCTGGGGAACACCTTGGAGTGTAACACACCATCTCTCTACACCCCATACCCAATTTGTAGGCCTAATGCAGCGTAGTTTCCAACAACTACTAAACGAGAGCATGAAGATCGAAGCAATGGAGAGGAAACCTGGGGAACACCTTGGAGTGGAACACACCATCTCTCTACACCCCATACCCAATTTGTAGGCCTAATGCAGCGTAGTTTCCAACAACTACTAAACGAGAGCATGATGATCGAAGCATTGGCGAGGAAACCTGGGGAACACCTTGGAGTGGAACACACCATCTCTCTACAGTGGAACACACCATCTCTCTACACCCCATACCCAATTTGTAGGCCTAATGCAGCGTAGTTTCCAACAACTACTAAACGAGAGCCGGAAGATCGAAGCTCAGGAAAGGCAACCTGGGGAACACCTTGGAGTGGAACACACCATCTCTCTACACCCCATACCCAATTTGTAGGCCCAATGCAGCGTAGTTTCCAACAACTACTAAACGAGAGCCGGAAGATCGAAGCTCAGGAAAGGCAACCTGGGGAACACCTTGGAGTGTAACAAACCCTCTCTCTACACCACGGAAGGGCTGATTCTTAGGAAGGAAGGCTGTCGGAAAGAAGCAGGGCGCGTCCGAGGGTGATTATATTCTTATTAGGTATATACTCACCCTCGGACGCGCCCTGCTTCTTTATTTGTAATGAATGTTTATTTGCAATGTGGTTTTGACTTACTCTATTTTTTTGGTAAATAATGATTTTATTATTTTCATTGTTTTGCATCTTCTTGGCAATAATATAAAGAAGACGCGACAGGACAACACTCGGTGGATGCCATATCTGTGTTTAAAATTGAAAAAACCTTTCAGTTAACTACTTGCAGGAGAAAGTTATTGTAGCTGGTGGCCATTTTTAGTACTGTACCAGATTTTTGTTGTATGTGTTTGTTTTTAATGTTAAAATGTCTGCATTTGATATCTCTCCAGTATTTTCTTTTTTATAAGCAACATACTTATTTTTATATTTTCTGTTGTTGGTTCCAGGGGTACACGGGCAGCAGTGGTGTGGTCAGTGGAGGCCTAGTGGAAGGAGTGACCGCAGACAGGCATCGAAGGCCTAAAATAATAACACATGGCTGTAGGCAATTTTAAATTGGTTCCAGGGGTACACGGGCAGCAGTGGTGTGGTCAGTGGAGGCCTAGTGGAAGGAGTGACCGCAGACAGGCATCGAAGGCCTAAAATAATAACACATGGCTGTAGGCAATTTTAAATTGGTTCCAGGGGTACACGGGCAGCAGTGGTGTGGTCAGTGGAGGCCTACTGGAAGGAGTCACCGCAGACAGGCATCGAAGGCCTAAAATAATAACACATGGCTGTAGGCAATTTTAAATTGGTTCCAGGGGTACACGGGCAGCAGTGGTGTGGTCAGTGGAGGCCTAGTGGAAGGAGTGACCGCAGACAGGCATCGAAGGCCTAAAATAATAACACATGGCTGTAGGCAATTTTAAATTGGTTCCAGGGGTACACGGGCAGCAGTGGTGTGGTCAGTGGAGGCCTAGTGGAAGGAGTGACCGCAGACAGGCATCGAAGGCCTAAAATAATAACACATGGCTATAGACAATTTTAAATTGGTTCCAGGGGTACACGGGCAGCAGTGGTGTGGTCAGTGGAGGCCTAGTGGAAGGAGTCACCCCAGACAGGCATCGAAGGCCTAAAATAATAACACATGGCTGTAGGCAATTTTAAATTGGTTACAGGGGTACACGGGCAGCAGTGGTGTGGTCAGTGGAGGCCTAGTGGAAGGAGTGACCGCAGACAGGCATCGAAGGCCTAAAATAATAACACATGGCTGTAGGCAATTTTAAATTGGTTCCAGGGGTACATGGGCAGCAGTGGTGTGGTCAGTGGAGGCCTAGTGGAAGGAGTGACCGCAGACAGGCATCGAAGGCCTAAAATAATAACACATGGCTGTAGGCAATTTTAAATTGGTTCCAGGGGTACACGGGCAGCAGTGGTGTGGTCAGTGGAGGCCTAGTGGAAGGAGTGACCGCAGACAGGCATCGAAGGCCTAAAATAATAACACATGGCTGTAGGCAATTTTAAATTGGTTCCAGGGGTACACGGGCAGCAGTGGTGTGGTCAGTGGAGGCCTAGTGGAAGGAGTGACCGCAGACAGGCATCGAAGGCCTAAAATAATAACACATGGCTGTAGGCAATTTTAAATTGGTTCCAGGGGTACACGGGCAGCAGTGGTGTGGTCAGTGGAGGCCTAGTGGAAGGAGTCACCGCAGACAGGCATCGAAGGCCTAAAATAATAACACATGGCTGTAGGCAATTTTAAATTGGTTACAGGGGTACACGGGCAGCAGTGGTGTGGTCAGTGGAGGCCTAGTGGAAGGAGTGACCGCAGACAGGCATCGAAGGCCTAAAATAATAACACATGGCTGTAGGCAATTTTAAATTGGTTAAAGGGGTACACGGGCAGCAGTGGTGTGGTCAGTGGAGGCCTAGTGGAAGGAGTGACCGCAGAGAGGCATCGAAGGCCTAAAATAATAACACATGGCTGTAGGCAATTTTAAATTGGTTCCAGGGGTACATGGGCAGCAGTGGTGTGGTCAGTGGAGGCCTAGTGAAAGGAGTGACCGCAGACAGGCATCGAAGGCCTAAAATAATAACACATGGCTGTAGGCAATTTTAAATTGGTTCCAGGGGTACACGGACAGCAGTGGTGTGGTCAGTGGAGGCCTAGTGGAAGGAGTCACTGCAGACAGGCATCGAAGGCCTAAAATAATAACACATGGCTGTAGGCAATTTTAAATTGGTTCCAGGGGTACACGGGCAGCAGTGGTGTGGTCAGTGGAGGCCTAGTGGAAGGAGTGACCGCAGACAGGCATCGAAGGCCTAAAATAATAACACATGGCTGTAGGCAATTTTAAATTGGTTACAGGGGTACACGGGCAGCAGTGGTGTGGTCAGTGGAGGCCTAGTGGAAGGAGTGACCACAGACAGGCATCGAAGGCCTAACATAACAAAAATGTCAATACAATGGTATTGTCAGTGGCAGGCATTGAAGGATGTCAGCGCATAGACTAAACATTGGTGGAGCTGTGAGATAATTTTGCAAGTGGTAGAGCACTGTTTGAGCTGGGGTGGGGGGAAACTGTCATGTGGCCGGCGGTACAGGCCCAGGGCCCCTCATATTACAACGGTGTGTCTGACGTTGGGTGCGCACCACCACCGCCAGAGACACTTTATTGTACTAGGAGGGACCCAGTGGCAGTGCCGTCGACCAAAAGCGGGCTCACCCACCTCTTCAGACAAACTGCACTCTCACGGGTGCTGTCGCCAAGTGTCGATACCACGGCCCCGTGTGGGGAGTTTGGCCATTTAGTGAGGTGTAAACATGTCGTATGCTGGACAATCAGGTGCAGAAAATTACGAGATTGGAAAAGGCATTCAGAATAGTCCACAGGCAAGACCTTTTCATAGGAAAGCTAGGTGTCAGCCGGGCAAGGTGGGGCAAAAGATTTCGAAATCCAGTTGTGGTTCATTTTAATGAAGGTTAGATCATCTACATTTTGGGTAGCCAGACGAGTCCTTTTTTCTGTTAGTATTGAACCTGCAGCACTGAATACTCTTTCTGATAGGACACTAGCTGCCGGGCAAGCAAGCTCCTGCAATGCATATTCTGCCAATTCTGGCCAGGTGTCTAATTTTGATGCCCAGTAATCAAATGGGAATGACGGTTGAGGGAGAACATCGATAAGGGATGAAAAATAGTTTGTAACCATACTGGACAAATGTTGTCTCCTGTCACTTTGAATTGATGCTGCAGTACCTGTCCTGTCTGCGGTCATAGCAAAATCACTCCACAACCTGGTCAGAAAACCCCTCTGGCCAACGCCACTTCTGATTTCTGCCCCTCTAACTCCTCTGGTCTGCTGGCCCCTGCAGCTCGTGTGAGAACGATCACGGGCGCTGTGTGCAGGGAATGCCAGAAGCAAACGGTCAACAAGAGTTGATTGTTTGGTTGCTAATATTAGTTCCAAGTTCTCATGTGGCATTATATTTTGCAATTTGCCTTTATAGCGAGGATCAAGGAGGCAGGCCAACCAGTAATCGTCATCATTCATCATTTTAGTTATGCGTGTGTCCCTTTTGAGGATACGTAAGGCATAATCCGCCATGTGGGCCAAAGTTCCAGTTCTCAAATCTGCGGTTGTGCTTGGTTGAGGGGCAGTTTCAGGCAAATCCACGTCACTTGTGTCCCTCAAAAAACCAGAACCCGGCCTTGCCGCGCCACCAATTTCCAGTGGCCCCGGAAAAGCTTCCTCATTAAAAATATAATCATCCCCATCATCCTCCTTGTCCTCCTCCTCCTCCTCTTCGCCCGCTACCTCGTCCTGTACACTGCCCTGGCCAGACAATGGCTGACTGTCATCAAGGCTTTCCTCTTCCTCAGCTGCAGACGCCTGATCCTTTATGTGCGTCAAACTTTGCATCAGCAGATGCATTAGGGGGATGCTCATGCTTATTATGGCGTTGTCTGCACTAACTAGCCGTGTGCATTCCTCAAAACACTGAAGGACTTGACACATGTCTTGAATCTTCGACCACTGCACACCTGACAACTCCATGTCTGCCATCCTACTGCCTGCCCGTGTATGTGTATCCTCCCACAAAAACATAACAGCCCGCCTCTGTTCACACAGTCTCTGAAGCATGTGCAGTGTTGAGTTCCACCTTGTTGCAACGTCTATGATTAGGCGATGCTGGGGAAGGTTCAAAGAACGCTGATAGGTCTGCATACGGCTGGAGTGTACGGGCGAACGGCGGATATGTGAGCAAAGTCCACGCACTTTGAGGAGCAGGTCGGATAACCCCGGATAACTTTTCAGGAAGCACTGCACCACCAGGTTTAAGGTGTGAGCCAGGCAAGGAATGTGTTTCAGTTGGGAAAGGGAGATGGCAGCCATGAAATTCCTTCCGTTATCACTCACTACCTTGCCTGCCTCAAGATCTACAGTGCCCAGCCACGACTGCGTTTCTTTCTGCAAGAACTCGGACAGAACTTCCGCGGTGTGTCTGTTGTCGCCCAAACACTTCATAGCCAATACAGCCTGCTGACGTTTGCCAGTAGCTGCCCCATAATGGGAGACCTGGTGTGCAACAGTGGCAGCTGCGGATGGAGTGGTTGTGCGACTGCGGTCTGTGGACGAGCTCTCGCTTCTGCAGGAGGACGAAGAGGAGGAGGAGGGGGTGCGAACGGCTACAGCCAATTGTTTCATAGACCGTGGGCTAGGCAGAACTGTCCCAAACTTGCTGTCCCCTGTGGACCCTGCATCCACTACATTTACCCAGTGTGCCGTGATGGACACGTAACGTCCCTGGCCTTGCCTACTGGTCCATGCATCTGTTGTCAGGTGCACCTTTGTGCTCACAGATTGCCTGAGTGCATGGACGATGCGCTCTTTAACATGCTGGTGGAGGGCTGGGATGGCTTTTCTGGAAAAAAAGTGTCGACTGGGTAGCTCGTAGTGTGGTACAGCGTAGTCCATCAGGGCTTTGAAAGCTTCGCTTTCAACTAACCGGTAGGGCATCATCTCTAACGAGATTAGTCTAGCTATGTGTGCGTTCAAACCCTGTGTACGCGGATGCGAGGCTAAGTACTTCCTTTTTCTAACCATAGTCTCATGTAGGGTGAGCTGGACTGGAGAGCTGGAGATCGTGGAACTAGCGGGGGTGCCGGTGGATATGGCAGACTGAGAGACAGTGGGAGATGGTATTGTTGCCACCGGTGCCCTAGATGCAGTGTTTCCTACTACGAAACTGGTGATTCCCTGACCCTGACTGCTTTGGCCTGGCAAAGAAACCTGCACAGATACTGCAGGTGGTGCGGAAAATGGTGGCCCTACACTGCCGGAAGGGATGTTGCGTTGCTGACTAGCTTCATTGGCCAAGGGTGCTACAACCTTAAGGGACGTTTGGTAGTTAGTCCAGGCTTGCAAATGCATGGTGGTTAAATGTCTATGCATGCAACTTGTATTGAGACTTTTCAGATTCTGTCCTCTGCTTAAGGTAGTTGAACATTTTTGACAGATGACTTTGCGCTGATCAATTGGATGTTGTTTAAAAAAATGCCAGACTGCACTCTTTCTAGCATCGGATACCTTTTCAGGCATTGCAGACTGAGCTTTAACCGGATGGCCACGCTGTCCTCCAACACTTTTTGGCTTTGCCACGCGTTTTGGGCAAGATACGGGCCCGGCAGATGGAACCTGTTGCGATGTTGATGCCTGCTGCGGCCCCTCCTCCTCCGCTTCAGAACTGCTGCCGCCTGCACCCTGTTCCCCCAATGGCTGCCAATCGGGGTCAAGAACTGGGTCATCTATTACCTCTTCTTGTAGCTCGTGTGCAACTTCGTCGGTGTCACCGTGTCGGTCGGTGGTATAGCGTTCGTGATGGGGCAACATAGTCTCATCAGGGTCTGATTCTTGATCAGCACCCTGCGAGGGCAATGTTGTGGTCTGAGTCAAAGGACCAGCATAGTAGTCTGGCTGTGGCTGTGCATCAGTGCACTCCATGTCAGATTCAACTTGTAATGGGCATGGACTGTTAACTGCTTCACTTTCTAAGCCAGGGACGGTATGTGTAAAGAGCTCCATGGAGTAACCCGTTGTGTCGCCTGCTGCATTCTTCTCTGTTGTTGTTTTTGCTGAAGAGGACAAGGAAGCGACTTGTCCCTGACCGTGAACATCCACTAACGACGCGCTGCTTTGACATTTACCAGTTTCACGAGAGGAGGCAAAAGAGCTAGAGGCTGAGTCAGCAAGATAAGCCAAAACTTGCTCTTGCTGCTCCGGCTTTAAAAGCGGTTTTCCTACTCCCAGAAAAGGGAGCGTTCGAGGCCTTGTGTAGCCAGACGACGAACCTGGCTCCACAGCTCCAGACTTAGGTGCAATATTTTTTTTCCCATGACCAGCTGATGCTCCACCACTACCACTACCCTCATTACCAGCTGACAATGAACGCCCCCGGCCACGACCTCTTCCACCATACTTCCTCATTGTTTTAAAAACGTAAACAAACTAACGGTATTTGTTGCTGTCACACAAATTACACGGTGAGCTATAACTTCAGTATGATTTAGCTACCCCTTTACAGGTGAGTTTGACCACAACGAAAATCAGGCACAATGTTACACACTCTGTTGTTGGTGGCAACAAATGAGAGAGATGCCACACACGCAGGACTGTCACTGAAGCACAAATGTAAATATTAATCTCCCACTGATTTGATTTTTTTTTTTTTTTAAGGGAGACTTTAGGAAAAAAAATAATAGAATAAAATGATTTTTTCAGGAAGAATTTAGAAACCAAATAAAATAAAATGTTTTTTTCAGGGAGAATTTAGAAAACAAATAAAAGAAAAAAAGGCTTTCTATGGCCCACTGAGTGAGAGATGACGCACACAGGAGTCAGGAGTGGCACACAAGCCCAGAGGCCAATATTTATCTCCCACTGATTGATGTAGTGATTTTTTCAGGTAGATTTTGGAACCCAAATCAAGCTAAAAAAAATAATAGGCTTTCTATGGCCCACAATTGGAGAGAGAGAGAGAGATGGCACACCCAGGAGTCAAGATTGGCACACAAGCAGAAAGGGCAATATTAATCTCCCACTGATTTGTTTTTTTTTTGTTTTTTTTCAGGGAGACTTTAGGAAAAAAAAAACAGAATAAAATGATTTTTTCAGGAAGAATTTAGAAACCAAATAAAATAAAATGATTTTTTCAGGGAGAATTTAGAAAACAAATAAAACAAAAAAAGGCTTTCTATGGCCCACTGAGTGAGAGATGACGCACACAGGAGTCAGGAGTGGCACACAAGCCCAGAGGCCAATATTTATCTCCCACTGATTGATGTAGTGATTTTTTTCAGGTAGATTTTGGAACCCAAATCAAGCTAAAAAAAATAATAGGCTTTCTATGGCCCACAATTGGAGAGAGAGAGAGAGATGGCACACCCAGGAGTCAAGACTGGCACACAAGCAGAAAGGGCAATATTAATCTCCCACTGATTTGTTTTTGTTTGTTTTTTTTCAGGGAGACTTTAGGAAAAAAAAATAGAATAAAATGATTTTTTCAGGAAGAATTTAGAAACCAAATAAAATAAAATGATTTTTTCAGGGAGAATTTAGAAAACAAATAAAACAAAAAAGGCTTTCTATGGCCCACTGAGTGAGAGATGACGCACACAGGAGTCAGAACTGGCACACAAGCCCAGAGGCCAATATTTATCTCCCACTGATTGATGTAGTGATTTTTTCAGGTAGATTTTGGAACCCAAATCAAGCTAAAAAAAATAATAGGCTTTCTATGGCCCACAATTGGAGAGAGAGAGAGAGATGGCACACCCAGGAGTCAAGACTGGCACACAAGCAGAAAGGGCAATATTAATCTCCCACTGATTTGTTTTTTTGTTTTTTTTTTCAGGGAGACTTTAGGAAAAAAAAAAATAGAATAAAATGATTTTTTCAGGAATAATTTAGAAACCAAATAAAATAAAATGATTTTATCAGGGAGAATTTAGAAAACAAATAAAACAAAAAAAGGCTTTCTATGGCCCACTGAGTGAGAGATGACGCACACAGGAGTCAGGAGTGGCACACAAGCCCAGAGGCCAATATTTATCTCCCACTGATTGATGTAGTGATTTTTTTCAGGTAGATTTTGGAACCCAAATCAAGCTAAAAAAAATAATAGGCTTTCTATGGCCCACAATTGGAGAGAGAGAGAGAGATGGCACACCCAGGAGTCAAGACTGGCACACAAGCAGAAAGGGCAATATTAATCTCCCACTGATTTGTTTTTGTTTGTTTTTTTTCAGGGAGACTTTAGGAAAAAAAAATAGAATAAAATGATTTTTTCAGGAAAAATTTAGAAACCAAATAAAATAAAATGATTTTTTCAGGGAGAATTTAGAAAACAAATAAAACAAAAAAGGCTTTCTATGGCCCACTGAGTGAGAGATGACGCACACAGGAGTCAGAACTGGCACACAAGCCCAGAGGCCAATATTTATCTCCCACTGATTGATGTAGTGATTTTTTCAGGTAGATTTTGGAACCCAAATCAAGCTAAAAAAAATAATAGGCTTTCTATGGCCCACAATTGGAGAGAGAGAGAGAGATGGCACACCCAGGAGTCAAGACTGGCACACAAGCAGAAAGGGCAATATTAATCTCCCACTGATTTGTTTTTTTGTTTTTTTTTTCAGGGAGACTTTAGGAAAAAAAAAAATAGAATAAAATGATTTTTTCAGGAAGAATTTAGAAACCAAATAAAATAAAATGATTTTATCAGGGAGAATTTAGAAAACAAATAAAACAAAAAAAGGCTTTCTATGGCCCACTGAGTGAGAGATGACGCACACAGGAGTCAGGAGTGGCACACAAGCCCAGAGGCCAATATTTATCTCCCACTGATTGATGTAGTGATTTTTTTCAGGTAGATTTTGGAACCCAAATCAAGCTAAAAAAAATAATAGGCTTTCTATGGCCCACAATTGGAGAGAGAGAGAGAGATGGCACACCCAGGAGTCAAGACTGGCACACAAGCAGAAAGGGCAATATTAATCTCCCACTGATTTGTTTTTTTTTTTGTTTTTTCAGGGAGACTTTAGAAAAAAAAAATAGAATAAAATGATTTTTTCAGGAAGAATTTAGAAACCAAATAAAATAAAATGATTTTTTCAGGGAGAATTTAGAAAACAAATAAAACAAAAAAAGGCTTTCTATGGCCCACTGAGTGAGAGATGACGCACACAGGAGTCAGGAGTGGCACACAAGCCCAGAGGCCAATATTTATCTCCCACTGATTGATGTAGTGATTTTTTCAGGTAGATTTTGGAACCCAAATCAAGCTAAAAAAAATAATAGGCTTTCTATGGCCCACAATTGGAGAGAGAGAGAGAGATGGCACACCCAGGAGTCAAGACTGGCACACAAGCAGAAAGGGCAATATTAATCTCCCACTGATTAGTTTTTTTTTGTTTTTTTTTTTCAGGGAGACTTTAGGAAAAAAAAATATAATAAAATGATTTTTTCAGGAAGAATTTAGAAAACAAAGAAAATAAAATGATTTTTTCAGGGAGAATTTAGAAAACAAATAAAACAAAAAAAGGCTTTCTATGGCCCACAATTGGAGAGAGAGAGAGAGATGGCACACCCAGGAGTCAAGACTGGCACACAAGCAGAAAGGGCAATATTAATCTCCCACTGATTTGTTTTTGTTTTTTTGTTTTTCAGGGAGATTTTAGGAAAAAAAAAATAGAATAAAATGATTTTTTCAGGAAGAATTTAGAAACCAAATAAAATAAAATGATTTTTTCAGGGAGAATTTAGAAAACAAATAAAACAAAAAAAGGCTTTCTATGGCCCACTGAGTGAGAGATGACGCACACAGGAGTCAGGAGTGGCACACAAGCCCAGAGGCCAATATTTATCTCCCACTGATTGATGTAGTGATTTTTTCAGGTAGATTTTGGAACCCAAATCAAGCTAAAAAAAATAATAGGCTTTCTATGGCCCACAATTGGAGAGAGAGAGAGAGATGGCACACCCAGGAGTCAAGACTGGCACACAAGCAGAAAGGGCAATATTAATCTCCCACTGATTTGTTTTTTTTTTTTTTTTTTCAGGGAGACTTTAGGAAAAAAAAAATAGAATAAAATGATTTTTTCAGGAAGAATTTAGAAACCAAAGAAAATAAAATGATTTTTTCAGGGAGAATTTAGAAAACAAATAAAACAAAAAAAGGCTTTCTATGGCCCACTGAGTGAGAGATGACGCACACAGGAGTCAGGAGTGGCACACAAGCCCAGAGGCCAATATTTATCTCCCACTTTTTTTTTTTTGTTCCAGGGAAAATTTATAAACCCAATAAAAAAAATAATAAATAGGCTTTCTATGGCCCACTATCTGAGAGACAGAGAGAGATGGCACGCTTAGGACTGGCACACAAGCCCAAAGGCCAATATTAATCTCCCTTTTTTTTTAAGGGAGAATTTATAAAACCAAAAAAAAAATAAATAAATAGGCTTTCTATGGCCCACTATTTGTGAGAGAGATGGCACGCTCAGGACTGGCACACAAGCCCAGAGGCCAATATTAATCTCCCACTTTTTTTTTTTTTTTCCAGGGAAAATTTATAAACCCAATAAAAAAAAATAAAAATAAATAGGCTTTCTATGGCCCACTATCTGAGAGAGAGAGATGGCACGCTTAGGACTGGCACACAAGCCCAAAGGCCAATATTAATCTCCCACTGATTGATTTATTGATTTTTTCAGGTAGAATTTAGAACCCAAGTAAAGCAAAAAAAAAAAAAATGGGCTTTCTATGGCCCACTGAGTGAGTGATGATGCACACAGGAGTCAGGAGTGGCACACAAGCCCTGAGGACAATATTTTTCTCCCACTGATTGATGTAGTGATTTTTTCAGGTAGATTTTAGAACCAAAATCAAGCAAAAAAATAAATAGGCTTTCTATGGCCCACTGAGTGAGTGATGATGCACACAGGAGTCAAGAGTGGCACACAAGCCCTGAGGCCAATATTTTTCTCCCACTGATTGAAGTAGTGATTTTTTCAGGTAGATTTTATAACCCAAATCAAGCAAAAAAATAAATAGGCTTTCTATGGCCCACTGAGTGCGAGATGACACAGACAGGGATGGCACTCTAGCAGAAATGTCAATCTTAATCTCCCACAAAAAAAAAAAAAAAAACAGGGAGTGTCCTTCAATTACTATCTCCCTGCAGAAATCTCAGCCAGGTATGGCAGGCAGCAATAAGGAGTGGACTGATGCACAAATTAAATAAAAAGTGTGTACAAACCAAAAAGATAGCTGTGCAGAAAGGAAGGAACAAGAGGATTTGTGCTTTGAAAAAAGCAGTTGGTTTGCACAGCGGCGTACACACAGCAATGCAGCTATCAGGGAGCCTTCTAGGGCAGCCCAATGAGCTACAGCGCTGAGGGGAAAAAAAAAAAAAATGTAGCTTCCACTGTCCCTGCACACCGAAGGTGGTGTTGGGCAGTGGAAATCGCTACAGCACAAGCGGTTTGGTGGTTAATGGACCCTGCCTAACGCTATCCCTGCTTCTGACGAAGCGGCAGCAACCTCTCCCTAAGCTCAGATCAGCAGCAGTAACATGGCGGTCGGCGGGAACGCCCCTTTATAGCCCCTGTGACGCCGCAGACAGCAAGCCAATCACTGCAATGCCCTTCTCTAAGATGGTGGGGACCAAGACCTATGTCATCACGCTGCCCACACTCTGCGTTTACCTTCATTGGCTGAGAAATGGCGCTTTTCGCGTCATTGAAACGCGACTTTGGCGCGAAAGTCGCGTACCGCATGGCCGACCCCGCTCGGATCGGGTTTCATGAAACCCGACTTTGCCAAAAGTCGGCGACTTTTGAAAATGAACGACCCGTTTCGCTCAACCCTATTACAGACGCCTGTCATCTTTTTAAGTGGTGGAACTTGCACTATTGGTGACTGACTAAATACTTTTTTGCCCCACTGTACATAATCCTGTGTTGGAATGGAAGTCTGTTATGAACTGGTGGTTAGGACAATAATGGACCTGGTGATTAAGAGCACACGGAAAGACCTGATAGTTACTAATAATACAGGACAAGCTCTGGGACGTGGGAACTCTGCTGACCGCAATCCCTAATCCTATCACACACACTAGAAATAGCCGTGGATTGCTCCTAACGCTCCCTATGCAACTCGTCACAGCCTAAGGAACTAGCTAGCCCTAAAGATAGAAAAATAAAGCCAACCTTGCCTCAGAGAAATTCCCCAAAGGAAAAGGCAGCCCCCCACATATAATGACTGTGAGTTAAGATAAAAATTACAAACACAGAGATGAAATAGATTTAGCAAAGAGAGGCCCGACTTACTGAACAGACAGAGGATAGGAAAGGTAACTTTGCGGTCAGCACAAAAACTACAAAAAGACCACGCAGAGGGCGCAAAAAGACCCTCCGCACCAACTCACGGTGCGGAGGCGCCCCTCTGCATCCCAGAGCTTCCAGCAAGCAAGACAAAAATCAAAATAGCAAGCTGGACAGAAAAATAGCAAACAAGAGAAAAACAAGCAGGAACTTAGCTTCTGCTGGGAAGACAGGTCACAAGAACGATCCAGGAGCGAACTAGACCAATACTGGAACATTGACAGGTGGCATGGAGCAATGATCTAAGTGGAGTTCAATAGAGCAGCCAGCTAACGAATTAACCTCATCACCTGTGGAAGGAAACTCAGAAGCCGCAGCCCCACTCACAACCACCAGAGGAAGCCCATGGACAGAACCAGCTGAAGTACCATTCATGACCACAGGAGGGAGCTTGACAACAGAATTCACAACAGTACCCCCCCTTAAGGAGGGGTCACCGAACCCTCACCAGAGCCCCCAGGCCGACCAGGACGAGCCAAATGAAAGGCACGAACCAGATCGGCAGCATGAACATCAGAGGTAAAGACCCAGGAATTATCTTCCTGACCATAACCCTTCCACTTGACCAGGTACTGGAGTTTCCGTCTCGAAATACGAGAATCCAAAATCTTCTCCACCACATACTCCAACTCCCCCTCAACCAACACCGGGGCAGGAGGATCAACGGATGGAGCCACAGGCGCCACGTATCTCCGCAACAACGACCTATGGAATACATTATGGATGGCAAAAGAAGCTGGAAGGGTCAAACGAAATGACACAGGATTGAGAACCTCAGAAATCTTATAAGGACCAATGAAACAAGGCTTAAACTTAGGAGAGGAAACCTTCATAGGAACATAACGAGACGACAACCAAACCAAATCCCCAACACGAAGTCGGGGACCCACACAGCACCGGCGGTTAGCGAAATGTTGAGCCTTCTCCTGGGACAATGTCAAATTGTCCACCACGTGAGTCCAAATCTGCTGCAACCTATCCACCACAGTATCTACACCAGGACAGTCCGAAGACTCAACCTGCCCTGAAGAGAAACGAGGATGGAAACCAGAATTGCAGAAAAACGGCGAAACCAAAGTAGCCGAGCTGGCCCGATTATTAAGGGCGAACTCAGCCAAAGGCAAAAAGGACACCCAATCACCCTGATCAGCAGAAACATAGCATCTCAGATATGTTTCCAAAGTCTGATTAGTTTGTTCGGTTTGGCCATTTGTCTGAGGATGGAAAGCCGAGGAAAAAGACAAATCAATGCCCATCCTAGCACAAAAGGATCGCCAAAACCTTGAAACAAACTGGGAACCTCTGTCCGAAACGATGTTCTCCGGAATGCCATGTAAACGAACCACATGCTGGAAAAACAATGGCACCAAATCAGAGGAGGAAGGCAATCTAGACAAGGGTACCAAATGGACCATCTTAGAGAAGCGATCACAAACCACCCAAATGACCGACATCTTTTGAGAGACAGGGAGATCCGAAATAAAATCCATAGAAATATGCGTCCAGGGCCTCTTCGGGACCGGCAAGGGCAAAAGCAACACACTGGCACGAGAACAGCAGGGCTTAGCCCGAGCACAAGTCCCACAGGACTGCACAAAAGAACGCACATCCCATGACAAAGACGGCCACCAAAAGGATCTAGCCACCAAATCTCTGGTACCAAAGATTCCAGGATGACCAGCCAACACCGAACAATGAACCTCAGAGATAACTCGAGATAACTCTACTAGTCCATTTATCAGGGACAAACAGTTTCTCCGCTGGGCAACGGTCAGGTCTATCAGCATGAAATTTTTGCAGCACCCGCCGCAAATCAGGGGAGTCAGACAAAAATACCCCCTCTCTGAGAATACCCGCCGGCTCAGGAACACCCGGAGAGTCGGGCACAAAACTCCTTGACAGGGCATCAGCCTTCACATTCTTAGAGCCCGGAAGGTATGAAACCACAAAATCAAAACGGGAGAAAAATAGCAACCAACGAGCCTGTCTAGGATTCAACCGTTTGGCAGACTCGAGATAAGGCAAATTCTTGTGATCCGTCAAGACCACCACGCGATGCTTGGCTCCTTCAAGCCAATGACACCACTCCTCAAATGCCCACTTCATGGCCAACAACTCTTGATTGCCAACATCATAATTGCGCTCAGCAGGCGAAAACTTTCTAGAAAAGAAGGCACATGGTTTCATCACCGAGCCATCAGAACTTCTTTGCGACAAAACAGCCCCTGCTCCAATCTCAGAAGCATCAACCTCGACCTGAAACGGGAGCAAAACATCTGGCTGGCACAACACAGGGGCAGAAGAAAAATGACGCTTCAACTCCTGAAAAGCTTCCACAGCCACAGAAGACCAATTGACCACATCAGCACCCTTCTTGGTCAAATCAGTCAACGGTTTAGCAACACTAGAAAAATTAGTGATGAAGCGACGATAAAAATTAGCAAAGCCCAGGAACTTTTGCAGACTCTTCACAGATGTCGGCTGAGTCCAATCATAAATGGCCTGGACTTTAACAGGGTCCATCTCGATAGTAGAAGGGGAAAAAATGAAACCCAAAAATGAAACCTTCTGAACTCCAAAGAGACACTTAGACCCCTTCACAAACAAAGAATTCGCACGAAGGACCTGGAACACCATTCTGACCTGCTTCACGTGAGACTCCCAATCATCCAAGAAGACCAAAATATCATCCAAATATACAATCAGGAATTTATCCAGGTACTCTCGGAAGATGTCATGCATAAAAGACTGAAATACTGATGGAGCATTGGAAAGCCCGAATGGCATAACCAGGTACTCAAATTGGCCCTCTGGCGTATTAAATGCTGTTTTCCATTCATCGCCCTGTTTAATACGCACAAGATTATACGCACCACGAAGATCTATCTTGGTGAACCAACTAGCCCACTTAATCCGAGCAAATAAATCAGACAGCAGCGGCAAAGGGTACTGAAATTTGACTGTGATCTTATTAAGAAGGCGGTAATCAATACAAGGTCTCAAAGAACCATCCTTCTTGGCCACAAAAAAGAACCCTGCTCCCAATGGTGACGACGACGGGCGAATATGACCCTTCTCCAAGAATTCCTTTATATAACTCCGCATAGCGGCGTGTTCTTGCACAGATAAATTGAACAGTCGGCCCTTAGGAAACTTACTACCAGGAATCAAATTAATAGCACAATCGCAATCCCTATGAGGAGGTAGGGCACTGAATTTGGGCTCATCAAATACATCCCGGTAATCCGACAAAAACTCCGGGACTTCAGAAGGGGTGGATGACGAAATAGACAAAAATGGAACATCACCATGTACCCCCTGACAACCCCAGCTGGACACAGACATAGATTTCCAATCCAATACTGGATTATGGACCTGTAGCCATGTCAACCCCAAAACGACCACATCATGCAGATTATGCAACACCAAAAAGCGAATATCCTCCTGATGTGCAGGAGCCATGCACATGGTCAATTGGGTCCAGTACTGAGGCTTATTCTTGTCCAAAGGCGTAGCATCAATTCCTCTCAATGGAATAGGATACTGCAAGGGCTCCAAGAAAAAACCACAGCGCCTAGCAAACTCCAAGTCCAAAATTCAGGGCAGCGCCTGAATCCACAAATGCCATAACAGAATCGGATGACAAAGAGCAAATCAGAGTAACGGACAAAAGAAATTTCGACTGTACCGTACCAATGGTGGCAGACTTAGTGAAACGCTTAGTGCGCTTAGGACAATCGGAGATAGCATGAGTGGAATCACCACAGTAAAAACACAGCCCATTCCGACGTCTGTGTTCTTGCCGTTCAGCTCTGGTCAAAGTCCTATCACATTGCATAGGCTCAGGTCTATGCTCAGATAATACCGCCAAATGGTGCACAGCTTTACGCTCACGCAAGCGTCGATCGATCTGAATGGCCAAAGACATAGACTCATTCAGACCAGCAGGCATGGGAAATCCCACCATGACATCCTTAAGGGCTTCAGAGAGACCCTTTCTGAAAATTGCTGCCAGGGCACATTCATTCCGCTGAGTGAGTACAGACCACTTCCTAAACTTCTGACAATATATCTCTACCTCATCCTGACCCTGACACAGAGCCAGCAAGATTTTCTCTGCCTGAACCACTGAATTTGGTTCATCATAAAGCAATCCAAGCGCCAGAAAAAATGCATCAACATCACGCAATGCCGGATCTCTTGGCGCAAGGGAAAATGCCCAGTCTTGAGGGTCGCCACGTAACAAAGAAATAATGATTTTCACTTGTTGAACAGGGTCACCTGAGGAGCGAGGTTTCAAAGCAAGAAACAATTTACAATTATTTTTGAAATTCAGAAACTTAGATCTAATCCCATAAAACAAATCAGGAATTGGAATCCTAGGCTCTGACATCGGATTCTGAACCACAAAATCTTGAATGTTTTGTACCCTTGCAGTGAGACTATCCATACAAGAGAACAAACCTTGAATGTCCATATCTACACCTGTATCCTGAACCACCCAGAGGTAAAGGGGAAAAGAGAGACAAAACACACTGCAAAGAAAAAAAAATGGTCTCAGAACTTCTCTTATCCCTCTATTGAGATGCATTAATACTTTGGGCCACCTGTACTGTTATGACCTGGTGGTTAGGACAATAATGGACCTGGTGATTAAGAGCACATGGAAAGACCTGATAGTTACTAATAATACAGGACAAGCTCTGGGACGTGGGAACTCTGCTGACCGCAATCCCTAATAGTATCACACACACTAGAAATAGCCGTGGATTGCTCCTAACGCTCCCTATGCAACTCGTCACAGCCTAAGGAACTAGCTAGCCCTAAAGATAGAAAAATAAAGCATACCTTGCCTCAGAGAAATTCCCCAAAGGAAAAGGCAGCCCCCCACATATAATGACTGTGAGTTAAGATGAAAATTACAAACACAGAGATGAAATAGATTTAGCAAAGAGAGGCCCGACTTACTGAACAGACAGAGGATAGGAAAGGTAACTTTGCGGTCAGCACAAAAACTACAAAAAGACCACGCAGAGGGCGCAAAAAGACCCTCAGCACCGACTCACAGTGCGGAGGCGCTCCTCTGCATCCCAGAGCTTCCAGCAAGCAAGACAAAAATCAAAATAGCAAGCTGGACAGAAAAATAGCAAACAAGAGAAAAACAAGCAGGAACTTAGCTTCTGCTGGGAAGACAGGTCACAAGAAGGATCCAGGAGCGAACTAGACCAATACTGGAACATTGACAGGTGGCATGGAGCAATGATCTAAGAGGAGTTAAATAGAGCAGCCAGCTAACGAATTAACCTCGTCACCTGTGGAAGGAAACTCAGAAGCCGCAGCCCCACTCACAACCACCAGAGGAAGCCCATGGACAGAACCAGCCGAAGTACCATTCATGACCACAGGAGGGAGCTTGACAACAGAATTCACAACAGAAGTCCATGTCTGTGACTAGTTGGGGTTGTCAGGGGGTTCATAATGATGTTCCTTTGATGTCAATCTCCTCTTTTTCCTCTTCTGAAATTCCAGAGTTTTTGTCTGATTTTCAGGATGTATTCGATGAGCCCAAGCTCAGTTTCCTTCCACCGCACAGGGACTGCGATTGTGCTATTGACTTGATTCCAGGCTGTAAGTTTCCTAAGGGTCGACTTTTCAACCTGTCTGTGCCTGAACATACCGCCATGCGGAGCTATATTAAGGAGTCTTTGGAAAAAGGGCAGATTCGACCATCTTCTTCACCGTTGGGAGCGGGGTTCTTTTTTGTTGCTAAAAAAGATGGTTCCTTGAGACCCTGTATTGATTATCACCTCTTGAATAAAATCACGGTCAAGTTTCAATACCCTTTACCTTTGCTTACCGATTTGTTTGCTAGGATTAAGGGAGCTAGTTGGTTTACGAAGATTGACCTTCGGGGGGCATATAATCTTGTTCGTATTAAGCAGGGTGATGAATGGAAAACTGCGTTTAACACGCCTGAAGGCCATTTTGAATACCTTGTGAAGCCATTCGGGCTCTCTAATGCTCCATCTGTTTTTCAGTCCTTCATGCCTGATATCTTCCGGACTTATCTTGATAAATTCTTGATTGTATATTTGGACGATATTTTGATTTTTTCCCATGATTGGGAGTCTCATGTGCAACAGGTCAGGATGGTATTTCAGATCCTTCGTGACAATGCCCTGTTTGTGAAAGGGTCTAAGTGTCTCTTTGGGGTGCAGAAGGTTTCTTTTTTGGGCTTTATTTTTCTCCCTCGTCTATAGAGATGGATCCGGTTAAGGTTCAGGCCATTCATGATTGGATTCAGCCCACATCCGTGAAGAGCCTTCAGAAATTTTTGGGTTTTGCAAATTTTTATCGCCGTTTCATTGCTAATTTTTCTAGCGTGGTTAAACCCTTGACCGATTTGACGAAGAAAGGCGCTGATGTGGTGAATTGGTCCTCTGCGGCTGTCTCTGCCTTTCAGGAGCTTAAACGTTGATTTACTTCTGCTCCGGTGTTGCGCCAACCGGATGTTTCTCTTCCGTTTCAGGTTGAGATTGACGCTTCTGAGATTGGGGCAGGGGCCGTTTTGTCTCAGAGGGATCCTGTTGGTTCCTTAATGAAACCGTGTGCCTTCTTTTCCCGTAAGTTTTCGCCTGCTGAACACAATTATGATGTCGGCAATCGGGAGTTGTTGGATATGAAGTGGGCGTTTGAGGAGTGGCAACACTGGCTTGAGGGAGCTAAGCACCGTATTGTGGTCTTGACCGATCATAAGAATTTGATTTACTTCGAGTCTGCCAAATGGCTGAATCCTAGACAGGCTCGATGGTCCTTGTTTTTTTCCCGTTTTGATTTCATGGTCTTGTACCTTCCGGGTTCTAAGAATATTAAGGCTGATGCCCTCTCTAGGAGTTTTTTGCCTGATTCTCCTGAGGTCTTAGAACCGGTCGGTATTCTGAAAGAAGGGGTGGTCCTTTCTGCTATTTCCCCTGATTTACGACGGGTTCTTCAGGAATTTCAGGCTGACAAACCTGACCGCTGTCCTGTGGGGAAACTGTTTGTTCCTGACAGATGGACTAGTAGAGTGATTTCTGAGGTTCACTGTTCCGTGTTGGCTGGTCATCCTGGCATTTTTGGTACCAGAGACTTGGTTGGTAGGTCCTTTTGGTGGCCTTCTTTGTCGCGTGATGTGCGTTCTTTGTGCAGTCCTGTGGGACTTGTGCGCAGGCCAAGCCTTGTTGCTCCCATGCTAGTGGGTTACTTTTGCCATTGCCAGTCCCTGAGAGGCCCTGGATGCATATTTCTATGGATTTTATTTCCGATCTTCCTGTTTCCCAGAAGATGTCTGTTATCTGGGTTGTTTGTGACCGATTCTCTAAGATGGTTCATTTGGTGCCTTTGCCTAAATTGCCTTCCTCTTCGGATTTGGTTCCATTGCTTTTTCAGCATGTGCTCCGTTTGCATGGTATTCCTGAGAATATTGTGTCCGACAGAGGTTCCCAGTTTGTTTCTAGGTTTTGGCGGGCCTTTTGTGCTAGGCTGGGCATTGATTTGTCTTTTTCTTCTGCATTTCATCCTCAGACAAATGGCCAGACCGAGCGAACTAATCAGACTTTGGAGACTTATTTGAGATGCTTTGTGTCTGCTGATCAGGATGATTGGGTGGCTTTCTTGCCATTGGCCGAGTTTGCCCTTAATAATTGGGCTAGTTCGGCTACTTTGGTTTCGCCTTTCTTTTGTAATTTTGGTTTTCATCCTCGCTTTTCTTCTGGGCAGGTTGAGCCTTCTGACTGTCCTGGTGTGGATTCTGTGGTTGACCGATTGCAGCAGATTTGGGCTCATGTGGTGGACAATTTGGTGTTGTCCCAGGAGGAGGCTCAACCGTCGTTGGTGTGTTGGATCCTGGCTTCGGGTTGGGGATCTGGTCTGGTTGTCTTCCCGTCATGTTCCTATGAAGATTTCTTTTCCTAAGTTTAAGCCTCGGTTTATTGGTCCTTATAGGATTTCTGAGATTATTAATCCGGTGTCTTTTCGACTAGCTCTTCCGGCCTCTTTTGCTATCCATAATGTCTTCCATAGATCTTTATTGCGGAAATATGTGGAGCCCGTTGTTCCCTCTGTTGATCCTCCGGCCTCTGTGTTGGTTGATGGGGAGTTGGAATATGTTGTTAAGATTTTGGATTCCCGTTTTTCGAGGCAGAAGCTTCAGTACCTTGTCAAATGGAAGGGTTATGGCCAGGAGGATAATTCTTGGGTTTTTGCCTCTGATGTCCATGCCGCTGATTTGGTTCGTACCTTTCATCTGGCTCATCCTGATCGGCCTGGGGGCTCTGGTGAGGGTTCGGTGACCTCTCCTCAAGGGGAGGGCACTGTTGTGAATTCTGCTTTTGGGCTCCCTCCGGTGGTTGTAGGTGGTAATGCAGTTGTCTCAGGGCTGCAGTCATGGTCAGGTGTTTCTGCTGATTGCAATTCTGACTGGGTATTTAGGTTTGCACGACTCATTGGTCCTTGCCAGTTGTCAATGTTTCTTGTGAAGTGTTGGATCTTTGTCTGGCTTCTCCTGCTTAGCTGCCAATTCAGCAAAGATAAGTGCCTGTTTCTTTTTCTGTGCTATTCATTTGTTTTCTCTTGTCCAGCTTAGACTGTGTCAGTGTTTTCTCAGTCTTGTTGGATTCACTGGAGTTGCAGATATACGTTCCCCATCTTTAGTTAGATGGTGGAGTTTTTGTATTTTCTGCTGTGGACATTTTTGGAAGGATTTTAATACTGACCGCTTAGTATCCTGTCCTATCCTTTCCTATTTTAGCTAGAGTGGCCTCTTTTGCTAAATCCTGTTTCCTGCCTGCGTGTGTCTTTTCCTCTACTACTCACAGTCTATATTTGTGGGGGGCTGCCTATCCTTTGGGGTTCTGCTTTGAGGCAAGGTAGAATTCCTATTTCCATCTATAGGGGTATTTAGTCCTCCGGCTGTGTCGAGGTGTCTAGGATTTGTTAGGCACACCCCACGGCTACTTCTACTTGCGGTGTTAAGATCAGGATTTGCGGTCAGTATAGTTACCACCTACTCCAGTGAACGTTTTCATGTTGCTCCAAGGTCACCTGATCATAACACCCAGCGCTGTGAGGCTGCAGTGCTAACCATTGAGCCACCATTTAAGTATTCCAAAAGTAACATTATTAATGATGCATCATAGTGTTTGCGAGTTCTCTCTTCATGACACGTATTTTTCTCCACTGTTTACCACTTTTTGAATACTTCTAATAAAGAACTGTGGAATCCTATAAGACAGAGGAGCATTTGGACCTCTTTTGACCAACTGTACAGGATGCTAAAATACTGCTTAAACAATAGGAATAATTTGTCATTTCCACTTCTATGTATTACAAGAAGAAATATTGAGATATTAATAGGTATCCCATAATACATTAGACTGTGAGAAAATGCTTTGCAGTGAATCTTTTGTGTAGCTATGGATGAACTAGTGGATGTTTGGATCCGACGGGTTAGGCTAGCGTCACACTAAACATATGGAAAATCGGTTTGAGTCTCCCTGCCAAGAGTCACGCAAGTGTTCTTTATTTGGTCATCCATGTGTAATGCGTTTGCATTGCGATGATGCGATTTTCGAGCACCTACGTGTCCGTATGACATGCATATGGGTTTACATTTCTCTCTGCTTTTCTCCATTAAATTTAGTGGCTCAATGACCTGAAAGGAGGAAAATATGTGCATATTTGTCGCAAGCTAGACGAATGGTCCGTGTGGTGTCTAAGTTTTTCTCGCACTCATAGGCTTGCATTGGCGAGCCTCAGACGATAAACGCGTACTATCACAGCATGCTGCAATTTTACATGTACGTCGAATACGCCTAAGAAAAAATACGGTGATGTGAGCTACCCCATAAATTAACACTGGTCCGAGTGCTATGCAATGTTTTCTCGCATAGTACTTGTCCTTATTCCACGCTAGTGTGACGCAGGCCTAAGGCTGAATATTTAAAAAAGTTGGTTTGTGTACAAGAACGGTACCCGAACTCGAACCTGAACCCGGATACAATTAAAATTAATGGGGCCTAAATATCAGGTGATTCCCACGCTGTCATCTGTGTGATAGCGCAAGAAACACAGGCTCTGATTGTTGTTAACCTTTCAAGTTACCGCCAATCAAAGATCTGTGCTTTCCACACTGTCAAGCAGATGATAGCATGTGAGTCAGCAGCTGTGACCAGTGGTAAAAAGGATACCGCTGGTCATAGGCATTGGCTGATAGCAGTGAGAGCAGATGCACAATGATGAGAGAATTCATTAGCTTGTGCCTGTGCAAAAAATACATTTTAAAAAAAAATGGCATAGTGGTCACCTATTTTTGATAACCAGCATACCCAAAATTGACAGCTGACTGCAGCCCAGAGCTGTCAGAGTTTTCTTGGCTTGTTATAAAAAATAGAGAGGTCACCATGCATTTTTTAAAATAAACTCCTTTATTTGAAATATGCACACAGACTCTCTATTAAAAAAAAACTCACCCTCTGTTACCCATTTATTACTGTAAAAAAAAAATAATAAAACACCTTATTCCTCACCTACTGACGATAATCCATTAATGGCCAATGATGATCCGGATGTTTTGGAGAGCAGTCACATCAGTGATGCGAACAATCTCCATGGCAGAAGGCTCACAGTGAGGTTCAGTTCACAATTGCATTTGGGGGCTTTGCAGAGGGCTTCGTACATCCTCCATTAAGTCCCACCTACAATCCGCCCACTTCCGCATACTTCTGCATGCATCCTGCGTACCTATCTTTAACATTGGGTATGCAGGACGTGCAGATGTATGCAGATGTATGCAGATACATTGTTTTGATGCGCCTGCCGACCACACGGGAACACAACAAGTTGTGTTTTGTGCGGACGGCGGAGGCGTCAAAATGACGCATCCGCATACATCCGCATGCTCTGCATACCCAATGTTAAAGATAGGTATGCAAGATGCAGGCATAAGTATGACGAAGTAGGTGGAGCGTAGGCGGGGCTTAACGGAGGATGTACGCAGCCCTCCGCAAAGCCCGCAAATGCAAATGTGTGAACCCGGCCTGAGCAGCATATGGCAAACCAAAAGGCAAACCCATGCTGCTTAAACATAATCTAAATAAAAATTAATACACACAAGACAATGATGTGAAATTGAGACCATGAACAGTAGTAGAGATGAGCAGATTCTACAAAGTTCAAATTCACCTCTTCTTGCAGATTTTACAGAGAAATTTTGTTGGCAGAGAAGTTATTTCTCATAAGCGTAATGCCCCTTATGATGGTCTGCCGTATCTTCAGACCTCAGAGCATATTAAATGCTACTTGTAAAAAATATTTTAAAAAAATCACACTCACCTCATTACAAACCTCTAAGGCCTCTCCCACTGCTACCTGCCCACTGCCCAATATTTTGTACCTCCATCATGCTGCATCTCCGTCCCAGTCTTCACTCCATGCCAGGATTAGGCCCTAGAGCACATACAGTCAACTCCAGGGACTATTTGCAGCTGCAAACTCCAACCTAGAGCTGGCTGGCGATGCAATTAGACAGAAAAGCAAAAGGTTAAAAAAGAAGAAAAACATACCTAAGTTTTCCGGCTGTCCCTGTTGCTCCCTGCCTGCTATCCAGTCCTCCATGCCTCTGTCGTGTCATATCTCTGACCTGGTGTTCCAGACATGATTAGGCCCCAAAGAATGTGCAGTGAATGAAAAATAGACATGTAGTAACGGACAGTGGACATGGAGTAATGCAATCAGTTGGGAAGATGAGCAGTGAGTAGGTGTTTTTTTGTTTTTCCTTTTTAGCCTTTTGCAATCCCTCTATTGATCAGCAACATTTCAGCCAGAGCTGTCCACTATTTTGCTGAAATTTTGTGCAGCGAATTAAAAGAAATCCTTATTCTCTAGAATGTGGGCCTGGGTTGCCAACCGTTCGCATTTTACAGACAGACCATAAAACCTGGTGCTTTTCTTTGCTGTCCGCAGTGTCTGGCTAAAAGAAAAAAAGTTTTTTTTTTTTTCAATTTCCCAAAGATTTAACTGAAAAACGCTGACATGCGCAGTACATCCTGGCTTCTCAGTGTTCAGGCACTGGCAGGATGACAGACCTAGCTAGTATTGCTGATCTTGACCAATCCTGTTTCCTGCCTCCTCACTGCCTCTGACTGCTGCTTGGAACAGCCTTTGAGTGGTCAGTACATTTCCCAATTTTCCTTCCTTCTGACGAGTGCTGATAACTGAACTGTCTGACCGATGTTCACACGAGCTATCACACCAATCCTCCATACTCCTCTGTCGATACTTCCACCCCTTGTACTGGAAAATGACTACACTGGCCCATTCAGAATCAGTAGCTGTAGTGTGAATCCTGCATAAATGGACCGATGCTGCCAATCCCCAATAAAGCCCCCCCAGTATAGGGGTTGGTAACTGGCTACAGGGCGTAGAAGAGGTTGATGTGATGGCCGATCTTACCATTGGTCAGAACTTCTCAGTTGGCAGGAGGAAAAGTATCAGATTCACTGACTGCTAAGAGGCTATTCCCAGCAGCTATCTGAGGTAGTGAAGAGGCAGAAGACGGCAGTGGCTGACAGAAGGAGATCTGGCCAGTAGTGCTGAAGGATGGACAGTTAGAAGATGAACAAGATAAAGATGCTGAAGATGAAAGAATGCACCTGCTAGGGGGTATCATATGTAAGTAGTAAAATGTATATATTTACTATTATCTATGGGTATAAGTATACCTGTGTGCACCTGTTTGTAAAAGTGCATACACAGTATATGTACCTGTGCACAGTGTTTATTTGTATTGATGTGTATTTTGGACATCTCAGGGAGTGTGGCCTTATCAAGGGAAGTGTTTTTTATAAAAGGGCGTGGCAAATAAACAAAGAAAATTTGGACCATCCGTGAATTTTGGTCCTGAAGATCTAAAAGAACTGAAGAAGAATTCAGTTTTACTTAAATAAATGCGCCCATCTCTGACAAGTAGCCATTCCAATACCCATAAGACCCAGAACTGTGTTTCACTTAGAGAACCAAAATTCTTCATAAAAGAACTCCACCATTCTATTCTTATGTCACCATGAATTTCAAACTTGACTATTTAAAACCTACACATAAACATCCAAAATACCATGAATACAGAAATAACCTTAATCAAGACAAATATCAGCAAAAATACATATCCAATATTATCCTTCCTCCCAGGAAGCCACATGAGTGACACCTATTACAAAAACCAATAGAGTGGGTGCAACTCAATGTTTTCAAGGCAAAAGATGGCTAAACTCCTTGGCCCTTTTATATAAATGCTCCACATCCACCATCTAACTCTTATCCAACATCCTAAGAAGTTTAACCCTGATCGCCTTGTCTCATCATGACTGCACATCACCTAATCCCTGGTAGGTTTTTGCGGAAAAAAATATCCATGCATTCCATAGAAATATGAAAATAACCAAAATCTTCAATATCTAAAAAATTTGACTTTTCAACCTAATTGAAAACATCTTTAGTTCTAGTTCATTGCATTGAATTAAACGCTGTAGACATTGTTAACGATATTCACAGAATATTAGACTGTATGACAAATATTATGAAAGTAACTAAAACATGTGTTTTCTCCTACTTCAAACTTTTCTCTTTGTAACAAAATGTTCTGTATTCTGCCTTAATGGTAAAATGGCCAATCCTATTAATTTATGATACAACTGATTGAGCAGTAGAGCCTTTGAGATTGATGCAATCACAGTTAGTGGAGCAATCAGATAGAATCTGGAAAGGTCAGGATTATACTGCACCGGTGTGTCTTTTTTAACACATTTTCTTGTATTTCAATCACTGACCCTAAATGTATTATTTTTAGTAAAATAAAATGAGAGTGGAACCAGGTAAATTGTTCGGCTCGGGT
Source organism: Ranitomeya imitator (assembly GCF_032444005.1). Lineage (NCBI taxonomy): Eukaryota > Metazoa > Chordata > Amphibia > Anura > Dendrobatidae > Ranitomeya > Ranitomeya imitator. Next base: position 63,915,299 of record NC_091282.1, read on the forward strand.
AATTTTTAAATTAAGCATAGCATTTTTTATGCTTCATATATCCCCATATATTTCCCTAGAGACACGGGTCATGCAAATACTTGCTCACATGCTTTTTGCTAATTGTGTACTGAAGCTTGTAATGAGTTTCTTTTAAATGTTTCACAGTCCTGGTTTTCATCTTTGTTAATCACAACAAATCACATTTTTTAATTCCTTCTTTCAGATGAACATTTATCGAACCCCGGCGAGAATGTTTCATAAGCGTGACAATTTGCTGGTCTACACTTACCGTATAATCTCATGGTTACAGCCACCAGCATTGTTGTCTTCAACGTATTGCTACTCAAAAACGTTAACGACCAGGTTGATAAACCCTTTGTGGAAAAATAATTTGGTTGGGCGATTTCTTATCTTATCAATTTCATTTAGGTTATGGTAACACGATTGTTTTTATTCTCATACGAGAAATGCAGTCCGATAGTGCTAATGGCACTCTGATTAGACTCTGATCAGAGAGTGATTAGAGTGTAATTCAATTTTCACAAAAAGTTTCTCCAGCTTTCTCCACCTTTTCTATATTGTCAGTCCAAGAAAATCAGACCACATAGGAATTTCATCCAAGTACAGTCCTATTTGTTCCACCGAGTTGTATAGGTGAGTGCCATCCGATTCACAGAGGCAAATCGTGCAGGCTGCAATTTTTTCCTTAGACCAACTTGGTCCTAGGAAAAGATTGGAGATGTGTACAGACCCATAGAAGAACACGGGAGCAAGTGCTACCTGTCAAAACTACCGGCAACACTCATCCGATTTGTACAGTGTCATGCAAGAGCCCATAGGAACAGTCTTGCAAACATCTGCCAGTTGGCGAGCCTATGAATGTACAATCCCATGGGTAGTAAAAGGGGTGATTCTATCCTTTGTGTATTTTTGGTTAGATAGGAGCTGAACATGTGACTCATGTCATCTATAAAATTATTGAGTTCATGAAACTTTCATGTTTTGCTGCTAAACGTTTCAAAGAAATATAGATAACTGACGTTATGGTAAGCTCTTTAGAAAGTGTTTTCCAACCTACAAAATGCACACCACGCTTTTGTGGTGGAGACCTTTGTTTTTGATGCCCTGAGTGTTAGGGGTCGAGTTCCCGCTTCTGCACAGGGGGAATCTCGGGCCGCTTCTGCTGAGGTCTCCCATTCCTCTCCTGCCGCAAGTAAACCTGCTCAGCAGAGACGACGGTCCTTGCGTCTGGCTCAGTCTCACTCGGTGCTTAGGCTTGCTGTTGCTTCTCCAGCTTTTGCCATTAAAACCTGTGCTGGGCAGCAGCGAGCGGGCTTCTCTGGGACTAAGTCCTTATTTGCACACACTGAGCATGCCCAGGGCAAGATCTCCCGTTGGAGATCGAGAGTCACATGCTCAGGCACTGCAGCACATCCCATTGGTCCTCTTGGCAGGTCCTGAAAGGGCAAAACTTCTGTAGCTACTTCCTGTGCTGCTACTATATAAACTGCGCATGACCGCACGGCCATGCGCTATTGTACAATTGTATACGTGTGTTTGTTGTGAGTGCAAGTCGTTCATTAAATACCCCTACCCTATTGTATGACTGTTCGCGTATGGAGTATGGCTGCTATCTAGCGCCCGACTAACCACTCAATGTGTCACACATGTATCAGCGTCTATTGCTGTGTCCGCCAGTGCGGCGCCACGCGCCAGTAGTGCGCTTCCTGACCCACGTCTGGGTGCTTAGTGGTGTTTGCCAGCACGGCACAGTTCGCACTTCGGTGCTCTAATTATAATAGTTACCTTACACACCCAGTTGCGGTGTTGTGTCAGCAAGTGGTCTAATCGGACTTCAATCCTGAGTCTTGGGGTTGTGTCCGCTGACTCCTTGCTTGCACTCTTTAGTGCGGTATTGCGGACCTGTGGCTTTACCGGGTTCGCTTCCACTGCCATATTACGCTGCCATTTACTAGCAGCAGGTTTTCACCTGCACGGTGGACACCGGACTGAGAACGCATCTGTTACATCTTTCTTGGTGCGTTCCGCCAGTCCTAACACTGAGGGTCTTCAACAATGTAAAGTAGAAGTCTTGTTAGGAAGTTTTGGAGGTATTAGGACCAGAGGAGACATTTGTTTCCTGGACTAACCCTCTGTGCAGAAATCCCAAGGAAAAGATGGGACTGAAAAAGTAAATTCTTTTTTTTTCAGGGTGAGTGAATCATAACATGGAATTAAAATTACTTTTCCCTTGCGCAGTTTGTTTAAAAAAGCAATCAAACTTTGCTTTACCTGCCTTCATCCTGTCCTAGTCAGAGTCTCTGCTGCTCTCCCCAGTGTCTAGTATTGTCTTCAGCGCTAATATAACGTGGACAGAAGTGCAGACTATAACTGAACTCAGCAAGTCTGTCCAAGCTGATGGTATGAGCCATTGGGACAAGAGTTTTCTGAAACAGGAAAATGCCTTTAAATCCACATCATCCCTCACCCACCCTAGACTAACAGAAAAGAATACATCAATATCAATATCTTTTCTCTTTCACCCCCATACTACTTTCCTTCTTACAATCTCCTGCAATCCCTCCACCTAGTAAGGAACTAGTCATTTCTTCCTCCATACTCCCCAGCCATCTCACCTTCTCCTCAGAACTGTTCCTCCACATACAATCCTTTTTCACCAGACACACACGGCCGCATCATGTCCTATCCTGCTCCCACCTTCTAATATTCTGTCTGCTACTCCTCATCGCTGGTGACATATCCCCAAATCCCGGCCCTCCCCAACTCATCCCCACACTCATTTCTAACCCCCTGCCACGATCCTCCCCACGTTTTCCCAACCACGACAACCTCATACCCATTCATCCAGCCCCCACTCCCCCGCTCCCCCTACTTGGAGCACTATGGAACGCACGCTCCATCTGCAACAAACTGACATTTATCCACGACCTCTTCATCACCAACAAACTCTCCTTCCTCGGCCTCACTGAAACCTGGCTCACCCCATCTGACTCTGCCTCTCCAGCTGCGCTCTCCTATGGCGGATTCCACCTCTCTCACACCCCTCGCCCCAGCAACAAACGTGGTGGAGGAGTTGGATTGCTCCTGTCCGACACCTGCTCCTTTACTCCAATCCCGCTACCACCCTCCGCTAATCTTCCTTCGTTTGAGGTACACTCTGTCTGCATCTACTCCCCCTCCAACCTCCAGCTGGCTGTCATCTACCGCCCCCAGAACTAGCCATCTCCACCTTTCTCGACCACTTCACCACCTGGCTACTTCATTTCCTCTCTGTCGACATCCCCACTATCATCATGGGTGATTTCAATATCCCCATTGACACTTCCACCTCAGCTGCCTCTAAGCTTCTATCACTGACTGCCTCCTTTGGCCTCACTCAATGGTCCTCTGAGGCCACTCACAAAGATGGCCACATGCTGGACCTCATTTTCACCCGCCTCTGCTCCCTTACTAATCTCATTAACACACCCCTCCCCCTGTCTGACCACAACCTACTGACATTCTCTTCCCTCTCCTCTCCTAATGTGCAACCCCCACTCCACAAACTCCCTCGCAGAAATCTCAAACATCTCAACTTACAATCACTCTCGGGGTCCCTTCTCCCTCTCATAGACATAGCCTCCCTTCATGACACAGATGCTGCTGCCACTTTTTATAACACCACAATAACAGCAACACTCGATTCGGCCGCCCCGCTCATGCATAGTAAAACTCGTACAATTAACAGGCAGCCCTGGCTGACCAGCCTGACCAAAGAATTAAGACGGGCTTCCAGGATTGCTGAGCGGAGATGGAAGCAATCCCGCTCTGCCGACCACTTCACTACATACAAGCAGTCCCTCGCCAGCTTCAAGTCTGCACTCACTGCCGCAAAACAAACTTACTTCTCATCTCTCATATCCTCCCTGTCTCACAACCCTAAACAGCTTTTCAAAACTTTCAATTCTCTACTCCGTCCCCCAGCACCTCCTCCCTCCCCCCTCATTTCTGCTGAGGACTTCGCCTCTTTCTTTAAACAGAAGATCGATACGATCAGAGAAAGCTTTGGCGCACAGCGCCCAACGCCCCTCTTAGCTGCTCAACCCTGCTCCTCCAAAACCAGCTTCTCCACCATGACAGAAGATCAGCTCTCCACCCTCCTGTCAAGATCACACCTCACCACCTGCACGCTTGACCCGCTCCCATCCCACCTCATCCCAATAACCCTAAACGTCTCTTTGACACGTTCCAGTCCCTACTCAACCCAAGAGAGCAGGCCCCAACCACGGATCTCCGTGCTGACGATCTGGCCAATTACTTCAAAGAAAAAATTGACCACATTCGACAGGAAATCATCTCCCAATCTCTTCATACCATGCACTGTCCTCCCTCCCCCACTGCATCTAGTTCACTCTCTGACTTTGAAGCAGTTACAGAAGAAGAAGTAAGCAGGCTCCTTGCATCTTCTCGCCCGACCACTTGCACCAGTGACCCCATTCCGTCACATCTCCTCCAGTCCCTTTCCCCGGCTATCACCTCTCACCTAACAAAAATATTCAACCTTTCCCTCACTTCCGGTATTTTTCCCTCCTCATTTAAGCATGCCATCATACATCCATTACTTAAAAAACCATCCCTCGATCAAAACTGTGCCGCTAATTATAGACCTGTCTCTAATCTTCCCTTCATCTCTAAACTCCTCGAACGCCTGGTCCACTCCCGTCTTACCCGCTATCTCTCAGATAACTCTCTTCTCGACCCTCTTCAATCTGGCTTCCGCTCTTTACACTCTACTGAAACTGCCCTCATTAAAGTCTCTAATGACCTACTAACAGCTAAATCTAATGGTCACTACTCCATGCTAATTCTCTTGGATCTCTCTGCAGCATTCGACACTGTGGATCATCAGCTCCTCCTCACTATGCTCCGCTCCATCGGCCTCAAGGACACCGTTCTCTCCTGGTTCTCCTCCTATCTCTCTGACCGATCCTTCACTGTATGTTTTGCTGGTTCCTCCTCCTCTCACCTTCCCCTTACTGTTGGGGTTCCTCAAGGATCAGTCCTAGGCCCCCTACTCTTCTCGTTGTATACTGCCCCTATTGGACAAACAATCAGTAGATTTGGTTTCCAGTACCATCTCTATGCTGACGACACCCAATTATACACTTCTGCTCCCGATATCACACCGACCTTTTTAGAAAACACCAGTGATTGTCTTACTGCTGTCTCTAACATCATGTCCTCCCTCTATCTGAAACTAAACCTGTCAAAAACTGAACTCCTCGTGTTCTCTCCCTCTACTAACCTACCTTTGCCTGACATTGCCATCTCCGTGTGCGGTTCCACCATTACTCCAAAGCAACATGCCCGCTGCCTTGGGGTCATCCTTGATTCTGACCTTTCATTCACCCCCTACATCCGATCACTGGCTCGCTCTTCTTACCTGCATCTCAAAAACATTTCTAGAATTCGCCCTTTTCTTAATTTCGACTCTGCAAAAACTCTGACTGTTTCACTTATTCATTCTCGTCTGGACTATTGTAACTCTCTACTAATCGGTCTCCCTCTTGCAAAACTCTCCCCGCTCCAATCTGTCCTGAATGCTGCAGCCAGGATCATATTCCTCACCAACCGTTACACCGATGCCTCTACCCTGTGCCAGTCATTACACTGGCTACCCATCCACTCCAGAATCCAGTACAAAACTACTACCCTCATCCACAAAGCACTCCATGGCTCAGCACCACCCTACATCTCCTCCCTGGTATCAGTCTACCACCCTACCCGTGCCCTCCGCTCCGCTAATGACCTCAGGTTAGCATCCTCAATAATCAGAACCTCCCACTCCCGTCTCCAAGACTTTACACGTGCTGCGCCGATTCTTTGGAATGCACTACCTAGGTTAATACGATTAATCCCCAATCCCCACAGTTTTAAGCGTGCCCTAAAAACTCATTTGTTCAGACTGGCCTACCGCCTCAATGCATTAACCTAACGATCCCTGTGTGGCCTATTTATAATAAAAAAAAAAAAAAAAGGTTCCTCGCATCATGTTCTCATACACTTTATGCAGTATTAGCCCTCTGTGTCTGTACTGCTACATACTTAGGCAGGTAACTGGTTCATGCAGCTTTACATGAACACCTGAGCCTTACACTATAGCTGGTCCGAATAACTAAAGCAATTGTTACCATCCACCTCTCGTGTCTCCCCTTTTCCCCATAGTTTGTAAGCTTGCGAGCAGGGCCCTCACTCCTCCTGGTATCTGTTTTGAACTGTATTTCTGTTATGCTGTAATGTCTATTGTCTGTACAAGTCCCCTCTATAATTTGTAAAGCGCTGCGGAATATGTTGGCGCTATATAAATAAAATTATTATTATTATTATTATTATCCCTAACCTTTCCATGGTCTTCATCCCAACCCTAACGCACCTCTTCAACCTCTCACTCACAACAGGTGTCTTCCCCTCATCCTTCAAGCATGCCAAGATCACACCCATCCTCAAAAAGCCCTCCCTCGACCCATCCTCTGTGTCTAGCTATCGCCCGATATCTCTTCTCCCTTATGCCTCCAAATTGCTGGAGCAACACGTCCATCTTGAACTGTCCTCCCACCTCTCCTCCTGCTCCCTCTTTGATCGGTTACAATCAGGCTTCCGTCCCCATCACTCAACTGAAACTGCCCTAACTAAAGTCACCAATGACCTACTAACTGCCAGGAGCAAGCGACACTACTCTGTCCTCCTTCTCCTGGACCTGTCTTCTGCCTTTGACACTGTGGACCACTCCCTTTTGCTACACATTCTCTCATCTCTTGGCATCACAGACTTGGCCCTTTCCTGGATCTCGTCATATCTGACAGACCGAACATTCAGTGTCTCCCTCCCCCACACCACCTCCTCACTTCACCCCTTGTCAGTCGGTGTTCCTCAAGGCTCTGTTCTCGGACCCCTACTCTTCTCCATCTACACTTTCGGCTTGGGACAGCTCATAGAATCCCACGGTATGCAGTACCATCTCTACGCTGATGACACGCAGATCTACATATCCGGACCTGACCTCACCTCCTTACTTACCAAAATCCCGCACTCTCTGTCTGCTATTTCAGCCTTCTTTTCTGCTCGCTTTCTACAACTGAACATGGAAAAAACAGAATTCATCATCTTTCCCCCATCTCACTCTACCCTTCCACCAGACCTATCCATCAATGTCAGTGGCTGCTCACTTTCCCCAGTCCCACACGCCCGGTGCCTCGGGGTGATCCTCGACTCTGCCCTCTCTTTCAAGCCACATATCCAAGCCCTTGCCTCCTCCTGCCCTCTCAAACTCAAAAATATTTCCCGGATCCGTGCTTTCCTTGACCGCGACACCGCAAAAACGCTAGTGCATGCCCTCATCATCTCCCGTCTTGACTACTGCAACCTCCTACTCTCTGGACTCCCCTCTAGCACTCTGGCACCGCTCCAATCCATCCTACACTCTGCTGCCCGACTAATCTACCTGTCTCCCCGCTATTCCCCAGCCTCTCCCCTATGTCAAGCCCTTCACTGGCTTCCTATCGCCCAGAGACTCCAGTTCAAAACCCTCACAATGACATACAAAGCCATCCACAACCTTTCTCCTCCATACATCTGTGACATGGTCTCCCGGTACCTACCTACACGCAACCTCCGATCCTCTCAAGACCTCCTTCTCTACTCCCCTCTCATCTCTTCTTCCCACAACCACATCCAAGACTTCTCCCGTGCTTCCCCCATACTCTGGAACTCTCTACCCCAACACATCAGACTCTCGCCTACCATAGAAACCTTCAAAAACAACCTGAAGACCCACCTCTTCCGACAAGCCTACAGCCTGCAGTGATCCTGAAGTTACTGAACCGCCGCGCAACCTGCCCTACCCTCTCCTAGTGTTTCATCACCCATCCCCTGCAGACTGTGAGCCCTCGCGGGCAGGGTCCTCCCTCCTTATGTACCTGTGTGCCTGTTATCTGCTCATGTTTAATGTATTTGTCTATATTTGCCTAGTATTCACATGTAAAGCGCCATGGAATAAATGGCGCTATAAAAATGTATAATAATAATAATAATATCAAATTTAGACAGATATTTTAATGTTTTTTTTTTTACTTTGCTGTAGATTAAGTTGTATTAGGCAATATGAAGAGAAAGACACCTCTATAATTGGTGCTTCCAGTCCAGGGGTCCCTATGTAAGTCCCAATCTCTTTACAGGGGTTAAAGGGTTAAGGCAGGGTGACCCCTGAGATACAGTAAATTATTATTATTGTTATTTATTAATATAACACCATTAATTCTGTGGTGCTGTACATGAGAAGGGGTTACATACAAAGTTATAGATATCGTTTCCAGTAAACAAATTTACGATGACAGACTGGTACAGAGGGGAGAGGCTAGTGCTAAGCCTTTCCATAGAAAGAAACAGCAGTCAGGCCTTCATGAATAGCGCAACCATGACAAATTGTCATGTTAATTTTATTCTATGTGTCAATATAATTATGATACCAAAATTATCATTATACATATATATATATATATATATATATAGATATATATATATTGCTACTTTTGCACATCTTTTATTCAATAAAATCTGTTTAAAGCAATTTTATATATATATATATATATATATATATATATATATATATACCTTGTATATTCGAGTATAAGCTGAGATTTTCAGTCCACTTTATTAGGCTGAAAGTAACCCTCTCGGCTTATACTTGAGTCATTCCCAGGGGTCGGCAGGGGAGGGGGGGCGGCAGCTGTATAATAATACTCACCTGCTCCTGGCGCGGTCCTTCCACAACTTTTCCCTGGTGCAAGCAGCTTCTTCCTGTAGTGAGCGGTCACATGGTACCGCTCATTACAGTAATGAATATGGATCCGACTCCATTCCTATAGGGGTGGAGCCGCATATTCATTACTGTAATGAGCGGTACCATGTGACCGCTCACTACAGGAAGAAGCTGTCGGCACCGGAGAACCAGGGACCCCGGGCCAGGAGCAGGTGAGTATAATGCAGTGAGCGATATTCACCTGCTCCCCGTTCCACCATCAGCGCCGCTGCGTCTTCCGCGTCCTCTGCAGTGATGCTCATCTGCTTGAACGACAGTGCAGAGGATGGGGAAGACACAGCGGCGGTCGGCAGTGGAATGGGCAGCAGGTGAATATACAAGTGCCGGGGGCCTGAGAGGTGCGTATGTGATTATTTTATTTTTTTAATCGCAGCAACAGCACATGGGGCAAATATCTGTATGGAGCATCTTACAGAGCCATGTGCAGCGTAATATGGGGCAAATATCTGTGTGGAGCATCTTATGGGGCCATGTGCAGCATTATATGGGGCAAATATCTGTATGGAGCATCTTATGGGGCCATGTGCAGCATTATATGGGCCAAATTTCTGTATGGTGCCATGTGCAGCATTATATGGGACAAATATCTGTATGGGGCCATGTGCAGCATTATATGGGGCAAATATCTGTATGGAGCATCTTATGGGGCCATGTGCAGCATTATATGGGGCAAATATCTGTATGGAACATCTTATGGGACCATGTGCAGCATTATATGGGGCAAATTTCTGTATGGGGCCATGTGCAGCATTATATGGGACAAATATATGTATGGGGCCATGTGCAGCATTATATGCGACAAATATCTGTATGGAGCATCTTATGGGGCCATGTGCAGCATTATATGGGACAAATATCTGTATGGGGCCATGTGCAGCATTATATGGGGCAAATATCTGTATGGAGCATCGTATGGGGCCATGTGCAGCATTATATGGGACAAATATCTGTATAGAGCATCTTATGGGGCCATGTGCAGCATTATATGGGGCAATTATCTGAATGGAGCATCTTATGGGGCCATGTGCAGCATTATATGGGGAAAATATCTCTATGGAGCATCTTATGGGGCCTGTTGTGAATTCTGTGGCAGAGTTCACTCCTGTGGTCACAAGTGGTACTTCGGCTGATTCTCTCTGGGATCTTCCGTTTGTGGAGGAAAGTGGTACTGCAGCTTCTGAGTTTCCTCCCTCAGGTGATCTTGTGAGCTCATTAGCTTCTTCTCTACTTAACTCCACCTGATGCTTTGGTCTATGCTTCCTGTCAATGTTTCAGTGTGGGACTTGTTTTTTCCCTGGATCATTCCTGTGGCCTGCTGCTCTGCAAAGCTAAGTTTTGCTTATGTTATTTTGTTGCTATTTTTCTGTCCAGCTTGCTTTATTGGTTTTTCTCGCCTGCTGGAAGCTCTGAGACGCAGAGGGACCACCTCCGTACCGTTAGTCGGTGCGGAGGGTCTTTTTGGTCCCCCCTGCGTGGTTTTTTATAGGTTTTTGTGCTGACCGCAAAGTTATCTTCCCTATCCTCGTTCTGTTCAGCTAGTCGGGCCTCTCTTTGCTAAATCTGTTTCATCTCTATGTTTGTGTTTTCATCTTACTCACAGTCATTATATGTGGGGGGCTGCCTTTTCCTTTGGGGAATTTCTCTGAGGCAAGGTAGGCTTATTTTTCTATCTTCAGGATTAGCTAGTTTCTCAGGCTGTGACGAGGCGCCTAGGTTCTGGTCAGGAGCGCTCCACGGCTACCTTTAGTGTGGTTTGATAGGCTTATGGATTGCGGTCTGCAGAGTTCCCACGTCTCAGAGCTCGTTCTATTATTTTGGGTTATTGTCAGTTCACTGTATGTGCTCTGACCTCCATGTCCATTGTGATTCTGAATTGCCTTTCATAACAGTACAGGAAGCCAAAAGTGCTAATGATTCTCAATAGAGGGAAAAAAGAAGTTCTGAGACCATTTTTTTTTCTTTGCACTGTGTTTTGTCTTTTTTTCCCCTAGACATTTGGGTGGTTCAGGACACAGGTGTAGCAATGGACATTAAAGGTCTGTCTTCATGTGTGGATCAGCTCACGGCAAGAGTTCAAAATATTCAAGATTTTGTGGTCCAGAATTCTTTGCTTGAACCGAGAATTCCTATTCCAGATTTGTTTTTTGGAGATAGAACTAAATTTCTGAGTTTCAAAAATAATTGTAAACTATTTCTGGCTTTGAAACCTCGCTCTTCTGGTGACCCAATTCAACAGGTTAGGATCGTCATTTCTTTTTTGCGTGGCGACCCTCAGGACTGGGCGTTTTCTCTTGCGTCAGGAGATCCTGCATTGAGTAATATCTATGCGTTTTTCCTGGCGCTTGGGTTGCTGTACGATGAGCCTAATTCAGTGGATCAGGCAGAAAAAAATTTGCTGGCTCTTTGTCAGGCTCAGGATGAGATAGAGGTATATTGTCAGAAATTTAGAAAGTGGTCCATTCTCACTCAAGGGAATGAATCTGCGCTGGCAGCAATATTCAGAAAGGGTCTCTCTGAAGCCCTTAAGGATGTCATGGTGGGATTTCCTATGCCTGCTGGTTTGAATGAGTCTATGTCTTTGGCCATTCAGATCGGTCGACGCTTGCGTGAGCGTAAACCTGTGCACCATTTGGCGGTATTACCTGAGCTTAAACCTGAGCCTATGCAGTGTGATAGGACCTTGACCAGAGTTGAACGGCAAGAACATAGACGTCTGAATGGTCTGTGTTTCTATTGTGGTGATTCCACTCATGCTATCTCTGATTGTCCTAAGCGCACTAAGCGGTTCGCTAGGTCTGCCACCATTGGTACTGTACAGTCAAAATTTCTTCTGTCCGTTACCTTGATCTGCTCTTTGTCATCATATTCTGTCATGGCATTTGTGGATTCAGGTGCTGCCATGAATTTGATGGACTTGGAATATGCTAAGCGTTGTGGGTTTTTCTTGGAGCCCTTGCAGTGTCCTATTCCATTGAGAGGAATTGATGCTACGCCTTTGGCCAAGAATAAGCCTCAATACTGGACCCAGCTGACCTTGTGCATGGCTCCTGCACATCAGGAGGTTATTCGCTTTCTGGTGTTGCATAATCTGCATGATGTGGTCGTGTTGGGGTTGCCATGGCTACAAGCCCATAATCCAGTATTGGATTGGAAATCCATGTCGGTGTCCAGCTGGGGTTGTCAGGGGGTACATGGTGATGTTCCATTTCTGTCAATTTCGTCATCCACTCCTTCTGAGGTCCCAGAGTTCTTGTCTGATTACTGGGATGTATTTGATGAGCCCAAGTCCAATACCCTATCTCCGCATAGGGATTGTGATTGTGCTATCAATTTGATTCCTGGTAGTAAATTCCCAAAAGGTCGATTGTTTAATTTGTCCGTGCCTGAGCACACCGCTATGCGCAGTTATGTGAAGGAATCCCTGGAGAAGGGGCATATTCGCCCGTCATCGTCGCCATTAGGAGCAGGATTTTTTTTGTAGCCAAGAAGGATGGTTCGCTGAGACCTTGTATAGATTACCGCCTTCTTAATAAGATCACGGTCAAATTTCAGTACCCCTTGCCATTGTTATCTGATCTGTTTGCTCGGATTAAGGGGGCTAGTTGGTTCACAAAGATAGATCTTCGTGGTGCGTATAATCTGGTGCGAATTAAGCAAGGTGATGAATGGAAAACTGCATTTAATACGCCCGAGGGTCATTTTGAGTATCTCGTGATGCCGTTCGGACTTGCCAATGCTCCATCAGTGTTTCAGTCCTTTATGCATGACATCTTCCGAGAGTACCTGGATAAATTCCTGATTGTGTACTTGGATGACATTTTGATCTTCTCGGATGATTGGGAGTCTCATGTGAAGCAGGTCAGAACGGTTTTTCAGGTCCTGCGTGCTAGTTCTTTGTTTGTGAAGGGATCAAAGTGTCTCTTTGGTGTGCAGAAGGTTTCATTTTTGGGGTTCATCTTTTCCCCTTCTACTATCGAGATGGATCCTGTTAAGGTCCAAGCCATCCATGATTGGACTCAGCCGACATCTCTGAAAAGTCTGCAAAAGTTCCTGGGCTTTGCTAATTTTTATCGTTGCTTCATCTGCAATTTTTCTAGTATTGCTAGACCATTGACCGATTTGACCAAGAAGGGTGCTGATGTGGTCAATTGGTCTTCTGCTGCTGTGGAAGCTTTTCAAGAGTTGAAGCGTCGTTTTTTTTCTGCCCCTGTGTTGTGTCAACCAGATGTTTCTCTTCCGTTCCAGGTCGAGGTTGATGCTTCTGAGATTGGAGCAGGGGCTGTTTTGTCGCAGAGAGGTTCTGGTTGCTCGGTGATGAAACCATGCGCTTTCTTTTCCAGGAAGTTTTCGCCTGCTGAGCGTAATTATGATGTGGGCAACCGAGAGTTGCTGGCCATGAAGTGGGCATTCGAGGAGTGGCGTCATTGGCTTGAAGGAGCTAAGCATCGCGTGGTGGTATTGACTGATCATAAGAACTTGACTTATCTCGAGTCTGCCAAGCGCTTGAATCCTAGACAAGCTCGTTGGTCGTTGTTTTTTGCCCGTTTTGACTTTGTGATTTCGTACCTTCCGGGCTCTAAAAATGTGAAGGCGGATGCTCTGTCTAGGAGTTTTGTACCCGACTCTCCGGGTTTATCTGAGCCGGCGGGTATCCTCAAGGAAGGAGTAATTGTGTCTGCCATCTCCCCTGATTTGCAGCGGGTGCTGCAAAAATTTCAGGCTAATAAACCTGATCGTTGCCCAGCGGAGAAACTGTTTGTCCCTGATAGGTGGACGAATAGAGTTATCTCTGAACTTCATTGTTCGGTGTTGGCTGGTCATCCTGGAATCTTTGGTACCAGAGAGTTAGTGGCTAGATCCTTTTGGTGGCCCTCTCTGTCGCGGGATGTGCGTACTTTTGTGCAGTCCTGTGGGATTTGTGCTCGGGCTAAGCCCTGCTGTTCTCGTGCCAGTGGGTTGCTTTTGCCCTTGCCGGTCCCGAAGAGGCCTTGGACACATATCTCTATGGATTTTATTTCTGACCTTCCCGTTTCTCAAAAGATGTCAGTCATTTGGGTGGTCTGTGATCGCTTTTCTAAGATGGTCCATCTGGTACCCTTGTCTAAATTGCCTTCCTCCTCTGATTTGGTGCCTTTGTTCTTCCAGCATGTGGTTCGTTTGCATGGCATTCCAGAGAATATTGTTTCTGACAGAGGTTCCCAGTTTGTTTCGAGGTTTTGGCGAGCCTTTTGTGGTAGGATGGGCATTGACTTATCTTTTTCCTCGGCTTTCCATCCTCAGACTAATGGCCAGACCGAGCGAACCAATCAGACCTTGGAAACATATCTGAGGTGCTTTGTTTCTGCTGATCAGGATGACTGGGTGTCCTTTTTGCCTTTGGCTGAGTTCGCCCTTAATAATCGGGCCAGCTCGGCTACCTTGGTTTCACCGTTTTTCTGCAATTCTGGGTTCCATCCTCGTTTCTCTTCTGGACAGGTTGAGTCTTCGGACTGTCCTGGTGTGGATACTGTGGTGGACAGGTTGCAGCAGATTTGGACTCATGTAGTGGACAATTTGACCTTGTCCCAGGAGAAGGCTCAACTTTTCGCTAATCGCAGACGCCGTGTGGGTCCCCGACTTCGTGTTGGGGATCTGGTTTGGTTATCTTCTCGTCATATTCCTATGAAGGTTTCCTCTCCTATGTTTAAACCTCGTTTTATTGGTCCGTATAGGATTTCTGAGGTTCTTAATCCTGTGTCTTTTCGTCTGACCCTTCCAGATTCTTTTTCCATACATAACGTATTCCATAGGTCATTGTTGCGGAGATACGTGGCACCTATGGTTCCATCTGTTGAGCCTCCTGCTCCGGTTTTGGTGGAGGGGGAATTGGAGTATATTGTGGAGAAGATTTTGGATTCTCGTGTTTCAAGACGGAAACTCCAGTATCTAGTTAAATGGAAGGGTTATGCTCAGGAGGATAATTCCTGGGTTTTTGCCTCTGATGTCCATGCTCCCGATCTTGTTCGTGCCTTTCATGTGGCTCATCCTGGTCGGCCTGGGGGCTCTGGTGAGGGTTCGGTGACCCCTCCTCAAGGGGGGGGTACTGTTGTGAATTCTGTGGCAGAGTTCACTCCTGTGGTCACAAGTGGTAGTTCGGCTGATTCTCTCTGGGATCTTCTGTTTGTGGAGGAAAGTGGTACTGCAGCTTCTGAGTTTCCTCCCTCTGGTGATCTGGTGAGCTCATTAGCTTCTTCTCTACTTAACTCCACCTGATGCTTTGATCTATGCTTGCTGTCAATGTTTCAGTGTGGGACTTGTTTTTTCCCTGGATCATTCCTGTGGCCTGCTGCTCTGCAAAGCTAAGTTTTGCTTATGTTATTTTGTTGCTATTTTTCTGTCCAGCTTGCTTTATTGGTTTTTCTCGCCTGCTGGAAGCTCTGAGACGCAGAGGGACCACCTCCGTACCGTTAGTCGGTGCGGAGGGTCTTTTTGGTCCCCTCTGCGTGGTTTTTTATAGGTTTTTGTGCTGACCTCAAAGTTATCTTCCCTATCCTCGTTCTGTTCAGCTAGTCGGGCCTCTCTTTGCTAAATCTGTTTCATCTCTATGTTTGTGTTTTCATCTTACTCACAGTCATTATATGTGGGGGGCTGCCTTTTCCTTTGGGGAATTTCTCTGAGGCAAGGTAGGCTTATTTTTCTATCTTCAGGATTAGCTAGTTTCTCAGGCTGTGACGAGGCGCCTAGGTTCTGGTCAGGAGCGCTCCGCGGCTACCTTTAGTGTGGTTTGATAGGCTTAGGGATTGCGGTCTGCAGAGTTCCCACGTCTCAGAGCTCGTTCTATTATTTTGGGTTATTGTCAGTTCACTGTATGTGCTCTGACCTCCATGTCCATTGTGATTCTGAATTGCCTTTCATAACAGGGGCCACAATCCACATTTGTGGAGCATTATACGGGGCAAATGTGTCTATGGAGCATCTTATGGGGCCATAATCAGCATTTGTGCAGCATTATATGGGGCATATTTTAATATGGAGCATCTTATGAAGCCCATCATAAACTGTATGGATCATTATACGGGGCTCCTGATTAAATACTGATATTCAAAAATGATTAAACTACTGATATCTCAATTAATTTTACTTTTATTGGTATCTATTTTTATTTTTAAATTTTACCAGTAGCTGCTGCATTTTCCACCCTAGGCTTATACTCGAGTCATTAAGTTTTCCCAGTTTTTTGTGGCAAAATTAGGGGGGACGGCTTATACTCGGGTCGGCTTATACTTGAGTATATACGGTACTTCCTTTTCACCTGCAGTGGGGGTGGTATTTAATGTCCTTTCTCATTCTCAGGTCCTGTACCAGAGACCTTGGGAGTTTGAGGGTTCTGCACTGTATCTTAGTTGTTCCCAGCATTGCGCTTTTCTGGACAGAGAGCACAGATGTTGCTCTTGGGATGTGTTGTAGCCATTCTTCCAACTTAGGCTAGATTCACATTGCATTAGGGCGATCCATTTAACGGATCTGTTACTTAGTGGCACTAACGCAATGTAACGGATCCGTTAACGCGCTGATAGACTTTCATTATCGCAGCGCATCCTAACGCATGTCAAAATCGGCATGCATTAGCAATGATGTGTTACATTGTGACGTACCCTCAAACGCGGTCTATCGCGTTTTCGGGTACGTTAGGTCTAACGCATAGTAAACGGATGCATTCGCTGTGCCAACGAAATGGTACCATGCATTAGCACATGTGTTAGCGCGATTGTAGAGAAAAAGAGATTTTGGACATCAGCATCAGCGCATCCGTTTAACGGATTCTTTAATAATCTTTATTTAATAATCTTTATTTTTATATAGCACTAACATATTCTACAGCGCTTTACAGTTTCCACACATTAGCATCGCTGTCCCCAATGGGGCTCACAGTCTAAATTTCCTATCAGCATATCTTTGAAATGTGGGAGGAAAGGCGTTGTTCCTGCTTGCATTTTGCATCCTGCCACTATGTGTTGGACTGATTCTGAGGTTTCTTTGCATAGTCTGTGTTAGGGTATGTGCACACGTTCAGGTTTTTTTGTGATAAAAATGCATTATAAACTGCAGACATATGCATCCTATCATTTAGAATGCATTCTGCAATTTTTGCGCACATGATGCGATTTTTTCCGTGAAAAAAACGCATTGCGGTAAAAAAAGCAGCATGTTCATTAATTTTGCGTTTTTTTCGCGTTTTTCCTGCTATTCTACGCATTGTGAAAAAACGCAAAAAAAACGCACAAAAAACGTGCAAAAAATGCAAAAAAAACGCATGCAGATTTCTGGCAGAAATGTCCGTTTTTTGTCAGGAAATGTTTGCTACAAAATCCTGACGTGTGCGCATACTCTCACACCCCAGGCAACCGGTTCTTACAGTGGCATTCTTTCCTCATGGGAGAGTGATGTCATGCTTGGAAGTGAGGAAGGATCCCTTTAGCAGGTATTCAACACATACAACACCGTTCTGACTCCAGGCCAGAAGGGGGAGCTCAAGACCAAACTTCAGGGGAGCTGCTTTCTCTGATCATGAGGAGGAGTCAGTTGCTAGGCAGTTGCTAGGCAGTTGGGGAGAGTTAGACAGTTGGTGAGAGGAGAGCAAAGAGAGAGGATGGAAAGCTGGGGCCACGGAGACGAGTGATTCTGCAGCTCCTGGGAAGGCAAAAGAAAGCAGAGCAGTCTGTAGGAGACTGAAAGGAGCAAGGAGCAAAGGCAAAGTGAAGAGCTGGAGAGAAAAGTTGTGACTGAACTTCCTCCACGCTGAGCACATATACCGGTAGCCAGAAGACAGAGGTTGTGGGGGTAACTTCATGCCCCACGGCAGAAACCGATGGACAGCTAGATTTCAAGTTATCTGTCCACCATTAACACCTGAGGACACAGTAATAGATAGAGCCTGGGTCATGAAAGAGATCCTGTAAAAAGGCTCGAGCTACCTGTCGTACATGTTAGTGTCCTACGTAAAGGGGGACAGAGAGAACGTGAGGACCTTGTGTGAAGCTTAAGGCAGCAAGGGACTACACCACAGTGCTAGAGGGAAGGCTTCCAACCCCACCTGGTTAGGGGGATTCCTGAGACGCTTCCAAGCCAGCCAGACCACCACCAGCATCTGTGATCCTGCAGTCTGGACTGTGGCTGCTTTGAACCAAGTAAAGAGGTAAAGAGACTGCAACCCTGTGTCGTCTGTTTCCTACTTCACCACCTATCACCATCTTCATCTATTACACCGGGAGCCCTGGGGACCCAGATTCACCAGTGGGAAGCCATACTATCTCTGCTGCCATAACATCACCCCAGTGGACCGCTTTAACCCCTTAATGACCATCAAAATGTCTTTTAACTGACCTGAGATATAAGAGAATAGCATCCTTATACAGGTGACAATCCAGCAGCTGTCGGCTGGACACTATAGCTGACAACTTGCTGCATCAGCCATGATCAGTGATTGCATCATCCAAATCTGTTTAACCCCTTAGATGCTGCTGTCAATAGTGACTACATCATATAAATGGTTAACAAAGTGTGAGGGGTCTCTTGTTATCCCAATTGGTGCCCTCAGATCATGATTGTGTGGTCCTGATGTTTACCATGGCAATTCACATCCACATAGCGGCCTTAGAGTCGGACAGCTTTAGTAATCTGTTCAGAAGTTAGCAGCATTTAGGTGGTAAAAATAAAATTTTCATTTTTGTCATGCTACTTTAGTTTGCATTAGTTCCTGAAAATCACCTGCAGGGTTAATAAACTACCTGACCGCAGTTTTCGATATGTCAGGGGGTGCCATATTTAAAATGGTACCACTTTGGGGGGTTTCCCAATATATGGGACCCCTAAAGGCACTTCAAACCTGGATAGGTCCCTAAAAAAATAAATTTTGAAAATTTCCTTGAAAAAATGAAAAATTACTGCTACATGTTTTAACCTCCTGAAATGCTAACAAAATAAAAGAACATGTTACAAATGGTGTTGATATAAAGCTGACATGTGGGAAATGCTATTTATTAATGTTTTGCTGTGGCATGACCATCTGGATTAAAGGGATAATCATTAAAAGTTTAAAAATTGCTAATTAGGCTTTCTCTCAGGATCTCATCTTTTGGTGCCATTTTTCTGATGTACTCCTGGATACTCCTTGTTTCATCTGTGATGGTGGCTTGGATGCTTATCAAGTCTTGACCACTCTCCTTTCTGTTGCTATACAATGCAGTATTTGGGTGTTAGACTTAGAGTGGAGACCTTCATGCATTGTGAGGAGCTTTCGTGTCTTCACATCTGCAGCTTACATCTCTTCTTTTGGCCAGCACAATATGCCAGCAGGGTATCTGATAACTGGCAGGGCATATGTATTGATGGCACGGATTTTATTCTTCCCATTGAGCTGGCCCTTCAGGACCTGTCTTACCGTTTGATGGTATTTGGATGTTGCTGCTTTCCTTGTCTCCTCATCATGGTTACCGTATCCCTCTGGGATGCCGAGGTACTTGTAGCTCGTCTGTATATCTGCTATGTGCCCTGGTGGTAATTCCACTCCATCACTCTTGACTACTTTGCCTCTCTTTATTACCAACTAGCCACACTTCTCTAGTCCGAAGGACATTCCAATGTCTTCACTGTAGATCCTTGTCAGGTGGATCAGTGAATTGATGTCTCGTTCGTTTTTCGCAAACAGCTTGTTGTCATCCATGTAGAGGAGTTGGGTGATGGTGCTTCCATTCTTGAACTTGTACACATAGCCAGACTCTGTAATTATCTGACTGAGGGGGTTCAAGCCTATGCAGAATATCAATAAGGACAGAGCATCACCTTGGTATATGCCGCATTTGATGGTCACTTTTGCAAGTTGTCTTGAGTTGACTTCCAATGTTGTTCTCCATAACCTATATTATAACCAATGTGGGGAGATCATTTATAATACTACAGGTGATCCATGCAAGTGGTTCAGATATTATAATCCGGAAAGTAGGAGAATGATTGATTATTATATTATAGGGAGGATTATTACTGCAAAGGGGAAAGTGATTATGATATGGTGATTTCAAATTGCAGCATCTTTCCTTTGCATAATTAGAAACTAAGAGCAGATTTACTGCTTATTGTTATGTCAGCATAGTTTTGCCGAGACTGAGCAACTATTAACAATAAGTATACCATTTGTGATTCATTTTTAATAACACAGTGCATAACTTTGTTCATGGGCTTTGCTAGATATTGAATCTTAGATTCAGTAAAATACTACTTGCCCATCTTGCCAATGTGACACATACAATTTTTAAAAGATCAGAAAAACTGTCATTAAACTGTATTACATTGTTGTCAAAGAAATTGGATTTCTTAAAGGGAATTTGTCATCCCCTGAGTGAGTTTAAGCTATTGCTATTGGCATACAGGTAATAGAATGGTTAAACCGGTCTTACCTGTATGCCTCATAGCTGCGGTCTAGAACAGCGGATAAGGTTCAAGTAACCGTGTGACCAGACGGCGCATGCACTTGATTACAGCACCTCAACTGCATGTCACAGCTCAGTTTGATGTGGATCGGGGGTGCTATTATCATTAAGAGATGAGGAAGTGATTTCTTCCAAGTACCGCATGCCCCGGAGCCTTAAAGAAATAATTAACATATGACATTAAAACTTCTTTTCTCAACAGCTAGACCACAGCTATGAGTCATACAGGTAAGACTCATTTAACCATTCTATTACTTGTATGCCCATAGTAATAGCCTAAATTCATCAAGGAGGTGACAGATTCTCTTTAAAGGGAAACTGTCAACAGATTTATGCTTTCCGGTCTGAAGGTTGCTTAAAATAGTGACTGAGATTTACTTTTCACTTGCATTTCCTGTTTTCTATAGATTTGCTAAAATTACAGTTTTAAATGCTGCAGCTCTGCTAGTTTTCTCAGTAATAAACTTTGCTCAGTCCTACCCCAACTGTTAATTGACAGCTTTCAGTGTCATTTTACATAGACTGAAAGCTGTCAATCAGCTATGGGTGGTGGATAGTGTTGAGCGATACCTTCCGATATTCAAAAGTATCGGTATCGGATTGGATCGGCCAATATCCCAAAAATATCGGATATCGCCGATACCGATACCTGATACCAATGCAAGTCACTGGGACACAAATATCGGAATGTATCCTGGATGGTTCCCAGGGTCTGAAGGAGAGGAAACTCTCCTTCAGGCCCTGGGATCCATATTCATGTAAAAAATAAAGAATAAAAATTTGACGTCGCGGTCACGTGAGCGGTCATCTGACCGTGAAGTCATCGAAGGTCCTTCACTCTCTGCATTCTTAGGAACGGAGGCAGACGCTTGCAACGGTGACAGCCAATGTTCGTCGGAGGGGTGAGTATATCCATATTTTTTTTTAATTCTTTATTTTTTACATGAATATGGATCCCAGGGCCTGAAGGAGAGCCTCTATGTATCCCATAAAAAGTCTAGTATGTCCCCCACAAAAAGCATGGGCAATGTGCAGAAATATGCCCATGTATTTTGAAAATGCCTAATTTCTAATCCCGTCCCAATATGCAACCATATTCCCATAAACAGAATCCACGTTAGCCTATTGCCCAATATCTACTTGCTTGCCTTCTCCTTAGCTTTTTAGTTTCCTCCACTCTTTTCTTTTGGATTAAAGTGTGCAAGTACCTGAATGTATTGCTCAATATTATTAAAGATTTATGAGTACTTGTCAGAATATGGCATGGGATTTTATGGGACATCACTAATTTAGATGCACTGGAACAATTGTTGCAAAAGAGGAAATATCATTTAACGCTTCCTATACAGATATCGGTTGTTTAAAACTTAAAAATAAGTTTACTGTTAATAGTTCAACATAAATACCAGAACATTGGGCAAGAATATATTACCTAGAGGAGCCACAATTGGGACATATTTGGCTGAACTGCACTCAATGTGAAGACATCATAGTTTTATTAAGTCACGGTTTATTCACAACCCAAATAAAATCTCACAAGATGTAACGGTAACTTTAGACAGAAGAGCAATGCCGACAGTCTCAGCGTACAAGCGGTGGTGAAAGTAGTCCATTGTGTAAGGCATAAATTAGCAAGTAAGCAGTAATTTCTGTCATCCAATCCTGTAATTCACTTTCTGATTAACCTCTTTGTAAATTGTGAATATTATATACGACATTATTGCCAAGTAGGGAAATTGGGAAATATTTCATAACAAGATCTTTATCACGGTCAATTAACATTGTTTTTATGGCTTGAAAATGATATTTTCAGATTATTTATGTTGCAAAAAGACTATTATTGTGTAATTCAAAGAACCAAATTTCTTCGATGTGTTTTAATATTTCAACTCTAAATCCAGGTGTTAACAGTCTCGGGTGAGTCATTCGCACACAGTAGGCAACTAATAAAGTTACAATTGTCTTGCTGCTCATTCTGAACATAACTGGAGACCGGCTCATCTTGTTATTGTGTGTAAAGATTCTCAGTGATTTTATGGAGATTAAGACAGGATCTAGAAAATCATCAAACATTAGAAATGTAATTTTAAAGGAATTTGGTTTTTATATGAAAGTTGTTGCTTGTTTTAGGTAACCCATTTCTATTTGCTTTGCTATGAGGAACCTGTGATGCTAGTCGTTACTCACGGACAAGCCGTGAGGCAGGGTAATCAAATGTTCTGGGGTCAAATATGAAGTGAGCATGTAGTAAACTAAAGGGGAAAGACAAAGGCAAAGGCCTGTCTCACCCTTTATCTGTGGTGCTGGTCAGGCAGTGTGGAGGTTGGACCTGAAATGTCTATGCTTGGACCTGGTCGACCTTTATCTGCGCTTACCCTTTCTGGCCCCATGGGAGTGATTCAGAAATGCTTCAGGTACAGTTTGTCTTTAATGTGGTCTCGCTTTTAATACATTTCGGAGGCCGTAATTGCACAGTAAATATAAAAAACGTAGAGTAGGACTGCCCCATTATGAGTATGCCTTGGCATTGTAGGGTGGCTCAAAGAATTGATCAATTGTTTGCTAAATGTCTCATATTGAAATACAGTTAGAATTCAATATGTACATGTGCACTTTATGTATTGCATTCTGACTATAAGCAGCACTAGCTTCTCCCCTTTTTTTATATTGGCTTGTGGCTGACCACCACTGTTGCCGTGCGCGCTGGGTTATGCACGTCATTCTTTCTGTGTTCATTGAGATTGTTCTAGGCTGCTGTACACACATACTGCAGACCTGCCCTGCCCTTCGCTCTGTTTGATTATGCACCTGTGTCTGGGCCTTTCTCACTCTTTATCTCTGGTGCTGGTCAGACAGTGTGGAGGTTGGACCTGAAATGTCTATGCTTGGACCTGGTCGACATTTATCTGCGCTTACCCTTTCTGGCCCCATGGGAGTGATTCAGAAACACTTCAGGTACAGTTTGAATTTAATGTGGTCTCACTTTTAATACATTTAGGAGGCCGTAATGGCACAGCGAACATAAAAAACATAGAGTAGTACTGCCCCATTATGAGAATGCCTTTGCGTGGCAGGGTGGCTCAAAGAATCGATAAATTGTTTGCTAAATGTCTCATTTTGAAATACAGTTAGAAATTAATATGTGCACGTGCACTTTATGTATTGCGTTCTGACCATAAGCAGTGCTGGCTTCTCCCCTTTTTTAAAGACAGGTTATAGTCTGAGGTCAGGATACCAGGAAGATAGCGGATCAGAGCAAAGGGGCTAGGCAAATGCATGGCCAGTAATAGATCAAGAAACAGAGCACAAGAGTACAAGGCAAACCACTGAGCAAATGCTATTACTGACATAGATTTGGGACTTACCGTTTAGCCAAGTAGCTGGGTAATCACTTGGAACAGGGAACACCTGAAGGAAGCTAGGCACCTTCAAGTCTGAAATTGGACGACTGAGCTGGCAATGAAAATACAGAAGGCTCAGTATGTTCTTGACCTGGACTGGATGACTGAGCTGTTAATCACTGTGTCAAAGACATACTGAGTGGAGGAATCATGATAGACACCAGTTTTAAAGCATGGCTCTAAGCCAATGTACATTCTTTTCAACAGATGGTATGACAGGTTATATGTAGAGAGGAACAATTCTACCGAGATTCAAATTTGGCAAATCATGATGATTATACAGAAAAATTTAATTAGTAGTGAAGTTATTTAATGTGAATTGAATGTTTCTTTTGATGTTCTGGAATGTCTACAGATCTAAATGTAGGATGTTAAAAGAAAAAATAAAATAATACTTACATATTCACCCATCCTAAAAGTCCTCTTTTTCACTTCCCCCATCATGGAGGCCAGGATTTCCAGTTTGACTTGGACTGCCACATGAACAGAATTCAATTCCACTCAAATACATTCACTTAACTGTGGCTATATGTTGTTATTAATAGTATGGGGCAACTCTCTTCACAATAACAGCCCTATCATGTAGTCAATAGTGTTGAGCATTCCGATACCGCAAGTATCGGGTATCGGCCGATACTTGCGGTATCGGAATTCCGATACCGAGATCCAATACTTTTGTGGTATCGGGTATCAGTATCGGATCAATAGGGATGTGTAAAATAAAGAATTAAAATGAAAAATATTGATATGCTCACCTCTCCGGCGGCCCCTGGACATCACGCTGGTAACCAGCCGGCTTCTTTGTTTAAAATGAGCGCCTTTAGGACCTGAGAATGACGTCGCGGCTTCTGATTGGTCGCGTGCTGCCCATGTGACCGCCACGCGACCAATCAGAAGCCGCAACGTCATTCTCATTCACTAAACTCCTAATTCTAGGAATTGAGGACCTGCGAATGACGTCTCGGCTTCTGATTGGTCGCGTGGCGGTCACATGGGCGGCACACGACCAATCAGAAGCCGCGACTTCATTCGCAGGTCCTAAAGGCGCTCATTTTAAACAAAGAAGCCGGCCGGTTACCAGCGTGATGTCCAGGGGCCGCCGGAGAGGTGAGCATATCAATATTTTTTATTTTAATTCTTCATTTTACACCTCACTATGGATCCCAAGGCCTGAAGGAGAGTTTCCTCTCCTTCAGACCCTGGGAACCATCAGGATACATTCCGATACTTGATGTCCCATTGACTTGTATTGGTATCGGATATCAGTATCGGCGATATCCGATATTTTTCGGGTATCGGCCGATACTATCTGATACCGATACTTTCAAGTATCGGACGGTATCGCTCAACACTAGTAGTCAATAGTGAAGGGCGAGCACTAAAATGCTTGGATGCTCGTTGCTTGGGTCGAGCAAATTGGAATACTCGGGTACTCAGCCAGAATAACGAGCTCAATGTAAGTCTATGGGAGACCCATAGTCAGTGATATGCACCCCATTAGGCCTTGGAAACCACATACTGAATTGGCCCATGAAGATCCACTTCACAAAATGCATTTTGAACTCCCGTACTCCATTGTTTTATACATTGGCAGCAAGGCAAACCCTGCTGCATTGTCAGCAACCCATTAGGCCTTGGAACTCACATACAGGATGGGCCCATGAAAATCCACTCGTATTTTTTAATGGCATGATGGTTCTCTCTTTGCAGAATTATTTACAGTAGTATTTGGCAATTTTATTTGCCATGTTTTTAACCCTAAGGTTCAGATTCAGCTTAAAAAAAGGCTAATACTTGGAATACAAGGCAATTTTGTTGCAAACTACAAAATTCATTGAATAGTATGATTGAATAGTGTGAGTGCAAACACTTTTGTATATGTTAACATACACAGGTTAATAAGTTCCTAAAAGGATTAAATAAATATAGTTATTATGCATATATGAAGATTAACTACACAGAGTATACTTAGAACATCATCAAGAGGCTTTGAAACATCATCCGTCTGGAATATCAGAGAAGCAACAGCAAGAAAGAGAACCCCAAAAGGATTTAGATTAAACCACCACAGGCATAGTTTCAGTTAGGGTTGAGCGACTTTTACTTTTATAGGATCGGGTCGGGTTTCACGAAACCCGACTTTCTCAAAAGTCGGGTCGAGTGAAATCGGCCGATCCTATAGAAAAGTCGGGGTCGGGGTCGGCCGAAACACGAAACCCAATGCAGTGCAATGGGATACTATGGTTCCCAGGGTCTGAAGGAAAGAAAACTCTCCTTCAGGCCCTGGGATCCATATTTAAGTGTAAAATAAAGAATTAAAATAAAAAATATTGCTATACTTACCCTCTGACGCGCCCTGGTACTAACCGGCAATCACAAGCCGCGACGTCATCTAAGGTCCTTCACGCGCTGATTCTTAGGAAGGAAGGCTGCCGGTTAGTACCAGGGCGCGTCAGAGGGTAAGTATAGCAATATTTTTTATTTTAATTCTTTATTTTACACTTAAATATGGATTCCGATACCGATTTCCGATATTGCAAACATATCGGAACTTGGTATCGGAATTCCGATACCAGATTCAGAAGATCGCCGACCTCATGGCCGACCCCACACAGGGGTCGGGTCGGTTATCATGAAACCCGACTTTGCCAAAAGTCGGTGACTTCTGAAAATGGCCGACCCGTTTCACTCAACCCTAGTTTCAGTAAACCTTTTTTACAATGACAAACAGCAAACATATAGAGGCTTAGAACTGTTTGTGAAGTGAATAAACAAACATTTGCATTGTCAGTCACATCTGTAACTGTTTTACAAGAAATGCAGCTATGGGATTCTCTGAATGCATTCGTATACAGTATTTTAATCTGGATTCCAAATCGCCATTGATATATTCGCCATTGGTCCAATTGAAGCAGCCAAAGTTATGGCTGTCAAGGAAAGAAAGTAATATAGTGGACAAAGAAAAATGTTATTGAACTACTGAGCCAAACTAACAGCATTGCTTTATCAAATTTATATGAAGTGTATTGTGTGCGATGTGAGCAACCAGGCAACACAAAAAGGAGCTTTTTAAGAGCTTTTTAAGTGAGCTCTTTAAGGTGCACAAATGTTATGAAGTCTTTGCCAACAAGGATGTGGTTTCATCCATGTGGGGTACCTTTTTGAAAAATATACTATTGCCATCACAGTTCCCCTTGCGCAAACTTCATTGGCCTATAACAGTACAGAGCACGTTCACCCTGGTGATCTAGTGGCAGGAGATATTGCAGGAGACAGAGTTAGGATGTAGGCCCAATGTAATGTCATGCCCAATCCCCCAAAGTGGGTTCCTGTTTTTTATTTAAAAAAAATAGTGCCATCACAGCCCTGTGCCCAAAATTCACCGTACAGAACACTTTCAGCCTGGTCATCTAGTGGCAGGTAAAGGACACATTGCAGGAGACAGAGCTAAGAAGTAGACCCAATGTAGGGGTGTGGGTCTCTTAGACTTGTAATGGAGTGCCTGGCCTGACAAGCATTTGCTCATAGGTGGTTATTTTTTTTTTTAATTGTTCATGTGTATCCTAGACACCCTTTCCCAAAAATTGACTTTCTGTAGCAGCAGGGAACACGTGAACCCTGGTGTTCTAGTGGTGGAATATAAGGAGACATTGTTGAAGGCCTCATTAAAACCTTGGCCCAATGTAAAGGATTGTGTCTCCTACACTTGTAATACCCATACACTAAGTGCATGGGCTGACAAACATTTCCCCATGGGGGGCAATTTTTCTAAAAAAATGTTTTCGGGGATCATAAACACCTTGCATAACTGTAAAGTGGTTTCCTACATAGTTGCTGCTGGGAAAGGGCAGGTTTGTAATATAAATATGGTGGATGAATCGGATGAAGTGATCAGGAAAAGGGGCATGGTGATGACAGGAAAGGAAACGTACATGATTAATAACAGCGGTGGCTATGGGAGGTATGAGATTAGTATGCTATTAGTGGCTATGGGAGGTATGATTAGTCATTTAGCTACCACCAATTACCAGAATTTAATGTGACGTCCAGGTCCCCATTGGCTTTTATGGAGTTTGGAGTCCGGCGTAAAGTTTGGGTCCTAAGCGGGACTTTTTTAAATGTCCGGCCGAACCCAGTGAAACCAAACATCCATGGGTTCGCTCATCACTATTTAAAATTACTTCCTTTTTGCTGTAAATGAATATCAGGATTCACATAAGATGTCAGACTCTAGACGACTTTCTTCAACAGTTTTTGGAATAGCTTATTAAGTTCAAGCTGGGACTAAATTCATAAGGAAAAAAATCTTTCTTCGATTTTCTTTGAATGTTTTGCTCAAAAAGGTACAAAAACTGAATGTGTGAAAACATTTTGATATGAATTAACATTTTGTTTGTTTGCAGCTGTATGCCTTTTTTTGCATTTTAGTGTTTTTTTTTTTTTAATTGTTTCATTTTGAATACATTTTTACCAGACATTTTTTCCTGGTTTATTGAAAACCGTCAAAAAATTTAAGATAAACAGATCTTACCCCAAAAATGACAATAAAACTTGTAGGTGTCATGGAGCAATTATTTTGGAGATGAAAACCTGCATTCTACTATAATGTAATATCACATGTCACCATATTTTAACATATTTATAAATTCAAGTAGAAAATATATGTTTCTATAAAATCAAAGGAATATGAGGGCATTGCATATGACCTCAATGACTTAATACAAAACACAGCCGTAACTTGGTCATCTACATAAATGCATACCTCAGTATAGTCATGTACATAAGGGTTTAGCTAATCTCATGGGTCAAAGCCATTATTTTTGGCACCAATACGTTGCCAAAAAAATGCAAGGAAAGGAAAATATATAATAAGCCACAGTAAGATTTTAAGTTTCTTTCTTGAAAAATAACTAATTTACAACACTTTCTTCTGTGCGTGTCACTATTTTATTAATGCAAGTTAAGGAACAGGGGCAATTAACATGTGTACAATTTAATTGGTGTCATTAGAAGCTCCTGTGATTTAGGAAAAGATGCCTTTCATTTAGAGCTCAATGATGCAAGACTGCCTCGCACTTATAAGATTAGAACATTAGCATTAATACAGCAAACCAAATTACTAATGATTATAAACTCTTTAAGACGGATAACCACTCAGCTGGATAGTGTTTATTTTTTACGGCATTGGTTTTGTTTCAAACATTTAAAATGTATAAAGCGCATCAGTTCTGCTTTAATAGTTTCTTAAGTGCGACACTTATCAAGATCAAGAAATTGTGTTTGGATTTAAAGTTTTCCACTTTTCCTTAAGGGTTTGTAGCATATACACTTTTCCAACTATTTGTAAAAGATGTTTTATTTAAAATAGAAAAAAAAAGAAGCAATTAAGCAAATCGTTTCAAACATTCTACCATTATAAGTGTATAGTTCTTAAGCAGATTAATGTATTTCTATAGCAACTTGCAAAGTTTGTTCCTGCATTCATATGTTACTTAATTCCACCTTTGTTGAGTATAAGTAGGGTTTTTTAATCACTAACTTATTTTGGTGCCACACCAGCGCCTTTCACAAGGTAAAAAAACGAGTTTAATCTTCATCCTGTGCTTCCATCTGACTCATCCACTATCTGTAGTTCCTCAACTTACAGATATTAGACAATTTTGTCATTGGTCACCTGACTCTCAAATTAATGATTCAGCTAGTGTTAATCAAGCACTTTTTGAGTTGAATACTCGGTACTCAAATAAAGCAGGTCAGATGCTCGAACGTTCTCAACTCAAGTAGCGAGCATAATGAAAGTGAATGGCAAACTCAAGCATTTTTCCAGAGGTAAAATTCGCTCTCTTTGCCTCGCACCCCCGCTCAGATAATTCAAATAATGTTTTTACGGGGACCAACTCACTCGAGCACCACGTGATATTTGACAGTGCTCCATACTCGATGGAGCTCCTGAATGCTTAATCCAGTATCGAGCAGTGCCAAGCACACTTACCCATCACTTGATTGAGTCCATTGTCATTATTTTTGGAAGATGGCTTCTTTTAACACCATAATAGCACAATGTCTTAATTTTACTTCTCTGTAACTTGCCATGTTGTTGTCTGATGTTTATAAGAACACAAGCAAGAACACTTGCTCAGACAAAACGATACAGCTTACCCAGTTTGAGATTGCTAGCAATCCTCGGCAGAGCTAAGAACCACTCCTGATTGAATGTGGGTGAGAACAGCAAACCAAAGAGAAATCCGGCCAATTTTTGAAAACAATGTACAAGTAGCTTTACTCCTTGATGGATTAAAAATAGGCAACCCTGTTACTACAAAATTGAAAAAATAAATCCTATTCTTTTCCGCCAAAACTTAGTCCTTACTAAAATGTAGTAGTTAGTCCAAAGTGTTTGCCTTTTTAAATTCAGGATCATTTGTCTTTGATTCATCCATAAGTAAGAATTAAGTTTTAAATAGAAATGCATATGATTTATTATAACAATTTGGTGATAAAGGGACTGCCTATTTTAATCTATCCTGCAATAAATCTACTTGCATATTAATATCCAAATTTATCTTTTGTTTGCAACACTCTTCTGTTCCCATAACTCCTCCGAGGACTACAGAATCTTATTTATCAGTAGAACTCCCAAGTTAGTAAGTCCCATTACGAACCAAAGTCAAGGCCTCTGCATAGTGCTGCATAGGTTGCCAATTTTTCAGAGTATGGCTTCCTTAGAAACAATGGTTCTAAGGGTCCAAACTTCCATAATACAATATCAAACATGGTTCCATTTGTATTATGTTCATTTAAAATTAGAGTTGTAAGTTTAGAGTAAGGCAATAGTCATAATATGTTGCATGTCAATACTGCATTAAACACAGTAGAACTGTTAAACAATCATTAAAAAGAAAAGCTGCACAAATGACATGTATTCCAACTTTAATTACAATTATTTTTCTTCTTTTTATGTATGAACTGTCACTTTTTTTCTATAGTCTGCCAAGGCTGTGCTCATTCATTAATTAGTATCGTATATTCTCTTGTATCAATTATCTTCAATTAATTGTTCTCACTGAGCCTGCAAATAAGTGTCAGATTGTTGGATAAACCCTTAGATCACAATTTATTTGCAATTAACTTTGTTATTTGTTTAAGTTTGTCTTTGTTGCCTTTAATTTATATCTTTATGCATTGTTCTTGTTGGTTCTTGTTATTTACTGATGTCAACAGAATGTGACCTGAACATCTTCAGTGTATTTAGATATGAATACATACATGCTAGCCACCTTAGGGAGAGACCCAAGTTGGGCTAAATGTAGCGGGACGAAAGAGACCGAAAAGCCCTCTACTCAAAGGAAATACATAGTGGATGCTTTCCTGAAATGGAAAGTACTTGCAAGCAGCATAATACAAAGAATAGCAGGTTTACCCAGAATCCTTTGCAGTAGGCGGAGCTATGCAAATCATCTCTTTCCACCCCTGTCTAATCCACAGCGCTTGGAACCGCCAAGCGTGCAATGCTGCGGATTAGTTTCTAAATTTACACAGCCAACCAATTCCTACCTGTGGACACGTGTTTCGGGCTTTAGGCCCTCATCAGCACAGGGCTGGAATTGGTTGGCTGTATGGAGTGGGGCTCGGTGAGCAAGCGATACATACATGCTAGCCACCTTAGGGATATGAAGGCACCTAAATAAATTTCAATGGTTTCTTTAAGTGTACATATAGTTTAGAAAATATAATCTGTTCTCATATTCCCTAAGAGCTCAGCATGTTATTAGGTTGATTCCCAAGCAAAAATGTCACTGATTGGAATCGAGGAATAGCTCCATAGAAGATTTCCCAAGAAAAGAAACAACATCATCCAGTTCATTGATAGCAGTCTTTTGGCCAAGAAAATTGTCAAACTGCATCATGTGAGTGTCATGACAGTTGGAAGAATACAAAATGAACTCCATCCATTCATTCAAAAGCCAGGGTGGACAACCAAATAATATATCGAGTCAACAAGTTGTCTCTTTATAAGGTCTATCACTACTGGCACGATCAACACAGCAGTGGTGGTGGCTCGTCTGCTTCATAAGTGGGATCACAGAAGTCCATGCAATCAGTGGGTGATGCAAGTTACACGAGTCTGGAATATTGGTTTGAAAAAAGGTAAGGAAGCCTCGACTTCAATATCATTATAAGTAGCATTGGTGTGTGTTTGTATGAAAAAGCATGAAAAGTGGACAGTAGAAGATTGGAAATAGGTGATTTGGAGTGATGAGATGAAAGTCAATATACTAAGCTCTGATGGGTGCAAATGGGTCCGGTAAAAAACAAAGGAAAAGGGGCTGACAAATATTTAAATTACGTTGGGGAAAAAAGTATTTAGTCAACCACCAATTGTGCAAGTTCTCCCACTTAAACAGATGAGAGAAGCCTGTAATTGACATCATAGGTAAACCACAACTTTGAGAGTCAAAATGAGAAAACAAATCCGGAAAATCCCCTTTTCTGATTTGGCAAGATTTATTTTGCAAATTATGGTGGAAAATAAGTCACCTAAAAACAAGCAAGATTTCTGGCTATCACAGACCTGTATCTTCTTCTTTAAGAGGCTCCTCTGTCCTCCACTCATTACTTGTAGTAATGGCTTCTGTTTGAACTTGTTATCAGTATAAAAGACACCTGTCCACAACCTCAAACAGTCACACTCCAAACTCCACTATGGTGAAAGAGCTGTAGAAGGACACCAGAAAAAAAATTGTAGCCTTACACCAGGCTGGGAAGACTGAATCTTCAATAGGCAAGCAGCTTGGTGTGAAGAAATCAACTGTGGGAGCAGTAATAAGAAAATGGAAGACATACAAGACCACGGATAATCTCCCTTGATCTGGGGCTCCTCGCAAAATCTCACCCCGTGGGGTCAAAAGATCACAAGAACAGTGAGCAGAAGTTCCAGAACCACAATGGGGACCTAGTGAATGATCTGCATAGAGCTGAGACATCTGTAAAAAAGGCTACTGTTGTGAATTCTGTTTTCGAACTCCCTCCTGTGGTCATGAATGGTACTTCGGCGAGTTCTGTCCATGGACTCCCTCTGGTGACTGTGAGTGGAGCTGCTGCTTCTGAGGTTCCTTCCACAGGTGACGTAGTTTATT
The DNA here is from genome assembly GCF_032444005.1 of Ranitomeya imitator. Classification (NCBI taxonomy): domain Eukaryota; kingdom Metazoa; phylum Chordata; class Amphibia; order Anura; family Dendrobatidae; genus Ranitomeya; species Ranitomeya imitator. Next base: position 63,948,162 of record NC_091282.1, read on the forward strand.
CTTTGGCTGGCTGTTCTATTTAACTCCACTCAGATCGTTACTCCATGCCAGCTGTCAATGTTCTTGTACTGGTTCAGTTCGCTCTTGGATCTTTCTGGTGACCTGTCTACTCCAGCAGAAGCTAAGTCCCTGCTAGTTAATTATTTGTTCGTTGTTTCCTTGTCCAGTTGGCTATCATGATTTTGCCTTGCTAGCCGGAAGCTCTGGGATGCAGAGTGGCACCTCCGCACCGTGAGTCGGTGCGGAGGTCTTTTTGCACACTCTGCGTGGTCTTTTGTAGTTTTTTGTGCTGACCGCAAAGATACCTTTCCTATCCTCAGTCTGTTTAGTAAGTCTGGCCTCCCTTAGCTGAAACCTGTTTCATTTCTGTGTTTGTGACTTTCATCTTTACTCACAGTCAATATATGTGGGGGGCTGCCTTTTCCTTTGGGGAATTTCTCTGAGGCAAGGTAGGCTTTATTTTCTATCTTTAGGGCTAGTTAGCTCTTAGGCTGTGAAGAGGCGTCTAGCTCGTGTTAGGTACGCTCCACGGCTATTTCTAGTTGTGTGATAGGATTAGGGGTTGCGGTCAGCAGAGCTCCCACTTCCCAGTGCTTGTCTTGTGTGAGTTTAACCATCAGGTCGTTCCGGGTGCTCCTAACCACCAGGTCCATAACAGGCTACCATCAGTAACACACTACGCCGCCAGGGACTCAGATCCTGCAGTGCCAGACGTGTCGCCTTGCTCAAGCCAATACATGTCCGAGCCCGTCTGAAGTTTGCAAGAGAGCATTTGGATCATCCAGAAGAGTATTGGGAGAATGTCATATGGTCTGATGAAACCAAAGTAAAACTGTTTGGTAGAAACAAAACTCATCGTGATTTTGAGTACAAACCTCCTTCCATCAGCAAGTGCATTGAAGATGAAATGCGGATGAGTCTTTCAGCATGATGATCCCAAACACACCACCAGGGCAATGAAGGGGTGGTTTCATAAGAAGCATATGAAGGTCCTTGAAATGGCCTAGCCAATCTCCAGATCTCCAGATATCAACCCGATAGAAAACATTTGGAGAGAGTTGAAAGACGCTGTTGTCCAGAGACAGGCACAAAACATCTCTGCTCTAGAGGAGATCGGCATGGAGGAATAGGCAAACATACCGCCAACAGTGTGTGCCAATCTTGTGTAGACTTCCAGAATACGTTTCACCTCTGTCATTGCCAACAAAGTATATGTTAGTTGTTGAGCTCTCACCGCTGCAGGGGGAATCTCTAACCATGTCTGCTGCGGTCTCCCATTCTCCTCCAGCTGCAGTGGAACCTACTCAGCGGAGACGTCAGTCCCAGCGTCTGGCTCAGCCTGATACTGTGCGAATGGTTCCTGCTGCCTTTCCAGGCTCTGCCTTTGCAGCCAGCACAGGTCAGCGGCGAGCAGGCTTTTCTGGGACTAACTCCTCCTATTTACATACTGAGCATGTCCATGGGAGGACTTCTCATTGGAGGTAGGGGATCACACGCTGAGGCCCTGTAGCAGTTCCTATTGGTCCACCAGGTAGGTCCTGAAGAGCTGCAACTATAAAAGGTTTGCATGGCCGCATGACCAAGCGCTAGTATAAAATGTGTTTGGCTTATGCCAGTGGATGCTATACCACTCTATACATATGTGGTGTGAGGCTGTAGCTTTGGGACTGTACACTCAGGCAGGCAGCTAGCATCAGTGGGGCCAATTAGCCTTGACTTAGTATCTGATTCCTTCATGTGTGCAGCTAGCACAAAAGAGTTCCAGAGCAAGCACAACCCTAGTTAGGGTAATAGTTTTGTGTACAGCGTGACTTTGTGAGGCAACAGAGATCGCTTCCAGTTCACGCGGGGTGAAGCTTAACCCACGTGTGAGCTCAGAGTTTATCCGCCATTACTTTGCAGCAGATATCTCTGCATGGTTGACCCGGGCTGCAAATGCACCTTGGTAGCTACCTATCTATACTTGGTGCATTCCACTAGTCCTAACAGTATACTAGCGCCAGGGTCTGGCTAAGTAATGGCGAATGAACAGCGATTGCAGGGAAACACCCAGCAGCTGGAGGGCTCTCGAGCGCAATAGCTGTTCATGCTGCTAGCGTGGCTGCAGCAACTTTAACAACTGCCACCCCTGCAATGACCTTATCCCACCTCCCGCTGCCAGAGAAATACTCTGGTGACAGTAAATCATGTAGGGGTTTCGTGAGCCAGTACGGTATACACCTCGAGTTCCTGGCTGCACGTATTCCCACAGAGCAGGCAAAGGTGGGATGCATTATTCCTCTTCTGTCGGACAGGGCGTTGGAGTGGGCTACGCTGCTGTGGGAGCGCGACGATCATGTGGTGCAGACTGCTACTCAGATTTTGAGCATTCTGAAGCAGGTCTTTTTAGGACCTCGAGTCACTCATGATACGGTGCTCCAACTGCTGGCATTGACTCAGGGTTCGTCCATGTTCAGCTATTTTGCTCTCCACTTCCGGACTTTAGCGTTCGAGCTGGAGTGGCCAGATAAAGCCCTCATCCTGGTATTTTGGAGGGCGTGGCTGACAATGTGAGGGACACTTTGGCCACTAGGGAGATTTCCCCCCACACTGGAGGAGCTCATAGCAGTATCAACTCGCATCGACCTTCATTTTAACGATCGAAGGTTGGAGCGAGCCCAGTGTAGGCGGAGGTTTCGGCTGGCTCCCAACTTCGCCAAACCTCTGGAATCTCCGGTCCAGGTGTCTGAGTCACATGAGGCCATGAAGGTGTCATGAGCGGGATCTAAGTCCCAGACCGCTCGTGCACTTAAGGTCTGTCATATTTGCCGGCATTCAGGACACCTTGCCTCCAGGTGTTCTCAGTGGTTGGGAAAACGTCAGCATCTAGAGGTAGTCGGAGGAGTTACACTCGACATGGCGGTGTTTTCCTCCAAATTGTCCTTCAAGGGGACAATTACCATAGGCCCATCCACTCTTATGGTAGAGCTTTGCGTGGACTCCGGGGCGGAGGGCAATTTTATGTTATCTGCTTTCGCCCAACGACACACAATACTCCTGGTGATGCTTGCCAAACCTGTGACCATTCGAGTGGTAAATGGGTCGACACTACCCTCACAGATTACACATCAAACAATTCCATTCACTCTTTTCATGTCTCAATATCATCAGGAGATTATTTCCCTACTAGTCATTCCCGAGGGAATTGATGAGGTGCTGCTGGGAATACCATGGTTACGCTACCACTCTCCTCATATAGAGTGGTCCTCAGGGAGAATTCTGAGATGTAGTAAATCCTGTGAGGGTAGAAGTCAGAGGGAGTGCCTTCAGATTGCTACTACTGAGGTACCCGCAGATCATTCCTCTCTCCCAAAGCAATATTGGCCCTATGCGGATGTGTTCTCCAAAAGATCTGGGGAGACCCTTCCGCCTCACCGCCCCTATGACTGTCCTGTTGACCTCTTGCCTGGTGCAGAGCCTCCCCGGGGTTGTGTCTATCCATTATCTCTTCTGGAGATGGAGGCAATGTCCCATTACATCCAAGAGAATCTGGCAAGAGGATTCATTAGGAACTCAGTGTCACCTGCAGGGGCTGGGTTCTTCTTCGTGCAGAAGAAGAGTGGAGAACTACGTCCATGCATAGACTACAGGGGTCTTAACGCCATCGCCGTTAAGAATAAGTACCCACTACCCCTGTTATCTGAGCTATTTGATAGGCCATGGGGAGCAAGGGTATTTGCTAAATTGGATCTGCGGGGTGCTTACAACATGATTCGCATCCGTGAGGGAGACAAATGGAAGATGGCTTTTAACACCAGGGATGGACTCTACGACTATCTGGTGATGCCCTTCGGGCTCTGTAATGCCCCAGCCATTTTCCAAGACTTTGTGAAAGACATCTTCCTGGATATGCTCACCACCTCGGTCGTAGTCTATCTGGATGATATTCTCATCTACTCTCCAGATATTGACTCCCACCGGAGAGATGTTTGCAAAGTCTTCGCCCTCATATGGGAAAACTACCTCTAAGCCAAGTTGGAGAAGTGTGTGTTTGAGCAGGAATCCTTGCTTTTCCTTGGCTATATCATCTCTGCCCAGGGATTGGCTATGCATCTTGCCAAGCTACAGACTGTGAAGGACTGGCAGGAACCCCATTCTCTTAAAGCAGTGCAGCGCTTTATGGGGTTCATTATTTACTATCGCCAGTTCATGCCCCACTTCACAACTTTGGTAGCTCCCTTGGTTGCCCTCACCAAGAAGGGAGCAAACCCCAAATTGTGGTTGTAGGAGGTCTTCAAGGCTTTTCTCACTATTAAGTCACACTTCGCTAGCGCTCCCATCCTATATTGCCCCAATGTAGATAAGCCGTTTATAATGGAGGTGGATGCCTCATCCGTTGGTGCTAGAGCAGTCCTCTTCCAAAAGGATGCTCCGGGTCAGAAGCATCCTTGCTTCTTCTTTTCCAAGACCTTCTCACCAGCGGAGAGGAATTATTCCATTGGGGACAGAAGTTGCTAGCCATGAAGTTGGCTTCCTCAGAATGGAGATGCCACCTGGAGAGGGCTCGCTTTTCCTTCCAAGTTTTTACAGACCACAAAATTTTGGTGTACTTACAGACAGCCCAGCGACTAAATTTTTGTCAGGCCAGATGGTCCCTGTTCTTCTCCCGCCTCCATTTCACCCTCCATTTTCTCTCCGGGGAGAAGAACATTCTTGCTGATGCTCTCTCCCGCTCTGTGGTGTCATCAGAGAAGGAGGAAGAGCCGTGACTTATTGTCCCTTCTGAGAGCCTGAGAACCGTGGCTCCGGTTTTGCTTGAGTCTGTGCCCGGGGTAAGACTTTTGTACCATCTAATTTGAGACCGGAGGTTCTCTCTTGGGCTCATTCGTCCAGGGTGGGTGGACATTTTGGGACCAAGAGGACATTTGAGCTTCTGGCGAGGACATACTGGTGGCCGCATATGGTTCGTGACAGCGGGGATTATATTTGGGCATGTGTCTCCTGCGCCAGGAATCGGTCTCCTCGGCAATGGCCTGCTGGGCTTCTTTACCCCCTGCCAGTGGCAGACAGGCCCTGGGAGATGGTCAGGATGGACTTCGTGGTGGGCTTACCTAAGTCTCGTAGCTGCACCATTATCTGGGTAGTCACCGATCATTTTTCTAAAATGGTGCACTTGGTGCCGCTTCCACGGTTACCTTCTGCACGGGCCTTGGCGGCGTTGTTCATGAAACATATCTTCCATCTACATGGCATGCCTGACATAATTGTCAGTGACTGGGGTCCCCAGTTCGCGTCTCGGTTTTGGAGAGAGCTCTGTTGTTTACTCTGCATTGAGCTGACTCTCTCTTCTGCATACCATCCCGAGACGAATGAGTTTTTTAGAGAGGGCCAACCAGACTCTGGTGAAATACCTGTGACATTTTGTCTGTGCTAGGCAGGATGACTGGGCATCTTTGCTATCTTGGGTGGAATTTGTTTTAAACAACACAGTAGCTGACTCCACTGGGCAGACTCCATTTCCCCTTAATTACGGCCAGCATCCGCATGTCCCTGTGCCCCTGCCCGTGTCATCCAATGATTCCAGGGTGGCAGACTGGGCAGTGGAGGCACGTGACATTTGGGACCGCACACAGGATGCCATTCAGGCCTCCAAGGAGAGAATGAGGGTTTCTGCCGTTGCCGATGCACACCGGCACCCGAATCCGACCTTTGCTCCTGGTGACTGAGTGTGGCTCTCTGCCCGTAATATCAGGCTGCGAGTTGAGTCCAGTAAGTTTGCGTCTCGCTACATTGGTCCTTTCAAGGTTTTGGAACAGGTTAACCCTGCGGTCTACCGTTTGGCTATTTCTCTGTGCCTTGATATCACCGACACCTTTCATGTTTCCCTCTTAAAGCCCGTCTATATACAGTGGGGCAAAAAAGTATTTAGTCAGTCAGCAATAGTGCAAGTTCCACCACTTAAAAAGATGAGAGGCGTCTGTAATTTACATCATAGGTAGACCTCAACTATGGGAGACAAACTGAGAAAAAAAAATCCAGAAAATCACATTGTCTGTTTTTTATCATTTTATTTGCATATTATGGTGGAAAATAAGTATTTGGTCAGAAACAAAATTTCATCTCAATACTTTGTAATATACCCTTTGTTAGCAATGACAGAGGTCAAACGTTTTCTGTAAGTCTTCACAAGGTTGCCACACACTGTTGTTGGTATGTTGGCCCATTCCTCCATGCAGATCTCCTCTAGAGCAGTGATGTTTTTGGCTTTTCGCTTGGCAACACGGACTTTCAACTCCCTCCAAAGGTTTTCTATAGGGTTGAGATCTGGAGACTGGAGGAGGAGGAGGCCCTAGGAGGGGGGGTAAAGTTAGGTGTCGAGTTCCGGACGCTGCACAGGGAAAAATCTCGAACCATGTCTGCTGCAGTCTCCCATTCTCCTCCAGCCGCAGTAGAATCTGCTCAGCAGAGACGTCGGTCCTAGCATCTGTCTCAGCCTGATACTGTGCGAGTGGTTATTGCTGCCTTTCCAGGCTCTGCCTTTGTAGCCAGCACTGGTCAATGGTGAGCAGGCTTTTCTGGGACTAAGTCCTGCTTTTCACGCACTGAGCATGCCCATGGGAGGACCTCTCATTGGCGGTCGGGGGGTCACACGCTCAGTCCCTGTAGCAGCTCCTATTGGTCCACCAGGAAGGTCCTGAAGAGCTGCAACTATTAAAGGCTTGCATGGCCGCACGGACAGGCGCTAGTATCAAATGTGTTTGGCTTATGCCAGTGGATACTATACCACTCTATACATATGTGGTGTGAGGCTGTAGCTTTGGGACTGTACACTCAGGCAGGCAGCTAGCATCAGTGAGGGCAATTAGCCTTTGCTTAGCATCTGCTTCCTTCATGTGTGCGGTTAGCACAGAAGAGTTTCAGAGCAAGCACAACCCTAGTTAGGGTAATAGTTTTGTGTACAGTGCAACAGAGATAGCTTCCAGTTCACAAGGGGTGAAGCTTAATAAACGTGTGAGCTCAGAGTTTATCCACCATTACTTTGCAGCAGATATCTCTGCATGGTGGACCCCTGGCTGCGAACACACCTTGTAGCTACCTATCTATACTTGGTGCGTTCCGCTAGCCCTAACAGTATAAATAACAAAATATTGAGATTAACTTTTTTTTATTGAATCGAACCAATACTTATTTTCCACCATAATTCGCAAAGTAAATATTGCCAAATCAAAAAGATGAATTTCTGGATTTGTTTTCTGACTCTCATAGTTGTGGTCCACCTATGATGTCAATTACAGGCCTCTCTCATCTTTTTAAGTGGGAGAACTTGCACAATTAAGTGGCTGACTAAATACTTTTTTCCCACTGTAAAAGTAGAATACCCCAAAGATCATTTAGTGCTCAAAAAGGACAAAGAGGCAATGCAATATCTAAAGGATCAGGGATCATATAATAATTAGGAGGCTAAAAACCATCGTGGTCCCAAAAAGAGGATCAGGATGATGAGAGTCCCCTTATGACATATTGAATCAAAGGTATACAGTCATGGCCAAAATTTTTGAGAATGACACCAAAATTACATTTTCACATGATCTCTGGTTTTTATTAGTGTTTGTCTGATGTTTATATCACATACAGCAATATAATTGCAATCATATTATGAGTACCAATAGGTTATATTGACAGTTAGAATGAGTTAATGCAGCAAGTCAATATTTGCAGTGTTGACCCTTCTTCTTCAAGACCTCTGCAATTCTCTCTGGCATGCTCTCAATCAACTTCTGGACCAAATCCTGACTGATAGCAGTCCATTCTTGCATAATCAATGCTTGCATTTTGCCAGAATTTGTTGGTTTTTGTTTGTCCACCCGTCTCTTGATGATTGATCACAAGTTCTCAATGGGATTAAGATCTGGGGAGTTTCCAGGCCATGGACCCAAAATCTCTATGTTTTGTTCCATGATCCATTTAGTTATCACCTTTGCATTATGGCAAGGTTCTCCATCATGCTGAAAAAGGCATTGTTGGGTGCCAAACTGCTCTTGGAGGGTTGGAGAAGTTGCTCTTGGAGGACATTCTGGTACCATTCTTTATTCATCGTTGTGTTTTTAGGCAAGACTGTGAGTGAGCCGATTCCCTTGGCTGAGAAGCAACCCCACACATGAATGGTTTCAGGATGCTTTACAGTTGGCATGAGACAAGACTGGTGGTAGCGCTCACCTCTTCTTCTCCGAATAAGCTGTTTTCCAGATGTCCCAAACAATCGAAAAGGGAGATTTATCAGAGAAAATGACTTTGCCCCAGTCCTCAGCAGTCCACTCCCTGTACCTTTTGCAGAATATCAGTCGGTCCCTGATGTTTTTTCTGGAGAGAAGTGGCTTCTTTGCTGAAACAGTTTTAAGATACGGTCCTGGCGCTTGCTGGTCTTTCTTGGGCGCCCTGGAGCCTTTTTGACAACAATGGAAGCTCTCTCCTTGAAGTTCTTGATGATGCGATAGATTGTTGACTGAGGTGCAATCTTTGTAGCTGTGATACTCTTCCCTGTTAGGCCATTTTTGTGCAGTGCAATGATGGCTGCACGTGTTTCTTTAGAGATAACCATGGTTAACTGAAGAGAAACAATGATACCAAGCACCAGCCTCCTTTAAAAGTGTCCAGTGATGTCATTCTTACTTAATCATGACTGATTGATCGCCAGCCCTGTCCTCATCAACACTGTTATGGACCTGGTGGTTAGGAGCACCCGGCACGACCTGATAGTTAAACTCACACAGGACAAGCTCTGGGATCTGGGAGCTCTGCTGACCGCAACCCCTAATCCTATCACAACAACTAGAAATAGCCGTGGAGCGTTCCTGACACTCCCTAGACGCCTCTTCACAGCCTAAGAGCTAGCTAGCCCTAGAGATAGAAAATAAAGCCTACCTTGCCTCAGAGAAATTCCCCAAAGGAAAAGGCAGCCCCCCACATATATTGACTGTGAGTAAAGATGAAAGTCACAAACGCAGAAATGAAACAGGTTTCAGCAAAGGAAGGCCAGACTTACTAAACAGACAGAGGATAGGAAAGGTATCTTTGCGGTCAGCACAAAAAACTACAAAAGACCACGCAGAGTGTGCAAAAGTCCTCCGCACCGACTAACGGTGCGGAGATGCCACTCTACATCCCAGAGCTTCCAGCTAGCAAGGCAAAATCATGATATCCAGCTGGACAAGGAAACAATGAACAAATAATAACTAGCAGGAACTTAGCTTCTGCTGGAGTAGACAGGTCACCAGAAAGATCCAAGAGCGAACTGAACCAATGCAGGAACATTGACAGCTGGCATGGAGTAACGATCTGAGTGGAGTTAAATAGAGCAGCCAACCAAAGGATAAACCACGTCACCTGTGTAAGGAACCTCAGAAGCAGCAGCTCCACTCACAGCCACCAGAGGGAGTCCATGGACAGAACTCGCCGAAGTCCCATTCACGACCACAGGAGGGAGTTCGACAACAGAATTCACAACAGTACTTCCCCCCTTGAGGAGGGGTCACCGAACCCTCACCAGAGCCCCCAGGCCGAACAGGATGAGCCAAATGAAAGGCACGAACTAGATCGGCAGCATGAACATCAGAGGCAACAACCCAGGAATTATCTTCCTGACCATAACCCTTCCACTTGACCAGGTACTGGAGTTTCCGTCTCGAAACACGAGAATCCAAAATCTTCTCCACCACATATTCCAACTCCCCCTCGACCAACACCGGGGCAGGAGGATCAACGGAGGGAACCATAGGCGCCACGTATCTCCGCAACAACGACCTATGGAACACATTATGGATGACAAAAGAAGCTGGAAGGGCCAAACGAAATGACACAGGATTGAGAACCTCAGAAATCTCATATGGACCAATGAAACGAGGCTTAAACTTAGGAGAGGAAACCTTCATAGGAACATAACGAGACAACAAGCAAACCAAATCCCCAACACGAAGTCCGGGACCAACACAACGCCGGTGGTTAGCGAAACGTTGAGCCCTCTCCTCGGACAATGTCAAATTGTCCACCACATGAGTCCAAATCTGCTGCAACCTGTCCACCACAGTATCCACACAAGGACAGTCCGAAGGCTCAACCTGCCCTGAAGAGAAACGAGGATGGAAACCAGAATTACAGAAAAAAAGGAGAAACCAAAGTAGCCGAGCTGGCCCGATTATTAAGGACAAACTCAGCCAAAGGCAAGAAGGACACCCAATCATCCTGATCAGCAGAAACAAAGCATCTCAGATATGTTTCCAAAGTCTGATTAGTTTGTTCGGTTTGGCCATTAGTCTGAGGATGGAAAGCTGAAGAAAAAGACAAATCAATGCCCATCTTAGCACAAAAGGACCGCCAAAACCTCGAAACAAACTGGGAACCTCTGTCCGAAACGATGTTCTCCGGAATGCCATGCAAACGAACCACATGCTGGAAAAACAATGGCACCAAATCAGAGGAGGAAGGCAATTTAGACAAGGGTACCAAATTGACCATCTTAGAGAAGCGATCACAAACCACCCAAATGACCGACATCCTTTGAGAAACAGGGAGATCAGAAATAAAATCCATGGAAATATGCATCCACGGCCTCTTCAGGACCGGCAAGGGCAAAAGGAACCCACTGGCACGAGAACAGCAGGGCTTAGCCCGAGCACAAGTCCCACAGGACTGCACAAAAGAACGCACATCCCGTGACAAAGAAGGCCACCAAAAGGATCTAGCCACCAAATCTCTGGTACCAAAGATTCCAGGATGACCCGCCAACACCGAACAATGAACCTCAGAGATAACTCTACTAGTCCATCTATCAGGGACAAACAGTTTCTCCGTTGGACAACGGTCAGGTCTATCAGCCTGAAACTTCTTCAGCACGCGCTGCAAATCAGGGGAGATGGCAGACAAAATTACCCCCTCTTTTTGAATACCCGCCGGCTCCGGAACACCCGGAGAGTCAGGCACAAAACTCCTTGACAGGGCATCAGCCTTCACATTCTTAGATCCCGGAAGGTATGAAACCACAAAATCAAAACGGGAGAAAAAGAGCGACCATCGAGCCTGTCTAGGATTCAACCGTTTGGCAGACTCGAGATAAGTCAAATTCTTGTGATCCGTCAAGACCACCACGCGATGTTCAGCTCCTTCAAGCCAATGTCGCCACTCCTCGAATGCCCACTTCATGGCCAACAACTCTCGATTGCCAACATCATAATTGCGCTCAGCAGGCGAGAATTTTCTAGAAAAGAAGGCACATGGTTTCATCACCGAGCCATCAGAACTTCTTTGCGACAAAACAGCCCCTGCTCCAATCTCAGAAGCATCAACCTCGACCTGAAACGGGAGCAAAACATCTGGCTGGCACAACACAAGGGCAGAAGAAAAACGACGCTTCAACTCCTGAAAAGCCTCTACAGCCGCAGAGGACCAATTGACCACATCAGCACCTTTCTTGGTCAAATCAGTCAACGGTTTAGCAATACTAGAAAAATTAGCGATGAAGCGATGGTAAAAATTAGCAAAGCCCAGGAACTTCTGCAGGCTCTTCACAGATGTCGGCTGAGTCCAATCATAAATGGCCTGAACTTTAACAGGGTCCATCTCGATAGTAGAAGGGGAAAAAATGAAACCCAAAAATGAAACCTTCTGAACTCCAAAGAGACACTTTGACCCCTTCACAAACAAGGAATTCGCACGAAGGACCTGGAACATCATTCTGACCTGCTTCACATGAGACTCCCAATCATCCGAAAAGACCAAAATGTCATCCAAATATACAATCATGAATCTATCCATGTACTCTCGGAAGATGTCATGCATAAAGGACTGAAACACAGATGGAGCATTAGAAAGCCCGAATGGCATAACCAGGTACTCAAAATGGCCCTCGGGCGTATTAAATGCTGTTTTCCATACATCACCCTGTTTAATTCGCACAAGATTATACGCCACTCGAAGATCTATCTTGGTGAACCAACTAGCCCCCTTAATCCGAGCAAACAAATCAGACAGCAGCGGCAAAGGGTACTGAAATTTGACTGTGATCTTATTAAGAAGGCGGTAATCAATACAGGGTCTCAAAGAGCCATCCTTCTTGGCCACAAAAAAAGAACCCTGCTCCCAATGGTGACGACGACGGGCGAATATGACCCTTCTCCAAGGATTCCTTTATATAACTCCGCATAGCGGCGTGCTCTGGCACAGATAAATTAAACAGTCGGCCCTTAGGAAACTTACTACCAGGAATCAAATTAATAGCACAATCGCAATACCTATGAGGAGGTAGGGCACCGGATTTGGGCTCTTCAAATACATCCCGGTGATCTGATAAAATCTCAGGGACTTCAGAAGGAGTGGAAGGCGAAATTGACAACAATGGAACATCACCATGTACCCCCTGACAACCCCAGCCGGACACAGACATAGATTTCCAATCCAACACTGGATTATGGACCTGTAGCCATGGCAACCCCAAAACGGCCACATCATGCAGATTATGCAACCCCAGAAAGCGAATATCCTCCTGATGTGCAAGAGCCATGCACATGGTCAATTGAGTCCAGTACTGAGGCTTATTCTTGGCTAAAGGCGTAGCATCAATTCCTCTCAATGGAATAGGATACTGCAAGGGCTCCAAGAAAAAACCACAGCGCCTGGCAAACTCCAAGTCCATCAAATTCAGGGCAGTGCCTGAATCCACAAATGCCATAACTGAATAGGACGACAGAGAGCAAATCAGTGTAATGGACAAAAGAAATTTAGACTGTACCGTACCAATGGTGGCAGACCTAGCGAACCGCTTAGTGCGCTTAGGACAATCGGAGATAGCATGAGTGGATTCACCACAGTAAAAACACAGCCCATTCCGACGTCTGTGTTCTTGCCGTTCAGCTCTGGTCAAAGTCCTATCACATTGCATAGGCTCAGGCCTATGCTCAGAGAATACCACCAGATGGTGCACAGCTTTGCGCTCACGCAAGCGCCGATCGATCTGAATGGCCAAGGACATAGACTCATTCAGACCAGCAGGCGTGAGAAATCCCACTATGACATCCTTAAGGGCTTCAGAAAGACCCTTTCTGAAAATTGCCGCCAGGGCACACTCATTCCACTGAGTAAGCACAGACCACTTTCTAAACTTCTGACAGTACACCTCTGCTTCATCCTGACCCTGACACAAAGCCAGCAAGATTTTCTCTGCCTGATCCACTGAATTTGGTTCATCATAAAGCAATCCAAGCGCCAGAAAAAACGCATCAACATCACGCAATGCAGGATCTCCTGGCACAAGGGAAAATGCCCAGTCTTGAGGGTCACCACGCAACAAGAAATAATGATTTTCACTTGTTGAACGGGGTCACCAGAGGAGCTGGGTTTCAAAGCTAGAAACAGTTTACAATTATTTTTGAAATTCAGGAACTTAGATCTATCCCCAGAAAATAAATCAGGAATAGGAATTCTAGGCTCTAACATCGGATTCTGAACCACAAAATCTTGAATGTTTTGTACCCTTGCAGTGAGATGATCCACACAAGAGGACAGACCTTGAATGTCCATATCTAGACCTGTGTCCTGAACCACCCAAAGGTTAAGGGGAAAAGAAAGACAAAACGCAGTGCAAAGAAAAAAATTGGTCTCAGAACTTCTCTTATCCCTCTATTGAGATGCATTAATACTTTGGGCCAGCTGTACTGTTATGGACCTGGTGGTTAGGAGCACCCGGCACGACCTGATAGTTAAACTCACACAGGACAAGCTCTGGGATGTGGGAGCTCTGCTGACCGCAACCCCTAATCCAATCGCAACAACTAGAAATAGCCGTGGAGCGTTCCTGACACTCCCTAGACGCCTCTTCGCAGCCTAAGAGCTAGCTAGCCCTAGAGATAGAAAATAAAACCTACCTTGCCTCAGAGAAATTCCCCAAAGGAAAAGGCAGCCCCCCAAATATATTGACTGTGAGTAAAGATGAAAGTCACAAGCGCAGAAATGAAACAGGTTTCAGCAAAGGGAAGCCAGACTTACTAAACAGACAGAGGATAGGAAAGGTATCTTTGCGGTCAGCACAAAAAACTACAAAAGACCACGCAGAGTGTGCAAAAAGACCTCCGCACTGACTAACGGTGCGGAGATGCCACTCTGCATCCCAGAGCTTCCAGCTAGCAAGGCAAAATAATGATATCCAGCTGGACAAGGAAACAATGAACAAATAATAACTAGCAGGAACTTAGCTTCTGCTGGAGTAGACAGGTCACCAGAAAGATCCAAGAGTGAACTGAACCAATGCAGGAACATTGACAGCTGGCATGGAGTAACGATCTGAGTGGAGTTAAATAGAGCAGCCAACCAAAGGATAAACCACGTCACCTGTGTAAGGAGCCTCAGAAGCAGCAGCTCCACTCACAGCCACCAGAGGGAGTCCATGGACAGAACTCGCCGAAGTACCATTCACGACCACAGGAGGGAGTTCGACAACAGAATTCACAACACAACACCCACACCTGTGTTAATGGATCAATCACTAAAACGATGTTACCTGCTCTTTTTAAGGCAGGACTGCAATGATGTTGAAATGTGCTTTGGGGGTTAAAGTTCATTTTCTGGGCAAATATTGACTTTGTAAGTACAGTAATTGCTGTTAAGCTGATCACTCTGATATTCAGGAGTATATGCAAATTGCCATTAGAAAAAATGAAGCAGTAGACTTTGGAAAAATTAATATTTGTCTCATTCTCAAAATTTTTGTCCATGACTGTAGATGATGAGTAAGTCATAATACAGAATATATAATATTGGGGAGTATAGCTACAACTGTAAAAAAGCAATTGAAGCTTACCTGCTCTTTAAATTCATTAGAGGTACATGGCTGAGATGGAAAATCCATCTTGTCTCACCCTGTAATAGCAACTCTTTAAAATTGCTTCCTCTTCTAGATGGCTTGATCCTATAATCCCTATAAAATTCATAACTCCAATGTTTCCCTTAAGTTCCCGATTGATGCTCCTTGCTATGGGTGTATGCCATTCATTGTGGATATCACCAAAATGTTACCCTGCTTTTCTCCTGAATTTTAGAATTGTCTTGTCAATTTATTCCTTACCGAAGATGTATGTATCTGATCAGATCTATAATAGCCATATTTTCATTTTATTTAGTAATATAAGTTTCTTGAGAAAAAAATAAAAAAATCCTTAAAAATGTTGCTAGAGGAAAAAAAAATTGGTCTCCAACAAGATTGTGCCAACCACGACTGCACAGTAGCATGTTCTACATGTTCTTGCATGACATATCACCAAATTCAGACTTACGCTCTCAACAGCTGAAAAAAGAGAACCATATAATGTTAAAACAATGTTCAAAGCTTTATTGTAGTAAGTTAAAATACAAAACAATGCACAAAAACAAATTATAGCAAAGTGTCCAGCAGGGTGGAATCCTAGTCCTATCTGAGGTGAGAATATCACTCTGTGCTCCTATTAATAAATTATATGTTCACCTAAGAATTTGTGTGATTAACCAGGTCAACAGCAAAGGCAGCAAGGGAAAATATTTCTCACAGAATTAATATATTCGGCAGTTGTATTAAGTAAGGAAAATATAATAAGTTAAAGGAGATAAAGAAAACTGTGGGCGAAACGCGCATTGGGGTGAAGGGGGGACACCTGACCTTTCCTGACTCCTTACTCCTATATATATTTCTTTAACATTATTGCAGCCCACCTCTCATTGCTGTTGACTGCTTATCTACAGTACATGTGATATATTTAACCTACACATATGCCTATTGATGTGGGATGTCTTTAGCAGAGATGAGCGAATATGTTTGGAAAACGATCGCCAAACATAAATTCGGCACGTATATAGTACATTCGGATGCATGATCGGTAACACGAGCATTTTTCTTAAAATTGGAAAAAGTGGGTAACATTCTGTAAAAGATAGAATAAAAGCCGGCAATTCATGTACCGTGTTCATTAAAATCATAGCGTGACAGGTTAGAATTGAATCGATAGAATAGATATATACACATAGAATAGATAGATATATTAGACTAGATGGTAGCCCGATTCTAACGCATCGGGTATTCTAGAATATGTATGTAGTCTATTTGTGAAGATTTTAGAATAATACACTGAATACACAGGACTGCGCCTGTCGCTGATAGTAAATAGCACAGCCACGTAGTATATTGCACAGCCACGTAGTATATAGCAGAGCCACGTAGTATATAGCACAGCCACGTAGCATATAGAACAGCTCATGGAGTATATAGCACAGCCCACGGAGTATATAGCAGAACCACGTAGTATATAGCACAGCAACGTAGTATATAACACAGCCCACGGAGTATATTGTACAGCCACGTAGTATAGAGCACAGCCCACGGAGTGTATAACAGCCCACATAGCATATAACAAAGCTCACATAGTATATAACAGCCCACGCACGCAGTATATAACACAGCCCACGTAGTGTATAACACAGCCTATACAGTGTATAACACAGGCCACGTAGTGTATAACACAGGCCACGTAGAGTATAGAACAGCCCACATAGTGTATAGCACAGCCCACATAGTATATTGCACAGCCCAAATAGGACATTGCACAGCCCACGTAGTTCATTGCACAGCCCATGTAGTACATTGCACAGCCCACACAGTATATAGCACATCCCACGCAGTATATTGCACAGCCCATGCAGTGTATTGCACAGCCCATGCAGTATATTGCACAGCCCATGTAGTATATTGCACAGCCCACGCAGTATATTGCAGAGCCCACGCAGTATATTGCAGTCCACGCAGTATATTGCACAGCCCATGCAGTATATTGCACAGCCCGTGTAGTATATTGCACAGCCCGCGTAGTATATTGCACAGCTAGCATAGTATATTGCACAGCCAGTGTAGTATATTGCACAGCCCGCATAATATATTGCCCAGCCTGCATAGTACATGGCCCAGCCCGCGTAGTATATTGCCCAGCCCGCATAGTACATTGCCCAGCCCATGTAGTTTATTGCACAGCCTGTGCAGTACATTGCATAGCCCGCGTAGTACATTGCACAGCCCGCGTAGTACATTGCACAGCCCACGTAGTATATTGCCCAAACCACGTAGTATATTGCCCAGACCACGTAGTATATTGCACAGCCCACGCAGTATATTGCACAGCCCACGTAGTATATTGTACAGCCCACGTAGTATATAGCAATCTGGGCATCATATCCCTGTTAAAAAAAAGAATTAAAATAAAAAATAGTTATATACTCACCTTCCGTTGGCCCCCGGATCCGGGAAGCATTTACCGATGCTCCTCGCATGCTCCGGTCTCAAGAGTGCATTGCGGTCTCATGAGATGATGATGTAGCTGTCTCGCGAGACCGATACGTCATCATCTCGCAAGATCGCAATGCATGATCGATCCTGGAGCGTCGCGAGGAGCAGGAAAGGTCTGTTGTGGATCCGAGGGGCCGACGGACGGTGAGTATATAACGAATTTTTTTGATTATTATTATTTTTAACATTAGATTTTTTTTCTATTGATGCTGCATAGGCAGCATGAATAGTAAAAACTTGGTTACACAGGGTTAATAGCAGCGTAAACGGAGTGCGTTACACTGCTGCCCGTTAGCGCTGCCATTAACCCTGTGTGAGCGCTGACTGGAGGAGAGTATGGAGCGGGCACTGACTGCGGGGAGGAAGCGACTGTGCCTGTCGCTGATTGATCGTGGCAATCGTCGTGGGCGTTTTGCCACGACCAATCAGCGACTTGGATTTCCATGGCAGACAGAGGCCGCGACCAATGAATATCCGTGACAGACAGACAGAAAGACAAACAGACAGACAGATGGAAGTGACCCTTAGACAATTATATAGTAGATGTCATTGCCACACACATATATATATATATATATATATATATATATATATATATATATATATATATATATACTAGATTGTGGCCCGATTCTAACGCATTGGGTATTCTAGAATATGCATGTCCTCGTAGTATATGGACAATGATGATTGCAGAATTCGCGGCAGACTGTGCCCGTCGCTGATTGGTCGAGGCAACCTTTATGACATCATCGTCGCCATGGCAACCATTATGACATCATCGTCGCTGTGCCCATCGCTGATTGGTCGAGGCCGTCAGAGACGCGGGATGTCTACTTCCTTTATGACATCATCGTCGCTGTGCCCGTCGCTGATTGGTCAAGGCCTGGTGGCCTCGACCAATCAGAGACGTGGGATTTCCAGGACAGACAGACAGACAGACAGACAGACGGACGGAAAAACCCTTAGGCAATTATATATATAGAAGAAGATATATATATATATATATACATATATATGTATATATACATATATTACTTACGTAGATGAAAGAAAATCTGGCAATTCATGTGCCCTGTAGTGTAAAATCACTGCTGACGCTGACAAGATAGAAAAGACGGATTGGTAGATATATAGATGTCTGTGACAAATACAATTAGTGCTGTGTGCAGCCTACTATACATGTATTTAATTAATAAATGATTATTTTTCTGAAAAAAATGATGTGGGCTTCAGCGTAAATTTTGTAACTACAGAGGGAAAGTCAAAGGCTGGGGGCCAATGTTTATAGCCTGGGAATGGGGTAATACCCATAGAGCTTCCCAGGCTATTAATATCAGCTCACAGCTGTATACTTAGCCTTTATTGGCTATTAAAATGGTGGACCCTAAAAAAATGACGTAGGGTCCCCCTAAAATTCATAACCAGCAAATGCTATGCAGACAGCTGTGGGCTGATATTAATAGCCTAGGAATGGACCATGGATACTGCCCCCAGGCTAAAAACATCAGCTCTCAGCCGATCCAGAAAAGGCACAGCTCTAAGATGCGCCAATTCTGGCACTTAGCCTCTCTTTTCCCATTTTCCCTGTAGCGATGGCAAGTGATGTGATAGTTGGAGGGGTTGATGTCACCTTTGTATTGTCAGGTGACATCAAGCCCCGAGGTTAGTAATGGAGAGGCGTCAATAAGATTACCCCATTACTAACCCCATAGTCACATTGTAAGAAAACACAGACACTCAGAAAAAAGTCCTTTAATTGAAAGAAAGATTCCTTTAATAATCTTAATTAAACCATAATTATGACCATTCCCCGATGCCCTCGTCATCTGCAAAAGAGGTAAAAAAACAACAAAATTCCGCACCTTTCCGCAGAGATGCATTTAATCCTTTTGTCCCATGACGGGTCTAGCTGTGCTACATCTAGATGGCACGCTGCATGGATGCATGATACATCCATAAAGCCTGTCATCCAGGTGACCCTGAGCACCGTGTGCTCAGTGTCTGCCTGTGAACTGCTATTCCTTGTCTGAGGGCACCATGAGCGTGAGAATGTTCTCCTGCTCGAGGTGCCATCAGGTCCTGCGAGTTCACAGCCAGTGAACTCACTTCACCTTTCTTAAGTAAGCGTTTGTGCTGTCACCTCGACCCCTTCATTTTTGATAAAGTACAGCACAGCAATTGGGTAACAGGGGTTTTTAACCCCATTAACTTATAATATTTTCTCTACTTAATACCACTGCGGTATATATTAGTTCTGTGAGAAATATTTTCCTCACTACCTTTTTTGATGACCTGGCTATTCACACAAATTCTTAGGTAAACATACAATTTATTAATAGGAGCATTGGGTGACATTCTCACCTCAGATAGGACTAGGATCCCGCTTGCTGGTAAATTTACTATAATTTGTCCCAGGTAGCAAAAGAAAAAAGCAGGATGCACTCACCAATCTTCAAAGTAGCAAATTTTATTGAGTCTTCACAATTAAAACTTCATGGCCGGGGGAGAAGAAAAGGAGCTCGTGCGAGCAGGGGAGACGATGGCCGTTTCATGCGGTCCTTGCGCTTCAACGGGTCTGCAAACCCGTTGAAGATTTTCTACTTTGAAGATTGGTGAGTGCATCCTGCTTTTTTCTTTTGCTACCTGGGACACATATGTTATTTATGGTTTTGCACCCGATATCTTTTTTGCCATGGCTGTTGCTGACATGATATAGCTTTTTAGTACCGGCTTTCCTGAAGATTATGGATTTAGTTGGGGCAGTGCCGTCCATATGCTATTTTTTCTCTTTTATTCATTTACTATAATTTGTTTCTGTGCCTTGCTTTATATTTTATCTTTTTAACATGATATGGTTCTATTTTTTCAGCTGTTGAGAACAGAAGTCAGTATTTGGTGATATTTAATTTTGAAGTGCCGTAGTTAATTTATGTGGACATTTTGGGATATACATATTCAGGGTTCAGGCCTAGGTATTCAGCCCCCAAGGAACCAGAAACAGAAATGATCAGATACAGGTACAGATACAGGGTTTCTGCATGTGTGCCTTAAGCATGCAGCAAGCAGAGAACAAAGTGTTCACTGCATGGCCTGGGGTGGTGAGTACGTCGATGTCCCTGCATGTTTGCGGATGGGAAGCCATTCATGGATGCAGGCAGTGGTGTTGCAGACCAAAACAATCTGTTCTTCAGGGGTCCTAATTTATAGCCTCCAAGTATCATAAAACTACCTTGGCATTATCAAGTACTATGTATGTGCCACACAAGAGGTTGGTACACAAAATGAGAATGCTTGGTCTGGGGGAAAATGTGTGTAAATGGGTTAGTAACTGGCTTAGTGATAGAAAGCAGAGGGTGGTTATAAATGGTATAGTCTCTAACTGGGTCGCTGTGACCAGTGGGGTACCGCAGGGGTCAGTATTGGGACCTGTTCTCTTCAACATATTCATTAATGATCTGGTAGAAGGTTTACACAGTAAAATATCGATATTTGCAGATGATACAAAACTATGTAAAGCAGTTAATACAAGAGAAGATAGTATTCTGCTACAGATGGATCTGGATAAGTTGGAAACTTGGGCTGAAAGGTGGCAGATGAGGTGTAACAATGATAAATGTAAGGTTATACACATGGGAAGAAGGAATCAATATCACCATTACACACTGAATGGGAAACCACTGGGTAAATCTGACAGGGAGAAGGACTTGGGGATCCTAGTTAATGATAAACTTACCTGGAGCAGCCAGTGCCAGGCAGCAGCTGCCAAGGCAAAGAGGTCTGGATACACATGATGAGAGCATTATACTGCCTCTGTACAAATCCCTAGTTAGACCGCACATGGAGTACTGTGTCCAGTTTTGGGCACCGGTGCTCAGGAAGGATATAATGGAACTAGAGAGAGTACAAAGGAGGGCAACAAAATTAATAAAGGAGATGGGAGAACAACAATACCCAGATAGATTAGCGAAATTAGGATTATTTAGTCTAGAAAAAAGACGACTGAGGGGCGATCTAATAACCATGTATAAGTATATAAGGGGACAATACAAATATCTCGCTGAGGATCTGTTTATACCAAGGAAGGTGACGGGCACAAGGGGGCATTCTTTGCGTCTGCAGGAGAGAAGATTTTTCCACCAACATAGAAGAGGATTCTTTACTGTTAGGGCAGTGAGAATCTGGAATTGCTTGCCTGAGGAGGTGGTGATGGCGAACTCAGTCGAGGGGTTCAAGAGAGGCCTGGATGTCTTCCTGGAGCAGAACAATATTGTATCATACAATTATTAGGTTCTGTAGAAGGACGTAGATCTTGAGATTTATTATGATGGAATATAGGCTGAACTGGATGGACAAATGTCTTTTTTCGGCCTTACTAACTATGTTACTATGTTACTATGTTATGGCAGCATCTCAGAAGAAATACATTAAGATTTAAAGTTGGTATTATTTTAAGCAACTGATTTTTTTTTAGAAAGTTTTGTCTCAGTTTCTACAATGCATATTATAACATAATCTTTAAAATTATATCATAGTTAGCTACATTTGGAAATAATGAAAAGACTGTAACTGGAATTCAGAGTTTATGAAGTCCAATGAATTAAACAAAATTGTGAGCATTATGCTCAAATCATTTTTTTAAGCTTGGCTATGTAAAAATGATCAAACAATTACATGTCCAGAACCTATTTAACTTCGATTTAACATGCTTTTCCAACGTTGCCGTTGACTGATATCAAATAAATTGAATAAAATTAGAAAGTTAGCAAAGCATCGAAATATACATATGATGCTTCTCAAGCATTTCTGTTAAAAGCTGGGTTGCGGCTATAATTTTTTGAAATCGAGTGTGAATAAAACATATTTTATAAATAATGTGCTGTGTAATTATTATTCTTTAACCATAATATGAGTCATTTATGAGCTGCATTTCTGAAGGCCTATTGGGAAAATGATAATTTGTGTCTGTTTTCTGTAATGCTCCACTTACATAAAGAAGTAAACATATAATTCCTTATCTAGGAAATTGTGGGGCACATAACTTGTGGTGATTTTACAATGAGTCATCTGTTCCCTTTTACAATTTGCAAAATAGTGATAGAGAAACATCATTAGACCAATAAAATGAACCCTTCTACCTACCAAACTAGTCAATTACCCCTTATCACCTCTAATTTGATTTAGTCCTTTACCACAATTATAAAAAGTACTGGACCCAATCCGTAATTTTGGTAACTACTTGTCCGGTGATGCCCTGCCCTGTCATTTTAAAGTTTAGAGGAACATGTGACTAGATCTCTTCATTCATTAGCTATGATTAGTAATATAATTGCAAATTATGAACAGGAGACCAGAGAACCACATATCCACGGGAGAGGCTACAACCTGTATTGACGCTGCAGCATGTATGTTCTAGGTCACATGTAAACCCCAACATTGTGAAAGAAAGAATATAAATTATTAGTTAGAAATGTCTTACATCTACAAGAAATATGAAGAAACAATAGGAGAAGAAGGAGCAAGAACTCTTCATAAAAGTCAAAACATCAATTTTATTAGATCATTAAGGTTGCCTTTAATAACGTATATGGGTTTTTTGTCATTATTAACTGTCTCTGTGTTTTTCACAGTTATTCCCATTTCTATTATGGATTTTCGCGCACGTGTTGGTACGTGGTGCATGCAAATCAATGATGTGTTCAATGATAATGCAGAAGCGGGGAACTTATGGGCTTAATAAAGACCTACAGGAGGCTATGTATAGTTTTAAAGAACTTTTACGTAAAAGGACTCGAACCTGGTGGAACCATGAATTTCTGGAGAAATATATACAGAAAGATCTAATTCCTAGAGGTCTCCGCATCCAGGTTTTCCCTTCATTTCCAGTACTAGATGAAAATGTTAAGAACCAATGGGAGGAGCTAACACATACGTTCTCTAAAGGGTTCATGGTCCTATTGAACCAGATGAATCATGAATCTTTGGTGTCTATAGAAACTGAAATTAATGGTTTGCAAATTACCTTACAATAGAACATGACGGCTGAGGCCCTCAAAAAATTTAATGATGAGGTTGACATTGAACTACAAAAATGGGCAAGTGATATTCAATCCACCAAGGCCAAGAAATTTAAATGAGACATCTTGGATAAACAACAGTGCCGGGTGTACAGGTGGCAGAATCTTTTTGGTCGATCCCGCTCTTATTCTAGGAATGCATCACATTCCCGATCAAGATCCACCTCATGTTCCAACCAATCTATGCATGATGAGGACACAGTACCAAATGATAATAAATCGAGTGGTATTCCGTCCAAAGAATAAACCAATAAAAGGATTGTAACCAGGCAGACTACGAAGAGTAAAAACCTTGGGGGGGGGGGGGTGCTTCCCGGGCCGGCCCTTAGGATGGATTACAGGTATTGAATCTCTCATCCCATTCACTTACTGCTGTACAATTGGAGGTTTTGGGTAAGGGCTTAACGTTTTCCCCTACTAATCCCTTTAATTATTTTATAGCATTGAAGGATTTACACCTGTTTTCCCGCAAATTGATTTTGAGAAAACTTCACAATAAAAAGCACACATCTGAGGTTATGAGTGAGATGGAAAGAGAGACACTTCGTGATTTGGAAGACCTCCTTGAGGAACAGGAGACAACCCACATGCGGGTAGGTTTCATCCCTCCTTCCTGCCCAGGTCCGCTAGGTTCCCACCCTAGTCACTGAGCCCCAACATTGAGATTTTCACTAAGTTGGTAAGTGACGATTTAAAAAAACTGTCATCCAGGCGCAGATTTGACAATCTAACATTTAAACAGCGTCAGGCTATATCTGAATTGCAGTCCTTTAAGGATGTTGTTTACAAGCCAGCTGACAAGGGGGGGAACATAGTGGTCTGGCCCAATGACAAATATGAGCGGAAGGCCTTCCGGCAGTTAAGGGATTCCAGGACATATAGTAAACTTTCATTTAACCATATGGCCTACTATGCCCGTGAACTCCAGTCAATTCTTATTAGGGCTTATGAAGAGAACACCATTACCAAGGGTAACCTCGATGGCCTAGCGATTAAGTCACCTAAAGTTCCAACATTTTACTTGTTACTAGTGTTGAGCATTCCGATACCGCAAGTATTGGGTATCTGCCGATACTTGCGGTATCGGAATTCCGATACCGAGTTCCGATACTTTTGTGGTATCGGGAATCGGTATTGGATCCATATTAATGTGTAAAATAAAGAATTACAATAAAAAATATTGATATATTCACCTCTCCGGAGGCCCCTGGACATAACCGCGGGTAACCGGCAGGCTTCTTTGTTTAAAATGAGCGCGTTTAGGACCTGAGAATGACATTGCGGCTTCTGATTGGTCGCGTGCCGCTCATGTGACCGCCACGCGACCAATCACAAGCCGCGATGTCATTCTCAGGCCCTAAACTCCTCATTCTAGGAATTTAGGACCTGAGAATGACGTTGCGGCTTCTGATTGGTTGCGTGGCGGTCACATGAGCGGCACGCGACGAATCAGAAGCCGCGATGTCATTCTCAGGTCCTAAACGCGCTCATTTTAAACAAAGAAGCCTGCCGGTTACCCGCGGTGATGTCCAGTGGCCTCCGGAGAGGTGAATATATCAATATTTTTTATTTTAATTCTTTATTTTACACATTAATATGGATCCCAGGGCCTGAAGGAGAGTTTCCTCTCCTTCAGACCCTGGGAACCATCAGGATACCTTCCGATACTTGGTGCCCCATTGACTTGTATTGGTATCGGATATCGGTATCGGCGATATCCGATACTTTTCGGGTATCGGCCGATACTATCCGATACCGATACTTTCAAGTATCGGACGGTATCGCTCAACACTACTTGTTACCCAAGGTCCACAAGGATGCCCATCGTGTTGGGGATTGGGGGGATTTGTGACTCTGTGTGTCAATTTATTGACTTTTATTTGAAACCACTTGTTGAGTTGTTGTCTTCTTATATCCACGACACGATGGACGATCTGAAGAGGGTCAACGGCATCCTTGTGGACACCAATACTCTCCTCGTCACTGTTGACGTGGAGAGTCTGTATAGTTGCATTGATCATGCCCAGGGTTTGGATGCTGCTCGCCTATTCCTGGGGGTCTCCGACCTGGACGGCCCTCTCTGTGAATTGATCCTCGAGCCCTGACCCACAACTTTTTTGTCTTCAAGGACAATTTTTTTTTCAGAAGCGTGGCACAGCCATGAGCGCGGCCTGTGCACCCTCATATGCCAAACTTTTTCTTGGCGCCTGGGACAGACATATATTTGGTGACGTGGGCCCACCGGCCGTGTCCCATGTGCTGTGCTGGTATTGCTATATTGATGATATAATTTTGTTGTGGGATGGGGCGACCTGTCAGCTCAAGGATTTTATGATGACTCTGGATGACAACAGATTCAACATTTGGCTTACGTATAATTTTGATGAGAGGACAGTTGACTTCCCGGACATCCGTCTTGAGATTGATTCTGAAAGGCGCATTCAGACGGACGTCTTCAGTAAGCCTACTTCTATCAACTCTCTATTACATGCCTCTTCTGCTCACCATCCTGCCACTGTGAGGGCCGTCCCGATCGGACAGTTCCTCAGGATGCGGCGAATATGTCCCTCCGACTTCAAATTTGAGACACAGGCCTCAAATCTAAAGAAACATTTTTTTGATCGGGGTTACAGTCGTAGATGTGTGAAATCTGGGTATGATCGTGCAAGGAGAACGCCACGTAACAATTTGTTACATTCCACCAAGAAGAATAGGGGTGTGGGTGGCGGTGGACCGATTTGGTTCATCTCCACCTACAACCATCAATGGAACGCCATGCGTGATATTCTGAACAAACATTGGCCTGTTTTGGGGGCTGATCCTACCCTGGGGGCCTTCTTGGGAAGCTATCCCTTAATGACTCCTAAGAAATCTAAAAACCTTTGTGATTTGCTGGTTAGGAGCTATTATGTTAAAGCTCCAAGCAATCCATTTGGTACCTGTGGTCCTCTTCTTGGATCATTTGACTGCGGGCGCTGTCTTGCCTGCGCCAATGTCCTGCGCTGCTCCTCTTTTGCCTCTTTGGATGGATTAACAGAATTCAAGATAAGACAGCGGATTTCTTGTGGCACATCTAATATAATTTACTATGCAAAATGTTCATTCCCCAAGATATACATAGGTCTTACTACAAGAGAATTGAGAGTACAGATTCAGGAGCATGTGTGGGACATTGGCGCGGCCAAGACGGTGCCCGACATCTCGGATTTAAAGACGATTCCTCGTCATTTTAAACTGTTCCACAACAGTGATGCAAGACTTTTGAAAGTGAGGGGGATCGATGCCCTCCACATGGGTATAAGAGGGGCCGACAATAAAAAACTTCTTGCACAAATTGAAACTAGATGGATCATCCAACTTGATACCATGTCACCAAAAGGACTTAATGAATCCTTAAGCTTCGCTCCTTTTTTATAGTACTCTAATTATTTTCTTTTTCGGTATTTAGCCTCTTGTCTTCTCCTGTTTTTTGCCCCTTTATTCAGATTCCCGTCCGATATTTGTCTTTGTTTTTATTTATGATTTAATTTTATTGTTGTTTCAGTGTTCGTGATTTTGATTACTCTTTACTATGTTCTGCATTGGTACAACTACCTCCATGGACCTGATGAGTAGCAGGACACATTGCTGGATACACAGTTGAGGATCAGCTGACGTTACTGAAACCCAATAACATGGCAGCTAGTGTTGACTGTGCAGACAGCACTTCCAGGCAGCAACTGGTGGTATTGGAGCCCAGGGACAGCCGGAGGAGCAGAGTGTATGCCGAAGCCTGCACTCGAGGCAGTTTAATATCTGTTGTTGTGTCAGCGTGGCGGTCGCAGGACACATTGCCAGATACACAGCTGAAGATCAGCTGACGTTACGGAAACCCAATAACACGGCAGCTAGTATTGACTGTGCAGACGGCACTTCCGGGCAGCAACTGGCGGTGTTGGAGCCCAGGGACAGCAGGAGGAGCAGAGTGTAGGCCCAAGCCTGCACTGGAGGGAGTTTAATATCTGTTGTGCCAGCGTGGCGGTCACAGGACACATTGCCGGATACACAGCTGGGGATCAGCTGACGTTACTGAAACCCAATAACATGGCAGCTAGTGTTGACTGTGCAGACAGCACTTCCAGGCAGGAACTGGTGGTATTGGAGCCCAGGGACAGCAGGAGGAGCAGAGTGTAGGCCAAAGTCTGCACTCGAGGCAGTTTAATATCTGTTGTTGTGTCAGCGTGGCGGTCGCAGGACACATTGCCAGATACACAGCTGGGGATCAGCTGACGTTACGGAAACCCAATAACACGGCAGCTAGTGTTGACTGTGCAGACGGCACATCCGGGCAGCAACTGGCGGTGTTGGAGCCCAGGGACAGCAGGAGGAGAAGAGTGTAGGCCGAAGCCTGCACTGGAGGCAGTTTAATATCTGTTGTGCCAGCATGGCGGTCGCAGGACACATTGCCGGATACACAGCTAGGGATCAGCTGATGTTATTGGAACCCAATAACACGGCAGCTAGTGTTGACTGGCAGACAGCACTTCCAGGCAGCAACTGGCGGTGTTGGAGCCCAGGGAAAGCAGGAGGAGCAGACTTTAGTTATTGCCGCACACACAGCAGGGGAACAGCTGACGTTACTGAAACCCAATAACACTGGGTCATGTGTTGACTGTGCAGATGGCACTTCTGAGCAGCAACTGGCAGTGTTGGAGCCCAGGGATTACAGCTCAGGTGGTAGAAACATGAACGCAACAGGAGACCTGGATACTGTAGCCAACCAATTTTTTAATCTGGAAGAGGAGTTGCAAATTCCTGCGAGATCCAGGCCTTGTTCATTTTCAGAAAAGTAAGCCGGTCAACATTATTGGAGGATAGTCGCATGCAGCGGTCTGTTAGTACACCACCTGCGGCACTAAAGACGCGTTCTGATAATACACTAGTAGCAGGGCAAGCCAGCACCTCCAATGCATTCTGGCTAAGATCTGGCCAGGTATCCAGCTTAGAGACCAAGAACTTGAAGGGGGAAGAGCCGTCTGGGAGTACACTGAGAGGGCAAGCCATGTAGTCTGTCACAATCTGACGGAAACACTGCCTCCTGCTGACTGGAGACTTCTGTGATATTGTAGACATTTGTGGCGGGTGCACAAAACTTTGCCACTGTTGGGCCATACTGGTCTTGCCTTGTGCACACAGAGCTGCTTTGTAAAGCACTAGCAGCACTGCTCTCGCTTGGACTGGAGAAGATGATGGACTGCACCAGTGTGTCTTGGCACTCCAGCATTTTACACTCCCAGTTCAATAGTGTTATGAGGCTTTGAAAGTTGTCCCGGTAGTGAGGATCTACGAGGGTGTACACCCAATAATCAGACGTGTAGAGAATGTGGGTGATGCGGCAGTCGTTTCTCAGGCAGTGCAGCATGAAATCAACCATGTGCTGCAGACTGCCAACTGGCCAAGAAACGCTGTCCCCTGCTTGAGGCATGACCTCTGCCTGCTCAGCATCACCCCACCCTCGCTCTACACACTGACTACTGGAGAATTGTGTAACTCCCTCCTCTGGAGAGATGTCTTCCTCATCAAAAGACTCCTCCTCATCCTCCTCACAAAGTGTCCCCTGCCTAGGCCTTTGTGAGGAACCACGTCACGTAGACTGTCCAGAAGCAGATGGCATTTGTGACTCCTCATCCTCCACCTCTTCCACAACATCATCCCTTAGCGCTTGCACTGTTCTTTCAAGCAGGCAGAAAAAGGGGACAGTCATGCTGACTAGTGCATCATCTGCACTCGCCATCCGCGTGGAATCATCAAAGGCACGCAAAACCTGGCAGATGTCCTTCATAGTAGCCTCCTCAGTGGTTGTGAAGTCTGAACGGCGCGCAGTGCGACTTCTTTGCGCCTGATGCAGTGGGTACTCCATTACTGCTGGCTGCTGCTCACACAACCGCTCCAACATAAGTAATGTTGAATTCCACCTGGTGCGTAGGTCACATATGATGCGATGTTCCGTAAGGCGGAATCGGCGCTGCAGAGCTGCAATGCGCGATCTTGCCATGCTGGAACGCCGGAAATGAGCACACTCTAGGCGGACCTTGTGCAGCAGTGCATCAAGATCCGGATAGTCCATCAAAAAACTCTGCACAACCAAGTTGAGCACATGTGCCAGACATGGGATGTGAGTGAGGTTGCCTAGGGCCAGAGCTGCCACCAGATTTTGGCCATTGTCACACACTACCATGCCTGGCTGGAGATTCGCTGGCACAAACCACACGTTGCTCTCCTGCTTGATGGCATTCCAGAGCTCCTGTGCTGTGTAGCTTCGATTCCCCAAAGAAATTAATTTCAGTACGGCCTGTTGATGTTTGGCCACGGCTGTGCTCAGATTGGTCGTAACAGGTAAGCGTTCTCGTGTCAAGGTGGAGGTAGACCGTGACAGCTCCTGCAGCGATGATTCTGAGGAACTGGAGTATGGGGAGGAGGCAATGTGTACAGACTGGATTCCTGCAATCCTTGGAGTTGGCAGAACATGTACAGCACCACTCGCAAGATCTGTACCCAGCTCCACAACATTGACCCAATGGGCAGTGAGGGAAAGGTATCATCCCTGTCCATGGTGACTGGTCCACGCATCGGTGGTGAGGTGGACCTTGCTACTAACGGCGTTTAGTAGCGCATGTTTAATGTTTCCCTCCACATGCTTTTGCAGGGCAGGGATGGCTTGCCTGCTGAAATAAAAGCGGCTGGGCATGTTGTACTGTGGGACTGCCAATGCCATCAAGTTACGGAAGGTGTCAGTCTCCACCAGCCTGAATGACAGCATTTCAAGGGACAGTAGTTTTGCAATGCCAGCATTCAGATCCTGTGCTCGGGGGTGGTTTGCTGAGAATGGCCGCCTTTTCTCCCATGCCTGTGCTACTGATGGCTGTAGAGTGGGCTGGGAGTGTGAGGATGAATGGGAATGTGGTGCTGTGGGTGGAATTACACTGGGTCTCTGGACAACAGTGCCAAAGGTTCTTCCATGGCGATCCTGGGAGGAAGCCGAACTAGCTGTGTGTTTTTCACAGTTATTCCCATTTCTATTATGGATTTTCGCGCACGTGTTGGTACGTGGTGCATGCAAATCAATGATGTGTTCAATGATAATGCAGAAGCGGGGAACTTATGGGCTTAATAAAGACCTACAGGAGGCTATGTATAGTTTTAAAGAACTTTTACGTGAAAGGACTCGAACCTGGTGGAACCATGAATTTCTGGAGAAATATATACAGAAAGATCTAATTCCTAGAGGTCTCCGCATCCAGGTTTTCCCTTCATTTCCAGTACTAGATGAAAATGTTAAGAACCAATGGGAGGAGCTAACACATACGTTCTCTAAAGGGTTCATGGTCCTATTGAACCAGATGAATCATGAATCTTTGGTGTCTATAGAAACTGAAATTAATGGTTTGCAAATTACCTTACAATAGAACATGACGGCTGAGGCCCTCAAAAAATTTAATGATGAGGTTGACATTGAACTACAAAAATGGGCCAGTGATATTCAATCCACCAAGGCCAAGAAATTTAAATGAGACATCTTGGATAAACAACAGTGCCGGGTGTACAGGTGGCAGAATCTTTTTGGTCGATCCCGCTCTTATTCTAGGAATGCATCACATTCCCGATCAAGATCCACCTCATGTTCCAACCAATCTATGCATGATGAGGACACAGTACCAAATGATAATAAATCGAGTGGTATTCCGTCCAAAGAATAAACCAATAAAAGGATTGTAACCAGGCAGACTACGAAGAGTAAAAACCTTGGGGGGGGGGTGCTTCCCGGGCCGGCCCTTAGGATGGATTACAGGTATTGAATCTCTCATCCCATTCACTTACTGCTGTACAATTGGAGGTTTTGGGTAAGGGCTTAACGTTTTCCCCTACTAATCCCTTTAATTATTTTATAGCATTGAAGGATTTACACCTGTTTTCCCGCAAATTGATTTTGAGAAAACTTCACAATAAAAAGCACACATCTGAGGTTATGAGTGAGATGGAAAGAGAGACACTTCGTGATTTGGAAGACCTCCTTGAGGAACAGGAGACAACCCACATGCGGGTAGGTTTCATCCCTCCTTCCTGCCCAGGTCCGCTAGGTTCCCACCCTAGTCACTGAGCCCCAACATTGAGATTTTCACTAAGTTGGTAAGTGACGATTTAAAAAAACTGTCATCCAGGCGCAGATTTGACAATCTAACATTTAAACAGTGTCAGGCTATATCTGAATTGCAGTCCTTTAAGGATGTTGTTTACAAGCCAGCTGACAAGGGGGGGAACATAGTGGTCTGGCCCAATGACAAATATGAGCGGGAGGCCTTCTGGCAGTTAAGGGATTCCAGGACATATAGTAAACTTTCATTTAACCATATGGCCTACTATGCCCGTGAACTCCAGTCAATTCTTATTAGGGCTTATGAAGAGAACACCATTACCAAGGGTAACCTCGATGGCCTAGCGATTAAGTCACCTAAAGTTCCAACATTTTACTTGTTACTAGTGTTGAGCATTCCGATACCGCAAGTATCGGGTATCGGCCGATACTTGCGGTATCGGAATTCCGATACCGAGTTCCGATACTTTTGTGGTATCGGGAATCGGTATCGGATCCATATTAATGTGTAAAATAAAGAATTACAATAAAAAATATTGATATATTCACCTCTCCGGAGGCCCCTGGACATAACCGCAGGTAACCGGCAGGCTTCTTTGTTTAAAATGAGCGCGTTTAGGACCTGAGAATGACATCGCGGCTTCTGATTGGTCGCGTGCCGCTCATGTGACCGCCACGCGACCAATCACAAGCCGCGATGTCATTCTCAGGCCCTAAACTCCTCATTCTAGGAATTTAGGACCTGAGAATGACGTCGCGGCTTCTGATTGGTCGCGTGGCGGTCACATGAGCGGCACGAGACCAATCAGAAGCCGCGACATTATTCTCAGGTCCTAAACGCGCTCATTTTAAACAAAGAAGCCTGCCGGTTACCCGCGGTTATGTCCAGGGGCCTCCGGAGAGGTGAATATATCAATATTTTTTATTTTAATTCTTTATTTTACACATTAATATGGATCCCAGGGCCTGAAGGAGAGTTTCCTCTCCTTCAGACCCTGGGAACCATCAGGATACCTTCCGATACTTGGTGTCCCATTGACTTGTATTGGTATCGGATATCGGTATCGGCGATATCCGATACTTTTCGGGTATCGGCCGATACCCGATACTTTTTGGGTATCGGCCGATACTATCCGATACCGATACTTTCAAGTATCGGACGGTATCGCTCAACACTACTTGTTACCCAATGTCCACAAGGATGCCCATCGTGTTGGGGATTGGGGGGATTTGTGACTCTGTGTGTCAATTTATTGACTTTTATTTGACACCACTTGTTGAGTTGTTGTCTTCTTATATCCACGGCACGATGGACGATCTGAAGAGGGTCAACGGCATCCTTGTGGACACCAATACTCTCCTCGTCACTGTTGACGTGGAGAGTCTGTATAGTTGCATTGATCATGCCCAGGGTTTGGATGCTGCTCGCCTATTCCTGGGGGTCTCCGACCTGGACGGCCCTCTCTGTGAATTGATCCTCGAGCCCTGACCCACAACTTTTTTGTCTTCAAGGACAATTTTTTTTTCAAAAGCGTGGCACAGCCATGAGCGCGGCCTGTGCACCCTCATATGCCAAACTTTTTCTTGGCGCCTGGGACAGACATATATTTGGTGACTTGGGCCCACCGGCCGTGTCCCATGTGCTGTGCTGGTATTGCTATATTGATGATATAATTTTGTTGTGGGATGGGGCGACCTGTCAGCTCAAGGATTTTATGATGACTCTTAATGACAACAGATTCAACATTTGGCTTACGTATAATTTTTATGAGAGGACAGTCGACTTCCCGGACGTCCGTCTTGAGATTGATTCTGAAAGGCGCATTCAGACGGACGTCTTCAGGAAGCCTACTTCTATCAACTCTCTATTACATGCCTCTTCTGCTCACCATCCTGCCACTGTGATGGCCGTCCCGATCGGACAGTTCCTCAGGATGCGGCGAATATGTTCATCCGACTTCAAATTTGAGACACAGGCCTCAAATCTAAAGAAACATTTTTTTGATCGGGGTTACAGTCGTAGATGTGTGAAATCTGGGTATGATCGTGCAAGGAGAATGCCACGTAACAATTTGTTACATTCCACCAAGAAGAATAGGGGTGTGGGTGGCGGTGGACCGATTTGGTTCATCTCCACCTACAACCATCAATGGAACGCCATGCGTGATATTCTGAACAAACATTGGCCTGTTTTGGGGGCTGATCCTACCCTGGGGGCCTCCTTGGGAAGCTATCCCTTAATGACTCCTAAGAAATCTAAACACCTTTGTGATTTGCTGGTTAGGAGCTATTATGTTAAAGCTCCAAGCAATCCATTTGGTACCTGTGGTCCTCTTCTTGGATCATTTGACTGCGGGCGCTGTCTTGCCTGCGCCAATGTCCTGCGCTGCTCCTCTTTTGCCTCTTTGGATGGATTAACAGAATTCAAGATAAGACAGCGGATTTCTTGTGGCACATCTAATGTGATTTACTATGCAAAATGTTCATCTCCCAAGATATACATAGGTCTTACTACAAGAGAATTGAGAGTACAGATTCGGGAGCATGTGTAGGACATTGGCGCGGCCAAGACGGTGCCCGACATCTCGGATTTAAAGACGATTCCTCGTCATTTTAAACTGTTCCACAACAGTGATGCAAGACTTTTGAAAGTGAGGGGGATCGATGCCCTCCACATGGGTATAAGAGGGGCCGACAATAAAAAACTTCTTGCACAAATTGAAACTAGATGGATCATCCAACTTGATACCATGTCACCAAAAGGACTTAATGAATCCTTAAGCTTCGCTCCTTTTTTATAGTACTCTAATTATTTTCTTTTTCGGTATTTAGCCTCTTGTCTTCTCCCGTTTTTTGCCCCTTTATCCAGATTCCCGTCCGATATTTGTCTTTGTTTTTATTTATGATTTAATTTTATTGTTGTTTCAGTGTTCGTGATTTTGATTACTCTTTACTATGTTCTGCATTGGTACAACTACCTCCATGGACCTGATGAGTAGCAGGACACATTGCTGGATACACAGTTGAGGATCAGCTGACGTTACTGAAACCCAATAACATGGCAGCTAGTGTTGACTGTGCAGACAGCACTTCCAGGCAGCAACTGGTGGTATTGGAGCCCAGGGACAGCCGGAGGAACAGAGTGTATGCCGAAGCCTGCACTCGAGGCAGTTTAATATCTGTTGTTGTGTCAGCGTGGCGGTCGCAGGACACATTGCCAGATACACAGCTGGGGATCAGCTGACGTTACGGAAACCCAATAACACGGCAGCTAGTGTTGACTGTGCAGACGGCACTTCCGGGCAGCAACTGGCGGTGTTGGAGCCCAGGGACAGCAGGAGGAGCAGAGTGTAGGCCGAAGCCTGCACTGGAGGCAGTTTAATATCTGTTGTGCCAGCGTGGCGGTCACAGGACACATTGCCGGATACACAGCTGGGGATCAGCTGACGTTACTGAAACCCAATAACATGGCAGCTAGTGTTGACTGTGCAGACAGCACTTCCAGGCAGGAACTGGTGGTATTGGAGCCCAGGGACAGCAGGAGGAGCAGAGTGTAGGCCTAAGTCTGCACTCGAGGCAGTTTAATATCTGTTGTTGTGTCAGCGTGGTGGTCGCAGGACACATTGCCAGATACACAGCTGGGGATCAGCTGACGTTACGGAAACCCAATAACACGGCAGCTAGTGTTGACTGTGCAGACGGCACTTCCGG
Organism: Ranitomeya imitator; assembly: GCF_032444005.1. Taxonomy (NCBI): domain Eukaryota; kingdom Metazoa; phylum Chordata; class Amphibia; order Anura; family Dendrobatidae; genus Ranitomeya; species Ranitomeya imitator. Next base: position 63,983,410 of record NC_091282.1, read on the forward strand.
GCAGCAACTGGCGGTGTTGGAGCCCAGGGACAGCAGGAGGAGAAGAGTGTAGGCCGAAGCCTGCACTGGAGGCAGTTTAATATCTGTTGTGCCAGCATGGCGGTCGCAGGACACATTGCCGGATACACAGCTGGGGATCAGCTGATGTTATTGGAACCCAATAACACGGCAGCTAGTGTTGACTGGCAGACAGCACTTCCAGGCAGCAACTGGCGGTGTTGGAGCCCAGGGAAAGCAGGAGGAGCAGACTTTAGTTATTGCCGCACACACAGCAGGGGAACAGCTGACGTTACTGAAACCCAATAACACTGGGTCATGTGTTGACTGTGCAGATGGCACTTCTGAGCAGCAACTGGCAGTGTTGGAGCCCAGGGATTACAGTTCAGGTGGTAGAAACATGAACGCAACAGGAGACCTGGATACTGTAGCCAACCAATTTTTTAATCTGGAAGAGGAGTTGCAAATTCCTGTGAGATCCAGGCCTTGTTCATTTTCAGAAAAGTAAGCCGGTCAACATTATTGGAGGATAGTCGCATGCAGCGGTCTGTTAGTACACCACCTGCGGCACTAAAGACGCGTTCTGATAATACACTAGTAGCAGGGCAAGCCAGCACCTCCAATGCATTCTGGCTAAGATCTGGCCAGGTATCCAGCTTAGAGACCAAGAACTTGAAGGGGGAAGAGCCGTCTGGGAGTACACTGAGAGGGCAAGCCATGTAGTCTGTCACAATCTGACGGAAACACTGCCTCCTGCTGACTGGAGACTTCTGTGATGTTGTAGACATTTGTGGCGGGTGCACAAAACTTTGCCACTGTTGGGCCATACTGGTCTTGCCTTGTGCACACAGAGCTGCTTTGTAAAGCACTAGCAGCACTGCTCTCGCTTGGACTGGAGAAGATGATGGACTGCACCAGTGTGTCTTGGCACTCCAGCATTTTACACTCCCAGTTCAATAGTGTTATGAGACTTTGAAAGTTGTCCCGGTAGTGAGGATCTACGAGGGTGTACACCCAATAATCAGACGTGTAGAGAATGTGGGTGATGCGGCAGTCGTTTCTCAGGCAGTGCAGCATGAAATCAACCATGTGCTGCAGACTGCCAACTGGCCAAGAAACGCTGTCCCCTGCTTGAGGCATGACCTCTGCCTGCTCAGCATCACCCCACCCTCGCTCTACACACTGACTACTGGAGAATTGTGTAACTCCCTCCTCTGGAGAGATGTCTTCCTCATCAAAAGACTCCTCCTCATCCTCCTCACAAAGTGTCCCGTGCCTAGGCCTTTGTGAGGAACCACGTCACGCAGACTGTCCAGAAGCAGATGGCATTTGTGACTCCTCATCCTCCACCTCTTCCACAACATCATCCCTTAGCGCTTGCACTGTTCTTTCAAGCAGGCAGAAAAAGGGGACAGTCATGCTGACTAGTGCATCATCTGCACTCGCCATCCGCGTGGAATCATCAAAGGCACGCAAAACCTGGCAGATGTCCTTCATAGTAGCCTCCTCAGTGGTTGTGAAGTCTGAACGGCGCGCAGTGCGACTTCTTTGCGCCTGATGCAGTGGGTACTCCATTACTGCTGGCTGCTGTTCACACAACCGCTCCAACATAAGTAATGTTGAATTCCACTTGGTGCGTAGGTCACATATGATGCGATGTTCCGTAAGGCGGAATCGGCGCTGCAGAGCTGCAATGCGCGATCTTGCCATGCTGGAACGCCGGAAATGAGCACACTCTAGGCGGACCTTGTGCAGCAGTGCATCAAGATCCGGATAGTCCATCAAAAAACTCTGCACAACCAAGTTGAGCACATGTGCCAGACATGGGATGTGAGTGAGGTTGCCTAGGGCCAGAGCTGCCACCAGATTTTGGCCATTGTCACACACTACCATGCCTGGCTGGAGATTCGCTGGCACAAACCACACGTTGCTCTCCTGCTTGATGGCATTCCAGAGCTCCTGTGCTGTGTAGCTTCGATTCCCCAAAGAAATTAATTTCAGTACGGCCTGTTGATGTTTGGCCATGGCTGTGCTCAGATTGGTCATAACAGGTAAGCGTTCTCGGGTCAAGGTGGAGGTAGACCATGACAGCTCCTGCAGCGATGATTCTGAGGAACTGGAGTATGGGGAGGAGGCAATGTGTACAGACTGGATTCCTGCAATCCTTGGAGTTGGCAGAACATGTACAGCACCACTCGCAAGATCTGTACCCAGCTCCACAACATTGACCCAATGGGCAGTGAGGGAAAGGTATCGTCCCTGTCCATGGTGACTGGTCCACGCATCGGTGGTGAGGTGGACCTTGCTACTGACGGCGTTTAGTAGCGCATGTTTAATGTGTCCCTCCACATGCTTTTGCAGGGCAGGGATGGCTTGCCTGCTGAAATAAAAGCGGCTGGGCATGTTGTACTGTGGGACTGCCAATGCCATCAAGTTACGGAAGGTGTCAGTCTCCACCAGCCTGAATGACAGCATTTCAAGGGACAGTAGTTTTGCAATGCCAGCATTCAGATCCTGTGCTCGGGGGTGGTTTGCTGAGAATGGCCGCCTTTTCTCCCATGCCTGTGCTACTGATGGCTGTAGAGTGGGCTGGGAGTGTGAGGATGAATGGGAATGTGGTGCTGTGGGTGCAATTACACTGGGTCTCTGGACAACAGTGCCAAAGGTTCTTCCATGGCGATCCTGGGAGGAAGCCGAACTAGCTGTCTGTGAGCTGGAGGAAGAGGCAACAACATGAGCTGAAGAGGTGGTAAGTGCCGCTGTTGGTTGGCCTAGGTCTTCAGTGTATTGTTGTAACTCCACCGCAGGCTTGGTCCACACATGTTTCCACATATTTGTGGTATTGAGGTTGCTGACACTTTTCCCTCTTTTGACTTTCTGATGACACACCTTGCATTTGACTAAGCAAATGTCATCTGCAACTGTGTCAAAAAAATCCAGGCACTGCAAGTCTTGGGAGCGCCCGTTTTGGCTTTTGGAAGAGGCATGCTCCTAATGGGTGCCAAAGTGGAGGCTACAGGCACTGCAGTCTTCCCCCTCCCTCTCCCTCTTTAGGCCGTTAGGGGAATCTCTTCCTCAGAGCTGCTTCCAACACCTTCCTGTACCTCACGCCATGATTGGTCAAGGACCTCATCACCTACACTACCCTCTTCCATCAACTGCTTCTCCTGGGTAGTCTCGGCAGCACAGTATGCATCTGAAACTGGCACCTGAGTCTTATCACCAGATGCGTACTGAGGTGTGCTGACTGGAGGCACTGGCCCACCCGCCTCTTCAGAATCAGAGAGACAAAGCTGTTGGGCATCACTGCATACTGCCTCTTCTTCCATTTCTCCAATGCTTCTTGACTGGCCCACTCTTTCCAAGCCAAGAGATTCAGAGAACAGAAGTAGAGATGGCTCCTGTCCTGGGCTCTCTGACTGGCTGGGCAATTTGGCAGGTGGTGAAGAGACAGATGGGTGCTTTCCAGTGCTCTGTGCCTGAGAGGATGTGGCACTAATTGAAGTTGATGCGTTAGCTGCCATCCTTCCGACAATGGCTTCGATTTGTTCTTCCCGCAGCAGCGGGGTACGGCGATCTCCTACAAAGCTGTGCATGAAGGACTGTTTCCTGCTGAAACTGGGTGATGATGAGTCACCGGTGCCCGCAGCACACACAGAATCCCCACGTCCTCTCCCTGCTCCACGCCCACGCCCACGTGCCTTACTCCCTGCCTTATTCATCTTGGTAGACTGATAAAGATAGGCAGAAAAGTACTAAGGGCTTAGTGTTATTATTCCTGAACAGCTCCTAACAGGTATAAGAAACACTAATTTTCAAAAGTGTGGACTAGACTTTTATATGAGCTAATGTGGCCTTCCCAACTGTAAAGTGGTGTGTTTGGGGAACTGTATTCATTTTTTTTTTTGCAGAACAGACTACAGAGTGAGCTGCACTCGCACACAGACCGTGCAGACAGAGCTGCAAGGCCAAAAAAAGCTCCTATATGTACTCCTATATAGTGTTTTTCCACAATCTAGCAGGATACGTGTTATGCTGTGCTATCAGGCAACACACTATGTGCAGTAATCAGCGCACATACAGTGATATGGCAATAACTAGTGTTGAGCGATACCTTCCCATATCGGAAAGTATCGGTATCGGTTTGGATCGGCTGATATTCAAAAAATATCGGATATCGCCGATACCGATACCCGATCCCAATGCAAGTCAATGGGACCAAAATATCGGAATTAAAATAAACCCTTTCTTTCCTTGTAGGTTCATTCTACATGAAGGAAAACAACTAAGAATAATGTAGGATGTATGGGGGAGGTGGCGGAGACATTAAAGGCAATGAGGATTAGTCCAATCAAATAGAATAGCATGATTTTTTTTTTTTTAAAGACGTTCGGATTGAAAAAGATATTGACTATGTAAATTTTTTTTTATTTTGTCAGATATTGATGTTTCACTATTCCACGACCTTCCCCTTCTTTTTTTTCCTTTTCCCACACTTTCATCTTCATCATCATCAGCATCTTTGACATCAACTTCTTCACCTTATTCATCTTCTTCTTCATCTTCTACCTATTTTTTTTTTTTATTACATTCTTCATATTCATTTTCTTCAACTATTATTATTCTTCCTATTCTACATATTCTTTTTATTCCACTGTTATTATTCTTCCTATTCTACTTCTTCATCATATTCTCATTTGTGACAGGCATTCCCGTAGTTGTTATCTATAAAAGTTGGAAGATTACACCTTCCGTTCTGCCAGTCACAAAAGTTACATTTGTCCGCGTTCAGTTTGGCCTGCAGCATCAGGCTTTATCCAGGGGCACCACGAGGAGGAACGGACTCACCCCCATACACTGCTTAGTCTTCTTCTGCATATAATTTAGATAATATCTTTTGCTCTGATATTAAGTCTTATGCTTAATGTTCTTCTGCTCTTTGTTCTGCAGCCTCTTGTTCTTCTGCTTCTCGATCTTCCATGTCGTCATCTCCAGGGTCGTCGTCTTCAGTGTCGTCATCTCCGCCGTCGTCGTCTCCGCCGTCGTCGTCTCCGTCGTCGTCTCCGCCGTCGTCGTCGTCGTCATCGGGGTGGTCTTCCGGGTCGTCGTCGTCGTCGTCATCGGGGTGGTCTTCCGGGTTGTCGACTTTAGGGTCTTCAACTTGGAAATGGAGCAGAAGGTACAAGAAGGCTGAGAAAATGCCAAGAACCAGCTGATGGAACTGGAACTCGGATGGCTACCCGAAGGTTCAAGAGCCTATGGAACTACCGAGGACCAGCTGATGTTACTGGAACCCGGTTACTAAGCAGGAGGTACCCGTGCTAAAAAGCACTACCAAGGACCGCCTGACGTTGGCGGAACTCGGATACCCAGAAGGAGGCACCTAAGCCAAAGGCTCTGCCCGGAACCAGCTGACGTTACTGGAACTAGGATGGGGAGCAGAAGGTACAAGAGCAAAAGACACTGCCGAGAACCAGCTGACGGTACTGGAACCCGGATGGGTAGCCGAAGGTCCAAGAGCCAATGGAACTACCGAGGACCAGCTGACGTTACTGGAACCCGGTTACTAAGCAGGAGGTACCCGTGCCTGAAAGCACTACCAAGGACCACCTGACGTTGGTGGAACTTGGATACCCAGAAGGAGGCACCTAAGCCAAAGGCTCTGCCCGGAACCAGCTGACGTTACTGGAATCAGGATGGGGAGCAGAAGGTACAAGAGCAAAAGACACTGCCTAGAACCAGCTGACGGTGCTGGAACCAGGTGGTGGACCCCAAGGCCCACAGGAGAGGAGAGAACAGCTAGGCCGCGAGGCAGCCGCAGTTACCGAACCCCAACAGTCCTACAGGGGGAGCTGGGCCTACTGGCACTACAGAACCAGCCTTGACTACCAGTTCACGCAGCCCACATAGGAAGCTCCTAAACTGGAGGCACCCTGGAGTTGGCTAACTCGACCGCACCACGACGGGGCAAGCATAGGCGTCTCAGTGAAGTTGACACAACCCGGAAACAGCTGACGGTGCTGAAACCAGGCTTGGCACGAGGGAGTACCTGTGACAAGAACACTGCCGAGAACCAGCTGGCGGTGCTGGAACCCGGATGCGTTGCCCCAGTGTGCAAGAGCCAATGGCACGACCGAGGACCAGCTGACGGTGCTGGAACCCGGTTACTAAGCTGTAGGTGCCCGCGCTTAAAAGCACTACCAAGGACCGCCTGGCGTTGGCGGAACTTGGTTACCCAGGAGGAGGCACCTAAGCCAAAGGCTCGGCCCGGAACCAGCTGACGGTGCTGGAACCAGGTGGTGGACCCGAAGGTCCACAGGAGAGGAGAGAACAGCTAGGCCGCGAGGCAGCCGCAGTTACCGAACCCCAACAGTCCTACAGGGGGAGCTGGGCCTACTGGCACTACAGAACCAGCCTTGACTACCAGTTCACGCAGCCCACATAGGAAGCTCCTAAACTGGAGGCACCCTGGAGTTGGCTAACTCGACCGCACCACGACGGGGCAAGCATAGGCGTCTCAGTGAAGTTGACACAACCCGGAAACAGCTGACGGTGCTGAAACCAGGCTTGGCACGAGGGAGTACCTGTGACAAGAACACTGCCGAGAACCCGCTGGCGGTGCTGGAACCCGGATGCGTTGCCCCAGTGTGCAAGAGCCAATGGCACGACCGAGGACCAGCTGACGGTGCTGGAACCCAGTTACTAAGCTGTAGGTGCCCGCGCTTAAAAGCACTACCAAGGACCGCCTGGCGTTGGCGGAACTCGGATACCCAGGAGGAGGCACCTAAGCCAAAGGCTCGGCCCGGAACCAGCTGACGGTGCTGGAACCAGGTGGTGGACCCGAAGGTCCACAGGAGAGGAGAGAACAGCTAGGCCGCGAGGCAGCCGCAGTTACCGAACCCCAACAGTCCTACAGGGGGAGCTGGGCCTACTGGCACTACAGAACCAGCCTTGACTACCAGTTCACGCAGCCCACATAGGAAGCTCCTAAACTGGAGGCACCCTGGAGTTGGCTAACCCGACCGCACCACGACGAGGCAAGCATAGGTGTCTCAGTGAGCTTGACACAACCCGGAAACAGCTGACGGTGCTGAAACCAGGTTTGGCACGAGGGAGTACCTGTGACAAAAACACTGCCGAGAACCAGCTGGCGGTGCTGGAACCCGGATGCGTTGCCCCAGTGTGCAAGAGCCAATGGCACGACCGAGGACTAGCTGACGGTGCTGGAACCCGGTTACTAAGCTGTAGGTGCCCGCGCTTAAAAGCACTACCAAGGACCGCCTGATGTTGGCGGAACTCGGATACCCAGGAGGAGGCACCTAAGCCAAAGGCTCGGCCCGGAACCAGCTGACGGTGCTGGAACCAGGTGGTGGACCCCAAGGCCCACAGGAGAGGAGAGAACAGCTAGGCCGCGAGTCAGCCGCAGTTACCGAACCCCAACAGTCCTACAGGGGGAGCTGGGCCTACTGGCACTACAGAACCAGCCTTGACTACCAGTTCACGCAGCCCACATAGGAAGCTCCTAAACTGGAGGCAACCTGGAGTTGGCTAACTCGACCGCACCACGATGGGGCAAGCATAGGCGTCTCAGTGAAGTTGACACAACCCGGAAACAGCTGACGGTGCTGAAACCAGGCTTGGCACGAGGGAGTACCTGTGACAAGAACACTGCCGAGAACCAGCTGGCGGTGCTGGAACCCGGATGCGTTGCCCCAGTGTGCAAGAGCCAATGGCAAGACCGAGGACCAGCTGACGGTGCTGGAACCCGGTTACTAAGCTGTAGGTGCCCGCGCTTAAAAGCACTACCAAGGACCGCCTGGCGTTGGCGGAACTCGGTTAACCAGGAGGAGGCACCTAAGCCAAAGGCTCGGCCTGGAACCAGCTGACGGTGCTGGAACCAGGTGGTGGACCCGAAGGTCCACAGGAGAGGAGAGAACAGCTAGGCCGCGAGGCAGCCGCAGTTACCGAACCCCAACAGTCCTACAGGGGGAGCTGGGCCTACTGGCACTACAGAACCAGCCTTGACTACCAGTTCACGCAGCCCACATAGGAAGCTCCTAAACTGGAGGCACCCTGGAGTTGGCTAACCCGACCGCAACACGACGGGGCAAGCATAGGCGTCTCAGTGAAGTTGACACAACCCGGAAACAGCTGACGGTGCTGAAACCAGGCTTGGCACGAGGGAGTACCTGTGACAAGAACACTGCCGAGAACCAGCTGGCGGTGCTGGAACCCGGATGCGTTGCCCCAGTGTGCAAGAGCCAATGGCACGACCGAGGACCAGCTGACGGTGCTGGAACCCGGTTACTAAGCTGTAGGTGCCCGCGCTTAAAAGCACTACCAAGGACCGCCTGGCGTTGGCGGAACTCGGATACCCAGGAGGAGGCACCTAAGCCAAAGGCTCGGCCCGGAACCAGCTGACGGTGCTGGAACCAGGTGGTGGACCCGAAGGTCCACAGGAGAGGAGAGAACAGCTAGGCCGCGAGGCAGCCGCAGTTACCGAACCCCAACAGTCCTACAGGGGGAGCTGGGCCTACTGGCACTACAGAACCAGCCTTGACTACCAGTTCACGCAGCCCACATAGGAAGCTCCTAAACTGGAGGCACCCTGGAGTTGGCTAACCCGACCGCAACACGACGGGGCAAGCATAGGCGTCTCAGTGAAGTTGACACAACCCGGAAACAGCTGACGGTGCTGAAACCAGGCTTGGCATGAGGGAGTACCTGTGACAAGAACACTGCCGAGAACCAGCTGGCGGTGCTGGAACCCGGATGCGTTGCCCCAGTGTGCAAGAGCCAATGGCACGACCGAGGACCAGCTGACGGTGCTGGAACCCGGTTACTAAGCTGTAGGTGCCCGCGCTTAAAAGCACTACCAAGGACCGCCTGGCGTTGGCGGAACTCGGATACCCAGGAGGAGGCACCTAAGCCAAAGGCTCGGCCCGGAACCAGCTGACGGTGCTGGAACCAGGTGGTGGACCCCAAGGCCCACAGGAGAGGAGAGAACAGCTAGGCCGCGAGGCAGCCGCAGTTACCGAACCCCAACAGTCCTACAGGGGGAGCTGGGCCTACTGGCACTACAGAACCAGCCTTGACTACCAGTTCACGCAGCCCACATAGGAAGCTCCTAAACTGGAGGCACCCTGGAGTTGGCTAACCCGACCGCAACACGACGGGGCAAGCATAGGCGTCTCAGTGAAGTTGACACAACCCGGAAACAGCTGACGGTGCTGAAACCAGGCTTGGCACGAGGGAGTACCTGTGACAAGAACACTGCCGAGAACCAGCTGGCGGTGCTGGAACCCGGATGCGTTGCCCCAGTGTGCAAGAGCCAATGGCACGACCGAGGACCAGCTGACGGTGCTGGAACCCGGTTACTAAGCTGTAGGTGCCCGCGCTTAAAAGCACTACCAAGGACCGCCTGGCGTTGGCGGTACTCGGATACCCAGGAGGAGGCACCTAAGCCAAAGGCTCGGCCCGGAACCAGCTGACGGTGCTGGAACCAGGTGGTGGATCTCAAGGCCCACAGGAGAAGAGAGAACAGCTAGGCCGCGAGGCAGCCGCAGTTACCGAACCCCAACAGTCCTACAGGGGGAGCTGGGCCTACTGGCACTACAGAACCAGCCTTGACTACCAGTTCACGCAGCCCACATAGGAAGCTCCTAAACTGGAGGCACCCTGGAGTTGGCTAACCCGACCGCAACACGACGGGGCAAGCATAGGCGTCTCAGTGAAGTTGACACAACCCGGAAACAGCTGACGGTGCTGAAACCAGGCTTGGCACGAGGGAGTACCTGTGACAAGAACACTGCCGAGAACCAGCTGGCGGTGCTGGAACCCGGATGCGTTGCCCCAGTGTGCAAGAGCCAATGGCACGACCGAGGACCAGCTGACGGTGCTGGAACCCGGTTACTAAGCTGTAGGTGCCCGCGCTTAAAAGCACTACCAAGGACCGCCTGGCGTTGGCGGAACTCGGATACCCAGGAGGAGGCACCTAAGCCAAAGGCTCGGCCCGGAACCAGCTGACGGTGCTGGAACCAGGTGGTGGACCCCAAGGCCCACAGGAGAGGAGAGAACAGCTAGGCCGCGAGGCAGCCGCAGTTACCGAACCCAAACAGTCCTACAGGGGGAGCTGGGCCTACTGGCACTACAGAACCAGCCTTGACTACCAGTTCACGCAGCCCACATAGGAAGCTCCTCAACTGGAGGCACCCTGGAGTTGGCTAACCCGACCGCAACACGACGGGGCAAGCATAGGCGTCTCAGTGAAGTTGACACAACCCGGAAACAGCTGACGGTGCTGAAACCAGGCTTGGCACGAGGGAGTACCTGTGACAAGAACACTGCCGAGAACCAGCTGGCGGTGCTGGAACCCGGATGCGTTGCCCCAGTGTGCAAGAGCCAATGGCACGACCGAGGACCAGCTGACGGTGCTGGAACCCGGTTACTAAGCTGTAGGTGCCCGCGCTTAAAAGCACTACCAAGGACCGCCTGGCGTTGGCGGAACTCGGATACCCAGGAGGAGGCACCTAAGCCAAAGGCTCGGCCCGGAACCAGCTGACGGTGCTGGAACCAGGTGGTGGACCCCAAGGCCCACAGGAGAGGAGAGAACAGCTAGGCCGCGAGGCAGCCGCAGTTACCGAACCCCAACAGTCCTACAGGGGGAGCTGGGCCTACTGGCACTACAGAACCAGCCTTGACTACCAGTTCACGCAGCCCACATAGGAAGCTCCTAAACTGGAGGCACCCTGGAGTTGGCTAACCCGACCGCAACACGACGGGGCAAGCATAGGCGTCTCAGTGAAGTTGACACAACCCGGAAACAGCTGACGGTGCTGAAACCAGGCTTGACACGAGGGAGTACCTGTGACAAGAACACTGCCGAGAACCAGCTGGCGGTGCTGGAACCCGGATGCGTTGCCTTGCCTATTAAAGATTGTCTTCCTAGAGCCCCAACTAGCGGTGTTGGAGCAAAGGGTAAGCAGGGGGAGATGAGTGTAGGCCGAAGCCTGCACTGGAGGCAGCTTTGTGTCTGCGTTGCGTTTGCAGGACACTTTGCCGGCTACACACTGGGGGAACAGCTGGCGTTGCTGAACCCCACTAACACAATGGCGTGTGTTTTTCTCTGTGCAGCTAGCACTTGCGGGCAAAAACTAGCGATGTTAGAGCCCGTGTTGAAGCAGGAGGAGGAGGAGGAGAGGAGCAGAGTGTAGGCCGAAGCCTAGTTGAACCAATTTCAAAGGAAACCTTTAACCCCCCCCTCAGGTGTTACAAAGTACAAGAGACACACCTTGTGCAGTATTAATGCTGCACAAGTGAAAGGTTGCTCTATTAATTTGTCTACTTGCACACGCTGAATGAAAGACATACACAATTTACCCCATTCTACAGTCAAACTGTAGTGGATGCGTGACTTGGTTTTTTGATGAGACGCAGCACAGGTGTCCAAAATAACGCCTTGGTGCTTGGCGCAGCTTCCTGAGCGTTGTTATTTGCTGTACAGGAGTCTGCGCTCTTGTGTTATCCCTTGGCAATGCCCTGTTAGCGCTGCCCATCTTATGACATCATTTCATGTTGGCCGGTGCGGTTAACGATGGCCATAAATCCCAGACCCACAGTGTCTTTTCATAAAGCCACACTGCGGTGCTGGGATTCGTGGCCTTGAACAGTAAATATTTTGGCCGCTCACACACGTCCTTACACCTGCTTCAGACTGGGCGGCCTCTGCTGATCCCTTCTCGCATGCCGCGGCCATGAGGCTGCACAGTCTGAAGAAGGCGGAAGGAGATGAGTTAAGACAGGCGAAGATATGCACTGCTCGTGCCCATCAATCACACCCTCGCAGTCAAAATAATTAAGACAACGAGGAGCATTTTATTCAGGCAGGGCGGACGAACAGGCGCAAGTAGCCAACCAATGATGTCAGAAGACGGGAAGCGCTACCAAGGGGGGTGCTGCGTATCATTAGAAAGGAAAGTCACACCTCAGGGACAGTGGAATGGTCTCAAAGAGACACATTTTGTACGTCTTGAGTTCCACGTGGGCAAGGAGAAAACATCAGCCACCTTGTACAAATGCAGCAGTACTGCTGTACAAGGTGGCTGTTATGCATAGAAACACCTGGGGGTGGGGGCCAGGCTCCCTTCAATTTCAGTTCATGTGCCTGCGTGGCGTTTGCAGGTCACGTTGCAAGCTGCACAGCAGGGGAACAGCTGGCGGTGCTGAACCCCACTAACACATTGGCTGGTGTTTTTCTCTGTGCAGCTAGCATTTCCGGGCAAAAACTAGCGGTGTTTGAGCCCAGGGTCAGCAGGAGGAGGAGGAGAGGAGCAAAGTGTAGGCCGAAGCCTGCACTGGTGGCAGCTTTTGGTCGGTTGTGCCAGCGTGGCTTGTGCTGGACACGATGCCGGCTACACAGCGGGGGAACAGCTGGCGGTGCTGAACCCCACTAACACATTGGCTGGTGTTTTTCTCTGTGCAGCTAGCATTTCCGGGCAAAAACTAGCGTTGTTAGAGCCCAGGGTCAGCAGGAGGAGGAGAGGAGCAGAGTGTAGGCCGAAGCCTAGTTGAACCAATTTCAAAGGTTACCTTTAACCCCCCTCAGGTGTTACAAAGTACAAGAGCCACTCCTTCTGCAGCATTAATGCTGCACAAGTAAAAGGTTGCTCTATTAATTTGTCTACTTGCACAAGCTGAATGCAACACGTAGACTATTTAGCACATTATACTGTTAAACAGTAGTGGAGGCGTGACTTGTCTTTTTAAAGAAAAGCAGCACAGGTGTCGAAAACAACACCTTTTTGCATGGGCGCAGCTTCCTGAGCGTTGTTAGTTGCTGTACAGGAGTCTGCGCTCTTGTGATCCTTTGGCCATGCGCTGTGAGCGCTTCCTGTCTTATGACCTCATTTCATGTTGGCCGTTGCGGTTAGCGATGGACATGAATCCCAGACCCACAGTGTGTTTTTAAAAAATCACACTGCGGTGCTGGGATTCGTGCCCTGGTGCACTAAATATGTTTGCCGCTCACACATGTCCTTACACCTGCTTCAGACTGGGCGGCCTCATCTGATCCCTTATCGCCTGCCGCGGCCATGAGGACACCCAGTCTGAAGAAGGCGGAAGGAGATGAGTGAACACAGGCAAACATATGCACTGCACATGCCCATCAATCACACCCTCGCTGTCCAAAAAAATAAGACACCGAGGGGCGTTGTTTCGAGCAGGGGAGATGCACAGGCGCAGCCAGCTAACCAATGATGTCAAAAGACGGGCAGCGCTAACAAGGGTGGTGCTGCGTGTCATTACAAAGGAAAGTCACACCTCAGGGACATTGTAATGGTCTCTAATGAGACACATTTTGTACGTGTTGAGTTCCACGTGGGCAAGGAGAAAAAGTCAGCCACCTTGTACAAATGCAGCAGTACTGCTGTACAAGGTGGCTGTTATACATAGAAACACCTGTGGGTGGGGGGCAGGCTCCCTTCAATTTCAGTTCATGTGCCTGCGTGGCGTTTGCAGGTCACGTTGCAAGCTACACAGCAGGGGAACAGCTGGCGTTGCTGAACCCCACTGACACATTGACTGGTGTTTTTCTCTGTGCAGATTGCATGTCCGGGCAAAAACTAGCGGTGTTAGAGCCCAGGGTCAGCAGGAGGAGGAGGAGAGGAGCAAAGTGTAGGCCGAAGCCTGCACTGGTGGCAGCTTTTGGTCGGTTGTGCCAGCGTGGCTTGTGCTGGACACGATGCCGGCTACACAGCGGGGGAACAGCTGGCGGTGCTGAACCCCACTAACACATTGGCTGGTGTTTTTCTCTGTGCAGCTAGCATTTCCGGGCAAAAACTAGCGGTGTTTGAGCCCAGGGTCAGCAGGAGGAGTAGAGGAGCAGAGTGTAGGCCGAAGCCTAGTTGAACCAATTTCAAAGGTTACCTTTAACCCCCCCTCAGGTGTTGCAAGGTACAAGAGCCACACCTTGAACAGCATTAATGATGCACAAGTCAAAGGTTGCTCTATTTAATTTTGCTCCTTGCACACGCTGAATTAAACACGTACACTATTTAGCCCATTATACTGTCAAACAGTAGTGGAGGCGTGACTACTAGTCTTTTTAAGGTGACGCAGCACAGGTGTACAAATTTTCACCTAGGTGCTGTGCGCAGATTCCTTACCGTTGTTATTTGCAGTACAGGAAACTGCGCTCTTGTGTTATCCCTTGGCAATACCCTGTTAGTGCAGGCCGTCTCATGACCTCATTTCATGTTGGCCGGTGCGGTTAACGATGGCCATAAATCCCAGACCCACAGTGGCTTTTCCTAAAGTCACACTGCGGTGCTGGGATTCGTGGCCTTGTGCAGTAAATATGTTCGCCGCTCACACATGTCCTTACACCTGCTTCAGACTGGGCGGCCTCAGCTGATCCCTTATCGCATGCCGCGGCCATGAGGCCGCACAGTCAGAAGAAGGCGGAAGGAGGGGAGTGAAGACAGGGGAACATATGCACTGCTCGTGCCCATCAATCACACCCTCGCAGTCAAAATATATGAGACAACGGGGGGCGTTGTGTCGGGCAGGGGGGACGCACAGGCACAGCCAGCCAACCAATGATGTCAGGAGACGGGCAGCGCTAACAATGGGGGTGCTGCGTGTCATTAAAAAGGAAAGTCACACCTCAGGGACATTGTAATGGTCTGTAATGAGACACATTTTGTACTTGTTGAGTTCCACGTGTGCAAGGAGAAAAAGTCAGCCACCTTGTACAAATGCAGCAGTACTGCTGTACAAGGTGGCTGTTATACATAGAAACACCTGGGGGGGTGGGGGGCAGGCTCCCTTCAATTTCAGTTCATGTGCCTGCGTGGCGTTTGCAGGACACGTTGCCAGCTACACAGCAGGGGAACAGCTGGCGGTGCTGAACCCCACTAACACATTGGCTGGTGTTTTTCTCTGTGCAGCTAGCATGTCCGGGCAGAAACTGGCGTTGTTTGAGCCCAGGGTCAGCAGGAGGAGGAGAGGAGCAAAGTGTAGGCCGAAGCCTGCACTGGTGGCAGCTTTTGGTCAGTTGTGCCAGCGTGGCTTGTGCTGGACACAATGCCGACTACACAGCAGAGGAACAGCTGGCGGTGCTGAACCCCACTAACACATTGGCTGGTGTTTTTCTCTGTGCAGCTAGCATGTCCGGGCAGAAACTGGCGTTGTTTGAGCCCAGGGTCAGCAGGAGGAGGAGAGGAGCAAAGTGTAGGCCGAAGCCTGCACTGGTGGCAGCTTTTGTTCTGTTGTGCCAGCGTGGCTTGTGCTGGACACGTTGCCGACTACACAGCAGGGGAACAGCTGGCGTTGCTGAACCCCACTAACACATTGGCTGGTGTTTTTCTCTGTGCAGCTAGCAGTTCCGGGCAAAAACTAGCGGTGTTTGAGCCCAGGGTCAGCAGGAGCAGTAGAGGAGCAGAGTGTAGGCCGAAGCCTAGTTGAACCAATTTCAAAGGTTACCTTTAACCCCCCCCCCCTCAGGTGTTGCAAGGTACAAGAGCCACACCTTGAACAGCATTAATGATGCACAAGTCAAAGGTTGCTCTATTTAATTTTGCTCCTTGCACACGCTGAATTAAACACGTACACTATTTAGCCCATTATACTGTCAAACAGTAGTGGAGGCGTGACTACTAGTCTTTTTAAGGAGACGCAGCACAGGTGTACAAATTTACACCTAGGTGCTGTGCGCAGATTCCTTACCGTTGTTATTTGCAGTACAGGAAACTGCGCTCTTGTGTTATCCCTTGGCAATACCCTGTTAGTGCAGGCCATCTCATGACCTCATTTCATGTTGGCCGGTGCGGTTAACGATGGCCATAAATCCCAGACCCACAGTGGCTTTTCCTAAAGTCACACTGCGGTGCTGGGATTCGTGGCCTTGTGCAGTAAATATGTTCGCCGCTCACACATGTCCTTACACCTGCTTCAGACTGGGCGGCCTCAGCTGATCCCTTATCGCATGCCGCGGCCATGAGGCCGCACAGTCAGAAGAAGGCGGAAGGAGGGGAGTGAAGACAGGGGAACATATGCACTGCTCGTGCCCATCAATCACACCCTCGCAGTCAAAATATATGAGACAACGGGGGGCGTTGTGTCGGGCAGGGGGGACGCACAGGCACAGCCAGCCAACCAATGATGTCAGGAGACGGGCAGCGCTAACAATGGGGGTGCTGCGTGTCATTAAAAAGGAAAGTCACACCTCAGGGACATTGTAATGGTCTGTAATGAGACACATTTTGTACTTGTTGAGTTCCACGTGTGCAAGGAGAAAAAGTCAGCCACCTTGTACAAATGCAGCAGTACTGCTGTACAAGGTGGCTGTTATACATAGAAACACCTGGGGGGGTGGGGGGCAGGCTCCCTTCAATTTCAGTTCATGTGCCTGCGTGGCGTTTGCAGGACACGTTGCCAGCTACACAGCAGGGGAACAGCTGGCGGTGCTGAACCCCACTAACACATTGGCTGGTGTTTTTCTCTGTGCAGCTAGCATGTCCGGGCAGAAACTGGCGTTGTTTGAGCCCAGGGTCAGCAGGAGGAGGAGAGGAGCAAAGTGTAGGCCGAAGCCTGCACTGGTGGCAGCTTTTGGTCAGTTGTGCCAGCGTGGCTTGTGCTGGACACGATGCCGACTACACAGCAGAGGAACAGCTGGCGGTGCTGAACCCCACTAACACATTGGCTGGTGTTTTTCTCTGTGCAGCTAGCATGTCCGGGCAGAAACTGGCGTTGTTTGAGCCCAGGGTCAGCAGGAGGAGGAGAGGAGCAAAGTGTAGGCCGAAGCCTGCACTGGTGGCAGCTTTTGTTCTGTTGTGCCAGCGTGGCTTGTGCTGGACACGTTGCCGACTACACAGCAGGGGAACAGCTGGCAATGCTGAACCCCACTAACACATTGGCTGGTGTTTTTCTCTGTGCAGCTAGCAGTTCCGGGCAAAAACTAGCGGTGTTTGAGCCCAGGGTCAGCAGGAGAGGAGCAGAGTGTAGGCCGAAGCCTAGTTGAACCAATTTCAAAGGTTACCTTTAACCCCCCTCAGGTGTTGCAAGGTACAAGAGCCACACCTTGTGCAGCATTAATGCTGCACAAGTAAAAGGTTGCTCTATTTGTTTTGCTCCTTGCACACGCTGACTAAAACACGTACACTATTTAGCCCATTATACTGTCAAACAGTTGTGGAGGCGTGACTTGTCTTTTTAACGAGACGCAGCACAGGTGTCAAAATTTGCACCTAGGTACTGGGCGCAGATTCCTGAGCGTTGTTATTTGCTGTACAGGAGTCTGCGCTATTGTGATCCCTTGGCCATGCGCTGTGAGCGCTTCCTGTCTTCTGACCTCATTTCATGTCGGCCGTTGCGGTTAGCGATGGACATGAATCCCAGACCCACAGTGTGTTTTCAAAAAATCACACTGCGTGGCTGGGATTCGTGGCCTTGTGCAGTAAATAGGTTTGCCGCTTACACATGTCCTTACACCTGCTCCAGACTGGGCGGCCTCAGCTGATCCCTTATCGCCTACCACGGCCAGGAGGCCGCACAGTCTGAAGAAGGCGGAAGGAGATGAGTTAAGACAGGCGAACATATGCACTGCTCGTGCCCATAAACAACACCCTCGCTGACAAAATAAATATGACAACGAGGGGCGTTGTTTCTAGCAGGGCGGATGCACAGGCGCAGCCAGCTAACCATAATGACAAAAGACGGGAAACGCTACCAAGGGGGGTGCTGCGTATCATTACAAAGGAAAGTCACACCTCAGGGACAGTGGAATGGTCTCAATGAGACACATTTTGTACGTGTTGAGTTCCACGTGTGCAAGGAGAAAAAGTCAGCCACCTTGTACAAATGCAGCAGTACTGCTGTACAAGGTGGCTGTTATACATAGAAACACCTGGGGGGGTGGGGGGCAGGCTCCCTTCAATTTCAGTTCATGTGCCTGCGTGGCGTTTGCAGGACACGTTGCCAGCTACACAGCAGGGGAACAGCTGGCGGTGCTGAACCCCACTAACACATTGGCTGGTGTTTTTCTCTGTGCAGCTAGCATGTCCGGGCAGAAACTGGCGTTGTTTGAGCCCAGGGTCAGCAGGAGGAGGAGAGGAGCAAAGTGTAGGCCGAAGCCTGCACTGGTGGCAGCTTTTGGTCAGTTGTGCCAGCGTGGCTTGTGCTGGACACGATGCCGACTACACAGCAGAGGAACAGCTGGCGGTGCTGAACCCCACTAACACATTGGCTGGTGTTTTTCTCTGTGCAGCTAGCATGTCCGGGCAGAAACTGGCGTTGTTTGAGCCCAGGGTCAGCAGGAGGAGGAGAGGAGCAAAGTGTAGGCCGAAGCCTGCACTGGTGGCAGCTTTTGTTCTGTTGTGCCAGCGTGGCTTGTGCTGGACACGTTGCCGACTACACAGCAGGGGAACAGCTGGCGTTGCTGAACCCCACTAACACATTGGCTGGTGTTTTTCTCTGTGCAGCTAGCAGTTCCGGGCAAAAACTAGCGGTGTTTGAGCCCAGGGTCAGCAGGAGAGGAGCAGAGTGTAGGCCGAAGCCTAGTTGAACCAATTTCAAAGGTTACCTTTAACCCCCCTCAGGTGTTGCAAGGTACAAGAGCCACACCTTGTGCAGCATTAATGCTGCACAAGTAAAAGGTTGCTCTATTTGTTTTGCTCCTTGCACACGCTGACTAAAACACGTACACTATTTAGCCCATTATACTGTCAAACAGTTGTGGAGGCGTGACTTGTCTTTTTAACGAGACGCAGCACAGGTGTCAAAATTTGCACCTAGGTACTGGGCGCAGATTCCTGAGCGTTGTTATTTGCTGTACAGGAGTCTGCGCTATTGTGATCCCTTGGCCATGCGCTGTGAGCGCTTCCTGTCTTCTGACCTCATTTCATGTCGGCCGTTGCGGTTAGCGATGGACATGAATCCCAGACCCACAGTGTGTTTTCAAAAAATCACACTGTGTGGCTGGGATTCGTGGCCTTGTGCAGTAAATAGGTTTGCCGCTTACACATGTCCTTACACCTGCTCCAGACTGGGCGGCCTCAGCTGATCCCTTATCGCCTACCACGGCCAGGAGGCCGCACAGTCTGAAGAAGGCGGAAGGAGATGAGTTAAGACAGGCGAACATATGCACTGCTCGTGCCCATAAACCACACCCTCGCTGACAAAATAAATATGACAACGAGGGGCGTTGTTTCTAGCAGGGCGGATGCACAGGCGCAGCCAGCTAACCATGATGACAAAAGACGGGAAACGCTACCAAGGGGGGTGCTGCGTATCATTACAAAGGAAAGTCACACCTCAGGGACAGTGGAATGGTCTCAATGAGACACATTTTGTACGTGTTGAGTTCCACGTGGGCAAGGAGAAAAAGTCAGCCACCTTGTACAAATGCAGCAGTACTGCTGTACTAGGTGGCTGTTATACATAGAAACACCTGGGGGGGTGGGGCCAGGTTCCCTTTAATTTCAGTTCCTGTGCCTGCATGGCGTTTGCAGGTCACGTTGCCGGCTACACAGCAGGGGAACAGCTGGCGTTGCTGAACCCCACTAACACATTGGCTGGTGTTTTTCTCTGTGCAGCTAGCACTTCCGGGCAAAAACTAGCGGTGTTTGAGCCCAGGGTCAGCAGGAGGAGGAGAGGAGCAGAGTGTAGGCCGAAGCCTGCACTGGTGGCAGCTTTTGTTCTGTTGTGCCAGCGTGGCTTGTGCTGGACACGTTGCCGACTACACAGCAGGGGAACAGCTGGCGGTGCTGAACCCCACTGACACATCACCTAGTGTTTTTTCTGTGTAGACAACACTTCCAGGTGGCAACTGACAGTGTTGAAACCCAGGGAATCAAAGAGGAGCAGAGTGTAGGCCGAAGCCTGCAGTGGAGCAAGTTGAAAGGGAACCTTTACCCCCCCCCCAAGCATTTGTTTCTGAAAGAGCCATCTTGTGCAGCAGTAATACTGCACATGGAAAATGGTGGCTCTGAAAATTATGCTCCTTGCAAACGCTGAAGTACACACTCATATAATGTGTCCCCTCACACCGTCAAACCATCCCGGAAGTGGGACTTTCCTTTGTAATGTGACACAGCACAGCCGTCATTCCAACCCCCTTGGTGCCGGGCGCCACCTCCTCAACGTTGTTTGGTTCTGTCACGGAGCCCGCGCTGTAATGTTATCCCTTGGCCATGCACAGTTAGCGGTGCCCGTCTTCTGACATCATGTAGGTGTCAGGCTGGCAGTGCCTGTGCGTCCAAGCTGCCCGAGATCCAACCTTGCAGTGTCATCTAATGTAGTCCCACTGCGGGCCAGGGATCCATGGGCATGCGCAGTGCATATCATCGCCTCTCACTCACCTCCTTCCTGCTTCTTCAGACTGTGCGGCGTCACGACCGTGGCATGCTATTAGGGATCAGCTGACGCCGCCTAGTCTGAAGAAGCGTGAAGAAGGGGAGTGAGAGGCTAGTATATGCACTGCGCATGGCCATGGATACCAGGCCCACTGTGGGATCACATTAGACGACACTGCGAGGTGTGATTTCGGGCAGCGTGGACGCACAGGCGCAGCCAGGACGACAACAAATGATGTCAGAGGACGGGCAGCGCAAACTGTGCATGGCCAAGGGATAACATAACAGCGCAGGGTCCATGACGGAATCAAACAACGCTAAGGAGGCAGCACACGGTGCCAAGGGGGTAGCAATGACGGCTGTGCTGCGTCACATTACAAAGGAAAGTCCCACCTCCGGGACGGTTGGACGGTGTGAGGGGACACATTACATGAGTGTGTAGTTCAGCGTTTGCAAGGAGCATAATTTCAAGAGCGACCTTTCCCTTGTGCAGTATTACTGCTGCACATGGTGGCTCTTTCAGTAACAAACGCCTAGGGGGGGGGGGACAGGTCCCCTTACATTTTAGTTGTGCCAGCGTGGCGGTCGCATGACACATTGCCGGATACACAGCTGGGGATCAGCTGACGTTACTGAACCCCAATAACAGAGGAGCGACTGTTGACTGTGCACACAGCACTTCCAGGCACCAACTGGCGGTGTTAGAGCCCAGGGACAGCAGGAGGAGCAGATTGGAGGTATTGCCGCACACACAGCTGGGGATCAGCTGACGTTACTGAACCCCAATAACAGAGGAGCGACTGTTGACTGTGCACACAGCAGTTCCAGGCACCAACTGGCGGTGTTAGAGCCCAGGGACAGCAGGAGGAGCAGATTGGAGGTATTGCCGCACACACAGCTGGGGATCAGCTGACGTTACTGAACCCCAATAACAGAGGAGCGACTGTTGACTGTGCACACAGCACTTCCAGGCACCAACTGGCGGTGTTAGAGCCCAGGGACAGCAGGAGGAGCAGAGGAACAGAGTGTAGGCCGAAGCCTGATTGGAGCAAGTTGAAAGGAAACCTTTAACCCCCCCCCAAGACGTTTGTAGCTGAAAGAGCCATCTTGTGCAGCACTAAGGATGCAAAAGGAAAAGGTTGCTCTTTTAATTATGCTCCTTGCAAACACCGAAGTAAACACTAAAAATGTGTCCCTTTATACCGTTAAACCGTTCCGGAGGTGCGAATTTCCTTCGTAATGGGACACAGCACAGCTGTCATTCCTATCCCCTTGATGCCGTGCGCTGCCTCCTCAGCGTTGTTTTAAGCTGTCACGGAGCCTGCGCTGTTCTGTTAGCCCTTGGCCATGCCCAATTAGCGCTGCCTGTCTTCTGACATAATTTGGTGTCAGGCTGTCAGTGCCTGTGCGTCCACGCTGCTCCAGATCCCACCTCGCAGTCTCATCTAACGTAATCCCACTGCGGGCCTTGGAACCATGGGCATGCACAGTGCATAACCTCGACTCTCACTCCCCTCCTTCCCTCTTCTTCAGACTGTGCGGTGTCACGGCCGTGGCATGCTAGGGATCAGCTGACGGCGCACAGTCTAAAGAAGGCGGAGGGAAATGAGCGAGAGCCCGAGGGGAAGATATGCACTGCGCATGCCCATGGATCCCAGGCCCGCAGTGTGACTCAATCAGAAGACACTGCGAGGCGGGATCTCGGGCACCGCGGCCGCACAGGCGCAGCCAGCCTGACACCAAATTATGTCAGAAGACAGGCAGCGCAAATAGGGCATGCCCAAGGGATAACAGAACAGCGCAGGCTCCGTGACAGCTTAAAACAACGCTGAGGAGGCAGCGCATGGCACCAAGGGGGTAGGAATGACGGCTGTGCTGCGTCACATTACGAAGGAAAGTCCCAGCTCCGGGACGGTATAACGGTATCAGTGAACACATTTTATAAGTGTTAAGTTCTGCGTGTGCAAAGAGCTAAAAAAAAAGAGCTACCTTTTCCTTGTGCAGCATTACTGCTGCACAAGATGGCTCTTTCAGTAACAAACGACGGGGGGGGGGGGACAGGTTCCCTTACATTTAGGTTGTTGTGCCAGCGTGGCGGTCGCAGGACACATTGCCGGCTACACAGCTGGGGATCAGCTGACGTTACTGAAACCCAATAACACTGGGTCGTATGTTTTTACTGTGCAGCCTGCACTTCTGAGCCGCAACTGGCGGTGTTGGAGCCCAGGAATAGCAGTTCAGGTGGTAGAAAGATGAACACAGCAGGAGACCTGGATGACACCCAATTACTTAATCAGGCAGAGGAGTGGCAAATTCCTGCGAGATCCAGGCCTGGTTCATTTTCAGGAAAGTAAGCCGGTCAACGTTATCGGAGGATAGTCGCATGCGACGGTCTGTTAGTACACCTCCTGCGGCACTAAAGACACGTTCCGATAAGACACTAGCCGCAGGGCAAGCCAGCACCTCCAATGCATACTGGCTTAGCTCTGGCCATGTATCCAGCTTAGAGACCCAAAACTTGAACGGGGAAGAGCCGTCTGGGAGTACAGTAAGAGGGCATGCCATGTAGTCTGTCACCATCTGACGGAACCGTTGCCTCCTGCTGACTGGAGCCCCCGGTGATGGTGTAGACATTTGGGGCGGGCACACAAAAGTGTGCCAGAGTTGTGCCATACTGGGCTTGCCTTGGGCAGAGGCACTGCTTCTGCTCCCTCTTTGGGCAGAGCCTCCCCCACTGCCTCGACGCACTGAGCTGCTTTGTAAAGCACTAGCAGCACTCCTCTCAATTGGACAGGAGAAGATGATGGAATTCACCAGTGTGTCGTGGTACTCCCGCAATTTACGCTCCCGGGTCAACGCAGGGATGAGGTTTTGGACGTTGTCCCGGTAGCGAGGATCGAGGAGGGTGAACACCCAATAATCAGGCATGTTGAGAATGTGGTCGATGCGGCGGTCGTTTCTCAGGCACTGCAGCATGAAATCCACCATGTGCTGCAGAGTGCCAACTGGCCCAGAAACGCTGTCCCCTGCTTGAGACATGATCTCTGCCCGCTCGTCATCACCCCACCCTCGCTGTACACACTGACCACTGGACAATTGTGTCGCTCCCTCCTCTGGACAGAGCTCTTCCTCCTCCATTGACTCCTCCTCATCCTCCTCACAAATTGGCCCCTGCGTACCCCTTTGTGAGGAACCACGTGGCGCTGACTCTCCAGAAGCTGATGGAAAAGGTGACTCCTCATCCTCCACCTCTTCCACCACATCATCCCTTAACCCTTGCAAAGTTTGCTGAAGCAGGCAGATAAGGGGGACAGTCATGCTGACTAGTGCATCATCTGCACTTGCCATCCGCGTGGAATAATCAAAAGGACGCAAAACCTGGCAGACGTCCTTCATAGTGGCCCACTCTGTGGTTGTGAAGTCTGATCGGCGCTGACTGCGACTTCTTTGCGCCTGATGCAGCTGGTACTCCATAACTGCTTGCTGCTGCTCACACAACCGCTCCAACATATGTAACGTGGAATTCCACCGGGTAGGTAGGTCACATATGATGCGGTGTTCCGGAAGGCAGAATCGGCGCTGCAGAGCAGCAATGCGGGATCTGGCCAAGCTGGAACGCCGCAAGTGAGCACACTCTAGGCGGACCTTGTGCAGCAGGGCATCAAGATCCGGATAGTCCCTCAGAAAACTCTGCACAACCAAATTGAGCACATGTGCCAGACATGGGATGTGAGTGAGGTTGCCAAGGGCCAAAGCTGCCACCAGATTTCGGCCATTGTCACACACTACCATGCCTGGCTGGAGATTCGCTGGCAGTAACCACACATCGCTCTCCTGCTTTATGGCATTCCAGAGCTCCTGCGCTGTGTGGCTTCGATGCCCCAATGAAACTAGTTTCAAGACGGCCTGCTGACGTTTGGCCACGGCTGTGCTCATGTCGGTCATAGGTAAACGTTCACGGGTCCATGTGGGGGTGGACTGTGACGGATCCTGCAGAGAGGAATCAGAGGAACTGGTGTAAGAGGAGGAGTCGATGCGTACAGACTGGATTCCTGCAATCCTTGGAGTGGGCAGGACACGTCCTGCGCCACTCGCACGATCTGTACCTGGCTCAACAACATTAACCCAATGGGCAGTGAGGGAAACATATCGCCCCTGTCCATGCTGACTGGTCCACGCATCGGTGGTGAGGTGGACCTTGCTACTGACGGCGTTCAGTAGCGCATGTTTTATGTTTGCCTCAACATGCCTGTGCAGGGCAGGGACAGCCTGCCTGCTGAAGTAAAAGCGGCTGGGCACCTTGTACTGTGGGACTGCCAATGCCATCAAGTCACGGAAGCTGTCAGTCTCCACCAGCCTGAACGAGAGCATTTCCAGGGACAACAGTTTGGCAATGCCTGCATTCAGAGCCTGTGCTCGGGGGTGGTTGGCCGAGAATGCCCGCCTTTTCTCCCATGCCTGTACTACCGATGGCTGTAGAGTAGACTGGGAGTGTGAGGATGACTGGGAAGGTGGTGCTGTGGGTGGAATTACACAAGGTCTCTGGGAGGAAGCCAAACCAGCTGTGCGTGAGCTGGAGGAAGAGGCAACACGAGCTGAAGAGGTGGTAGCTGCCGCTGTTGGTTGGCCTACATCTTCAGTGTGTTTCTGTAACTCCACCGCGTGCCTGGTCCGCACATGTTTCCACATATTTGTGGTATTGAGGTTGCTGACATTTTTCCCTCTTTTTACTTTATGATGACACAGCTTGCATTTGACAAAACAAATGTCATCTGCAACTGTGTCAAAAAAGGACCAGGCACTGCAAGTCTTGGGAGCGCCCTTTTTGGCTTTGGAAAGAGACAGGCTCCTAACGGGTGCCAAAGTGGAGGATACAGGCTCCGCAGTCTTCCCCCTCCCTCTCCCTCTTTGGCCCGTAAGAGGAAGCTCTTCCTCTGAGCTGCTCCCACCACCTTCCTGTTCCTCACGCCACGATGGGTCAAGGACCTCATCATCTCCACTACCCTCTGCCACCAACTGCTCCTCCTGGGTAGTCTCAGCAGCACAGTACGCACGAGAAAGCGGCACCTGAGTTTCATCATCAGATGCGTACTGCGCTGTGGTCACCGGAGGCACTGGCCCACCTGCCTCTTCAGAGTCAGAGAGAAAAAGGTGTTGGGCATCACTGCACACTGCCTCTTCTTCCATTTCTCCAATGCTGCTTGGCTGGCCCCCTGTTTCCAAGCCAAGAGATTCAGAGAACAGAAGTAGAGACGGCTCCTGTCCTGGGCTCTCTGACTGCCTGGCCAATTTGGCAGGTGGTGAAGAGACAGATGGCTGCTCTCCAGTGCTCTGTGCCTGAGAGGATGTGGCACTAACTGAAGTCGATGCCGAGGCGTTAGCTGCCATCCACCCGACAACGGCTTCAATTTGGTCTTCACGCAGCAGCGGTGCACGGCGCTCTCCGACAAAGCTGCGCATGAAGGACTGTTCCCTGCTGAAACTGAGTGATGACGAGTCACCGGCGCCCGCAGCAGGCACAGAATCACCACGTCCTCTCCCTGCTCCTCTCCCTGCTCCGCGCCCACGCCCACGTGCCTTACTCCCTGCCCTCTTCATCTTGGTTGATAGATAAAGATAAGCAGAAAAGTACTAAGGCCTTAGTGTGCTTATTCCTGTAATGCTCCTCCTAACAGGTGTAAGAAACACTAATGTTGTAAATTGTGGACTAAACTTTATTATTTTTCAAATGTGGCCTACACAAGTGTTAAGTTGTGTTTGGTGAACTTAACTTTTTTTTTGGTGCAGATCGGGCTACAGAGCTAGTTTAAATCACACGGAGACCGTGCAGACAGCCGTAAACGGCGCTGCAAGGCCAAAAAACCCTCCTCTAGGTTATCCTATATAGTGTTTTTCCACTATTTAGCTGGATACAAGTGGAAAGACACTAATAGGAATTTTTTTTTTCAAAATTTAAACTGGCTGCACTATTTGAAAAAAAGGAAATTGTTTTTCAAGGTATGAG
This sequence comes from Ranitomeya imitator, assembly GCF_032444005.1. Classification (NCBI taxonomy): domain Eukaryota; kingdom Metazoa; phylum Chordata; class Amphibia; order Anura; family Dendrobatidae; genus Ranitomeya; species Ranitomeya imitator. The sequence goes on from NC_091282.1 coordinate 64,009,762, forward strand.
GCAGTAACGCACCCTGAGCTGAATCCAACCGGCTATGGCTGCACACAGACTACAGGGCGAGCTGCGCTCACACAGAGACCGTGCAGACAGCCGTAAACGGCGCTGCAAGGCCCCAAAAAAAACCCTCTAGGTTATCCTATGTAGTGTTTTTCCACAATTGAGCTGGAGACTGGTGGAAAGACACTAATAGGAATTTTTTTTTTTTCAAATTTTAAACAGGCTGCACTATTTCAAAAAAAGGAAAATTTTTCTCAAGGTATGAGCCAGTAACGAACCCTGAGCTGAATCCAACCGGCTATGGCTGCACACAGACTACAGGGCGAGCTGGGCTCACACGGAGACCGTGCAGACAGCCGTAAACGGCGCTGCAAGGCCAAAAAACCCTCCTCTAGGTTATCCTATATAGTGTTTTTCCACTATTTAGCTGGATACGAGTGGAAAGACACTTATAGGATTTTTTTTTTTCAAATTTTAAACAGGCTGCACTATTTGAAAAAAAAGGAAAATTTTTCGCAAGGTATGAGCCAGTAACGAACCCTGAGCTGAATCCAACCGGCTATGGCTGCACACAGACTACAGGGCGAGCTGGGCTCACACGGAGACCGTGCAGACAGCCGTAAACGGCGCTGCAAGGCCAAAAAACCCTCCTCTAGGTTATCCTATATAGTGTTTTTCCACTATTTAGCTGGATACGAGTGGAAAGACACTAATAGGAATTTTTTTTTTCAAATTTTAAACAGGCTGCACTATTTGAAAAAAAGGAAAATTTTTCTCAAGGTATGAGCCAGTAATGAACCCTGAGCTAAATCCAACCGGCTATGGCTGCACACAGACTACAGGGCGAGCTGGGCTCACACGGAGACCGTGCAGACAGCCGTAAACGGCGCTGCAAGGCCCAAAAAACCCCCTCTAGGTTATCCTATGTAGTGTTTTTCCACAATAGAGCTGGAGACTGGTGGAAAAACACTAATAGGAAATTTGAGAAAAAATGTGCAGCAGGCTGCACTAAGAGCAAAAAAGAACAACTGTGTGAGGCAGTGTGAACCCCCCCTGAGCTGAATACAACCGGGTATATGGCTGCACACAGACTACAGAGTGAGCTGCACACACACACACAGAGACCTTGCAGAACGCTGTTAAAACAGCGCTGCAAGGCAAGAGCAAGGTGAACAGTGAAGAACACACAGCGTTTTGCTAAATTAGCCTTTGGAAAGGAAAATAAAGCAATTAGCAAGCTCAACTGGCCCTCAGTTAGAACACAGCATCCTGTCCCTAACTGAAATCACAGCAGAGTGAGCGCAAAATGGCGGCAGCGCTTTTTTATAGTGCAGAGTGACATCATTTCAGCAGCCAATCCCAGCCTTGCCAGTACTTACATGCCCACCATGCTAAACAGGATGTGCCCACACTTTCATTCATTCCTCATTGGCTGCTGCGTTCAATTTGAATTCTGGGAACTTCCGATTCCGGTATCCAATACGCGGGAAGTATCGGAATTCGGTATCGGAATTCCGATACCGCAAATATCGGCCGATACCCGATACTTGCGGTATCGGAATGCTCAACACTAGCAATAACCCAAAAACAATAGAACAAGCTCTGAGACGTGGAATCTCTGCAGACTGCAATACCTGAACCTATCCTCACACAACTAAAAGCAGCAGTGGATTGCGCCTAACACTACCTATGCAACTCGGCACTGCCTGAGGAGCTGACTAGCCTGAAGATAGAAATACAAGCTTGACTTGCCTCAGAGAAATACCCCAAAGGAATAGGCAGCCCCCCACATATAATGACTGTTAGCAAGATGAAAAGACAAAACGTAGGAATGAAATAGATTCAGCAAAGTGAGGCCCGATATTCTAGACAGAGCGAGGATAGCAAAGAGAACTATGCAGTCTACAAAAAACCCTAAAGCAGAACCACGCAAAGGGGGGCAAAAAGACCCACCGTGCCGAACTAACGGCACGGCGGTGCACCCTTTGCGTCTCAGAGCTTCCAGCAAAAGAGAATAGCACAGCTGGACAGAAAAAACGGAAACAAAAACAAAGTAACACTTATCTAGCAGAGCAGCAGGCCACAGGAAAGATGCAGTAGCTCAGATCCAACACTGGAACATTGACAAGGAGCAAGGAAGACAGACTCAGGTGGAGTTAAATAGCAAGGCAGCCAACGAGCTCACCAAAACACCTGAGGGAGGAAGCCCAGAGGCTGCAATACCACTTGTGACCACAGGAGTGAATTCAGCCACAGAATTCACAACAGTACCCCCCCCTTGAGGAGGGGTCACTGAACCCTCACCAGAACCCCCAGGCCGACCAGGATGAGCCACATGAAAGGCACGAACAAGATCTGGGGCATGGACATCAGAGGCAAAAACCCAGGAATTATCCTCCTGAGCATAACCCTTCCATTTGACCAGATACTGGAGTTTCCGTCTAGAGACACGAGAATCCAAAATTTTCTCCACAATATACTCCAATTCCCCCTCCACCAAAACAGGGGCAGGAGGCTCCACAGATGGAACCATAGGTGCCACGTATCTTCTCAACAACGACCTATGGAATACATTATGTATGGAAAAGGAGTCTGGGAGGGTCAGACGAAAAGACACCGGATTGAGAATCTCAGAAATCCTATATGGACCAATAAAACGAGGTTTAAATTTAGGAGAGGAAACCTTCATAGAAATATGACGAGAAGATAACCAAACCAGATCCCCAACACGAAGTCGGGGACCCACACGGCGTCTACGATTAGCGAAAAGCTGAGCCTTCTCCTGGGACAAGGTCAAATTGTCCACTACCTGAGTCCAGATCTGCTGCAACCTGTCCACCACAGAATCCACACCAGGACAGTCCGAAGACTCAACCTGTCCTGAAGAGAAACGAGGATGGAACCCAGAATTGCAGAAAAATGGAGAGACCAAGGTAGCCGAGCTGGCCCGATTATTAAGGGCGAACTCAGCCAACGGCAAAAATGACACCCAATCATCCTGGTCAGCAGAAACAAAACATCTCAGATATGTTTCCAAGGTCTGATTGGTTCGTTCGGTCTGGCCATTAGTCTGAGGATGGAAGGCCGAGGAAAAAGATAGGTCAATGCCCATCCTACCACAAAAGGTTCGCCAGAACCTCGAGACAAACTGGGAACCTCTGTCAGAAACAATATTCTCAGGAATGCCATGCAAACGAACCACATGCTGGAAGAACAAAGGCACCAAATCAGAGGAGGAAGGCAATTTAACCAAGGGCACCAGATGGACCATTTTAGAAAAGCGATCACAGACCACCCAAATGACCGACATCTTTTGAGAAACGGGAAGGTCAGAAATGAAATCCATCGAAATATGTGTCCAAGGCCTCTTCGGGACCGGCAAGGGCAAAAGCAACCCACTGGCACGTGAACAGCAGGGCTTAGCCCTAGCACAAATCCCACAGGACTGCACAAAAGCACGCACATCCCGTGACAGAGATGGCCACCAGAAGGAACTAGCCACTAACTCTCTGGTACCAAAGATTCCTGGATGACCAGCCAGCACCGAACAATGAAGTTCAGAGATAACTTTACTAGTCCACCTATCAGGGACGAACAGTTTCTCGGCCGGACAACGATCAGGTTTATTAGCCTGAAATTTCTGCAACACTCTCCGCAAATCAGGAGAGATGGCAGACACAATGACTCCTTCCTTGAGGATACTCGCCGGCTCAGATAACCCCGGAGAGTCGGGCACAAAACTCCTAGACAGAGCATCCGCCTTCACATTTTTAGAGCCCGGAAGGTACGAAATCACAAAATCAAAACGAGCAAAAAATAACGACCAACGGGCCTGTCTAGGATTCAAGCGCTTGGCAGACTCGAGATAAGTAAGATTCTTATGATCAGTCAATACCACCACGCGATGCTTAGCTCCCTCAAGCCAATGACGCCACTCCTCGAATGCCCACTTCATGGCCAGCAACTCTCGGTTGCCCACATCATAATTACGCTCAGCAGCAGAAAATTTCCTGGAAAAGAAAGCACATGGTTTCAACACTGAGCAACCAGAACCTCTCTGTGACAAAACCGCCCCTGCTCCAATCTCAGAAGCATCAACCTCGACCTGGAACGGAAGAGAAACATCTGGTTGACACAACACAGGGGCACAGCAAAAACGACGCTTCAACTCCTGAAAAGCTTCCACGGCAGCAGAAGACCAATTAACCAAATCAGCACCCTTCTTGGTCAAATCGGTCAATGGTCTGGCAATGCTAGAAAAATTACAGATGAAGCGACGATGAAAATTAGCAAAGTCCAGGAATTTCTGCAGACTTTTCAGAGATGTCGGCTGAGTCCAATCCTGGATGGCCTGGACCTTAACCGGATCCATCTCGATAGTAGAAGGGGAAAAGATGAACCCCAAAAATGAAACTTTCTGCACACCGAAGAGACACTTTGATCCCTTCACGAACAAGGAATTAGCACGCAGTACCTGGAAAACCATTCTGACTTGCTTCACATGAGACTCCCAATCATCAGAGAAGATCAAAATGTAATCCAAGTAAACAATCAGGAATTTATCCAGATACTCACGGAAAATGTCATGCATAAAAGACTGAAAAACAGATGGAGCATTGGCAAGTCCGAACGGCATCACCAGATACTCAAAATGACCCTCGGGCGTATTAAATGCCGTTTTCCATTCATCTCCCTGCCTGATTGTCACCAGATTATACGCACCACGAAGATCAATCTTAGTAAACCAACTAGCCCCCTTAATCCGAGCAAACAAGTCAGATATCAATGGCAAGGGATACTGAAACTTAACAGTGATCTTATTAAGAAGGCGGTAATCAATACACGGTCTTAGCGAACCATCCTTTTTGGCTACAAAAAAGAACCCTGCTCCCAATGGTGATGACGATGGGCGAATATGTCCCTTCTCCAGGGATTCTTTCACATAACTGCGCATAGCGGTGTGTTCAGGCACGGACAAATTAAATAAACGACCCTTAGGGAATTTACTACCAGGAATCAAATTGAAAAGTATAAACAAGTACTAATAATAATGAAAGATAGTCCAAGAAAAGTAATCACTATCAAAATATCTTTAATAATAATACAAAAACACAAATAGGACATAAAAAACACATACAATACAATACAAAAAAATAATATAATTGGATAGGTCTAATGAACAATAATGCAAGACTGGCAGAGGGTAATCAAATTCACAATAAGAGGGAGAGCACGGTACTCAAAAAAATATATGAGTATACAATCAATTCCAGCAATAGTATATGTCAGCTGGAAAGCACAAGTGTGCATAAATACTGAGGCAAAGGAGTGACCATACACTAACCCTCATATCATGTGGGAAAGACGCACGAGGGATCACAGGGGCCACTCTATAATAGTATAAGCCATGTGGCAGGAAGATCAAACCCCCATGACTCCCCGAATAAAAGTGCCAATAGTACGCTTATGTGCAAAATAGCATGTGTCTTACCACGGGAAACCGAACACCCACCGCACAGGTACCCCAACGCGCGTTTCACCGCTGCTTCTTCAGGGGGCAGTGTGCAAATGTGCAGATTTCAGAGGTTAAATACCCTCAAGTGAGAACCATGACCCAATCACGCGCATGAAGCAAAGCCCGCCCCAGCCGCGTCTAACGAGCGCATGTGGACGATGCCCGTCCCAGCCAATCATCCCAGCCGGCGTCAAGAAGCGGTGAGTGTCGGGACAGAGTTCCCATAACAACGTATACACTCACCGCATGCAAGAGACGCCGCCGTGAATCAGAGGCAGAGGGGACATCAGAGCGCATGCGCTACCCGCGGCAGGAAGTGACCGCACCACGCTGCATGCAAAATAACATACAGACCCCGCTACGGAACGCCCAGAAGGACGCATGAGAAGGGCGGAAATGACAGAGCGGACATATCACATATGGGCATGTAAGAGAGACATAGAAGCGCAAGCGCTGACTGCAGTAGAAGGTAAACTCGCCATAATACGAGCACAAGAAAGGTTGCCATGACAACAACCAAAACATACTGCACAGCGCCCACAAGGACGCACAAGGTGGAAACAAGAAAGCAGACATGTCATACATGGGCACCATCATTGTTAAACAAACAAAATAAACAAAATGATTTATAAAAATAATAATCATAAAAGCGTCACAACCCATATGTACATATGACATAGTTCTCTAATCCATAAAAGATGGTGGGCGTCCACAAAGTCCACAATGCGCAACTGATTTGAAGGTTGATGCAGGGTCCCAGATAGTTCTATCATTCATTGGCAAGATCATCACAATGAGGGTATAGCACTGTAGAAAGTTAATCCAATGAGATATACACTAATGAATAAAAAACACAAAGACACACAAAGTTAAAAAACATACATAAAAACACAGGCTCCAAGGGCAGACGATCAGAAAAATAATGATAAAAAATCACATATAAGGCAGAGGTAACCCCTAAGCAGACACACACGGTTATAAGAATGATGAAAAACTGACGTTTTCATTTAACCCATGCGGTGTAATAGTGTCTAACGTGATAATCCAACGACACTCGAGCTGCGCCAACCTCCGTTTCAGGTCACCACCCCTAACCCCACCATGGACCCTATCAATACCACGAATCTTAAGTCCATCGGGATCAGAAGCATGGCGCAGCCTGAAATGGCGGGGAATAGTTTTCAAGAGCGCTACATCAGGGGCTGACTTCGCCGCCTGAATGTCCCTCACGTGTTCCCTAATTCTAACTCGTAGAGCTCTAGAAGTGAGGCCTATATAAATCAGGCCGCAGGGACACGTGGCAAAATACACCACGAAATCACTGCTGCATGATATATACTCTCTAATACTGAATTTCTTGGTACCGTCAGATGAACTGAATTCCGACGCTCGTTCGATATTACGGCAGGCCAAACATGACCCGCACGGGAAACATCCTTGTTTAGGTTTTCCAGTATAGAAGGGAAGAGAGGGAGTCGAGACATAATGGCTCCGAACCAGGAGATCCTTCAAATTATTGCTCCTCCTCGCCGTCATCAGCGGTCTCTCGGGGAGCACCCTACCAAAAAAGGGGTCGGTCTTAAGGACGGGCCAATGCCTGTTGAGAATATTACGGACAACATTCCACCTGTTATTGTACGTAGAAATAAATCTAATTTGATCCAATGTCCCCACTTCCCTCCTGGAGCCCGACAGGAGCCGGCCACGAACGGACGTCCTTGCCCGCCAATAGCCCTTCTTAATGCAACGTTGGCTATATCCCCGTGCGCGGAACCGTTCACGAAGGTCCAGTGCCTGCGCCTCAAAACGCTCATCGGTGGAACATAAGCGCCTGATTCGCAGGAACTGGCCCACGGGGATCGCACGAACCGTAGATGGAGTGTGGGCTGATGAGGCGTGTAGAAGAGCGTTGACAGAAGTCTCTTTACGGTACACATCTGTTTGAACCATACCCTCATGGTCCACAATAATCTGGATGTCTAAAAACTCAATCTGTTGTTTATGAAATTTGAAAGTGAGTTTGATGTTATAATTATTATTGTTCAAAAATTCAAAAAAATTAACCAAATCACTCTCTGAACCCTGCCAAATAATCAAAAGATCATCAATGTAGCGGTACCAACCAATAGCCTGGGAGGCGGCATGTGCGCCATCCCCAAAAACCTCCCTCTCCCAAAACCCGAGAAAGAGGTTAGCGTAAGATGGCGCACATGCCGCGCCCATGGCGGTACCGCGTTGTTGCAAAAAGAAACGGTCTTTAAAGGTAAAAAAATTATGAGTCAAAATAAAATTAAGTAATTCCAAAATCAAACACTGTAAAATGACATCCAGATTACTAGTGGCCAGGAAAAACTCAACAGCCCTCACTCCATGATGGTGTGCAATACAAGTGTATAAGGACTCGACGTCCGCCGTGACCAACATCATGCCGGGCTCCAGGGTAAGCCCATCCAGTCTCCGCAGGACGTCGTTAGTGTCTCTGACGTAAGAGGGCAGCGTTTCCACCAAAGGCTGCAGATAATGATCGATAAATCTGCAAACCGGGTCGCACAGCCCTCCCACGCCAGAGACAATAGGACGACCCGGCGGGACCAGTGGGTCCTTATGGACCTTAGGTAAAAGATAGAAAGTGGGGGTCATGGGGGCCCGAACAAATAGCCCATCAAAGACCCTCTTGGTAATAACCCCCCGAGAGAGCGCCGATTCAAGAATGCGCAGGAGCTTGTTCTGGAACGAGGAGACTGGATTATACGTGAGTGTGGAATATGCCTCCCTGTCCCTCAACTGTCTAAAAGCCTCCCGTTCATACATCTCAACAGGCCAGACCACCACGTTACCCCCCTTGTCAGCAGGCTTGAATAACACATCAGAAAGTGCCCGCAACTCAAACAACGCACGTCTTTGATTACTAGTTAAGTTATCGTTGGTTCTCCCAGTGGAGATACTCCTGAGTTCCTGCATCACTAACTTACAGAAGATCTCCACCTGGGGACACAACGACACAGGGGGGAACGTGGTGGACCTGGGGAGAATGGACCTAGGAAAATTACCTGTTGAGACATCGGAGGTTTCCCCTGCTAGCTCTTCAAGAATACGTAAAGCCTCCTGTTCAGCTCTGGTGTCCAGGTCCATGCCAGATTGGTTCTTAGAATGCAATTTTTTTAAAATCAATTTTCTTGTAAATAGGAAAAGGTCTTTTACTGTGGTGAAAAAATCAAAATTATTATTAGGGACAAACGTAAGACCCAAGCGCAAAACCTCACATTGATCACTAGATAGTACATGGGAAGATAAATTAATTACCTCAAGACTATTTTTACTTTTCTTATCCTTTGATTGAGGAGGAGTAATCCTGCGTTTATTTTTAAACTTATTATAGGCAGGTCTAGCAGGCCTAAGTCTCTCATTCCACTGGGAGTTACCTCCTGCACCCAGTAAGGAATCCTCATCCACAGATGACACAGACGAAAAAGAGTTAGAGCGAGATTGAGAAGGGAAATCCCTCCGATTAGTGACTGTGGATCCACGCCACTTATACACTCGGTTGCTCTTATAATCGGTTAAGTCCCTCTGGTATTTTTTACTTTTAGTCTGGACAATATCCTTCTCCCATTTTTGAAAGTCCAAGTCCAGATCAGCATTAAGTTTGGCCATGGCTTCTGTTGTCATCTGTTTAGCCAAAGCCTCCTGTATACCACTAATCTCTTCCTCCATCTCTTTAATCGTGGTTTCATTGGATTTAATCAATAGCTGCATAAAGCCCATAGAACAAGCGTTTGCATAACCTTCCCATTTAGATTTAAAATCCTCATTGTCCATGTTGAATGAAGGGAATACTTGGACCCTAAGGCCTCTAGGGATGAGACCCTTACTGACATAGCGCTCCAGAAACGATTTATTCCACCACCACCGTGTGCGTCTACTCAAGAGGTCCCTAAGCTTGACAATAAGATCATCAATGCCCTTGGAGTCTGAATTAAAAGTTGGAGTTGCATCATCGCAAAAGACCTGATCCAATTTGGTCAGCCACGTTTTATCTCGTGCCTGAAGGTCCATCTGTTCCAGAGGAATGGCTGTGAAAATACACAGTACGCAAGTTATAATGACATACCAGAACTGACCATATATTATGACCATAATAAAGGGAAAACTCAAAAAAGCTATAAGGAAAACATAAGAAAACCAAGAGTCTTTAAATCCAAAAGTATAAACAAGTACTAATAATAATGAAAGATAGTCCAAGAAAAGTAATCACTATCAAAATATCTTTAATAATAATACAAAAACACAAATAGGACATAAAAAACACATACAATACAATACAAAAAAATAATATAATTGGATAGGTCTAATGAACAATAATGCAAGACTGGCAGAGGGTAATCAAATTCACAATAAGAGGGAGAGCACGGTACTCAAAAAAATATATGAGTATACAATCAATTCCAGCAATAGTATATGTCAGCTGGAAAGCACAAGTGTGCATAAATACTGAGGCAAAGGAGTGACCATACACTAACCCTCATATCATGTGGGAAAGACGCACGAGGGATCACAGGGGCCACTCTATAATAGTATAAGCCATGTGGCAGGAAGATCAAACCCCCATGACTCCCCGAATAAAAGTGCCAATAGTACGCTTATGTGCAAAATAGCATGTGTCTTACCACGGGAAACCGAACACCCACCGCACAGGTACCCCAACGCGCGTTTCACCGCTGCTTCTTCAGGGGGCAGTGTGCAAATGTGCAGATTTCAGAGGTTAAATACCCTCAAGTGAGAACCATGACCCAATCACGCGCATGAAGCAAAGCCCGCCCCAGCCGCGTCTAACGAGCGCATGTGGACGATGCCCGTCCCAGCCAATCATCCCAGCCGGCGTCAAGAAGCGGTGAGTGTCGGGACAGAGTTCCCATAACAACGTATACACTCACCGCATGCAAGAGACGCCGCCGTGAATCAGAGGCAGAGGGGACATCAGAGCGCATGCGCTACCCGCGGCAGGAAGTGACCGCACCACGCTGCATGCAAAATAACATACAGACCCCGCTACGGAACGCCCAGAAGGACGCATGAGAAGGGCGGAAATGACAGAGCGGACATATCACATATGGGCATGTAAGAGAGACATAGAAGCGCAAGCGCTGACTGCAGTAGAAGGTAAACTCGCCATAATACGAGCACAAGAAAGGTTGCCATGACAACAACCAAAACATACTGCACAGCGCCCACAAGGACGCACAAGGTGGAAACAAGAAAGCAGACATGTCATACATGGGCACCATCATTGTTAAACAAACAAAATAAACAAAATGATTTATAAAAATAATAATCATAAAAGCGTCACAACCCATATGTACATATGACATAGTTCTCTAATCCATAAAAGATGGTGGGCGTCCACAAAGTCCACAATGCGCAACTGATTTGAAGGTTGATGCAGGGTCCCAGATAGTTCTATCATTCATTGGCAAGATCATCACAATGAGGGTATAGCACTGTAGAAAGTTAATCCAATGAGATATACACTAATGAATAAAAAACACAAAGACACACAAAGTTAAAAAACATACATAAAAACACAGGCTCCAAGGGCAGACGATCAGAAAAATAATGATAAAAAATCACATATAAGGCAGAGGTAACCCCTAAGCAGACACACACGGTTATAAGAATGATGAAAAACTGACGTTTTCATTTAACCCATGCGGTGTAATAGTGTCTAACGTGATAATCCAACGACACTCGAGCTGCGCCAACCTCCGTTTCAGGTCACCACCCCTAACCCCACCATGGACCCTATCAATACCACGAATCTTAAGTCCATCGGGATCAGAAGCATGGCGCAGCCTGAAATGGCGGGGAATAGTTTTCAAGAGCGCTACATCAGGGGCTGACTTCGCCGCCTGAATGTCCCTCACGTGTTCCCTAATTCTAACTCGTAGAGCTCTAGAAGTGAGGCCTATATAAATCAGGCCGCAGGGACACGTGGCAAAATACACCACGAAATCACTGCTGCATGATATATACTCTCTAATACTGAATTTCTTGGTACCGTCAGATGAACTGAATTCCGACGCTCGTTCGATATTACGGCAGGCCAAACATGACCCGCACGGGAAACATCCTTGTTTAGGTTTTCCAGTATAGAAGGGAAGAGAGGGAGTCGAGACATAATGGCTCCGAACCAGGAGATCCTTCAAATTATTGCTCCTCCTCGCCGTCATCAGCGGTCTCTCGGGGAGCACCCTACCAAAAAAGGGGTCGGTCTTAAGGACGCGCGTTGGGGTACCTGTGCGGTGGGTGTTCGGTTTCCCGTGGTAAGACACATGCTATTTTGCACATAAGCGTACTATTGGCACTTTTATTCGGGGAGTCATGGGGGTTTGATCTTCCTGCCACATGGCTTATACTATTATAGAGTGGCCCCTGTGATCCCTCGTGCGTCTTTCCCACATGATATGAGGGTTAGTGTATGGTCACTCCTTTGCCTCAGTATTTATGCACACTTGTGCTTTCCAGCTGACATATACTATTGCTGGAATTGATTGTATACTCATATATTTTTTTGAGTACCGTGCTCTCCCTCTTATTGTGAATTTGATTACCCTCTGCCAGTCTTGCATTATTGTTCATTAGACCTATCCAATTATATTATTTTTTTGTATTGTATTGTATGTGTTTTTTATGTCCTATTTGTGTTTTTGTATTATTATTAAAGATATTTTGATAGTGATTACTTTTCTTGGACTATCTTTCATTATTATTAGTACTTGTTTATACTTTTGGATTTAAAGACTCTTGGTTTTCTTATGTTTTCCTTATAGCTTTTTTGAGTTTTCCCTTTATTATGGTCATAATATATGGTCAGTTCTGGTATGTCATTATAACTTGCGTACTGTGTATTTTCACAGCCATTCCTCTGGAACAGATGGACCTTCAGGCACGAGATAAAACGTGGCTGACCAAATTGGATCAGGTCTTTTGCGATGATGCAACTCCAACTTTTAATTCAGACTCCAAGGGCATTGATGATCTTATTGTCAAGCTTAGGGACCTCTTGAGTAGACGCACACGGTGGTGGTGGAATAAATCGTTTCTGGAGCGCTATGTCAGTAAGGGTCTCATCCCTAGAGGCCTTAGGGTCCAAGTATTCCCTTCATTCAACATGGACAATGAGGATTTTAAATCTAAATGGGAAGGTTATGCAAACGCTTGTTCTATGGGCTTTATGCAGCTATTGATTAAATCCAATGAAACCACGATTAAAGAGATGGAGGAAGAGATTAGTGGTATACAGGAGGCTTTGGCTAAACAGATGACAACAGAAGCCATGGCCAAACTTAATGCTGATCTGGACTTGGACTTTCAAAAATGGGAGAAGGATATTGTCCAGACTAAAAGTAAAAAATACCAGAGGGACTTAACCGATTATAAGAGCAACCGAGTGTATAAGTGGCGTGGATCCACAGTCACTAATCGGAGGGATTTCCCTTCTCAATCTCGCTCTAACTCTTTTTCGTCTGTGTCATCTGTGGATGAGGATTCCTTACTGGGTGCAGGAGGTAACTCCCAGTGGAATGAGAGACTTAGGCCTGCTAGACCTGCCTATAATAAGTTTAAAAATAAACGCAGGATTACTCCTCCTCAATCAAAGGATAAGAAAAGTAAAAATAGTCTTGAGGTAATTAATTTATCTTCCCATGTACTATCTAGTGATCAATGTGAGGTTTTGCGCTTGGGTCTTACGTTTGTCCCTAATAATAATTTTGATTTTTTCACCACAGTAAAAGACCTTTTCCTATTTACAAGAAAATTGATTTTAAAAAAATTGCATTCTAAGAACCAATCTGGCATGGACCTGGACACCAGAGCTGAACAGGAGGCTTTACGTATTCTTGAAGAGCTAGCAGGGGAAACCTCCGATGTCTCAACAGGTAATTTTCCTAGGTCCATTCTCCCCAGGTCCACCACGTTCCCCCCTGTGTCGTTGTGTCCCCAGGTGGAGATCTTCTGTAAGTTAGTGATGCAGGAACTCAGGAGTATCTCCACTGGGAGAACCAACGATAACTTAACTAGTAATCAAAGACGTGCGTTGGTTGAGTTGCGGGCACTTTCTGATGTGTTATTCAAGCCTGCTGACAAGGGGGGTAACGTGGTGGTCTGGCCTGTTGAGATGTATGAACGGGAGGCTTTTAGACAGTTGAGGGACAGGGAGGCATATTCCACACTCACGTATAATCCAGTCTCCTCGTTCCAGAACAAGCTCCTGCGCATTCTTGAATCGGCGCTCTCTCGGGGGGTTATTACCAAGAGGGTCTTTGATGGGCTATTTGTTCGGGCCCCCATGACCCCCACTTTCTATCTTTTACCTAAGGTCCATAAGGACCCACTGGTCCCGCCGGGTCGTCCTATTGTCTCTGGCGTGGGAGGGCTGTGCGACCCGGTTTGCAGATTTATCGATCATTATCTGCAGCCTTTGGTGGAAACGCTGCCCTCTTACGTCAGAGACACTAACGACGTCCTGCGGAGACTGGATGGGCTTACCCTGGAGCCCGGCATGATGTTGGTCACGGCGGACGTCGAGTCCTTATACACTTGTATTGCACACCATCATGGAGTGAGGGCTGTTGAGTTTTTCCTGGCCACTAGTAATCTGGATGTCATTTTACAGTGTTTGATTTTGGAATTACTTAATTTTATTTTGACTCATAATTTTTTTACCTTTAAAGACCGTTTCTTTTTGCAACAACGCGGTACCGCCATGGGCGCGGCATGTGCGCCATCTTACGCTAACCTCTTTCTCGGGTTTTGGGAGAGGGAGGTTTTTGGGGATGGCGCACATGCCGCCTCCCAGGCTATTGGTTGGTACCGCTACATTGATGATCTTTTGATTATTTGGCAGGGTTCAGAGAGTGATTTGGTTAATTTTTTTGAATTTTTGAACAATAATAATTATAACATCAAACTCACTTTCAAATTTCATAAACAACAGATTGAGTTTTTAGACATCCAGATTATTGTGGACCATGAGGGTATGGTTCAAACAGATGTGTACCGTAAAGAGACTTCTGTCAACGCTCTTCTACACGCCTCATCAGCCCACACTCCATCTACGGTTCGTGCGATCCCCGTGGGCCAGTTCCTGCGAATCAGGCGCTTATGTTCCACCGATGAGCGTTTTGAGGCGCAGGCACTGGACCTTCGTGAACGGTTCCGCGCACGGGGATATAGCCAACGTTGCATTAAGAAGGGCTATTGGCGGGCAAGGACGTCCGTTCGTGGCCGGCTCCTGTCGGGCTCCAGGAGGGAAGTGGGGACATTGGATCAAATTAGATTTATTTCTACGTACAATAACAGGTGGAATGTTGTCCGTAATATTCTCAACAGGCATTGGCCCGTCCTTAAGACCGACCCCTTTTTTGGTAGGGTGCTCCCCGAGAGACCGCTGATGACGGCGAGGAGGAGCAATAATTTGAAGGATCTCCTGGTTCGGAGCCATTATGTCTCGACTCCCTCTCTTCCCTTCTATACTGGAAAACCTAAACAAGGATGTTTCCCGTGCGGGTCATGTTTGGCCTGCCGTAATATCGAACGAGCGTCGGAATTCAGTTCATCTGACGGTACCAAGAAATTCAGTATTAGAGAGTATATATCATGCAGCAGTGATTTCGTGGTGTATTTTGCCACGTGTCCCTGCGGCCTGATTTATATAGGCCTCACTTCTAGAGCTCTACGAGTTAGAATTAGGGAACACGTGAGGGACATTCAGGCGGCGAAGTCAGCCCCTGATGTAGCGCTCTTGAAAACTATTCCCCGCCATTTCAGGCTGCGCCATGCTTCTGATCCCGATGGACTTAAGATTCGTGGTATTGATAGGGTCCATGGTGGGGTTAGGGGTGGTGACCTGAAACGGAGGTTGGCGCAGCTCGAGTGTCGTTGGATTATCACGTTAGACACTATTACACCGCATGGGTTAAATGAAAACGTCAGTTTTTCATCATTCTTATAACCGTGTGTGTCTGCTTAGGGGTTACCTCTGCCTTATATGTGATTTTTTATCATTATTTTTCTGATCGTCTGCCCTTGGAGCCTGTGTTTTTATGTATGTTTTTTAACTTTGTGTGTCTTTGTGTTTTTTATTCATTAGTGTATATCTCATTGGATTAACTTTCTACAGTGCTATACCCTCATTGTGATGATCTTGCCAATGAATGATAGAACTATCTGGGACCCTGCATCAACCTTCAAATCAGTTGCGCATTGTGGACTTTGTGGACGCCCACCATCTTTTATGGATTAGAGAACTATGTCATATGTACATATGGGTTGTGACGCTTTTATGATTATTATTTTTATAAATCATTTTGTTTATTTTGTTTGTTTAACAATGATGGTGCCCATGTATGACATGTCTGCTTTCTTGTTTCCACCTTGTGCGTCCTTGTGGGCGCTGTGCAGTATGTTTTGGTTGTTGTCATGGCAACCTTTCTTGTGCTCGTATTATGGCGAGTTTACCTTCTACTGCAGTCAGCGCTTGCGCTTCTATGTCTCTCTTACATGCCCATATGTGATATGTCCGCTCTGTCATTTCCGCCCTTCTCATGCGTCCTTCTGGGCGTTCCGTAGCGGGGTCTGTATGTTATTTTGCATGCAGCGTGGTGCGGTCACTTCCTGCCGCGGGTAGCGCATGCGCTCTGATGTCCCCTCTGCCTCTGATTCACGGCGGCGTCTCTTGCATGCGGTGAGTGTATACGTTGTTATGGGAACTCTGTCCCGACACTCACCGCTTCTTGACGCCGGCTGGGATGATTGGCTGGGACGGGCATCGTCCACATGCGCTCGTTAGACGCGGCTGGGGCGGGCTTTGCTTCATGCGCGTGATTGGGTCATGGTTCTCACTTGAGGGTATTTAACCTCTGAAATCTGCACATTTGCACACTGCCCCCTGAAGAAGCAGCGGTGAAACGCGCGTTGGGGTACCTGTGCGGTGGGTGTTCGGTTTCCCGTGGTAAGACACATGCTATTTTGCACATAAGCGTACTATTGGCACTTTTATTCGGGGAGTCATGGGGGTTTGATCTTCCTGCCACATGGCTTATACTATTATAGAGTGGCCCCTGTGATCCCTCGTGCGTCTTTCCCACATGATATGAGGGTTAGTGTATGGTCACTCCTTTGCCTCAGTATTTATGCACACTTGTGCTTTCCAGCTGACATATACTATTGCTGGAATTGATTGTATACTCATATATTTTTTTGAGTACCGTGCTCTCCCTCTTATTGTGAATTTGATTACCCTCTGCCAGTCTTGCATTATTGTTCATTAGACCTATCCAATTATATTATTTTTTTGTATTGTATTGTATGTGTTTTTTATGTCCTATTTGTGTTTTTGTATTATTATTAAAGATATTTTGATAGTGATTACTTTTCTTGGACTATCTTTCATTATTATTAGTACTTGTTTATACTTTTGGATTTAAAGACTCTTGGTTCTCTTATGTTTTCCTTATAGCTTTTTTGAGTTTTCCCTTTATTATGGTCATAATATATGGTCAGTTCTGGTATGTCATTATATCAGGAATCAAATTGATAGCACAATCACAATTCCTATGCGGAGGTAGGGCATCAGACTTGGGCTCTTCAAATACATCCTGAAAGTCAGACAAGAACTCTGGGATGTCAGAAGGAATGGATGACGAAATAGACAAAAATGGAACATCACCATGTACTCCCTGAGAACCCCAGCTGGTTACCGACATAGAGTTCCAATCTAATACTGGATTATGGGTTTGTAGCCATGGCAACCCCAACACGACCACATCATGCAGATTATGCAGTACCAGAAAGCGAATAATTTCCTGATGTGCAGGAGCCATGCACATGGTCAGCTGGGCCCAGTACTGAGGCTTATTCTTGGCCAAAGGTGTAGCATCAATTCCTCTCAACGGAATAGGACACCGCAAAGGCTCCAAGAAAAATCCACAACGTTTAGCATAATCCAAATCCATCAGATTCAGTGCAGCGCCTGAATCCACAAACGCCATGACAGAATACGATGACAAAGAGCATATCAAGGTAATGGACAGAAGGAATTTGGACTGTACAGTACCAATGACGGCAGAGCTATCGAACCGCCTAGTGCGCTTAGGACAATTAGAAATAGCATGAGTGGAATCACCACAGTAGAAACACAGCCTGTTCAGACGTCTGTGTTCTTGCCGTTCAACTTTAGTCATAGTCCTGTCGCACTGCATAGGCTCAGGTTTACTCTCAGACAATACCGCCAGATGGTGCACAGATTTACGCTCGCGCAAGCGACGACCGATCTGAATGGCCAAGGACATAGACTCATTCAAACCAGCAGGCATAGGAAATCCCACCATGACATCCTTAAGAGCTTCAGAGAGACCCTTTCTGAACCAAGCCGCCAGTGCAGATTCATTCCACAGAGTGAGTACTGACCACTTCCTAAATTTCTGACAATATACTTCTACATCATCCTGACCCTGGCATAAAGCCAGCAAATTTTTCTCAGCCTGATCCACTGAATTAGGCTCATCGTAAAGCAATCCAAGCGCCTGGAAAAACGCATCAACATTACTCAATGCAGGGTCTCCTGGCGCAAGAGAAAACGCCCAGTCCTGTGGGTCGCCGCGCAAAAAAGAAATAATAATCAAAACCTGTTGAATAGGATTACCAGAAGAATGAGGTTTCAAGGCCAGAAATAGCTTACAATTATTTTTGAAGCTCAGGAACTTAGTTCTGTCACCAAAAAACAAATCAGGAATAGGAATTCTTGGTTCTAGCATAGATTTCTGATCAATTGTATCTTGAATCTTTTGTACATTTATAACGAGATTATCCATTGAGGAGCACAGAGCCTGAATATCCATGTCCACAGCTGTGTCCTGAAGCACTCTAATGTCTAGGGGAAAAAAAAAAAAAAAAAAAAACTGAAGACAGAGCTGAGGAAAAAAAAAAATGATGTCAGGACTTCTTTTTTCCCTCTATTGAGAATCATTGGTTTGGCTCCTTGTACTGTTATGCTGTGCTATCAGGCAACACAGTGTGCAGTAATCAGCGCACATACAGTGATATGGCAATAACCCAAAAACAATAGAACAAGCTCTGAGACGTGGAATCTCTGCAGACTGCAATACCTGAACCTATCCTCACACAACTAAAAGCAGCAGTGGATTGCGCCTAACACTACCTATGCAACTCGGCACTGCCTGAGGAGCTGACTAGCCTGAAGATAGAAATACAAGCCTGACTTGCCTCAGAGAAATACCCCAAAGGAATAGGCAGCCCCCCACATATAATGACTGTTAGCAAGATGAAAAGACAAAACGTAGGAATGAAATAGATTCAGCAAAGTGAGGCCCGATATTCTAGACAGAGCGAGGATAGCAAAGAGAACTATGCAGTCTACAAAAAACCCTAAAGCAGAACCACGCAAAGGGGGGCAAAAAGATCCACCGTGCCGAACTAACGGCACGGCGGTGCACCCTTTGCGTCTCAGAGCTTCCAGCAAAAGAGAATAGCACAGCTGGACAGAAAAAACGGAAACAAAAACAAAGTAACACTTATCTAGCAGAGCAGCAGGCCACAGGAAAGATGCAGTAGCTCAGATCCAACACTGGAACATTGACAAGGAGCAAGGAAGACAGACTCAGGTGGAGTTAAATAGCAAGGCAGCCAACGAGCTCACCAAAACACCTGAGGGAGGAAGCCGAGAGGCTGCAATACCACTTGTGACCACAGGAGTGAATTCAGCCACAGAATTCACAACAGATACGGATGGAAAGCCACTAATAGGATGAATTTCAACAAATTTGCAGCAGGCTGCACTAATTGAGAAATGGACAATGGAACGGTATGAGGCAGTGATGCACCCTGAGCTGACTATAATCGGCTGTGGGGGTAGAACAGACTACAGAGTGAGCTGCACTCACACAGAGACCGTGCAGACACCTGTGAACAACGCTGCAAGGCCAAAAAAAAGCTCCTCTATGCAATCCTTTAGTGTTTTCCCACAATCTAGCTGTATACGGATGGGAAGCCACTAATCGGATAAATTTGAACAAATGTGCAGCAGGCTGCACTAACTGAAAAACGGACAATGGAACGGTCTGAGGCAGTGATGCACCCTGAGCTGACTACAACCAGCGGTGGCTGCAGTCCAGACTACAGAGTGAGCTGCTCTCACACAGACACCTTGCAGACACCTGTGAACAGCGCTGCAAGGCAAAAACAAGATTCTCACATAGCGGTTGCTAAATTAGCCTGGGTAAAGCACAATGAAGCAAATCGCTATCTCTAAACTGGCCCTCAGTCAGAACACAGTGTCCTGTCCCTAACTGAATTCACAGCAGAGTGAACCCAAAATGGTGGCAGCAACTTTTATAGTGCATTATGACATAATTTCAGCAGCCAATCACAGCCATGCAGTAGTTACATGCCTGCCATGCAGAACAGGATGTGCCCACACTTCTAATCATTCCTCATTGGCTGAATTCTGGCTGTTTGAATTATGGGAACTTCCAATTCCGGTATCCGATATATTGAAAGTATCGGAACTCGGTATCGGAATTCTGATACTGCAAATATTGGCCGATACCCGATACTTGCGGTTTCGGAATGCTCAACACTA
Source organism: Ranitomeya imitator (assembly GCF_032444005.1). Taxonomy (NCBI): domain Eukaryota; kingdom Metazoa; phylum Chordata; class Amphibia; order Anura; family Dendrobatidae; genus Ranitomeya; species Ranitomeya imitator. The sequence goes on from NC_091282.1 coordinate 64,029,933, forward strand.
GTCAACATACATACTAAGCTGATGAGTTTGTTAACTTTTATGGTCTTACAAGCCTACAAATAGCTTTGCTAAATCAGCTTTTATTCTATTTTCATCCAAGACCAATTATTTCACAAAGAGAGACAGTGACAAGAAACATTTGCTTTAATTTTAGATTATATGGCTTATAAACAATTACAGAATAATTATAATAGAATTCTTTCTGTGGTTAAGCAATGAAAATATAATTCCAGATCCTGTGAAATGGCTTCAGACATGTTGGAATCACAATGAGCAATATTTACTAGCATTTGTACAACTCACAATGCCTTTTAAAAATGAATTTGGTCAATTATTATGAGAAGAGAAAAGCAATGATGTTGAGGCTATAAAGATACAATGATTAAATTACATACACTATCACTCTTTCTTTTTGACAGAGTTAGAGGGTAAAGTACAATGAGTGTGATAATGTGGCATTAGAAAGACATTGGAAACTGCAATCAAATTTAGCAGTTGTTGGATATGAATTAGGAACATTTTAAAAGTCAAAAAAGCAATTATTTAGAGGTGACTTCACTCCTTTGTATAATGGTCACCAAGAACAACAGATATCCACTACAGAAATATTTTTCTTTAATAATTATATTCAATTAAAAGTTAACAACCCCCCTCTACTATATGGGCTCAATAAGAATATAGAGGCAATGGGGTTCAATATTCAAAGCATCTGTTGGCTTTATCGGAGAACCACTGAAAGCCGTTCCTACTCTACAGTGATGCACTGATGTACTCCATAGTTGGCCATATATTTATTTTATAACGCTCCTGCAGTGCCAGCTCAATCTTTATGTAACGGGCTGGGTGGTGGAACCACTGTGTCAAAGCCCAAGGAAGACCTGGAGGGTTTTACTGGGAGCCTCACCCAATCTGACCACGGACATGCAGCAGCTAATGATACCGAGGTCCGTGGGGAGAAAATGGAAGGTGATCCATGTGCTACTCCAGGACTGACCTTGGGTAGATGGCAGCTGACCCCTAGGAATGGGTAGCTTGGATGACGTGGGACAATGTACAACAGATGCAGGCAGGCAGAGAAGATGACAGGAACCGCAGGTGCCGACTGAACAGTCTGATGGAGAGGTGAGCACTGATAGGTACAGCAGGCTCGGCTGCTATAGAGGTGGGCGCTGGAGGTTGCAGCTGGCTCGGCTGCCATTAAGGTGAGCACTGATGGGTGCACCTGCCTCAGTTGCCACTGAGGTGAGCACTGGCAGGCTCAGCTGGCTCAGCTGGCTCGGCTGTCATTGCTGTGAGCACTGGCGGGTAGAGCAGACTCAGCTGCCATTGAAGGAAGCACTGGTGGGTGCAGCAGTCTCGGATGCCATTGAAGAAAACAATGGCGGGTGCAGCAGGCTGAGATGCATGTACTGAGACCTGAGAACTAACAAACTCACAACATAGCACAGGCACCTCCATGTTGGAGGAGGTGCTTTAAATTGTAAGCGACCTCCAGCTATTGGCTGGGGACACTTTAGAGGAATGCATGCGGCCCCTTTAAGAAAGAGGAAGTGTGAGTGCGTGCGCTGTAAGCACAATGACTGGAGACCTGGTAAGAGTGCATGCACTGGGTAGCAGTAGACCAGGATGAGCAGGATGGGAGCCTTGACAGTGAGTATGCTTATGTCTCTGCAGGGAGAGATGGACTGCAGGCAGAGATGCAGGTGCTACAATTTATATAGCGTCATCATATTCCAAAGTGCTTTATAGACATTATCATCACACTCCCCGTTAGGGCTTGCAATCTAATTACCCTATCAGTATTTGTTTGGAGCATGGCAAGAAACCAGATACCCCGAAGGGAACCCACGCAAACACAGGGAGAACATATAAACTCCTTACAGATAATCGTTCTTGGGGGGATTTGAATCCAGGACCCCAGCACTGCACAATCTCCAAAACTAAAAACAATGCCAAACTCTGACAGCAGCATCAAACACGTGCTTCTGGCAAGCGCAACGGAAATCTGCCCATTGGTGACCTCCATCACGTGATCGCAGGTCACAGATGGCTTGGCATGACAATATGAGGTCTCCAGCAGACCTCTATGGTTGTCACTGCCGGACTGCTATGAGCACTGCTCAGTGGTTGGCGCTCAAAGTAAGTGAGTAATTCTGCTACATACAGGGGATCTGATCATCACCTGTATGTAGCAGAGCTGATAAGGCTATGCCAGCTTCTAGTCTCCCATGGAAACTATTGAAGCATGGCAAGGCAAAAGTAAAAAAAAAATGTTCTTAAAAATATATAAAAAATAAAAGTTTAAATCACCCCCTTTCGCCCCATTCAAAATAAATCCATAGAAAAAATCAAATATATAAATATTTGGTATCACCACAATCAGAATCGCCCGATCTATCAATAAAAATAAAGGATTAACCTGATCGTTAAACAGGCTAGTAAGAAAAAAAAAGGAAAAACTCTAAAATTACTGTTTTTTGGTCACCATGACATTGCATGAAGATGCAATAATGGGCAATTGTATCTGCACCAAAATGATATACCGTATTTTCCGGCGTATAAGACGACTGGGCGTATAAGACGACCCCCCAACTTTTCCAGTTAAAATATAAAATCTTAAAAATCGGGGGTCTTCTTATACGCCGTATGTCATCTTATACGGCCGGTGACTAATGTGCCTTTTTTTTGGGGGGGAGTGGTCCCGATGACGGAGGGGCGTCTCACAGGGAAGTGTGAGTATGCCCCATTACCTCATATTGTAGCTGCAGCGTCAGCGTGGGGTGCTGGGGAGCGGCGGCGGCTGCTCCTTTGTGCCGCGTGGGTGCTGTGGGGCGGCGGTTCCTTTTGGTACAGCGCCGGGGCTCTGTGCTGTGGGGCGGCAGCGGCGACGTATCTTCAGGGAGAGTCAGTCGGGGCTCCTCCGGCATCTCCCAAAATCCCGGAGGCGCCGGCAGCTCCATTGCTGCGATGCGGTGGCCTCCGGGAAAATGGCCGCTGGGGGCGGCGCAGGCTCAGATTCAGATCTCGTCTCCCGAGATCTCGGGACGAGATCTGAATCTGAGCCTGCGCCGCCCCAGCGGCCATTTTCCCGGAGGCCACCGCATCGCAGCAATGGAGCTGCCGGCGCCTCCGGGATTTCGGGAGATGCCGGAGGAGCCCCGACTGACTCTCCCTGAAGATACGCCGCCGCTGCCGCCCCACAGCACAGAGCCCCGGCGCTGTACCAAAAGGAACTGCCGCCCCACAGCACCCACGCGGCACAAAGGAGCAGCCGCCGCCGCTCCCCAGCACCCCACGCTGACGCTGCAGCTACAATATGAGGTAATGGGGCATACTCACACTTCCCTGTGAGACGCCCCCTCCGTCATCGGGACCACTCCCCCCCCCCACCCACCATAGATACCCGGCGTATAAGACGACCCCCGACTTTTAAGAAGATTTTCAGGGGTTAAAAAGTCGTCTTATACGCCGGAAAATACGGTAATTAAAAATGTCAGCTCAGAGCGCAAAAAATAAGTCCTCAACTAACCCCTGATCACGAAAAATGGAGATGCTACGGATATCGGAAAATGACACACTTTTTTTTAAACAAAGATTGGATTTTTTTTCACCATTTAGATAAAAAGTAGACATGTTTTTTATCTATGAACTGATAATGACGTGGAGAATCATAATGGCAGGTCAGTTATAGCATTTAGTGAACATGGTAATAAAGCAAAGCAAAAAACAACTGTGGGATTGCACTTTTTTTGAAATTTCACCGCACTTGGAATTTTTTTCCCATTTTACAATACACAACATGGTAAAACCAATGCTGTCGTTCCAAAGTACAACTCGTCCTGCAAAAAACAAGCCCCAACATGGTCATAGGCACCTGAAAATAAAAAAGTTATGGTTCTTTGAAGAAGGGGAGCAAAGCATGAAAATGCAAACACAAACATACCTCCGGTCATGAGGGGGTTAAAAATGAGCAGATCTTTTGAAATTCTTGTAAACTGACTTCTTTTGAAAAATTTGATTTGTGGCGCATAAATTCATGTGAAGCTTGTAATTGCTTCGAAAATATACTTACTTGTTGGAAAGAACAAAAAGAGCAAAACAAAGAACCCTGTTGACCATAAGAGCTTGCACGCTACAGGAGAAAGAGACAGAAGACCCCACTGACCACAAGAATTAACACTTTACACGCTAGAGAGAGGACCCTGCTGACTATAAGAGCTTACACAGTACACGAGAGAGAGAACTCACTGATCATAAAAGCTTACATTCTAGATCAAAGAGAGAGATGAATCTGCTGATCTTAAGAGATTATACTCTACAGGAGAGAGAGATTCCCACTGACCATAAGAGCTTACACTCTACAGGAGAAATAGAGGACTCACTGACCATAAGAGCTTACACTCTACAGGAGAAAGAGAGGACTCACTGACCATAAGAGCTTACACTCTACAGGAGAAAGAGAGGACTCACTGACCATAAGAGCTTACACTCTACAGGAGAGAGAGAGGACCCACTGACCATAAGAGCTTACAGTCTACAGGAGAGAGTGAGAGAACAAGAGCACTCTGCTGACTATAACACCTTACACGCTGTAGAAGAGAGACCTGCATCATTACTCTGGAAATGGAAACAGACTCTGCCATACAAACTGTGCCCTGCTGGGAACTGCTGATCTGTAATGGCCGAGGTACTGACCACTACTGTATGGCCGGTGTCACACTTGCAACTGTAATGCGAGAAACTCACGAGAGTCTCGCACCTCAATACCCGGCAAAGCCACCGACATTTCGGACAGGAACGTCCAGCTACATAGAAATGCAGGCAGCCGCACACAACGGTCCCGAGTGTCGGCGGCAGTGCAGGGTATTAAGGAGAGAGACTCATGCGAGTTTCTCGCACTGCAGTTGCAAGTGTGACATCGGCCTATAAGGTATAATAATCCTTGAAATGTTATAGCTGCAGGGCAGTATTAAGAGGCCAGAGTAGCAAAGTAAAATTACGTTATCTGGCTTCAGCAGCGTGAGAAATGGTGCAGGACAATTTATTTTTTTTTGCAGGCAACAAATCTAATTTCAGAATGTTTGAATTTGAGCAAAACCGCAAATTTCAAGAAACTCGATTTGAGCTTCATCCTCCGCTAAACGATCCATTATCTCTGGTGCCCTTAAAGAAAATTGCTGTTTTAACCAATAGATTTTTTTCCCTTCTTCCATAAATATGAATGCTTGACCCAGTCAAATGTTCACTCGAAATGTCTGACAGTGTCTTATGGAGCACAAAGCAAAATCATTAGGCGTTGATCCTTTGCTCCCCTTGTCTGGTTGAGTTTAGTCTAATGGGTATGCGAGCCATAAAGGGAATCTGTCAGCAAGATTTTACCCTTAAACTATTTATTCCAGCAATTATATTATATGACCAATTCATTTCTCTGTAATTAAACAGTTAATGAATTGATATGTAAATGAGCTGTAGATCTGAAGCCTCCAGCTCTATTCCCCACCCAGCACTGCCTCATTCTGTTTGACTGATGGCTCCTTTTCCTGAAGTCACCCAGCATAGAGGCTGTTAGTCAAGCTAGAGGAGACAGAGCTGGAGTGATGGAGGTTTCAGATCTATCATACCATTTGCATATCAATTCATACAATTATTTCTCAAGAATGGAGGAAAGGGCAGCCTTGCAAAGATATTACTGGACTTGCCTTTGAAGAGCTACATGTTCAAATAAATAACTTAAAACTCCAATGTACTGTCCTAAATCAAATACTATGGCACTTCAAAAACATGTGATATCAAAAAGGCGGACTAAGATCAACTTTGCCGCAAGAAGAGGCCCATAAATAAAATTACCAATCTTTATTTATATTAAATATATAGAATTCACAAGACAAAAAGAATATCACAAGAACAGAGTGTAGAGAGGGATGAAGAGATCGCACTGCTACATATGTATTTTGCTATGACATTTCATTATCCATTTGCGTCATTCATTAGCCACAAGTAGTAGTATAATACAGTATAATATAAGACTTTAGCACCATTAGGGGTTAATTGAGTAGTTCATATTGTAAATAAACCAGAGTGTGAATTCACCATACCAAATTCCCCTTATGCCTAAATAGAGAAATGCTACCATAAATCAAATACAATATATCCAGATAGGTGCAGTCTAATACCTTAAGCCAGTGGTCACCAGATCAGGCCGAGAAAAGTACAGTGTGCGAGCTGATCAATCCACCCTTGTGCGCCCCGACGCGCGTTTCGCCCTAAGCTTCTTCCGGTGAATTTTATATATTTAATATAAATAAAGATTGGTAATTTTATTTATGGGTCTCTTCTTGCGGCAAAGTTGATCTAAGTCCACCTTTTGGATATCACATAGTAACATAGTAACATAGTAACATAGTTAGTAAGGCCGAAAAAAGACATTTGTCCATCCAGTTCAGCCTATATTCCATCATAATAAATCCCCAGATCTACGTCCTTCTATAGAACCTAATTGTATGATACAATATTGTTCTGCTCCAGGAAGACATCCAGGCCTCTCTTGAACCCCTCGACTGAGTTCGCCATCACCACCTCCTCAGGCAAGCAATTCCAGATTCTCACTGCCCTAACAGTAAAGAATCCTCTTCTATGTTGGTGGAAAAACCTTCTCTCCTACAGACGCAAAGAATGCCCCCTTGTGCCCGTCACCTTCCTTGGTATAAACAGATCCTCAGCGAGATATTTGTATTGTCCCCTTATATACTTATACATGGTTATTAGATCGCCCCTCAGTCGTCTTTTTTCTAGACTAAATAATCCTAATTTCGCTAATCTATCTGGGTATTGTAGTTCTCCCATCCCCTTTATTAATTTTGTTGCCCTCCTTTGTACTCTCTCTAGTTCCATTATATCCTTCCTGAGCACCGGTGCCCAAAACTGGACACAGTACTCCATGTGCGGTCTAACTAGGGATTTGTACAGAGGCAGTATAATGCTCTCATCATGTGTATCCAGACCTCTTTTAATGCACCCCATGATCCTGTTTGCCTTGGCAGCTGCTGCCTGGCACTGGCTGCTCCAGGTAAGTTTATCATTAACTAGGATCCCCAAGTCCTTCTCCCTGTCAGATTTACCCAGTGGTTTCCCATTCAGTGTGTAATGGTGACATTGATTCCTTCTTCCCATGTGTATAACCTTACATTTATCATTGTTAAACCTCATCTGCCACCTTTGAGCCCAAGTTTCCAACTTATCCAGATCCATCTGTAACAGAATACTATCTTCTCTTGTATTAACTGCTTTACATAGTTTTGTATCATCTGCAAATATCGATATTTTACTGTGTAAACCTTCTACCAGATCATTAATGAATATGTTGAAGAGAACAGGTCCCAATACTGACCCCTGCGGTACCCCACTGGTCACAGCGACCCAGTTAGAGACTATACCATTTATAACCACCCTCTGCTTTCTATCACTAAGCCAGTTACTAACCCATTTACACACAATTTCCCCCAGACCAAGCATTCTCATTTTGTGTACCAACCTCTTGTGCGGCACGGTATCAAACGCTTTGGAAAAATCGAGATATACCACGTCCAATGACTCACCGTGGTCCAGCCTATAGCTTACCTCTTCATAAAAACTGATTAGATTGGTTTGACAGGAGCGATTTCTCATAAACCCATGCTGATATGGAGTTAAACAGTTATTCTCCTTGAGATAATCCAGAATAACATCCCTCAGGAACCCTTCAAATATTTTACCAACAATAGAGGTTAGACTTACTGGCCTATAATTTCCAGGTTCACTTTTAGAGCCCTTTTTGAATATTGGCACCACATTTGCTATGCGCCAATCCTGCGGAACAGACCCTGTCTCTATAGAGTCCCTAAAAATAAGAAATAATGGTTTATCTATTACATTACTTAGTTCTCTTAGTACTCGTGGGTGTATGCCATCCGGACCCGGAGATTTATCTATTTTAATCTTATTTAGCCGGTTTCGCACCTCTTCTTGGGTTAGATTGGTGACCCTTAATATAGGGTTTTCATTGTTTCTTGGGATTTCACCTAGCATTTCATTTTCCACCGTGAATACCGTGGAGAAGAAGGTGTTTAATATGTTAGCTTTTTCCTCGTCATCTACAACCATTCTTTCCTCACTATTTTTTAAGGGGCCTACATTTTCAGTTTTTATTCTTTTACTATTGATATAGTTGAAGAACAGTTTGGGATTAGTTTTACTCTCCTTAGCAATGTGCTTCTCTGTTTCCTTTTTGGCAGCTTTAATTAGTTTTTTAGATAAAGTATTTTTCTCCCTATAGTTTTTTAGAGCTTCAATGGTGCCATCCTGCTTTAGTAGTGCAAATGCTTTCTTTTTACTGTTAATTGCCTGTCTTACTTCTTTGTTTAGCCACATTGGGTTTTTCCTATTTCTAGTCCTTTTATTCCCACAAGGTATAAACCGCTTACACTGCCTATTTAGGATGTTCTTAAACATTTCCCATTTATTATCTGTTTTATTAGTTCTGAGGATATTGTCCCAGTCTACCAGATTAAGGGCATCTCTAAGCTGGTCAAACTTTGCCTTCCTAAAGTTCAGTGTTTTTGTGACTCCCTGACAAGTCCCCCTAGTGAAAGACAGGTGAAACTGTACAATATTGTGGTCGCTATTTCCTAGATGCCCGACCACCTGCAGATTTGTTATTCTGTCAGGTCTATTAGATAATATTAGGTCTAAAAGTGCTGCTCCTCTGGTTGGATTCTGCACCAATTGTGAAAGATAATTTTTCTTGGTTATTAGCAGAAACCTGTTGCCTTTATGGGTTTCACAGGTTTCTGTTTCCCAGTTAATATCCGGGTAGTTAAAGTCCCCCATAACCAGGACCTCATTATGGGTTGCAGCTTCATCTATCTGCTTTAGAAGTAGACTTTCCATGGTTTCTGTTATATTTGGGGGTTTGTAACAGACCCCAATGAGAATTTTGTTACCATTTTTCCCTCCATGAATTTCGACCCATATGGACTCGACATCCTCATTTCCTTCGCTAATATCCTCCCTTAAAGTGGACTTTAGACAAGACTTTACATAGAGACAAACCCCTCCTCCTCTCCGATTTTTACGATCCTTTCTAAACAGACTGTAACCCTGTAAGTTAACTGCCCAGTCATAGCTTTCATCTAACCATGTCTCGGTTATTCCCACTATGTCAAAGTTACCTGTAGATATTTCTGCTTCTAGTTCTTCCATCTTGTTTGTCAGGCTTCTGGTGTTTGCAAGCATGCAGTTTAGAGGATTTTGTTTTGTTCCAATCTCCTCGCTGTGGATTGTTTTAGAAATGTTCTTACCTCCCTTCTGAGTATGTTTTCCTGGATCTTCTTTGTTCAAGTCTAATGTTTTTCTTCCCGTCCCCTCTTCTTCTAGTTTAACGCCCTCCTGATGAGTGTAGCGAGTCTTCTGGCGAATGTGTGTTTCCCAGGTTTGTTGAGGTGTAGTCCGTCTCTGGCGAGGAGTCCATCGTACAAGTAATTCACACCGTGGTCCAGGAATCCGAATCCTTGTTGTCTGTACCATCGTCTTAGCCAGTTGTTTGCATCAAGGATCCTGTTCCATCTCCTGGTGCCATGCCCGTCTACTGGAAGGATAGAAGAAAAAACTACCTGTGCATCCAGTTCCTTTACTTTCTTCCCCAACTCTTCAAAGTCTTTGCAGATTGTCGGTAGGTCCTTCCTTGCCGTGTCATTGGTGCCAACATGTATCAGAAGAAATGGGTGGACGTCCTTGGAGTTGAAGAGCTTTGGTATCCTATCGGTCACATCCTTGATCATCGCACCTGGAAGGCAGCATACTTCTCTTGCAGTTATGTCCGGTCTGCAGATGGCTGCTTCTGTGCCTCTCAGTAGTGAGTTTCCCACCACCACCACTCTTCGTTGCTTCTTGGCTGTACTTTTTGCTGTCACTTGTTGCTGTGTGCCCTTTTCTTTTTTGCTTGCTGGTATTGCTTCATCCTTAGGTGTGCCATCTTCATCCTCTTCAAAGATTTGATATCGGTTCTTCAGTTGTGTGGTTGGTGATTTCTCCATGGTCTTCTTGCTTCTTTTGGTCACATGCTTCCACTCATCTGCTTTTGGAGGTTCTCTGACACTTTTTTCACCTTCTGTGACCAGTAGAAATGCTTCTGTTCTGTCTAGAAAGTCTTCATTCTCTTTGATGAGTTTCAAGGTTGCTATTCTTTCTTCCAGACCCCGCACCTTTTCTTCTAAAAGGGCCACTAGTCTACACTTCTGACAGGTGAAATTTAATTCTTCTTCTGGTCGATCTGTGAACATGTAGCACATGCTGCAGCTCACCATGTAGGTTGTCACATCTGCCATGTTGCTCCTAGATCCTGCTGACTTGCTGTGTGTTTTCCTTCTTGTGTAATCTACTCAGCCAAGCTCTCTTGCAATAATGTCCTACAGGCAAAAATTCGGTGTGGTGATTCTTTCCAAGCAGCTGGTCCCGGCTGTACCCAACGATCTTCTAGCTTAGGGAGACTCTTCGCTTTCCCAGAAGGCACCTGGAATATGCAAATTAGCCTCCTCAAGCTTGAATCCCTGGTTTGATGATTCTTTCCAAGCAGCTGGTCCCGGCTGTACCCAACGATCTTCTAGCTTAGGGAGACTCTTCACTTTCCCAGAAGGCACCTGGAATATGCAAATTAGCCTCCTCAAGCTTGAATCCCTGGTTTGATGATTCTTTCCAAGCAGCTGGTCCCGGCTGTACCCAACGATCTTCTAGCTTAGGGAGACTCTTCGCTTTCCCAGAAGGCACCTGGAATATGCAAATTAGCCTCCTCAAGCTTGAATCCCTGGTTTGATGATTCTTTCCAAGCAGCTGGTCCCGGCTGTACCCAACGATCTTCTAGCTTAGGGAGACTCTTCGCTTTCCCAGAAGGCACCTGGAATATGCAAATTAGCCTCCTCAAGCTTGAATCCCTGGTTTGATGATTCTTTCCAAGCAGCTGGTCCCGGCTGTACCCAACGATCTTCTAGCTTAGGGAGACTCTTCGCTTTCCCAGAAGGCACCTGGAATATGCAAATTAGCCTCCTCAAGCTTGAATCCCTGGTTTGATGATTCTTTCCAAGCAGCTGGTCCCGGCTGTACCCAACGATCTTCTAGCTTAGGGAGACTCTTCGCTTTCCCAGAAGGCACCTGGAATATGCAAATTAGCCTCCTCAAGCTTGAATCCCTGGTTTGATGATTCTTTCCAAGCAGCTGGTCCCGGCTGTACCCAACGATCTTCTAGCTTAGGGAGACTCTTCGCTTTCCCAGAAGGCACCTGGAATATGCAAATTAGCCTCCTCAAGCTTGAATCCCTGGTTTTGACATGTTCAAATAAATAGTTGGGAGCGGTGAAATCTTGCTAACAGATTACTTTTAAGTATCAGTCCTGTGAGAAGGTCTTTATTCTTGCATGTTCTCTGTGTTACTTTACCAAAGAGCCAAATAAATAATGACTCCATAAAGTACTATACTACAGTGTACTACAGGGCTAGCAGAACACACCGAGTAATGACAGATAGATACAAGGTGCGTTCACAGCCCGGGGTCCACCGTGCAGAGATACCTGCTGCTAAGTAATGGTGGATGGACACTGAGCTCGCACGTGGGTTCATCTCACCCCGTGTGAAATGTAAGTGACCTCTTTTGCTTCACGGAATCGCGCTGTACACAGAAAACTATTATCTTAACTAGGGTTGTGCTTGTTCTGGAACTCTTCTGTGCTAACCGCACACATGAAGGAACCAGATGCTAAGCCAAGGGCTAATTGCCCCCACTGAGGCTAGCTGCCTGCCTGGGTGTACAGCCCCAGAGCTAAACAGACTCTCCACATATGACTGAGTGGAATAGTATCCATTGGCAACAGCCAAACACAATTGATACTAGCGCATGGCCGTGCGGCCATACAAACCTTTTATAGTTGTAGCTTCTTCAGGACCTTCATAGTGGACCAATAGGAGCTGCAACAATACCTGATCATGTGATCCCCGACCTCCAATGAGAGGTCTTCCTTTGGGCATGCTCAGAAGGAGAAGAGCAGAACTTAGTCCCATAAGCGTCTGCTCGCTGCTGACCAGTACTGGTTCCAATGGCTGAGCCTGGAAGGGCAGCAGTAACCATGTGCACAGTATCTGCCTGAGCCAGACGCTGGGACCGACGTCTCCGCTGAGAAGAATGAGAGACCGCAGCGGAGATGGTTCGAGATTCCCCCTGTGCAGCGACGGGAACTCGCAACCTAACACTACAAAACATTATTCCCTAAGAGCAATGCATTTTCTGAGGAATAAGTCATTTAATGGAATTTTGGACTTTATTGCATATGAAATTGATGATATTTAAAAACAGTTTGCGTCTACTGACTTCTGTTGTCAAAGGTTACACATAATAATAATAATAATCTTCATTTATATAGCGCCAACATATTTTGCAGCGCTTTACAGTTTAACAGTTTCAAACACAACAGTCAGGGCTGGACTGGCCATCTGGCAATTCTGGCAAATGCCAGAAGGGCCTGTCTGGTCATGGGCTGCCTTGTCTGCTACGTTGTTAACAGAATCGGTGTCCTCAAGACACTCATACTGTTAAGAGTTGTGAAAGAGCACAAAGTTGCTGACTCCATTACTTACGCCAGCAGGCCACGGGTATCATTAGAAATATTGGTCTTGTAGTAAATCTTGCTTTCCTCCATCCAGGGTGATATTAGTATATATCCCATCTGGTTCATGGGGACGGGAACAACATGGGCCTGTGTGATTTCCAATGCCAGACTGAATTTCAGCCCAAGTCCGTATCTGACAACAGTCATAAGTAACAACATTAACAATACAATAATTAAAGCACAATAAGACCCTGCTCGTGAGAGCTTACAATCTACAATGAGATGGGGAGATCCAAAGTTCAGGTGTGTATTTACAATGATGTATTTACAATGATGGTCCAGCCATCTTCAGGTGGTGTTGATGGAGATAGTGAATGGGCTACACACACATACAAACATAAAATGACTTTGATTAGTGAACGTGATAGGCCGTTCTGAACAAATGTGTTTTAAGCAAGCGCCTAAAACTATGCAAATTGTGGATGGTCCTAATATCTTGGGGTAGAGCATTCCAGAGCAGAGGCATAGCTAGGGTTTTGGTTCAGGGGGGGCAAAACTTCTGTTCTGAGTGGGTCCCTAACCAGGTAACCTTGGTTACAACTCGGTGATGCACCCTAATAGTGGAGGAGAACCTCAGCAGATGGCCACGCTGTTATTGAACATAATCTCTATGTAAAGACCAATATGGATATTACCGCCATATGGTCAGTGGTAGATACCAGCCCTACAGAACATATAACAGATCACTGCACAGTTACAGAAAAATGTCTTACAGCTGACGTTCTTTATGATGGAATCGTTCATTTTTCCCGGTTTTTCCATCTGGCCCAGACCGACATGACAACTTCTTCCAACCACAACTCGCCTGCAGAGAATACAACAAAGACACGTTTCACTTCTCATATTCCAGCCCCATCACCATCTATTCCCAACCTGCACAAACTCCTCATCCTGCTGATACTCCAAATACTGGGTTGCTGCTTTATGTGTCCCTATTACTGCCCCTGATACCCCAATACTGAGCCACTGCTGCCATATGTGTCCCTATTACTGTACCTGCTGTGTGGTTCTCTGTGCCCTCAAAAGAGTAAAGCACCCCTCTATAATATAGTAATGCTGGGTGCAAGTGCCCTAGAAAACAGTGCCCATATTTTGCCCCCTAGAAAATAATGTGCCCCTTTGATAGCCTCGGTAACCTGAATTCCCCTATAACAATTAGTGCCCACTTTACATTTAATAATGTCCCGAGTCTCCCCCTGTTTAGCTCCCCTCTACACAGTATAATGCCCCCTCACTGTATAGTACCACCCACACAGTATACTGACTCCTTAGTAGCCTGCAAACTGTTTAATGGCTCCAACAATGTATAATGACCCCCACACTGTAATCTCCATACTGTATGATGGCCCCTTAGATAGTCTCCATATACAGTAGCATAATGCACCAAATAGTTCACAATATAGTATAATGCACTCCCCATAGGCAGACACTGTAATAAGGCAGAACCCCCATATAGGCAGACCCTGTAATAAGGCAGTACCCCCATAGTCAGACCCTGTAGTATAAGGCAGCACCCCCATAGGCAGAGCCTGTAATAAGGCAGCACCCCATAGGCAGACCCTGTAATAAGGCAGCCATCATAGGCAGACTCTGTAATAAGGCAGCACCCCCATAGTCAGACCCTGTAATAAGGCAGCACCACGTCATAGTCAGACCCTGTAATAAGGCAGCACCCCGTCATAGTCAGACCCTGTAATAAGGCTGCAACTCTATAGGCAGACCCTGTAATAAGGCAGCACCCCTATAGGCAGACCCTGTAATAAGGCAGCACCCACATAGTCAGACCCTGTAATGGGTCAGCACCCCTATAGTCAGACCCTGTAATAAGGAAGCACCCCCATAGTCAGACCATGTAATAAGGCAGCACCCCTATAAACAGACCCTGTAATAAGGCAGCCCCCTTAGTCAGACTCTGTAATGAGGCAGCCCCCATAGTCAGACCCTGTAATAAGGCAGCCCCTTTAGTCAGACCCTGTAATAAGGCATCCCCATAGTCAGACCCTATAAAAAGGCAGTACCCCTATAGTCAGACTGTGTAATAAGGCAGCCCCCATAGTCAGACCCTGTAATAAGGCAGCCCCCATAGTCAGACCCTGTGATAAGGCAGCACCCCCATAGTCAGACCCTGTAATGAGGCAATACGCCTATAGTCAGACCCTGTAATAAGGCAGCCCCCCATACACAGACCCTGTAATAAGGTAGCAGCACCCATAAAAAACAAATAAATACTCACCTCTCTTCTTCCTGGTTTCTGCGCTACTCCTGCTGATCTCCTGACAGCGGGTGCCGGGCAGTGACCTCATCAGGCCCGCTGTCAGTGTCGGCGACGTCAGACGCTGACACTGATAGGGGGTGATAGGAGAAGGAGCGTAGCGCTCCTTCTCCCATCAATGCGATCAGCTGTATTGGCTAAATGCTGGTACAGCTGATCTACTGATGATGGCGGGGGGCCCACTGCTGGCACCGGGCCCCCCCACCTGCTCAGGGGCACCATAGCGGCAGAGCAGGGAGATCGAATCTCCCTGCTCTGCCGCAGAATGTAACTGTATTGGCGCACTGGGCGCGCCAATACAGTTACAGTAGCATAGCTCCGGGTGGGCCCCCTCAGAGCACTGGACCCAGGGTGCCCACACTCTCTCCCCCCGGTAGCTACGCTACTGTTCCAGAGGATTGGCGCAGCACGGGAGAAGTCTTGGAGTTGGGAGTGGGAGGTACAGATTAGTGCAGAGGTTAGTCGAAAGTCATTTGCAGAGGGCAGCGTTTGGTTAGGCCGATAGACCGAAATGAGGGAGGAGATGAATGGGGGTGCGGCACTGTGGAGAGCTTTGTGAGTTAGAACAATTATTTTGAATTGTATCCTGTAATGAATGGGCAACAAGTGTAGTGACTGGCAAAGTACGGCTTCATCCGAGTAACGATTAGCTAGATGGACAACCTTGGCTGCTGCATTAAGGATGGACTCGAGAGGTGAAAGTCGAGTAAGGGGGAGGCCAATTAATAGAGCATTGCAGTAGTCGAGGCAGGAGTGGATCAAGGCGTCAGTGAGGGTATTTCTTGTTTCCATGGTGAGAAAAGGGCGGATTGTAGAGATGTTCTTTAGGAGCAAGCGGCATGATTGAGCTAAGCGCAAATACACTGCTCAAAAAATAAAGGGAACACTTAAACAACAGAATATAACACCAAGTAAATCAAACTTCTGTGAAATCAAAGTGTCCACTTGGGAAGCAACACTGATTCAAGCTTCAAGGATTCAAGCTTGAGGAGGCTAATTTGCATATTCCAGGTGCCTTCTGGGAAAGCGAAGAGTCTCCCTAAGCTAGAAGATCGTTGGGTACAGCCGGGACCAGCTGCTTGGAAAGAATCATCAAACCAGGGATTCAAGCTTGAGGAGGCTAATTTGCATATTCCAGGTGCCTTCTGGGAAAGCGAAGAGTCTCCCTAAGCTAGAAGATCGTTGGGTACATCCGGGACCAGCTGCTTGGAAAGAATCATCAAACCAGGGATTCAAGCTTGAGGAGGCTAATTTGCATATTCCAGGTGCCTTCTGGGAAAGCGAAGAGTCTCCCTAAGCTAGAAGATCGTTGGGTACAGCCGGGACCAGCTGCTTGGAAAGAATCATCAAACCAGGGATTCAAGCTTGAGGAGGCTAATTTGCATATTCCAGGTGCCTTCTGGGAAAGCGAAGAGTCTCCCTAAGCTAGAAGATCGTTGGGTACAGCCGGCACCAGCTGCTTGGAAAGAATCATCAAACCAGGGATTCAAGCTTGAGGAGGCTAATTTGCATATTCCAGGTGCCTTCTGGGAAAGCGAAGAGTCTCCCTAAGCTAGAAGATCGTTGGGTACAGCCGGGACCAGCTGCTTGGAAAGAATCACCACACCGAATTTTTGCCTGTAGGACATTATTGCAAGAGAGCTTGGCTGAGTAGATTACACAAGAAGGAAAACACACAGCAAGTCAGCAGGATCTAGGAGCAACATGGCAGATGTGACAACCTACATGGTGAGCTGCAGCATGTGCTACATGTTCACAGATCGACCAGAAGAAGAATTAAATTTCACCTGTCAGAAGTGTAGACTAGTGGCCCTTTTAGAAGAAAAGGTGCGGGGTCTGGAAGAAAGAATAGCAACCTTGAAACTCATCAAAGAGAATGAAGACTTTCTAGACAGAACAGAAGCATCTCTACTGGTCACAGAAGGTGAAAAAAGTGTCAGAGAACCTCCAAAAGCAGATGAGTGGAAGCATGTGACCAAAAGAAGCAAGAAGACCATGGAGAAATCACCAACCACACAACTGAAGAACCGATATCAAATCTTTGTAGAGGATGAAGATGGCACACCTAAGGATGAAGCAATACCAGCAAGCAAAAAAGAAAAGGGCACACAGCAACAAGTGACAGCAAAAAGTACAGCCAAGAAGCAACGAAGAGTGGTGGTGGTGAGAGACTCACTACTGAGAGGCACAGAAGCAGCCATCTGCAGACCGGACATAACTGCAAGAGAAGTATGCTGCCTTACAGGTGCGATGATCAAGGATGTGACCGATAGGATACCAAAGCTCTTCAACTCCAAGGACGTCCACCCATTTCTTCTGATACATGTTGGCACCAATGACACGGCAAGGAAGGACCTACCGACAATCTGCAAAGACTTTGAAGAGTTGGGGAAGAAAGTAAAGGAACTGGATGCACAGGTAGTTTTTTCTTCTATCCTTCCAGTAGACGGGCATGGCACCAGGAGATGGAACAGGATCCTTGATGCAAACAACTGGCTAAGACGATGGTGCAGACAACAAGGATTCGGATTCCTGGACCACGGTGTGAATTACTTGTACGATGGACTCCTCGCCAGAGACGGACTACACCTCAACAAACCTGGGAAACACACATTCGTCAGAAGACTCGCTACACTCATCATGAGGGCGTTAAACTAGAAGAAGAGGGGACGGGAAGAAAAACATTAGACTTGAACAAAGAAGATCCAGGAAAACATACTCAGAAGGGAGGTAAGAACATTTCTAAAACAATCCATAGCGAGGAGATTGGAACAAAACAAAATCCTCTAAACTGCATGCTTGCAAACGCCAGAAGCCTGACAAACAAGATGGAAGAACTAGAAGCAGAAATATCTACAGGTAACTTTGACATAGTGGGAATAACCGAGACATGGTTAGATGAAAGCTATGACTGGGCAGTTAACTTACAGGGTTACAGTCTGTTTAGAAAGGATCGTAAAAATCGGAGAGGAGGAGGGGTTTGTCTCCATGTAAAGTCTTGTCTAAAGTCCACTTTAAGGGAGGATATTAGCGAAGGAAATGAGGATGTCGAGTCCATATGGGTCGAAATTCATGGAGGGAAAAATGGTAACAAAATTCTCATTGGGGTCTGTTACAAACCCCCAAATATAACAGAAACCATGGAAAGTCTACTTCTAAAGCAGATAGATGAAGCTGCAACCCATAATGAGGTCCTGGTTATGGGGGACTTTAACTACCCGGATATTAACTGGGAAACAGAAACCTGTGAAACCCATAAAGGCAACAGGTTTCTGCTAATAACCAAGAAAAATTATCTTTCACAATTGGTGCAGAATCCAACCAGAGGAGCAGCACTTTTAGACCTAATACTATCTAATAGACCTGACAGAATAACAAATCTGCAGGTGGTCGGGCATCTAGGAAATAGCGACCACAATATTGTACAGTTTCACCTGTCTTTCACTAGGGGGACTTGTCAGGGAGTCACAAAAACACTGAACTTTAGGAAGGCAAAGTTTGACCAGCTTAGAGATGCCCTTAATCTGGTAGACTGGGACAATATCCTCAGAACTAATAATACAGATAATAAATGGGAAATGTTTAAGAACATCCTAAATAGGCAGTGTAAGCGGTTTATACCTTGTGGGAATAAAAGGACTAGAAATAGGAAAAACCCAATGTGGCTAAACAAAGAAGTAAGACAGGCAATTAACAGTAAAAAGAAAGCATTTGCACTACTAAAGCAGGATGGCACCATTGAAGCTCTAAAAAACTATAGGGAGAAAAATACTTTATCTAAAAAACTAATTAAAGCTGCCAAAAAGGAAACAGAGAAGCACATTGCTAAGGAGAGTAAAACTAATCCCAAACTGTTCTTCAACTATATCAATAGTAAAAGAATAAAAACTGAAAATGTAGGCCCCTTAAAAAATAGTGAGGAAAGAATGGTTGTAGATGACGAGGAAAAAGCTAACATATTAAACACCTTCTTCTCCACGGTATTCACGGTGGAAAATGAAATGCTAGGTGAAATCCCAAGAAACAATGAAAACCCTATATTAAGGGTCACCAACCTAACCCAAGAAGAGGTGCGAAACCGGCTAAATAAGATTAAAATAGATAAATCTCCGGGTCCGGATGGCATACACCCACGAGTACTAAGAGAACTAAGTAATGTAATAGATAAACCATTATTTCTTATTTTTAGGGACTCTATAGCGACAGGGTTTGTTCCGCAGGATTGGCGCATAGCAAATGTGGTGCCAATATTCAAAAAGGGCTCTAAAAGTGAACCTGGAAATTATAGGCCAGTAAGTCTAACCTCTATTGTTGGTAAAATATTTGAAGGGTTTCTGAGGGATGTTATTCTGGATTATCTCAATGAGAATAACTGTTTAACTCCATATCAGCATGGGTTTATGAGAAATCGCTCCTGTCAAACCAATCTAATCAGTTTTTATGAAGAGGTAAGCTATAGGCTGGACGTGGTATATCTCGATTTTTCCAAAGCGTTTGATACCGTGCCGCACAAGAGGTTGGTACACAAAATGAGAATGCTTGGTCTGGGGGAAATTGTGTGTAAATGGGTTAGTAACTGGCTTAGTGATAGAAAGCAGAGGGTGGTTATAAATGGTATAGTCTCTAACTGGGTCGCTGTGACCAGTGGGGTACCGCAGGGGTCAGTATTGGGACCTGTTCTCTTCAACATATTCATTAATGATCTGGTAGAAGGTTTACACAGTAAAATATCGATATTTGCAGATGATACAAAACTATGTAAAGCAGTTAATACAAGAGAAGATAGTATTCTGCTACAGATGGATCTGGATAAGTTGGAAACTTGGGCTGAAAGGTGGCAGATGAGGTTTAACAATGATAAATGTAAGGTTATACACATGGGAAGAAGGAATCAATGTCACCATTACACACTGAATGGGAAACCACTGGGTAAATCTGACAGGGAGAAGGACTTGGGGATCCTAGTTAATGATAAACTTACCTGGAGCAGCCAGTGCCAGGCAGCAGCTGCCAAGGCAAACAGGATCATGGGGTGCATTAAAAGAGGTCTGGATACACATGATGAGAGCATTATACTGCCTCTGTACAAATCCCTAGTTAGACCGCACATGGAGTACTGTGTCCAGTTTTGGGCACCGGTGCTCAGGAAGGATATAATGGAACTAGAGAGAGTACAAAGGAGGGCAACAAAATTAATAAAGGGGATGGGAGAACTACAATACCCAGATAGATTAGCGAAATTAGGATTATTTAGTCTAGAAAAAAGACGACTGAGGGGCGATCTAATAACCATGTATAAGTATATAAGGGGACAATACAAATATCTCGCTGAGGATCTGTTTATACCAAGGAAGGTGACGGGCACAAGGGGGCATTCTTTGCGTCTGGAGGAGAGAAGGTTTTTCCACCAACATAGAAGAGGATTCTTTACTGTTAGGGCAGTGAGAATCTGGAATTGCTTGCCTGAGGAGGTGGTGATGGCGAACTCAGTCGAGGGGTTCAAGAGAGGCCTGGATGTCTTCCTGGAGCAGAACAATATTGTATCATACAATTAGGTTCTGTAGAAGGACGTAGATCTGGGGATTTATTATGATGGAATATAGGCTGAACTGGATGGACAAATGTCTTTTTTCGGCCTTACTAACTATGTTACTATGTTACTATGTTACTATGTTTGACAATCAATTTCACATGCTGTTGTGCAAATGGAATAGACAACAGATGGAAATTATTGGCAATCATCAAGACACCCTCAGTAAAGGACTGGTTCTGCAGGTGGGGACCACAGACCACATCTCACTACCAAGGCTTTCTGGCTGATGTTTTGGTCAGTTTTGAATGTTGTTTGTGCTTTCACACTTGTGGTAGCATGAGATGGACTCTACAACCCACACAAGTGGCTCAGATAGTGCAGTTTATCCAGGATGGCACATTAATGTGAGCTGTGGCAAGAAGGTTTTCTGTCTGTCAGTGTAGTGTCCAGAGGCTAGAGGCACTAAAAGGAGACAGGCCAGTAGAACAGTAGACGTGGAGGGGGCCGTAGGAGAGCAACAACCAAGCAGCAGGATCGCTACCTCAGCCTTTGTGCAAGGAGGAACAGGAGGAGCACTGCCAGAGCCCTGCAAAATGACCTCAAGCAGACCACAAATGTGCATGTGTCTGCACAAACGGTTAGAAACCAACTCCATGAGGATGGTCTGAGTGCCCGACATCCTCATATAGGGGTTGAGCTCACAGCCCAACACCATGCAGGACGCTTGGCATTTGCCACAGAACACCAGGATTGGCAAATTCACCACTGGCGTCCTGTGCTCTTCACAGATGAAAGCAGGTTCACACTGAGCACATGTGACAGACTTGACAGAGTCTAGAGACACTGTGGAGAGTGATCTGCTGCCTGCAACATCCTTTAGCATGACCGATTTGGCAGTGGGTCAGTAATGGTGTGAGGTGGCATTTCTTTGGAGGGCTGCACAGGCCTAAATGTTCTCGCCAGAGGTAGCCTGACTGTCATTAGGTACCGAGATGAGATCCTCAGACACCTTGTGAGACCATATGCTGGTGCGGTTGGCCCTGGGTTCCCCCTAATGCAGGAAAATGCAAGACCTCATGTGACTGAAGTGTGTCAGCAGTTCCTGCAAGATGAAGGCATTGAAGCTATGGATTGGCCTGCCAGTTCGCCAGACCTTAATCCGATTGAACACATCTGGACATAATGTCTCGCATCATCCACCAACGTCACATTGTACCACAGACTGTCCAGGAGTTGGCTGATGCTTTAGTCCAGGTCTGGGAGGTGATCCTCAGGAGACCATCTGCCGCCTCATCAGGAGCATGCCCTGGTGTTGTAGTGAGATCATACATGCACGTGGAGGCGACACACACTACTGAGCATCATTACCTTGTCTTGAGACATTTCCACTGAAGTTGGATCAGCCTGTAACTTTATTTCCCACTTCGATTTTGAGCATCATTCCAACTCCAGACCTCCGTGGGATATTATTTGTGATCTATGTTGATCATTTTTAGGTTTTATTTTTCTCAACACATTCCACTATGTAGTGAATAAAGATTTATAACTGGAATATTTCATTCAGTGATATCTAGGATGTGGGATTTTAGTGTTCCCTTTATTTTTTTGAGCAGTGTATATATATATATATATGTATATATATATATATATATATATGCATATATATATATATATATGTATATATACATATATATATATATATATACCGTATATACTCGAGTATAAGCCGACCCGAGTATAAGCCGACCCCCCTAATTTTGCCACAAAAAACTGGGAAAACTTATTGACTCGAGTATAAGCCTAGGGTGGAAATGCAGCAACTACCGGTGAATTTCAAAAATAAAAATAGATCATTATTTCCCCATAGCTGTGCCATATAGTGCTCTACACCATTCATATTTCCCCATAGCTGTGCCCCATATAGTGCTCTGCACCGTTCACTGTGCCCCCTAGCTGTGCCATATACAGTGCTCTGCACCGTTCACTGTGCCCCATTGCTGTGCCATATACAGTGCTCTGCACCGTTCACTGTGCCCCATAGCTGTGCCATATACGGTGCTCTGCACCGTTCATTGTGCCCCCTAGCTGTGCCTTATACGGTGCTCTGCACCGTTCATTGTGCCCCCTAGCTGTGCCTTATACGGTGCTCTGCACCGTTCATTGTGCCCCCTAGCTGTGCCTTATACGGTGCTCTGCACCGTTCATTGTGCCCCCTAGCTGTGCCTTATACGGTGCTCTGCACCGTTCATTGTGCCCCCTAGCTGTGCCTTATACGGTGCTCTGCACCGTTCACTGTGCCCCATAGATGCTCCACATTAATCTGTGCTGCCGCTGCTACTGCTGCAATAAAAAAAAAAAAACACATACTCACCTCCCTTGATTGCAGCTCCCAGCGTCTCGTTCCGGCGCCTCCATCTTCCCGGCGTCTCTGCTCTGACTGATCAGGCAGAGGGCGCCGCGCACACTATATGCGTCATCGCGCCCTCTGCCTGATCAGTCAGAGAGCGCAGACGCCGGGAAGATGGAGGCGCCGGCCGGGAAGATGGATCGGCGCCCGGCGGCTGGAACGAGGACAGGTGAATATAACATACTCACCTAGTCCTGGCGATCCTCGCGCTGTCCCCTCCTGTCTTCGGCGCTGCAGCTTCTTTCTCTATCAGCGGTCACCGGCACCGCTGATTAGAGAAATGAATAAGCGGCTCCGCCCCTATGGGAGGTGGAGCCGCTTATTCATTTCTGTAATGAGCGGTCCCACGTGACTGCTGAAGAGAGGAAGAAGCTGCAGCGCCGAAGCCCGTGGGACGGCAGGGACAGCGCGAGGATCGCTGGGACTAGGTAAGTATACCTCAGCGCCCTCAGCCCCTCACCTGCCGACCCCACCGCTACCGTGACTCGAGTATAAGCCGAGGGGGGCACTTTCAGCCCTAAAATTTGGGCTGAAAATCTCGGCTTAGACTCGAGTATATACGGTATATATATATATACATATATACATATATATATATATATATATACATATATATATATATATATATTGTAGCATGGCTAAAGGGTTTGTAGTCGATGGGAGGTATGTGCCACATAAGTGCCTGGTTGCTGTAATGTAGCCCGGAGTATTCCTTTCTTGCACATAATCTTGTATATGTGTTTCAGGACCTGTGGTAATGTCAGACCACATGGCTAATCATGTGATGGGTTACTGGGTGGGGTTAGCTCTTTATAAGACTGGCTAATCCTTTACACAGCAGATATGTGTGGAGGTGAAACCCTCCTGAGTGTGTTACGGCTTCAGGACTGAGCCGGATGAACTGGACACTTGCTTTTCTTTGCCTGAACCAAAGGCCCATTTTGCTTTCTGTTATTTGCCACATGGTTTATGAAGCAATAAACCCAGTGAACTTTAAAGGAACACGTCTCCTGAGTGTCAGCCGTCGCAGCTGAGTGAGTGAAATCCTTACAATTGGTGGAGAATGCGGGCAGCGTTCCCAGCGGAGACGTGAGTTTATTTTTGAATGTCCTGGGTCAAGGCTGTTGCAAGCCAGCAAGCATTGCCGGAGAAAATGGAGGACCTGCTGAAACACTTGGTCCAGATGCAGTCACAGCAGGAGAAAAGGCAGAGCCAGCAGGAGCAAAGGCAGCAAGAGACCAACAGGCTGTTGATGCAGCAGATACAACAGAGCCAGCAGGAGCAACGGCAGAGTCAGCAGGAGCAACGGCAGCAGATGCAGCAGAGCCAGCAGGAGCATCAGCAGCAGATGCAGCTTCTGGCAACCACCATCCAGGGCAAGGCGAGCGCCCCAACCCCAGGTTTGGCTGATGACACCCACGTCCGGAAGACGGTAAGACGCGCATTGCAGAAAATGACTCCCGGGGATGATGTTGAGGCCTTCCTGACGGTGTTTGAGAGGGTCGCTGAGAGGGAAAAACTTCCGCCAGAGCAGTGGGCAGAGGTACTTGCGCCATACCTGACGGGAGAACCCCAGAAGGCGTACTATGATTTGACCTTGCAGGATGCCAAAGAGTATCACAAATTGAAAGCCGAGATTCTCGCACGTTTGGGGGTGACACTGACTGTCAGGGCACAGCGAGTTCACTCCTGGGGCTATCACCGGGACAAACCACCTCGTTCCCAAATGTTTGATCTGTTGCACCTGGTCCAGAAATGGCTGCAGCCAGAATCCTCTGCGCCTGCACAGATGGTAGAACGGGTGATGATGGATCGGTTTGTCCATTCCCTCCCGAGGCCTATACAGTCTTGGGTTGCCCAGGGTGATCCCCAGAATGCCGACGAGATGATCGGACTGGTTGAGAGATACCAAGGGTTGGAAGGCTCCTTCGGGAGGCAGCCCATGCCGTACTGGGGGTCCCAGAAGGCAGCTGAGTCCCAAAAAGGGGTGGTGCGTCCAAGGTCACAAAGGGCGGGGGAGGTGGTGCCCAAGGTCCCCACGGGTGATATTATTTGTTGGAGGTGCCACAAGCCAGGACATATAGCTGCCCGTTGTTCCCAAACCACTGAGCAGATGGACTGCAGCATGGGACGCCGTTGTTCATACTATGCGTATCCAGCCTGTAGTGTGAACTCTCCATCCAACGAGGGACCTCAAGCGTGTCCCGTAAAGGTGAACGGTCGAGCAGTAATGGCACTGTTAGACTCGGGGAGCCTAGTGACCCTGGTGAGGGCCACTTTTCCTCTCCACCTGCTCCCAGGAAAGAAGGTCGGAGTGCGGTGCATACATGGTGATGCAAAGGACTACCCTATGGCCAGGGTGGACATTGAAACGGCATGTGGCACTGAGTCCCACATAGTCGGCGTGGTTCAGGACTTGTTGCACCCTATAATTATTGGCCGGGATTTCTGTTTGTTTTGGGATTTGTGGGGAAATGGTTCTGAGCTCCCTGGCAGGGAACCAGTGAACCCTGGAAGGGTATCTCCACACCCAGAGGCAGACAGGTTTCCTTTTTGTGTTCTGGTTGGGGATGAGGAGGAAGTATCCCCTACATCTGACATTCTGGAGTTAGAAGTTACCGGTGAAAATTTTGGGACTGCCCAACATAGGGACCCCACTCTGAGGGAAGCCTTTAATAATGTCACAGTTATTGACGGGGTGGTACAGGAGCCGGGGGCAGACACAAGATTTCCCCATTTTCTGTTGAGGGGGGAGTTGTTGTACCGTGTCACGAAAATACGGGAGGAGTTGGTAGTGCAGTTGATAGTGCCGGGTCCGTATAGACGGAAAGTGTTGGACATGGCCCATTCACACATCTTGGGTGGACACCTGGGGGTGGAAAAAACGCAGGAACGGGTTGTGCAGAGGTTCTATTGGCCTGGGTGTCACCGGGAAATAGTGAACTATTGCAGGTCCTGCCCTACATGTCAGCTAACTGCTCCTACTCCTCATTTCCGGAACCCCCTTGTGCCACTGCCCATTATTGAGGTACCGTTCGAGAGAATTGCCATGGACTTGGTCGGTCCCTTAGTTAAATCAGCTCAGGGCCATCAGTATATATTAGTCATCCTGGACTATGCCACACGCTATCCTGAGGCAATTCCCTTGAGAAATTCTTCCTCAAAAAGCATAGCCCGCGAGTTGGTCCATGTCTTTTCCCGGACAGGTCTGCCAAAGGAGATCCTGACTGACCAGGGTACACCTTTCATGAGCAAGGTGATGAGGGAGTTATGCAAAGCCCTGAAGATCTCCCAGTTGAGGACCTCGGTGTACCATCCCCAGTCAGATGGCCTTGTTGAGAGGTTTAACAAGACACTAAAGAGCATGCTGAGAAAAGCTATAGAGAAAGACGGTAGAGACTGGGATTGTCTCTTACCCTATCTGATGTTTTCCATTCGTGAAGTTCCACAGGCCTCCACAGGGTTCTCACCGTTTGAGCTTCTATATGGCCGACATCCACGAGGACTCCTGGATATAGCCAAGGAAACCTGGGAGGCCGAAGTCACACCCCACAGAAGCGTCATTGAGCATGTGGCCCTGATGCAGCAGAGGATTGCAAAGGTGATGCCTATCGTGAAAGAACACCTTCTCCAAGCACAAGAAGCTCAAGCCAGGGTCTACAACCGGTCTGCAAGAGTGAGGCAGTTCAATCCGGGAGACCGAGTTCTTGTGTTAGTTCCAACGGTGGAAAGCAAGTTCTTGGCCAAATGGCAAGGGCCATATGAGGTTGTCGAGAAACTTGGTGAGGTAAATTATAAAATTCACCAACCAGGAAGACGGAAACCATTCCAAGTTTACCATGTCAACCTCATCAAGCCATGGCAAGATAGAGAGCCGACAGCAACTCCATCATTGTTAAGCAACCCAGAAGGTGAGGTTGGAGCGGTTACTATAGCAGAGACGCTATCAAAGACCCAGAAACAGCAGTGCCGGGAGTTACTCCAGAAAAACAGGGACCTGTTTTCAGAATTGCCAGGATACACGAAGGTCATAGAGCACGAGGTCCTAACAGAGCCACATGTGCGGGGGAATGTGAAACCTTATCGTATTCCTGAGGCTCGTCGAGAAGTTATCTCCAAGGAAGTGGAGCATATGTTGAGGCTTGGGGTCATTGAGGAATCCAAGAGCGGTTGGTCGAGCCCAATTGTCCTGGTCCCAAAACCTGATGGAGAGTGGAGGTTTTGCAACGACTATCGGAAGTTGAATGAAGTCTCCAAGTTCGACGCTTATCCCATGCCCCGTATTGATGAGCTCATCGAAAGGCTTGGGCACGCCAGATATATATCCACCTTGGATTTGACAAAGGGGTATTGGCAGATCCCCATGGCACAGGAAGCCAAGGAGAAGACGGCCTTTTTGACACCTGATGGATGCTTCCAATATGCCCGGATGCCGTTTGGCCTACAGGGAGCTCCGGCGACCTTCCAGAGGGCTATGGATAGAGTCCTTGCACCCCATAAGGCCTACGCTGCTGCGTACCTAGATGATATCGTCATCTTTAGCCCGGACTGGGAGAGTCATCTGGAGAAAGTCCAAGCGGTGTTGGATGCTATAAGAGAGGCCGGATTTACTATAAACCCGAAGAAGTGCGCCTTGGGTAAAGAAGAAGCTAAGTACCTTGGATACATAGTGGGTCATGGAGAAATAAAACCCCAAATCAATAAAGTGGAGGCAATCCAAACATGGCCAAAACCAGTTTCCAAGAAACAAGTTAAAGCCTTCCTGGGAATCGTGGGATATTACAGGAGGTTCATCCCAAACTTCGCCACGATGGCTGCGCCTCTGACTGACCTGCTAAAAGGGACAAAATCAGTAATGGTTAAGTGGTCCGAAGAAACAGAGTCAGCCTTCCAAGAAATGAAAAACGCTTTGTGTAAGCAACCCGTTCTGATGGCCCCAAACTTCAAGAAAGAGTTTATTCTTCAGACAGATGCCTCAGATGTTGGGGTGGGAGCAGTCCTTTCCCAAGAACTACATGGGGAGGAGCATCCTGTTCTCTATCTGAGTAGGAAGCTGTCCTCATCTGAAAAGAACTACTCAGTCGTTGAGAAGGAGTGCTTGGCCATAAAATGGGCAGTGGACACATTGCGGTACTATCTGCTGGGACGTAAATTTAGACTGGTATCTGACCATGCCCCGCTTAGGTGGATGAGAGAAACGAAAGGAAGAAATGCTAGAGTCACCCGTTGGTTCTTAGCCCTGCAGGACTTCAGTTTCCATGTGGAACATAGGGCCGGAAAGCTGCACGGTAATGCGGATGCCCTATCGAGAATCCCTTGTTTAGTGGGGGAAAGTGCCAAGCCCCACGGCTTTAGGCAGAGGGGGGAGGTATGTAGAATGGCTAAAGGGTTTGTAGTCGATGGGAGGTATGTGCCACATAAGTGCCTGGTTGCTGTAATGTAGCCCGGAGTATTCCTTTCTTGCACATAATCTTGTATATGTGTTTCAGGACCTGTGGTAATGTCAGACCACATGGCTAATCATGTGATGGGTTACTGGGTGGGGTTAGCTCTTTATAAGACTGGCTAATCCTTTACACAGCAGATATGTGTGGAGGTGAAACCCTCCTGAGTGTGTTACGGCTTCAGGACTGAGCCGGATGAACTGGACACTTGCTTTTCTTTGCCTGAACCAAAGGCCCATTTTGCTTTCTGTTATTTGCCACATGGTTTATGAAGCAATAAACCCAGTGAACTTTAAAGGAACACGTCTCCTGAGTGTCAGCCGTCGCAGCTGAGTGAGTGAAATCCTTACAATATATATATATATACATATATATACAGGGTGGAGCGCGGTAATTTGCTGATTTGGGAATAAAATAAAAAAATTATGATCATTAGAAAAATTTATTTTATATTTTAATTATACTGAACAGTAATGGAATTTTTAAATTACATGGTTTTAAATAGTGTATCTGGCAAATGTCGACCTTCGCTATCCACACACTGCTGCATACGTTTTCTGAAGTTTTCATGAACTCTAACAAGCATGTCCACTGGTATTCTGCCAATTTCAGCTTCAATATTGTTCCTTAGTAGTGTTGAGCGATACCTTCCGATATCGGAAAGTATCGGTATCGGATAGGATCAGCCGATATTCAAAAAATATCGGATATCGCCGATACCGATACCCGATCCCAATGCAAGTCAATGGGACCAAAATATCGGAATTAAAATAAACCCTTTCTTGCCTTGTAGGTTCATTCTACATGAAGGAAAACAACTAAGAATAATGCCGGATGTATTTGGGGAGGTGGAGGAGACATTAAAGTCATAGAGGTTTATCCCAATCAAATAGAATAGCATGTTTTTTGTTTTTTTTTAAGACGTTCGGAGTGACAAAGATATTGACTATGTAAATTTTTTTTTTTATTTTGTCAGATATTGATGTTTCACTATTCCACGCCCTTCCCCTTCTTTTTTTTCTTTTTTTTTTTTCTTTTCCCACACTTTCATCTTCATCATCATCAGCATCTTTGACATCAACTTCTTCTTCACCTTATTCATCTTCTTCTTCATCCTTTACCTTTTTTTTTTTTTTTTGATTACATTCTTCATATTCATTTTATTCAACTATTATTATTCTTCCTATTCTACATATTCTTTTTATTCCACTGTTATTATTCTTCCTATTCTACTTCTTCATCATATTCTCATTAGTGACAGGCATTCCCGTAGTTGTTATCTATAAAAGTTGGAAGATTACACCTTCCGTTCTGCCAGTCACAAAAGTTACATTTGTCCGCGTTCAGTTTGGCCTGCAGCATCAGGCTTTATCCAGGGGCACCACGAGGAGGAACGGACTCACCCCCATACACTGCTTAGTCTTCTTCTGCATATAATTTAGATAATATCTTTTGCTCTGATATTAAGTCTTATGCTTAATGTTCTTCTGCTCTTTGTTCTGCAGCCTCTTGTTCTTCTGCTTCTCGGTCTTCCATGTCGTCGTCTCCAGGGTCGTCGTCTCCAGTGTCGTCATCTCCGCCGTCGTCGTCTCAGCCGTCGTCGTCTCCGCCGTCGTCTCCGCCGTCGTCGTCTTCGTCATCGGGGTGGTCTTCCGGGTCGTCGTCGTCGTCATCGGGGTGGTCTTCCGGGTCGTCGACTTTAGGGTCTTCAACTTGGAAATGTAGCAGAAGGTACAAGAAGGCTGAGAAAATGCCAAGAACCAGCTGATGGAACTGGAACTCGGATGGCTACCCGAAGGTTCAAGAGCCTATGGAACTACCGAGGACCAGCTGAAGTTACTGGAACCCGGTTACTAAGCAGGAGGTACCCGTGCTAAAAAGCACTACCAAGGACCGCCTGACGTTGGCGGAACTCGGATACCCAGAAGGAGGCACCTAAGCCAAAGGCTCTGCCCGGAACCAGCTGACGGTACTGGAACCAGGATGGGGAGCAGAAGGTACAAGAGCAAAAGACACTGCCGAGAACCAGCTGACGATACTGGAACCCGGATGGGTAGCCGAAGGTCCAAGAGCCAATGGAACTACCGAGGACCAGCTGACGTTACTGGAACCCGGTTACTAAGCAGGAGGTACCCGTGCCTGAAAGCACTACCAAGGACCACCTGACGTTGGTGGAACTTGGATACCCAGAAGGAGGCACCTAAGCCAAAGGCTCTGCCCGGAACCAGCTGACAGTACTGGAACCAGGATGGGGAGCAGAAGGTACAAGAGCAAAAGACACTGCCGAGAACCAGCTGACGGTGCTGGAACCAGGTGGTGGACCTGAAGGTCCACAGGAGAGGAGAGAACAGCTAGGCCGCGAGGCAGCCGCAGTTACCGAACCCCAACAGTCCTACAGGGGGAGCTGGGCCTACTGGCACTACAGAACCAGCCTTGACTACCAGTTCACGCAGCCCACATAGGAAGCTCCTAAACTGCAGGCACCCTGGAGTTGGCTAACCCGACCGCACCACGACGGGGCAAGCATAGGCGTCTCAGTGAGCTTGACACAACCCGGAAACAGCTGACGGTGCTAAAACCAGGCTTGGCACGAGGGAGTACCTGTGTCAAGAACACTGCCGAGAACCAGCTGGCGGTGCTGGAACCCAGATGCGTTGCCCCAGTGTGCAAGAGCCAATGGCACGACCGAGGACCAGCTGGCGGTGCTGGAACCCGGTTACTAAGCTGTTAGTGCCCGCGCTTAAAAGCACTACCAAGGACCGCCTGACGTTGGCGGAACTCGGATACCCAGGAGGAGGCACCTAAGCCAAAGGCTCGGCCCGGAACCAGCTGACGGTGCTGGAACCAGGTGGTGGACCCGAAGGTCCACAGGAGAGGAGAGAACAGCTAGGCCGCGAGGCAGCCGCAGTTACCGAACCCCAACAGTCCTACAGGGGGAGCTGGGCCTACTGGCACTACAGAACCAGCCTTGACTACCAGTTCACGCAGCCCACATAGGAAGCTCCTAAACTGGAGGCACCCTGGAGTTGGCTAACCCGACCGCACCACGATGGGGCAAGCATAGGCGTCTCAGTGAGCTTGACACAACCCGGAAACAGCTGACGGTGCTGAAACCAGGCTTGGCACGAGGGAGTACCTGTGTCAAGAACACTGCCGAGAACCAGCTGGCGGTGCTGGAACCCAGATGCGTTGCCCCAGTGTGCAAGAGCCATTGGCACGACCGAGGACCAGCTGGCGGTGCTGGAACCCGGTTACTAAGCTGTAGGTGCCCGCGCTTAAAAGCACTACCAAGGACCGCCTGACGTTGGCGGAACTCGGATACCCAGGAGGAGGCACCTAAGCCAAAGGCTCGGCCCGGAACCAGCTGACGGTGCTGGAACCAGGTGGTGGACCACAAGGCCCACAGGAGAGGAGAGAACAGCTAGGCCGCGAGGCAGCCGCAGTTACCGAACCCCAACAGTCCTACAGGGGGAGCTGGGCCTACTGGCACTACAGAACCAGCCTTGACTACCAGTTCACGCAGCCCACATAGGAAGCTCCTAAACTGGAGGCACCCTGGAGTTGGCTAACCCGACCGCACCACGACGGGGCAAGCATAGGCGTCTCAGTGAGCTTGACACAACCCGGAAACAGCTGACGGTGCTGAAACCAGGCTTGGCACGAGGGAGTACCTGTGTCAAGAACACTGCCGAGAACCAGCTGGCGGTGCTGGAACCCAGATGCGTTGCCCCAGTGTGCAAGAGCCAATGGCACGACCGAGGACCAGCTGGCGGTGCTGGAACCCGGTTACTAAGCTGTAGGTGCCCGCGCTTAAAAGCACTACCAAGGACCGCCTGACGTTGGCGGAACTCGGATACCCAGGAGGAGGCACCTAAGCCAAAGGCTCAGCTGGAACCAGCTGACGGTGCTGGAACCAGGTGGTGGACCCGAAGGCCCACAGGAGAGGAGAGAACAGCTAGGCCGCGAGGCAGCCGCAGTTACCGAACCCCAACAGTCCTACAGGGGGAGCTGGGCCTACTGGCACTATAGAACCAGCCTTGACTACCAGTTCACGCAGCCCACATAGGAAGCTCCTAAACTGGAGGCACCCTGGAGTTGGCTAACCCGACCGCACCACGACGGGGCAAGCATAGGCGTCTCAGTGAGCTTGACACAACCCGGAAACAGCTGACGGTGCTAAAACCAGGCTTGGCACGAGGGAGTACCTGTGTCAAGAACACTGCCGAGAACCAGCTGGCGGTGCTGGAACCCAGATGCGTTGCCCCAGTGTGCAAGAGCCAATGGCACGACCGAGGACCAGCTGGCGGTGCTGGAACCCGGTTACTAAGCTGTTAGTGCCCGCGCTTAAAAGCACTACCAAGGACCGCCTGACGTTGGCGGAACTCGGATACCCAGGAGGAGGCACCTAAGCCAAAGGCTCGGCCCGGAACCAGCTGACGGTGCTGGAACCAGGTGGTGGACCCGAAGGTCCACAGGAGAGGAGAGAACAGCTAGGCCGCGAGGCAGCCGCAGTTACCGAACCCCAACAGTCCTACAGGGGGAGCTGGGCCTACTGGCACTACAGAACCAGCCTTGACTACCAGTTCACGCAGCCCACATAGGAAGCTCCTAAACTGGAGGCACCCTGGAGTTGGCTAACCCGACCGCACCACGATGGGGCAAGCATAGGCGTCTCAGTGAGCTTGACACAACCCGGAAACAGCTGACGGTGCTGAAACCAGGCTTGGCACGAGGGAGTACCTGTGTCAAGAACACTGCCGAGAACCAGCTGGCGGTGCTGGAACCCAGATGCGTTGCCCCAGTGTGCAAGAGCCATTGGCACGACCGAGGACCAGCTGGCGGTGCTGGAACCCGGTTACTAAGCTGTAGGTGCCCGCGCTTAAAAGCACTACCAAGGACCGCCTGACGTTGGCGGAACTCGGATACCCAGGAGGAGGCACCTAAGCCAAAGGCTCGGCCTGGAACCAGCTGACGGTGCTGGAACCAGGTGGTGGACCACAAGGCCCACAGGAGAGGAGAGAACAGCTAGGCCGCGAGGCAGCCGCAGTTACCGAACCCCAACAGTCCTACAGGGGGAGCTGGGCCTACTGGCACTACAGAACCAGCCTTGACTACCAGTTCACGCAGCCCACATAGGAAGCTCCTAAACTGGAGGCACCCTGGAGTTGGCTAACCCGACCGCACCACGACGGGGCAAGCATAGGCGTCTCAGTGAGCTTGACACAACCCGGAAACAGCTGACGGTGCTGAAACCAGGCTTGGCACGAGGGAGTACCTTTGTCAAGAACACTGCCGAGAACCAGCTGGCGGTGCTGGAACCCAGATGCGTTGCCCCAGTGTGCAAGAGCCAATGGCACGACCGAGGACCAGCTGGCGGTGCTGGAACCCGGTTACTAAGCTGTTAGTGCCCGCGCTTAAAAGCACTACCAAGGACCGCCTGACGTTGGCGGAACTCGGATACCCAGGAGGAGGCACCTAAGCCAAAGGCTCGGCCCGGAACCAGCTGACGGTGCTGGAACCAGGTGGTGGACCCGAAGGTCCACAGGAGAGGAGAGAACAGCTAGGCCGCGAGGCAGCCGCAGTTACCGAACCCCAACAGTCCTACAGGGGGAGCTGGGCCTACTGGCACTACAGAACCAGCCTTGACTACCAGTTCACGCAGCCCACATAGGAAGCTCCTAAACTGGAGGCACCCTGGAGTTGGCTAACCCGACCGCACCACGATGGGGCAAGCATAGGCGTCTCAGTGAGCTTGACACAACCCGGAAACAGCTGACGGTGCTGAAACCAGGCTTGGCATGAGGGAGTACCTGTGTCAAGAACACTGCCGAGAACCAGCTGGCGGTGCTGGAACCCAGATGCGTTGCCCCAGTGTGCAAGAGCCATTGGCACGACCGAGGACCAGCTGGCGGTGCTGGAACCCGGTTACTAAGCTGTAGGTGCCCGCGCTTAAAAGCACTACCAAGGACCGCCTGACGTTGGCGGAACTCGGATACCCAGGAGGAGGCACCTAAGCCAAAGGCTCGGCCTGGAACCAGCTGACGGTGCTGGAACCAGGTGGTG
The DNA here is from genome assembly GCF_032444005.1 of Ranitomeya imitator. Classification (NCBI taxonomy): domain Eukaryota; kingdom Metazoa; phylum Chordata; class Amphibia; order Anura; family Dendrobatidae; genus Ranitomeya; species Ranitomeya imitator. The sequence goes on from NC_091282.1 coordinate 64,064,340, forward strand.
GACCACAAGGCCCACAGGAGAGGAGAGAACAGCTAGGCCGCGAGGCAGCCGCAGTTACCGAACCCCAACAGTCCTACAGGGGGAGCTGGGCCTACTGGCACTACAGAACCAGCCTTGACTACCAGTTCACGCAGCCCACATAGGAAGCTCCTAAACTGGAGGCACCCTGGAGTTGGCTAACCCGACCGCACCACGACGGGGCAAGCATAGTCGTCTCAGTGAGCTTGACACAACCCGGAAACAGCTGACGGTGCTGAAACCAGGCTTGGCACGAGGGAGTACCTGTGTCAAGAACACTGCCGAGAACCAGCTGGCGGTGCTGGAACCCAGATGCGTTGCCCCAGTGTGCAAGAGCCAATGGCACGACCGAGGACCAGCTGGCGGTGCTGGAACCCGGTTACTAAGCTGTAGGTGCCCGCGCTTAAAAGCACTACCAAGGACCGCCTGACGTTGGCGGAACTCGGATACCCAGGAGGAGGCACCTAAGCCAAAGGCTCGGCTGGAACCAGCTGACGGTGCTGGAACCAGGTGGTGGACCCGAAGGCCCACAGGAGAGGAGAGAACAGCTAGGCCGCGAGGCAGCCGCAGTTACCGAACCCCAACAGTCCTACAGGGGGAGCTGGGCCTACTGGCACTATAGAACCAGCCTTGACTACCAGTTCACGCAGCCCACATAGGAAGCTCCTAAACTGGAGGCACCCTGGAGTTGGCTAACCCGACCGCACCACGACGGGGCAAGCATAGGCGTCTCAGTGAGCTTGACACAACCCGGAAACAGCTGACGGTGCTAAAACCAGGCTTGGCACGAGGGAGTACCTGTGTCAAGAACACTGCCGAGAACCAGCTGGCGGTGCTGGAACCCAGATGCGTTGCCCCAGTGTGCAAGAGCCAATGGCACGACCGAGGACCAGCTGGCGGTGCTGGAACCCGGTTACTAAGCTGTTAGTGCCCGCGCTTAAAAGCACTACCAAGGACCGCCTGACGTTGGCGGAACTCGGATACCCAGGAGGAGGCACCTAAGCCAAAGGCTCGGCCCGGAACCAGCTGACGGTGCTGGAACCAGGTGGTGGACCCGAAGGTCCACAGGAGAGGAGAGAACAGCTAGGCCGCGAGGCAGCCGCAGTTACCGAACCCCAACAGTCCTACAGGGGGAGCTGGGCCTACTGGCACTACAGAACCAGCCTTGACTACCAGTTCACGCAGCCCACATAGGAAGCTCCTAAACTGGAGGCACCCTGGAGTTGGCTAACCCGACCGCACCACGACGGGGCAAGCATAGGCGTCTCAGTGAGCTTGACACAACCCGGAAACAGCTGACGGTGCTGAAACCAGGCTTGGCACGAGGGAGTACCTGTGTCAAGAACACTGCCGAGAACCAGCTGGCGGTGCTGGAACCCAGATGCGTTGCCCCAGTGTGCAAGAGCCAATGGCACGACCGAGGACCAGCTGGCGGTGCTGGAACCCGGTTACTAAGCTGTAGGTGCCCGCGCTTAAAAGCACTACCAAGGACCGCCTGACGTTGGCGGAACTCGGATACCCAGGAGGAGGCACCTAAGCCAAAGGCTCGGCCTGGAACCAGCTGACGGTGCTGGAACCAGGTGGTGGACCCGAAGGCCCACAGGAGAGGAGAGAACAGCTAGGCCGCGAGGCAGCCGCAGTTACCGAACCCCAACAGTCCTACAGGGGGAGCTGGGCCTACTGACACTACAGAACCAGCCTTGACTACCAGTTCACGCAGCCCACATAGGAAGCTCCTAAACTGGAGGCACCCTGGAGTTGGCTAACCCGACCGCACCACGACGGGGCAAGCATAGGCGTCTCAGTGAGCTTGACACAACCCGGAAACAGCTGACGGTGCTGAAACCAGGCTTGGCACGAGGGAGTACCTGTGTCAAGAACACTGCCGAGAACCAGCTGGCGGTGCTGGAACCCAGATGCGTTGCCCCAGTGTGCAAGAGCCAATGGCACGACCGAGGACCAGCTGGCGGTGCTGGAACCCGGTTACTAAGCTGTAGGTGCCCGCGCTTAAAAGCACTACCAAGGACCGCCTGACGTTGGCGGAACTCGGATACCCAGGAGGAGGCACCTAAGCCAAAGGCTCGGCCCGGAACCAGCTGACGGTGCTGGAACCAGGTGGTGGACCCGAAGGCCCACAGGAGAGGAGAGAACAGCTAGGCCGCGAGGCAGCCGCAGTTACCGAACCCCAACAGTCCTACAGGGGGAGCTGGGCCTACTGGCACTACAGAACCAGCCTTGACTACCAGTTCACGCAGCCCACATAGGAAGCTCCTAAACTGGAGGCACCCTGGAGTTGGCTAACCCGACCGCACCACGACGGGGCAAGCATAGGCGTCTCAGTGAGTTTGACACAACCCGGAAACAGCTGACGGTGCTGAAACCAGGCTTGGCACGAGGGAGTACCCTTGTCAAGAACACTGCCGAGAACCAGCTGGCGGTGCTGGAACCCAGATGCGTTGCCCCAGTGTGCAAGAGCCAATGGCACGACTGAGGACCAGCTGGCGGTGCTGGAACCTGGTTACTAAGCTGTAGGTGCCCGCGCTTAAAAGCACTACCAAGGACCGCCTGACGTTGGCGGAACTCGGATACCCAGGAGGAGGCACCTAAGCCAAAGGCTCGGCCTGGAACCAGCTGACGGTGCTGGAACCAGGTGGTGGACCCGAAGGCCCACAGGAGAGGAGAGAACAGCTAGGCCGCGAGGCAGCCGCAGTTACCGAACCCCAACAGTCCTACAGGGGGAGCTGGGCCTACTGGCACTACAGAACCAGCCTTGACTACCAGTTCACACAGCCCACATAGGAAGCTCCTAAACTGGAGGCACCCTGGAGTTGACTAACCCGACCGCACCACGACGGGGCAAGCATAGGCGTCTCAGTGAGCTTGACACAACCCGGAAACAGCTGACGGTGCTGAAACCAGGCTTGGCACGAGGGAGTACCTGTGTCAAGAACACTGCCGAGAACCAGCTGGCGGTGCTGGAACCCAGATGCGTTGCCCCAGTGTGCAAGAGCCAATGGCACGACCGAGGACCAGCTGGCGGTGCTGGAACCCGGTTACTAAGCTGTAGGTGCCCGCGCTTAAAAGCACTACCAAGGACCGCCTGATGTTGGCGGAACTCGGATACCCAGGAGGAGGCACCTAAGCCAAAGGCTCGGCCCGGAACCAGCTGACGGTGCTGGAACCAGGTGGTGGACCCGAAGGCACACAGGAGAGGAGAGAACAGCTAGGCCGCGAGGCAGCCGCAGTTACCGAACCCCAACAGTCCTACAGGGGGAGCTGGGCCTACTGGCACTACAGAACCAGCCTTGACTACCAGTTCACGCAGCCCACATAGGAAGCTCCTAAACTGGAGGCACCCTGGAGTTGGCTAACCCGACCGCACCACGACGGGGCAAGCATAGGCGTCTCAGTGAGCTTGAAACTACCCGGAAACTGCTGACGGTGCTGGAACCAGGTTTGGCACGAGGGAGTACCAGTGACAAAAACACTGCCGAGAACCAGCTGGCGGTGCTGGAACCCAGATGCGTTGCCTATTAAAGATTGTCTTCCTAGAGCCCCAACTAGCGGTGCTGGAGCAAAGGGTAAGCAGGGGGAGCAGAGTGTAGGCCGAAGCCTGCACTGGAGGCAGCTTTGTGTCAGCGTTGCGTTTGCAGGACACTTTGCCGGCTACACAGTGTGGGAACAGCTGGCGTTGCTGAACCCCACTAACACAATGGCGGGTGTTTTTCTCTGTGCAGCTAGCACTTGCGGGCAAAAACTAGCGATGCTAGAGCCCGTGGTGAAGCAGGAGGAGGAGGAGAGGAGCAGAGTGTAGGCCGAAGCCTAGTTGAACCAATTTCAAAGGAAACCTTTAACCCCCCCTCAGGTGTTACAAAGTACAAGAGACACACCTTGTGCAGTATTAATGCTGCACAAGTGAAAGGTTGCTCTATTAATTTGTCTACTTGCACCCACTGAATGAAAGACGTACACAATTTAGCCCATTCTACAGTCAAACTGTAGTGGATGCGTGACTTGTCCTTTTAAGGAGACGCAGCACAGGTGTCCCAAATAACGCCTTGGTGCTTGGCGCAGCTTCCTGAGCGTTGTTATTTGCTGTACAGGAGTCTGCACTCTTGTGTTATCCCTTGGCAATGCCCTGTTAGAGCTGCCCGTCTTATGACCTCATTTCATGTTGGCCGGTGCGGTTAACGATGGCCATAAATCCCAGACCCACAGTGCCTTTTCATAAAGTCACACTGCGGTGCTGGGATTCGTGGCCTTGAGCAGTAAATATTTTGGCCACTCACACACGTCCTTACACCTGCTTCAGACTGGGCGGCCTCTGCTGATCCCTTCTCGCATGCCGCGGCCATGAGGCTGCACAGTCTGAAGAAGGCGGAAGGAGATGAGTTAAGACAGGCGAAGATATGCACTGCTCGTGCCCATCAATCACACCCTCGCAGTCAAAATAAGTAAGACAACGAGGAGCATTGTTTCAGGCAGGGCGGACGCACAGGCGCAACAAGCCAACCAATGATGTCAGAAGACGGGAAGCGCTACCAAGGGGGGTGCTGCGTATCATTAGAAAGGAAAGTCACATCTCAGGGACAGTGGAATGGTCTCAATGAGACACATTTTGTACGTGTTGAGTTCCACGTGGGCAAGGAGAAAAAGTCAGCCACCTTGTACAAATGCAGCAGTACTGCTGTACAAGGTGGCTGTTATACATAGAAACACCTGGGGGGGTGGGGCCAGGTTCCATTTAATTTCAGTTCATGTGCCTGCGTGGCGTTTGCAGGTCACGTTGCCGGCTACACAGCAGGGGAACAGCTGGCGGTGCTGAACCCCACTAACACATTGGCTGGTGTTTTTCTCTGTGCAGCTAGCACTTCCGGGCAGAAACTGGAGGTGTTTGAGCCCAGGGTCAACAGGAGGAGGAGAGGAGCAATGTGTAGGCCGAAGCCTGCACTGGTGGCAGCTTTTGGTCAGTTGTGCCAGCGTGGCTTGTGCTGGACATGATGCCGGCTACACAGCGGGGGAACAGGTGGCGGTGCTGAACCCCACTAACACATTGGCTGGTGTTTTTCTCTGTGCAGCTAGCACTTCCGGGCAGAAACTGGCGGTGTTTGAGCCCAGGGTCAGCAGGAGGAGGAGAGGAGCAGAGTGTAGGCCGAAGCCTGCACTGGTGGCAGCTTTTGGTCAGTTGTGCCAGCGTGGCTTGTGCTGGACACGATGCCGACTACACAGCAGGGGAACAGCTGGCGGTGCTGAACCCCACTAACACATTGACTGGTGTATTTCTCTGTGCAGCTAGCAGTTCCGGGCAAAAACTAGCGGTGTTTGAGCCCAGGGTCAGCAGGAGAGGAGCAGAGTGTAGGCCGAAGCCTAGCTGAACCAATTTCAAAGGTTACCTTTAACCCCCCCTCAGGTGTTGCAAGGTACAAGAGCCACACCTTGAACAGCATTAATGATGCACAAGTCAAAGGTTGCTCTCTTAATTTTGCTCCTTGCACACGCTGAATAAAACACGTACACTATTTAGCCCATTATACTGTCAAACAGTAGTGGAGGCGTGACTTGTCTTTTTAAGGAGACGCAGCACAGGTGTTCAAATTTACACCTAGGTGCTGGGCGCAGATTCCTTACCGTTGTTATTTGCAGTACAGGAAACTGCGCTCTTGTGTTATCCCTTGGCAATACCCTGTTAGTGCAGGCCGCCTCATGACCTCATTTCATGTTGGCCGCTGCGGTTAACGATGGCCATAAATCCCAGACCCACAGTGCCTTTTCCTAAAGTCACACTGCGGTGCTGGGATTCGTGGCCTTGTGCAGTAAATATGATCGCCGCTCACACATGTCCTTACACCTGCTTCAGACTGGGCGGCCTCAGCTGATCCCTTATCGCATGCCGCGGCCATGAGGCCGCACAGTCAGAAGAAGGCGGAAGGAGGGGAGTGAAGACAGGGGGACATATGCACTGCTCGTGCCCATCAATCACACCCTCGCAGTCAAAATATATGAGACAACGAGGGGCGTTGTGTCGGGCAGGGCGGACGCACAGGCACAGCCAGCCAACCAATGATGTCAGAAGACGGGCAGCGCTAACAATGGGGGTGCTGCGTGTCATTAGAAAGGAAAGTCACACCTCAGGGACAGTGGAATGGTCTCTAATGAGACACATTTTGTACGTGTTGAGTTCCACGTGGGCAAGGAGAAAAAGTCAGCCACCTTGTACAAATGCAGCAGTACTGCTGTACAAGGTGGCTGTTATACAAAGAAACACCTGGGGGTGGGGGGCAGGCTCCCTTCAATTTCAGTTCATGTGCCTGCGTGGCGTTTGCAGGACACGTTGCCGGCTACACAGCAGGGGAACAGCTGGCGGTGCTGAACCCCACTAACACATTGGCTGGTGTTTTTCTCTGTGCAGCTAGCACTTCCAGGCAGAAACTGGAGGTGTTTGAGCCCAGGGTCAGCAGGAGGAGGAGAGGAGCAGAGTGTAGGCCGAAGCCTGCACTGGTGGCAGCTTTTGGTCAGTTGTGCCAGCGTGGCTTGTGCTGGACACGATGCCGGCTACACAGCGGGGGAACAGCTGGCGGTGCTGAACCCCACTGACACAATGGTGGGTGTTTTTCTCTGTGCAGCTAGCATGTCCGGGCAGAAACTGGCGGTGTTTGAGCCCAGGGTCAGCAGGAGGAGGAGAGGAGCAGAGTGTAGGCCGAAGCCTGCACTGGTGGCAGCTTTTGGTCAGTTGTGCCAGCGTGGCTTGTGCTGGACACGATGCCAACTACACAGCAGGGGAACAGCTGGCGGTGCTGAACCCCACTAACACATTGACTGGTGTTTTTCTCTGCGCAGCTAGCAGTTCCGGGCAAAAACTAGCGGTGTTTGAGCCCAGGGTCAGCAGGAGAGGAGCAGAGTGTAGGCCGAAGCCTAGCTGAACCAATTTCAAAGGTTACCTTTAACCCCCCCTCAGGTGTTGCAAGGTACAAGAGCCATACCTTGAACAGCATTAATGATGCACAAGTCAAAGGTTGCTCTCTTAATTTTGCTCCTTGCACACGCTGAATAAAACACGTACACTATTTAGCCCACTATACTGTCAAACAGTAGTGGAGGCGTGACTTGTCTTTTTAAGGAGATGCAGCACAGGTGTAAAAATTTACACCTAGCTGCTGGGTGCAGATTCCTGAGCGTTGTTATTTGCTGTACAGGAGTCTGCGCTATTGTGATCCCTTGGTCATGCGCTGTGAGCGCTTCCTGTCTTCTGACCTCATTTCATGTCGGCCGTTGCGGTTAGCGATGGACATGAATCCCAGACCCACAGTGTGTTTTCAAAAAATCACACTGCGTGGCTGGGATTCGTGGCCTTGTGCAGTAAATATGTTTGACACTCACACATGTCCTTACACCTGCTTCAGACTGGGCGGCCTCATCTGATCCCTTATCGCCTGCCGCGGCCATGAGGACACCCAGTCTGAAGAAGGCGGAAGGAGATGAGTGAACACAGGCAAACATATGCACTGCACATGCCCATCAATCACACCCTCGCTGTCCAAAAAAATAAGACACCGAGGGGCGTTGTTTCGAGCAGGGCAGACGCACAGGCGCAGCCAGCTAACCAATGATGTCAAAAGACGGGCAGCGCTAACAAGGGTGGTGCTGCGTATCATTAGAAAGGGAAGTCACACCTCAGGGACAGTGGAATGGTCTCAATGAGACACATTTTGTACGTGTTGAGTTCCACGTGGGCAAGGAGAAAAAGTCAGCCACCTTGTACAAATGCAGCAGTACTGCTGTACAAGGTGGCTGTTATACATAGAAACACCTGGAGGTGGGGGGCAGGCTCCCTTCAATTTCAGTTCATGTGCCTGCGTGGCGTTTGCAGGTCACATTACAAGCTACACAGCAGGGGAACAGCTGGCGTTGCTGAACCCCACTGACACATTGACTGGTGTTTTTCTCTGTGCAGCTCGCATGTCCGGGCAAAAACTGGCGGTGTTAGAGCCCAGGGTCAGCAGGAGGAGGAGAGGAGCAATGTGTAGGCCGAAGCCTGCACTGGTGGCAGCTTTTGGTCGGTTGTGCCAGCGTGGCTTGTGCTGGACACGATGCAAGCTACACAGCAGGGGAACAGCTGGCGTTGCTGAACCCCACTGACACGTTGACTGGTGTTTTTCTCTGTGCAGCTCGCATGTCCGTGCAAAAACTGGCGGTGTTAGAGCCCAGGGTCAGCAGGAGGAGGAGAGGAGCAATGTGTAGGCCGAAACCTGCACTGGTGGCAGCTTTTGGTCGGTTGTGCCAGCGTGGCATGTGCTGGACACGATGCAAGCTACACAGCAGGGGAACAGCTGGCGTTGCTGAACCCCACTGACACATTGACTGGTGTTTTTCTCTGTGCAGATCGCATGTCCGGGCAAAAACTGGTGGTGTTAGAGCCCAGGGTCAGCAGGAGGAGGAGAGGAGCAATGTGTAGGCCGAAGCCTGCACTGGTGGCAGCTTTTGGTCGTTTGTGCCAGCGTGGCTTGTGCTGGACACGATGCAAGCTACACAGCAGGGGAACAGCTGGCGTTGCTGAACCCCACTGACACGTTGACTGGTGTTTTTCTCTGTGCAGCTCGCATGTCCGGGCAAAAACTGGCGGTGTTAGAGCCCAGGGTCAGCAGGAGGAGGAGAGGAGCAATGTGTAGGCCGAAACCTGCACTGGTGGCAGCTTTTGGTCGGTTGTGCCAGCGTGGCATGTGCTGGACACGATGCAAGCTACACAGCAGGGGAACAGCTGGCGTTGCTGAACCCCACTGACACATTGACTGGTGTTTTTCTCTGTGCAGATCGCATGTCCGGGCAAAAACTGGCGGTGTTAGAGCCCAGGGTCAGCAGGAGGAGGAGAGGAGCAATGTGTAGGCCGAAGCCTGCACTGGTGGCAGCTTTTGGTCGGTTGTGCCAGCGTGGCTTGTGCTGGACACGATGCAAGCTACACAGCAGGGGAACAGCTGGCGTTGCTGAACCCCACTGACACATTGACTGGTGTTTTTCTCTGTGCAGCTCGCATGTCCGGGCAAAAACTGGCGGTGTTAGAGCCCAGGGTCAGCAGGAGGAGGAGAGGAGCAATGTGTAGGCCGAAGCCTGCACTGGTGGCAGCTTTTGGTCGTTTGTGCCAGCGTGGCTTGTGCTGGACACGATGCAAGCTACACAGCAGGGGAACAGCTGGCGTTGCTGAACCCCACTGACACATTGACTGGTGTTTTTCTCTGTGCAGCTCGCATGTCCGGGCAAAAACTGGCGGTGTTAGAGCTCAGGGTCAGCAGGAGAAGGAGAGGAGCAATGTGTAGGCCGAAGCCTGCACTGGTGGCAGCTTTTGGTCGGTTGTGCCAGCGTGGCATGTGCTGGACACGATGCAAGCTACACCGCAGGGGAACAGCTGGCGTTGCTGAACCCCACTGACACATTGACTGGTGTTTTTCTCTGTGCAGATCGCATGTCCGGGCAAAAACTGGCGGTGTTAGAGCCCAGGGTCAGCAGGAGGAGGAGAGGAGCAGAGTGTACGCCGAAGCCTAGTTGAACCAATTTCAAAGGTTACCTTTAACCCCCCTCAGGTGTTGCAAGGTACAAGAGCCACACCTTGTGCAGCATTAATGCTGCACAAGTAAAAGGTTGCTCTATTTAGTTTGCTCCTTGCACACGCTGAATAAAACACGTACACTATTTAGCCCATTATACTGTCAAACAGTTGTGGAGGCGTGACTTGTCTTTTTAAGGAGACGCAGCACAGGTGTCAAAATTTGCACCTAGGTACTGGGCGCAGATTCCTGAGCGTTGTTATTTGCTGTACAGGAGTCTGCGCTATTGTGATCCCTTGGCCATGCGCTGTGAGCGCTTCCTGTCTTCTGACCTCATTTCATGTCGGCCGTTGCGGTTAGCGATGGACATGAATCCCAGACCCACAGTGTGTTTTCAAAAAATCGCACTGCGTGGCTGGGATTCGTGGCCTTGTGCAGTAAATAGGTTTGCCGCTCACACATGTCCTTACACCTGCTTCAGACTGGGCGGCCTCAGCTGATCCCTTATCGCCTACCACGGCCAGGAGGCCGCACAGTCTGAAGAAGGCGGAAGGAGATGAGTTAAGACAGGCGAACATATGCACTGCTCGTGCCCATAAACCACACCCTCGCTGACAAAATAAATATGACAACGAGGGGCGTTGTTTCTAGCAGGGCGGATGCACAGGCGCAGCCAGCTAACCATGATGACAAAAGACGGGAAACGCTACCAAGGGGGGTGCTGCGTATCATTAGAAAGGAAAGTCACACCTCAGGGACAGTGGAATGGTCTCTAATGAGTAACATTTTGTACGTGTTGAGTTCCACGTGGGCAAAGAGAAAAAGTCAGCCACCTTGTACAAATGCAGCAGTACTGCTGTACTAGGTGGCTGTTATACATAGAAACACCTGGGGGGGTGGGGCCAGGTTCCCTTTAATTTCAGTTCATGTGCCTGCGTGGCGTTTGCAGGTCACGTTGCCGGCTACACAGCAGGGGAACAGCTGGCGTTGCTGAACCCCACTAACACATTGGCTGGTGTTTTTCTCTGTGCAGCTAGCACTTCCGGGCAGAAACTGGAGGTGTTTGAGCCCAGAGTCAGCAGGAGGAGGAGAGGAGCAGAGTGTAGGCCGAAGCCTGCACTGGTGGCAGCTTTTGTTCTGTTGTGCCAGCGTGGCTTGTGCTGGACACCTTGCCGACTACACAGCAGGGGAACAGCTGGCGGTGCTGAACCCCACTGACACATCACCTAGTGCTTTTTCTGTGTAGACAACACTTCCAGGTGGCAACTGACAGTGTTGAAACCCAGGGAATCAAAGAGGAGCAGAGTGTAGGCCGAAGCCTGCAGTGGAGCAAGTTGAAAGGGAACCTTTAACCCCCCCCCCCCCAGGCATTTGTTGCTGAAAGAGCCATCTTGTACAGCAGTAATACTGCACATGGAAAATGGTGGCTCCGAAAATTATGCTCCTTGCAAACGCTGGAGAACACACTCATATAATGTGTCCCCTCACACCGTCAAACCATCCCGGAAGTGGGACTTTCCTTTGTAATGTGACACAGCACAGCCGTCATTCCAACCCCCTTAGTGCCGGGCGCCACCTCCTCAACGTTGTTTGGTTCTGTCACGGAGCCCGCGCTGTAATGTTATCCCTTGGCCATGCACAGTTAGCGGTGCCCGTCTTCTGACATCATGTAGGTGTCAGGCTGGCAGTGCCTGTGCGTCCAAGCTGCCCGAGATCCAACCTTGCAGTGTCATCTAATGTAGTCCCACTGCGGGCCAGGGATCCATGGGCATGCGCAGTGCATATCATCGCCTCTCACTCACCTCCTTCCTGCTTCTTCAGACTGTGCGGCGTCACGGCCGTGGCATGCTATTAGGTTTCAGCTGACGCCGCCTAGTCTGAAGAAGCGTGAAGAAGGGGAGTGAGAGGCTAGTATATGCATTGCGCATGGCCATGGATACCAGGCCCACTGTGGGATCACATTAGACGACACTGCGAGGTGTGATTTCGGGCAGCGTGGACGCACAGGCGCAGCCAGGACGACAACAAATGATGTCAGAGGACGGGCAGCGCAAACTGTGCATGGCCAAGGGATAACATAACAGCGCAGGGTCCATGACGGAATCAAACAACGCTAAGGAGGCAGCGCACGGTGCCAAGGGGGTAGCAATGACGGCTGTGCTGCGTCACATTACAAAGGAAAGTCCCACCTCCGGGACGGTTGGACGGTGTGAGGGGACACATTACATGAGTGTGTAGTTCAGCGTTTGCAAGGAGCATAATTTCAAGAGCGACCTTTCCCTTGTGCAGTATTAGTGCTGCACATGGTGGCTCTTTAAGTAACAAACGCCTAGGGGGGGGGGGGGGACAGGTCCCCTTACATTTTAGTTGTGCCAGCGTGGCGGTCGCATGACACGTTGCCGGATACACAGCTGGGGATCAGCTGACGTTACTGAACCCCAATAACAGAGGAGCGACTGTTGACTGTGCACACAGCACTTCCAGGCACCAACTGGCGTTGTTAGAGCCCAGGGACAGCAGGAGGAGCAGATTGGAGGTATTGCCGCACACACAGCTGGGGATCAGCTGACGTTACTGAACCCCAATAACAGAGGAGCGACTGTTGACTGTGCACACAGCACTTCCAGGCACCAACTGGCGGTGTTAGAGCCCAGGGACAGCAGGAGGAGCAGAGGAACAGAGTGTAGGCCGAAGCCTGATTGGAGCAAGCTGAAAGGGAACCTTTAACCCCCCCCCAAGACGTTTGTAGCTGAAAGAGCCATCTTGTGCAGCACTAACGATGCAAAAGGAAAAGGTGGTTCTTTTAATTATGCTCCTTGCAAACACCGAAGTAAACACTAAAAATGTGTCCCCTTATACCGTTAAAACGTCCCGGAGGTGCGAATTTCCTTCGTAAAGGGACACAGCACAGCTGTCATTCCTATCCCCTTGGTGCCGTGCGCTGCCTCCTCAGCGTTGTTTTAAGCTGTCACGGAGCCTGCGCTGTTCTGTTAGCCCTTGGCCATGCCCAATTAGCGCTGCCTGTCTATCAGTGAACACATTTTATAAGTGTTAAGTTCTGCGTGTACAAGGAGCTAAAAAAAAAGAGCTACCTTTTCCTTGTGCAGCATTACTGCTGCACAAGATGGCTCTTTCAGTAACAAACGACGGGGGGGGGGGGGACAGGTTCCCTTACATTTAGGTTGTTGTGCCAGCGTGGCGGTCGCAGGACACATTGCCGGCTACACAGCTGGGGATCAGCTGACGTTACTGAAACCCAATAACACTGGGTCGTATGTTTTTACTGTGCAGCCTGCACTTCTGAGCCGCAACTGGCGGTGTTGGAGCCCAGGAATAGCAGTTCAGGTGGTAGAAAGATGAACACAGCAGGAGACCTGGATGACACCCAATTACTTAATCAGGCAGAGGAGTGGCAAATTCCTGCGAGATCCAGGCCTGGTTCATTTTCAGGAAAGTAAGCCGGTCAACGTTATCGGAGGATAGTCGCATGCGACGGTCTGTTAGTACACCACCTGCGGCACTAAAGACACGTTCCGATAAGACACTAGCTGCAGGGCAAGCCAGCACCTCCAATGCATACTGGCTTAGCTCTGGCCATGTATCCAGCTTAGAGATCCAAAACTTGAACGGGGAAGAGCCGTCTGGGAGTACAGTAAGAGGGCAAGCCATGTAGTCTGTCACCATCTGACGGAACCGTTGCCTCCTGCTGACTGGAGCCGCCGGTGATGGTGTAGACATTTGGGGCGGGCACACACTGTGCCAGTGTTGTGCCATACTGGGCTTGCCTTGGGCAGAGGCACTGCTTCTGCTCCCTCTTTGGGCAGAGCCTCCCCCACTGCCTCGACGCACTGAGCTGCTTTGTAAAGCACTAGCAGCACTCCTCTCAGTTGGACAGGAGAAGATGATGGAATTCACCAGTGTGTCGTGGTACTCCCGCAATTTACGCTCCCGGGTCAACGCAGGGATGAGGTTTTGGACGTTGTCCCGGTAGCGAGGATCGAGGAGGGTGAACACCCAATAATCAGGCATGTTGAGAATGTGGTCGATGCGGCGGTCGTTTCTCAGGCACTGCAGCATGAAATCCACCATGTGCTGCAGACTGCCAACTGGCCCAGAAACGCTGTCCCCTGCTTGAGACATGATCTCTGCCCGCTCGTCATCACCCCACCCTCGCTGTACACACTGACCACTGGACAATTGTGTCGCTCCCTCCTCTGGACGGAGCTCTTCCTCCTCCATTGACTCCTCCTCATCCTCCTCACAAATTGGCCCCTGCGTACCCCTTTGTGAGGAACCACGTGGCGCTGACTCTCCAGAAGCTGATGGAAAAGGTGACTCCTCATCCTCCACCTCTTCCACAACATCATCCCTTAACCCTTGCAAAGTTTGCTGAAGCAGGCAGATAAGGGGGACAGTCATGCTGACTAGTGCATCATCTGCACTTGCCATCCGCGTGGAATAATCAAAAGGACGCAAAACCTGGCAGACGTCCTTCATAGTGGCCCACTCTGTGGTTGTGAAGTCTGATCGGCGCTGACTGCGACTTCTTTGCGCCTGATGCAGCTGGTACTCCATAACTGCTTGCTGCTGCTCACACAACCGCTCCAACATATGTAACGTGGAATTCCACCGGGTAGGTAGGTCACATATGATGCGGGATCTGGCCAAGCTGGAACGCCGCAAGTGAGCACACTCTAGGCGGACCTTGTGCAGCAGGGCATCAAGATCCGGATAGTCCCTCAGAAAACTCTGCACAACCAAATTGAGCACATGTGCCAGACATGGGATGTGAGTGAGGTTGCCAAGGGCCAAAGCTGCCACCAGATTTCGGCCATTGTCACACACTACCATGCCTGGCTGGAGATTCGCTGACAGTAACCACACATCGCTCTCCTGCTTGATGGCATTCCAGAGCTCCTGCGCTGTGTGGCTTCGATGCCCCAATGAAACTAGTTTCAAGACGGCCTGCTGACGTTTGGCCACGGCTGTGCTCATGTCGGTCATAGGTAAACGTTCACGGGTCCATGTGGAGGTGGACTGTGACGGATCCTGCAGAGAGGAATCTGAGGAACTGGTGTAAGAGGAGGAGTCGATGCGTACAGACTGGATTCCTGCAATCCTTGGAGTGGGCAGGACACGTCCTGCGCCACTCGCACGATCTGTACCTGGCTCAACAACATTAACCCAATGGGCAGTGAGGGAAACATATCGCCCCTGTCCATGCTGACTGGTCCACGCATCGGTGGTGAGGTGGACCTTGCTACTGACGGCGTTCAGTAGCGCATGTTTTATGTTTGCCTCAACATGCCTGTGCAGGGCAGGGACAGCCTGCATGCTGAAGTAAAAGCGGCTGGGCACCTTGTACTGTGGGACTGCCAATGCCATCAAGTCATGGAAGCTGTCAGTCTCCACCAGCCTGAACGAGAGCATTTCCAGGGACAACAGTTTGGCAATGCCTGCATTCAGAGCCTGTGCTCGGGGGTGGTTGGCCGAGAATGCCCGCCTTTTCTCCCATGCCTGTACTACCGATGGCTGTAGAGTAGACTGGGAGTGTGAGGATGACTGGGAAGGTGGTGCTGTGGGTGGAATTACACTAGGTCTCTGGACAACAATGGACGAAGAGGCAACATGAGATGAAGAGGTGGTAGCTGCCGCTGTTGGTTGGCCTACGTCTTCACTGTGTTTCTGTAACTCCACCGCGTGCCTGGTCCGCACATGTTTCCACATATTTGTGGTATTGAGGTTGCTGACACTTTTACCTCTTTTTACTTTCTGATGACACAGCTTGCATTTGACAAAACAAATGTCATCTGCAACTGTGTCAAAAAAGGACCAGGCACTGCAAGTCTTAGGAGCGCCCTTTTTGCCTTTGGAAAGAGACAGGCTCCTAACGGGTGCCAAAGTGGAGGCTACAGGCTCCGCAGTCTTCCCCCGCCCTCTCCCTCTTTGGCCCGTAAGGGGAAGCTCTTCCTCAGAGCTGCTCCCACCACCTTCCTGTTCCTCACGCCACGATGGGTCAAGGACCTCATCATCTCCACTACCCTCTGCCACCAACTGCTCCTCCTGGGTAGTCTCGGCAGCACAGTACGCATCAGAAAGCGGCACCTGAGTTTCATCATCAGATGCGTACTGCGCTGTGGTCACCGGAGGCACTGGCCCACCTGCCTCTTCAGAGTCAGAGAGAAAAAGCTGTTGGGCATCACTGCACACTGCCTCTTCTTCCATTTCTCCAATGCTGCTTGGCTGGCCCCCTGTTTCCAAGCCAAGAGATTCAGAGAACAGAAGTAGAGACGGCTCCTGTCCTGGGCTCTCTGACTGCCTGGCCAATTTGGCAGGTGGTGAAGAGACAGATGGCTGCTCTCCAGTGCTCTGTGCCTGAGAGGATGTGGTACTAACTGAAGTCGATGCCGAGGCGTTAGCTGCCATCCACCCGACAACGGCTTCAATTTGGTCTTCACGCAGCAGCGGTGCACGGCGCTCTCCGACAAAGCTGCGCATGAAGGACTGTTCCCTGCTGAAACTGAGTGACGACGAGTCACCGGCGCCCCCAGCAGGCACAGAATCACCACGTCCTCTCCCTGCTCCTCTCCCTGCTCCGCGCCCACGCCCACGTGCCTTACTCCCTGCCCTCTTCATCTTGGTTGACAGATAAAGATAAGCAGAAAAGTACTAAGGCCTTAGCGTGCTTATTCCTGAAATGCTCCTCCTAACAGGTGTAAGAAACACTAATGTTGTAAAGTGTGGACTAAACTTTATTATTTTTCAAATGTGGCCTACACAAGTGTTAAGTTGTGTTTGGTGAACTTTACTTTTTTTTTGTGCAGATCGGGCTACAGAGCTAGTTTAAATCACACGGAGACCGTGCAGACAGCTGTAAACGGTGCTGCAAGGCCAAAAAACCCTCCTCTAGGTTATCCTATGTAGTGTTTTTCCACTATTTAGCTGGAGACGGGTGGAAAGACACTAATAGGAATTTTTTTTTAAAAATTTTAAACAGGCTGCACTATTTGAAAAAAAGGAAATTGTTTTTCAAGGTATGAGGCAGTAACGCACCCTGAGCTGAATCCAACCGGCTATAGCTGCACACAGACTACAGGGCGAGCTGCGCTCACACAGAGACCGTGCAGACAGCCGTAAACGGCGCTGCAAGGCCAAAAAACCCTCCTCTAGGTTATCCTATGTAGTGTTTTTCCAATATTTAGCTGGAGACGGGTGGAAAGACACTAATAGGAATTTTTTATTTTAATTTTTAAACAGGCTGCACTATTTGAAAAAAAGGAAAATTTTTCTCAAGGTATGAGCCAGTAACGAACCCTGAGCTGAATCCAACCGGCTATGGCTGCACACAGACTACAGGGCGAGCTGGGCTCACACGGAGACCGTGCAGACAGCCGTAAACGGCGCTGCAAGGCCCAAAAAACCCCCTCTAGGTTATCCTATGTAGTGTTTTTCCACAATTTAGCTGGAGACGGGTGGAAAAACACTAATAGGGAATTTTTTTTTTAATTTTTAAACAGGCTGCACTATTTGAAAGAAAGGAATATTTTTCTCAAGGTATGAGCCAGTAACGAACCCTGAGCTGAATCCAACCGGCTATGGCTGCACACAGACTACAGGGCGAGCTGGGCTCACACGGAGACCGTGCAGACAGCCGTAAACGGCGCTGCAAGGCCCAAAAAACCCCCTCTAGGTTATCCTATGTAGTGTTTTTCCACAATTTAGCTGGAGACGGGTGGAAAAACACTAATAGGGAATTTTTTTTTAAATTTTTAAACAGGCTGCACTATTTGAAAGAAAGGAAAATTTTTCTCAAGGTATGAGCCAGTAACGAACCCTGAGCTGAATCCAACCGGCTATGGCTGCACACAGACTACAGGGCGAG
Source organism: Ranitomeya imitator (assembly GCF_032444005.1). Lineage (NCBI taxonomy): Eukaryota > Metazoa > Chordata > Amphibia > Anura > Dendrobatidae > Ranitomeya > Ranitomeya imitator. The sequence continues at coordinate 64,081,776 of NC_091282.1, forward strand.
CAGGGCTCACACGGAGACCGTGCAGACAGCCGTAAACGGCGCTGCAAGGCCCAAAAACCCCCCTCTAGGTTATCCTATGTAGTGTTTTTCCACAATTTAGCTGGAGACGGGTGGAAAAACACTAATAGGAAATTTGAGAAAAAATGTGCAGCAGGCTGCACTATGAGCAAAAAAGGACAACTGTGTGAGGCAGTGTGAACCCCCCCTGAGCTGAATACAACCGGGTATATGGCTGCACACAGACTACAGAGTGAGCTGCACACACACACACACACACACACACACACACACAGACCTTGCAGAACGCTGTTAAAACAGCGCTGCAAGGCAAGAGCAAGGTGAACAGTGAAGAACACACAGCGTTTTGCTAAATTAGCCTTTGGAAAGGAAAATAAAGCAATTAGCTAGCTCAACTGGCCCTCAGTTAGAACACAGCGTCCTGTCCCTAACTGAAATCACAGCAGAGTGAGCGCAAAATGGCGGCAGCGTTTTTTATAGTGCAGAGTGACATCATTTCAGCAGCCAATCACAGCCTTGCCAGTACTTACATGCCCACCATGCTAAACAGGATGTGCCCACACTTCCAATCATTCCTCATTGGCTGCTGCGTTCTGTTTGAATTCTGGGAACTTCCGATTCCGGTATCCGATACGCGGGAAGTATCGGAATTCGGTATCGGAATTCCGATACCGCAAATATCGGCCGATACCCGATACTTGCGGTATCGGAATGCTCAACACTATTCCTTAGGTCTTCCAAGGTGTTGGGACGGTTGATATACACCTTAGACTTCAGGTAACCCCAAAGGAAAAAATCGCATGGGGCTAAATCTGGTGAGCGTGCTGGCCAGTTCACATCTCCCCTCAAAGAGATAAGCCGTCCAGGAAACATTTGCCTCAAACAATTCATGGTAACCCTCGCTGTGTGTGCAGTGGCACCATCCTGTTGGAACCATGTATCCTCTAGTTCCATTGCCTCAAGAGCCGGCTGAAAATAATCCTGTATCATAGACAAGTACCGTTCGGAGTTCACAGTTATGGCACGACCATTATCCTGAAAAAAGTAAGGACCAATGATGCCTACTCGTGATATGGCGCACCACACAGTGACGCGGTCCGAATGCAGAGGTCTCTCGTGAACTTCTCTGGGGTTTGTTTCACTCCAGTAACGCATATTTTGTTTGTTTACACACCCACTGAGGTGAAAATGTGCCTCATCAGAAAAAAACACAATTGCGTCACGGGGTATCGTTGCTAACATGTCTTCACAAGAGGTCCGCCGTGTCAAATAGTCCCATGCTGACAAATGTTGGACCACGCACATTTTATACGGGTGAAAATTCAGTTCATCATGAAGAATCCGGTGGAGAGAACGTCTTGAAATGCCAAGAGCAAATGATTGCTTCCGAGCAGAGCGTTTCGGAGATTGCAGTACTGCTGCTCTAACTCTCTCGATGTTTTGTGGTGTTGTAATCCTTCTCTCAGGTCCCCTTCGTACACATGACACATTCCCTGCTGTTCTGAATGAATTCACCCAATTTACAATTGATTGCCGTCCAGGAACACGTCCGCGTGGAGGAACAGCGAATTGTAAACGAAAAGCACGCTGCACTGCAATGATCGAGTGGGCATTTGAAAAATACGCTTCAACACAAAATGACCTCTCCTCACGTGTCCACTGCATGATGGCAACTGAAAGGCAGAGGAATACAAATCTCCCATCAGCCACTGTAAGCCACACCCACTCTCCCCTCTCTTCGACCGACAGTGCCGCCACAGCATGCAGTGCAAAAAAGCAAATTACCGCGCTCCACCCTGTACATATATATATATATATACATATATATATATATATATATATATATATATGTATATATATATATATACACTAGACTGTGGCCCGATTCTAACGCATCGGGTATTCTAGAATATGCATGTCCCCGTAGTATATGGACAATGATGATTCCAGAATTCGCGGCAGACTGTGCCCGTCGCTGATTGGTCGAGGCAACCTTTATGACATCATCGTCGCCATGGCAACCATTATGACATCTACGTCGATACTTTGCCCGTCGCTGAATCAGAAACGTGAGATGTCTACGTCCTTTATGATATCATCGTCGCTGTGCCCGTTGCTGATTGGTCGAGGCCTGGCGGCCTCGACCAATCAGAGATGCCGGATTTCTACGTCCTTTATGACATCATCGTCGCTGTGCCCGTTGCTGATTGGTCGAGGCCTTGCGGCCTCGACCAATCAGAGACGCGGGATTTCTACGTCGATGCTGTGCCGGTCTCTGATTGGTCGAGGCCTTGCAGCCTCGACCAATCAGAGAGCCGGGATTTCCAGGACAGACAGACAGACAGACAGACGGAAAAACCCTTAGGCAATTATATATATAGATATATATATATATTTGTATCTGCATCAATTGTATACATAATAGTCAGAAAAATAGGGTGGTGCACAGAGAGAACTCAAATTTTCTTTTAATATTTACATTTCTAAAAGCAGCACATAGGCTTGAAAATTATTCATATTTATTGCCCAAATAACATCATTTCATCAAGGACTGCCAAATTTGTTATCCAGAGTGTTTTGCTTGAAAAGAGAACATCTGTTGCTGGATTTCATTCTAGTACAAAACATAAAAACATTTTCTGCTGCTGGGTGGAAGATACAATGTTGCAGAGAAAATCTTAAGAATATGACACAACAGGACACAATATGGATATAATATGAAGACATTTTAATACAAAGGATTGGAAAAAAGTTTGGGTGTAATTGCAGTTGTTTGTGCACCTAATCAAAGATTGAGACAGAGTGCAGACAGATAGATTTCTGTTATATAGAGTCATTCAAAGTGTTGTCCAGGACTTGTTTTTTTATGTATAGGATTGAGAACTAACAGATATATAATTAGTAACTACATTAACAGCTACAGTATATGATAGTAGTTTTATTCCTGTACATAGGAGCAGTATTATAGTAGTTATATTCTTGCACATAGGAGCAGCATTATAGCTATTATATTCTTGTACATAGGAGCAGTATTATAGTAGTTATATTCTTGTACACAGAGGCAGTATTATAATAGTTATATTCTTGTACATAGGAGCAGTATTATAGTAGTTATATTCTTGTACATAGGGGCAGTATTATAGTAGTTATATTCTTGTATATAGGGGCAGTATTATAGTAGTTATATTCTTGCACATAGAGGACAGGGTTTTAGAAGTTATATTCGTCTACATAGCGGGTTGCTTTATAGTACTGTAGTTATATTGTTGTACATAGGGGGCAGTATTATAGTAGTTATATTCTTGTACATAGGAGCAGTATTATAGTAGTTATAGTCTTGTACACAGGGGCAGGATTGTAGGAGTTATTTTCTTGTACATTGGGCAATATTATAGTAATTATATTTTTGAACATAGGGAGAATCATAATAGCATAATCCTCCAGTCCCTTTCCCCGGCTATCACCTCTCACCTAACAAAAATATTCAACCTTTCCCTCACTTCCGGTATTTTTCCCTCCTCATTTAAGCATGCCATCATACATCCATTACTTAAAAAACCATCCCTCGATCAAAACTGTGCCACTAATTATAGACCTGTCTCTAATCTTCCCTTCATCTCTAAACTCCTCGAACGCCTGGTCCACTCCCGTCTTACCCGCTATCTCTCAGATAACTCTCTTCTTGACCCTCTTCAATCTGGCTTCCGCTCTTTACACTCTACTGAAACTGCCCTCATTAAAGTCTCTAATGACCTACTAACAGCTAAATCTAATGGTCACTACTCCATGCTAATTCTCTTGGATCTCTCTGCAGCATTCGACACTGTGGATCATCAGCTCCTCCTCACTATGCTCCGCTCCATCGGCCTCAAGGACACCGTTCTCTCCTGGTTCTCCTCCTATCTCTCTGACCGATCCTTCACTGTATGTTTTGCTGGTTCCTCCTCCTCTCACCTTCCCCTTACTGTTGGGGTTCCTCAAGGATCAGTCCTAGGCCCCCTACTCTTCTCGTTGTATACTGCCCCTATTGGACAAACAATCAGTAGATTTGGTTTCCAGTACCATCTCTATGCTGACGACACCCAATTATACACTTCTGCTCCCGATATCACACCGACCTTTTTAGAAAACACCAGTGATTGTCTTACCGCTGTCTCTAACATCATGTCCTCCCTCTATCTGAAACTAAACCTGTCAAAAACTGAACTCCTCGTGTTCTCTCCCTCTACTAACCTACCTTTGCTTGACATTGCCATCTCCGTGTGCGGTTCCACCATTACTCCAAAGCAACATGCCCGCTGCCTTGGGGTCATCCTTGATTCTGACCTTTCATTCACCCCCTACATCCGATCACTGGCTCGCTCTTCTTACCTGCATCTCAAAAACATTTCTAGAATTCGCCCTTTTCTTAATTTCGACTCTGCAAAAACTCTGACTGTTTCACTTATTCATTCTCGTCTGGACTATTGTAACTCTCTACTAATCGGTCTCCCTCTTGCAAAACTCTCCCCGCTCCAATCTGTCCTGAATGCTGCAGCCAGGATCATATTCCTCACCAACCGTTACACCGATGCCTCTACCCTGTGCCAGTCATTACACTGGCTACCCATCCACTCCAGAATCCAGTACAAAACTACTACCCTCATCCACAAAGCACTCCATGGCTCAGCACCACCCTACATCTCCTCCCTGGTATCAGTCTACCACCCTACCCGTGCCCTCCGCTCCGCTAATGACCTCAGGTTAGCATCCTCAATAATCAGAACCTCCCACTCCCGTCTCCAAGACTTTACACGTGCTGCGCCGATTCTTTGGAATTCACTACCTAGGTTAATACGATTAATCCCCAATCCCCACAGTTTTAAGCGTGCCCTAAAAACTCATTTGTTCAGACTGGCCTACCGCCTCAATGCATTAACCTAACGATCCCTGTGTGGCCTATTTATAATAAAAAAAAAAAAAAAAAAAAAAAAGGTTCCTCGCATCATGTTCTCATACACTTTATGCAGAATTAGCCCTCTGTGTCTGTACTGCTACATACTTAGGCAGTTAACTGGTTCATGCAGCTTTACATGAACACCTGAGCCTTACACTATAGCTGGTCCGAATAACTAAAGCAATTGTTACCATCCACCTCTCGTGTCTCCCCTTTTCCCCATAGTTTGTAAGCTTGCGAGCAGGGCCCTCACTCCTCCTGGTATCTGTTTTGAACTGTATTTCTGTTATGCTGTAATGTCTATTGTCTGTACAAGTCCCCTCTATAATTTGTAAAGCGCTGCGGAATATGTTGGCGCTATATAAATAAAATTATTATTATTATTATTATTAATAGCAAATACATAGGATACAGTTTTATTCTTGTACATAGAGGGCAGTATTATAGTAGTTGTATTCTAGTGCATAGTGACAGTATTATAGTAGTAATATTGTTCTACGTAGGAGAGAGTATTTTAGTAGTTATATTCTTGTACATAGGAGACGGTATGTTAGATGTCGAGTTCCCACAGCTGCACAGGGGGGAATCTCAAACCATGTCCTCTGTTGTCTCCCATTTTTCCCCAGCCACAAAGGAGCCCGCTCAGCAAAGATGCCAGCCCCGGCCTCTTGCACAGGCTAATGCTGTGCATCTGGTTACTACTGTTATTCCTGGATCTGCTATTATATCCAACAGTGGCCAGCGTCAAGCAGACGTTCCTGGGACTAAGTTCTGCATTTTCTCAACCGAGCATGCGCGTGGGATGACCTCGCATTGGAGGTCAGGGGCTCACATGTCCAGGTCCTAAAGCGGCCCTTATTGGACCACTGGGAAGGTCCCGGAAGGAAACAGCTATAAAAGGTTTGCATGGCCACTCAGCCATGCGCTAGTATAAAACTTATGTCTTGTGTGTGTATGTGTGTTTGACATCTGGTGAAAGCTCCTAATCAATCCCCTCCCTAGCATTGTTGTATGTGGTTTGGGTGTCGGAGCTGAATAGTGCCAGTTTATGCCATCCTGCACAAGGCACGATTATACTGCGTCATCTCAGCAACCAGTGCAGTGCTGTGCGGTGCCATGCCCATCTAGTGCGGTTTCCGGTCCCTAGCTAGGGCAGTTAGTAGCATCTGCCAGAGTGGCGCTGCGCACACTCAGTACAATAATAATACTACAGTATTATAGTAGTTATAGTCTTGTACATAGGAGCAGAATTATAGTAGTTATATTCTTGTACATACGAGGCAGTATTATAGCAGTTATATTCTTGTACATAGGGGCAGTATTATAGTAGTTATATTTTTGTACATAGGAGCAGTATTATAGTAGTTATATTAATGTACATAGGGGCAGTATTATAGTAGTTATATTCTTGTACATAGGGGCAGTATTATAGTAGTTATATTCTTGTACATAGGGGCAGTATTATAGTATTTATATTAATGTACATAGGGGCAGTATTATAGTAGTTATATTCTTGTACATAGGGGCAGTATTATAGTAGTTATATTCTTGTACATAGGGGCAGTATTATAGTAGTTATATTCTTGTTCATAGGAGCGGTATTATAGTAGTTGTATTCTTGTACATAGGGGCAGAATTATAGTAGTTATATTCTTGTACATACGAGGCAGTATTATAGCAGTTATATTATAGTAGTTATATTCTTGTACATAGGGGATAATATTTTAGTAGTTATATTCTTCGACGTAGGGATCTGTATTATAGTAGGTATATTCTTGTACATAGGGGACAGTATTATAGTAGCAATATTGCTGTACACAGGAGGCAGTATTATAGTAGTTATATTCTTGTACATAGGGGACAGTATTATAGTAGTTATATTAATATACATAGGGGCAGTATTATAGTAGTTATATTCTTGTACATAGGGGCAGTATTATAGTAGTTATATTCTTATACATAGGAGCAGAATTATAGTAGTTATATTCTTGTACATACGAGGCAGTATTATAGTAGTTATATTCTTGTACATAGGAGCAGTATTATAGAAGTTATAGTCTTGTACATAGGGGCAGTATTATAGTAGTTATATTCTTATACATAGGAGCAGAATTATAGTAGCTATATTCTTGTACATACGAGGCAGTATTATAGTAGTTATATTCTTGTACATAGGAGCAGTATTATAGAAGTTATAGTCTTGTACATAGGGGCAGTATTATAGTAGTTATATTCTTGTACATAGGAGCAGTATTATAGTAGTTATATTCTTGTACATAGGAGCGGTATTATAGTAGTTATATTCTTGTACATAGGAGCAGTATTATAGTATTTATAGTCTTGTACATAGGAGCAGTATTATAGTAGTTATATTCTTGTACATACGAGGCAGTATTGAAGTAGGTGTATTCTTGTACATAGGGGCAGTATTATAGTAGTTATAGTCTTGTACATAGGAGCAGTATTATAGTAGTTATATAATTGTACATACGAGGCAGTATTGAAGTAGGTGTATTCTTGTACATAGGGGCAGTATTATAGTAGTTATATTCTTGCACATAGGAGCAGTATTATAGTAGTTATATTCTTGTACATAGGGGCAGAATTATAGTAGTTATATTCTTGTACATACGAGGCAGTATTATAGCAGTTATATTCTTGTACATAGGGGCAGTATTATAGTAGTTATATTCTTGTACATAGGAGCAGTATTATAGTAGTTATATTCGTGTACATAGGGGCAGTATTATAGTAGTTATATTAATGTACATAGGGGCAGTATTATAGTAGTTATATTCTTGTACATAGGGGCAGTATTATAGTAGTTAGATTCTTGTACGTAGGAGCAGAATTATAGTAGTTATATTCTTGTACATACGAGGCAGTATTGAAGTAGTTGTATTCTTGTACATAGGAGCAGTATTATAGTAGTTATAGTCTTGTACATAGGAGCAGTATTATAGTAGTTATATTCTTGTACAGACGAGGCAGTATTGAAGTAGTTGTATTCTTGTACATAGAGGGCAGTATTATAATAGCTATATTTTTGAACATAGGGCAGATTAATATCTGTTTTATTTTTTTACATATGATTCAGTATTGTAGTAATTTTTTGTCATCCGTAAGGAGAAGTATAATACTAGTTATACTGTGGTATATAGGGCAATATTATAATAATTGCTAGAAATTAGTTTTCAAATTGTGCTTTAACGTAAGATTGCTAAAAGCAAGTGAAATGAGTTTGTAAACTTATTTCCAAAGATTGGTGGCACAGAGTAGTACTACTGTACATTGTAAGTAATGAAGATGATAAAAGATGATAAAAGATAAAATGATAAAAAGATGATAAAAGATATCGTTGGTGGAGTGAAGATCAAAAGTAGGATGATAAGGGGAGGTAATAGATGAAGAATATGAGCAGTAAAAGACCTTGTAAATGAAAGGAAGAGTTTTTACTTAATTCTACTACAGACAGGTAACAAGTGCAATGAACGACGCAGAGCAGAAATGACTGCTGCAGTTATGATGGATTGAGAATGATCCAGTTTGTCAAATGGAATTTTGTAAGGATAAGAATGGCACAGCGAATATCGGGGGTGTGAGTTTTCGCATCTGTACACAAAATGTATGCCATTTTCAATCATAATCTTCACTGATGAGATTTAACCAGAAAACGCATCCCGTCTGTGAATGAAGCTCATTGTCATCTGCCATATCTTGAATGCCCATTAAACGAGGCACAAAAAAAAACAATGTCAGTTCTATCAAGGTCAATTTAAATGAATCCGAATATGGTAAGTTGAACGGTATGTTGAGAGCGCCATTACTACAAAGCCATTTGTAATTTTTACTTCTAGCATGTTCCCCTTATCTGCACAATTTACCACTCACAGAAAATAAAACAAAGCAAAAAAAATATATATATATCCTCTAATTCTTCTACCCGAGAGGACTTTTTTTCTTCTGTCACTTATGTTTACGAAAGTACCATCAAACTCCTCGTCTGTCCCATCTTCTCTTTTAAAATCTTCAAATCTAATTTACATTTTGTTCCAAATATTTTTTCTTGAAAGACAGTTGTCCACAGCTCAGTGACTCCTCTGTTCAGTGTACTTTAATTTCAAGCTTTCAAGTCTTTTTCAATCCCATTCAGAAGTAAATTTTCAGAGAAAATTGAGCTCTGTCATGGATGAATTAGTACAATAATAGTTGGTCACATATCTTGCATGAAACGTTTCAGAGGCAAGGCAAATGAGAAGGAAATGAAATTCATTTCATACCTCTTCAAGCACGTTAAAAGACTTTCTCTCCAAGTAATCTGTGGAGTACCACTAGTTTATCTGAAGGTGTGCATAGCTTCTATTACATTATACCTTGTCAGTGTCATATTCAACTATATTGGGTGAGTGCTTTACCTAAACTTATTGCGTTTGATATGTATGCCATGATCTCCACATAGGTGTCACTTTCCATCAGATATAAATATACCTCTGTTGATAACAACTCATCAGCAGTGAATAGAGATGAGCTTATCAATCCGCGGAGGATCGAGTTTGAGTCAAGGTTCTTGAATCTCAAGGTTTTTCACAATTTCAAATAATTTGAAATGTTAATCATGGTTCACAAAAAAATATAAAAAATTGTCCATTCTCATGTTGCTGAAGCATCGGTAAGTTGGCTAAGGTCTTTTTCTGTGGTTGTTTCTCCATAATTTCCTTACAGATTATCATACCTTGTACAGTTGTGGTCAGTACCTGGGCCATCGCTGATCAGCGCTTCCCAATGGAGCGCAGTATATACAGCATATTCCATCTCCAGAGTCACAGGGTAAGTCTATCTCTCCTGAGTGTGGTCAGCATGGTCATATCTCTCTTTTCTGCAGTGTTTAAGCATTTGTGGTCAGCAGGGTCCTTTCTCTCTTCTACATAGTGTAAGCACTTATGATCAGCAGCATTCTCTCTTTCTCTCTCTACTATAGAGTTTAAGGGAGAAGACGGCCGGACGGACACCGGGAGGCCGGGTAAGTATAAGGGGGGGAGATTAGGGCACGGGGGGGGCATCGGAGCACGGGGGTGCATCGGAGCACGGGGGTGGCATCGGAGCATGGGGGGGCATCGGAGCATGGGGGGGTGGGATCGGGGCAGCCACACTCCACCCACGCACTTCCACCCGCTTCCCCGCACTTCCTGCTGCAGCGGTTCGGCACCACAAACCGCAATAAAACCCGCAGATATATTTTTGATCTGCGGGTTTTACTGCGGGTTTGACCTCACAATGGAGGTCTATGGGTGCAGAACCGCTGCGGCTCCGAAAAAAGAAGTGACATGCTCCTTCTTTTTTCCCGCAGCTATTCAGCGCGGCTTTTTTTTTTTAATTCAGGATCATGTGCACAGCGGTTCCTGTTTTCCATAGGGTACATTGTACTGTACCCTGCATGGAAAACAGCTGCGGAACCGCAGCGGCAAAAACGCTGCGGTTCCGCAGTAAAAAAACGCACTGTGTGAACATGGCCTTATGGTCAGCTGGGTTTTTGCTCTCTCTCCTATAGGGTTTAAGTTTTTATCGTCAATAGAGTCCTCTCTCTTTCCTGTAGAAAATAAGCTCTTATAGTTAGCGGGTTTCTTGCTGTCTCCTGTAGAATATAAGCTCATATCATCAGTGGCAGCGCGGCCACCAGGAATTTCAGGGCCCCGTATAGGCAAAATTTTCAGGCCCCCTTGAGACTCTGCCCAGGCTCCACAGCAGTTCCAACTCCACACCTCGAACCTTCCACAGTCCCACTGCCCACTCTTGGAAAAACTCCACTTCTGCACTATGTCCTTCCCCAATCACACAGTAACAGTTCCCATCTATCACCAGATCACATACATAGCCAGAAGCTTTTGTTTTGGCCAAAATATTTTTTAAGCTGCCACCATGACAATGTAGACTCTTCTGGCCAGGCCCTACTCTACTCAAACTTATTAAACATTTCTTGAAATATTCAATACTCTTTTTAAATATATTTTAATTTATTTTCTTTAAGGGAATATATCACATACGTTTTTTAGCACCATGGCTGAACTACATATTACCCTTACATAGTGACCAAATAATGCCACATTCAAGGGACAAATACCACCGCACCATGAAAAGACCACATATTACCATCACATAGTGACCAAATAATACCACATACAAGGGATAAATACTGCCACACCATGGCCAGACCACATAATACTACCACATAGTGACTGAGTACTACAATACTGATCATTAAAAATACATTGATAATAAATTAAAAAAAACACACTAATATTACCATAAGTGGCATTATTCACAGGAGCTCTGTATATAGTGTCAGTGTACAGGTAATACAATGATCACCAGTGACATTATACACAGGAGCTCTGGATATAGTGTCAGTGTACAGGTAATATAGTGATCATCAGTGATATTATACAAAGGTTCTATGCATACAGTGTCAGTGTACAGGTAATACAGTGATCACCAGTGACATTACACACAAGAGTTCTGTGTATAGTGTCAGTGTACAGGTAATACAGTGATCACCAGTGACATTATACACAGGAGCTCTGGATATAGTGTCAGTATACAGGTAATATAGTGATCATCAGTGATATTATACAAAGGTTCTCTGCTTACAGTGTCAGTGTACAGGTAATACAGTGATCACCAGTGACATTATACACAGGAGCTCTGTGTATAGTGTCAGTGTACAGGTAATACAGTGATCACCAGTGACATTATACACAGGAGCTCTGTGTATAGTGTCAGTGTAAAGGTAATACAGTGATCATCAGTGATATTATACAAAGGTGCTCTGCATATAGTGTCAGTGTACAGGTAATACAGTGATCACTAGTGTTGAGCATTCCGATACCGCAAGTATCGGGTATCGGCCGATACTTGCGGTATCGGAATTCCGATACCGAGATCCGATATTTTTGTGATATCGGGTATCGGTATCGGAAGTGTAAAATAAAGAATTAAAATAAAAAATATTGTTATATTCACCTCTCCGGCGGCCCCTGGACATCAGCGGGAGGATCCGGCGTCCGGCACGGCTTCTTTCTTCAAAATGCGCGCCTTCAGGACCTGTGGTATGACGTCCCGGCTTCTGATTGGTCGCGTGCCGCCCATGTGACCGCCACGCGACCAATCAGAAGCCGCGACGTCATTCCTCAGCTAAAGTCCTAGAATAAGCGCCTTTTAGGACCTGAGGAATGACGTCGCGGCTTCTGATTGGTCGCGTGGCGGTCACATGGGCGGCACGCGACCAATCAGAAGCCGGGACGTCATTCCACAGGTCCTGAAGGCGCGCATTTTGAAGAAAGAAGCCGTGCCGGACGCCGGATCCTCCCGCTGATGTCCAGGGGCCGCCGGAGAGGTGAATATAACAATATTTTTTATTTTAATAATTTATTTTACACTTTAATATGGATCCCAGGGCCTGAAGGAGAGTTTCCTCTCCTTCAGACCCTGGGATCCATGAGGATACATTCCGATACTTGATGTCCCATTGACTTGTATTGGTATCGGATATCGGTATCGGCGATATCCGATATTTTTCGGGTATCGGCCGATACTATCCGATACCGATACTTTCAAGTATCGGACGGTATCGCTCAACACTAGTGATCACCAGTGACATTCTACAAAGGAGTTCTGTATATAGTGTCAGCGCACAGATAATGCAGTGATCATTAGTGACATTATACACAGGAGCTCTGTATATAGTGTCAGTGTATATTGTAAGTGTACTGTTCTGCCCATTCTAGCGAAGGTCAGGGTTTCGTATCTAGCTTTAAAAAGGTTTAATACCATAGTTTGGTTTTGCTGTGTTATAGCACCACCCAGTGGTGGTTAAATTTATTACCTGTGTTTTTCAGTAACTATTAGAGTGTTGCATTCTCAGAAGGGAGGTAAGAACATTTCTAAAACAATCCACAGTGAGGAGATTGGAACAAAACAAAATCCTCTAAACTGCATGCTCGCAAACGCCAGAAGCCTGACAAACAAGATGGAAGAACTAGAAGCAGAAATATCTACAGGTAACTTTGACATAGTGGGAATAACCGAGACATGGTTAGATGAAAGCTATGACTGGGCAGTTAACTTACAGGGTTACAGTCTGTTTAGAAAGGATCGTAAAAATCGGAGAGGAGGAGGGGTTTGTCTCTATGTAAAGTCTTGTCTAAAGTCCACTTTAAGGGAGGATATTAGCGAAGGGAATGAGGATGTCGAGTCCATATGGGTTGAAATTCATGGAGGGAAAAATGGTAACAAAATTCTCATTGGGGTCTGTTACAAACCCCCAAATATAACAGAAACCATGGAAAGTCTACTTCTAAAGCAGATAGATGAAGCTGCAACCCATAATGAGGTCGTGGTTATGGGGGACTTTAACTACCCGGATATTAACTGGGAAACAGAAACCTGTGAAACCCATAAAGGCAACAGGTTTCTGCTAATAACCAAGAAAAATTATCTTTCACAATTGGTGCAGAATCCAACCAGAGGAGCAGCACTTTTAGACCTAATACTATCTAATAGACCTGACAGAATAACAAATCTGCAGGTGGTTGGGCATTTAGGAAATAGCGACCACAATATTGTGCAGTTTCACCTGTCTTTCACTAGGGGGACTTGTCAGGGAGTCACAAAAACACTGAACTTTAGGAAGGCAAAGTTTGACCAGCTTAGAGATGCCCTTAATCTGGTAGACTGGGACAATATCCTCAGAAATGAGAATACAGATAATAAATGGGAAATGTTTAAGAACATCCTAAATAGGCAGTGTAAGCTGTTTATACCTTGTGGGAATAAAAGGACTAGAAATAGGAAAAACCCAATGTGGCTAAACAAAGAAGTAAGACAGGCAATTAACAGTAAAAAGAAAGCATTTGCACTACTAAAGCAGGATGGCACCATTGAAGCTCTAAAAAACTATAGGGAGAAAAATACTTTATCTAAAAAACTAATTAAAGCTGCCAAAAAGGAAACAGAGAAGCACATTGCTAAGGAGAGTAAAACTAATCCCAAACTGTTCTTCAACTATATCAATAGTAAAAGAATAAAAACTGAAAATGTAGGCCCCTTAAAAAATAGTGAGGAAAGAATGGTTGTAGATGACGAGGAAAAAGCTAACATATTAAACACCTTCTTCTCCACGGTATTCACGGTGGAAAATGAAATGCTAGGTGAAATCCCAAGAAACAATGAAAACCCTATATTAAGGGTCACCAATCTAACCCAAGAAGAGGTGCGAAACCGGCTAAATAAGATTAAAATAGATAAATCTCCGGGTCCGGATGGCATACACCCACGAGTACTAAGAGAACTAAGTAATGTAATAGATAAACCATTATTTCTTATTTTTAGTGACTCTATAGCGACAGGGTCTGTTCCGCAGGACTGGCGCATAGCTGTTGTGGTGCCAATATTCAAAAAGGGCTCTAAAAGTGAACCTGGAAATTATAGGCCAGTAAGTCTAACCTCTATTGTTGGTAAAATATTTGAAGGGTTTCTGAGGGATGTTATTCTGGATTATCTCAATGAGAATAACTGTTTAACTCCATATCAGCATGGGTTTATGAGAAATCGCTCCTGTCAAACCAATCTAATCAGTTTTTATGAAGAGGTAAGCTATAGGCTGGACCACGGTGAGTCATTGGACGTGGTATATCTCGATTTTTCCAAAGCGTTTGATACCGTGCCATACAAGAGGTTGGTACACAAAATGAGAATGCTTGGTATGGGGGAAAATGTGTGTAAATGGGTTAGTAACTGGCTAAGTGATAGAAAGCAGAGGGTGGTTATAAATGGTATAGTCTCTAACTGGGTAGCTGTGACCAGTGGGGTACCGCAGGGGTCAGTATTGGGACCTGTTCTCTTCAACATATTCATTAATGATCTGGTAGAAGGTTTACACAGTAAAATATCAATATTTGCAGATGATACAAAACTATGTAAAGCAGTTAATACAAGAGAAGATAGTATTCTGCTACAGATGGATCTGGATAAGTTGGAAACTTGGGCTGAAAGGTGGCAGATGAGGTTTAACAATGATAAATGTAAGGTTATACACATGGGAAGAAGGAATCAATATCACCATTACACACTGAACGGGAAACCACTGGGTAAATCTGACAGGGAGAAGGACTTGGGGATCCTAGTTAATGATAAACTTACCTGGAGCAGCCAGTGCCAGGCAGCAGCTGCCAAGGCAAACAGGATAATGGGGTGCATTAAAAGAGGTCTGGATACACATGATGAGAGCATTATACTGCCTCTGTACAAATCCCTAGTTAGACCGCACATGGAGTACTGTGTCCAGTTTTGGGCACCGGTGCTCAGGAAGGATATAATGGAACTAGAGAGAGTACAAAGGAGGGCAACAAAATTAATAAAGGGGATGGGAGAACTACAATACCCAGATAGATTAGCGAAATTAGGATTATTTAGTCTAGAAAAAAGACGACTGAGGGGCGATCTAATAACCATGTATAAGTATATAAGGGGACAATACAAATATCTCGCTGAGGATCTGTTTATACCAAGGAAGGTGACGGGCACAAGGGGGCATTCTTTGCGTCTGGAGGAGAGAAGGTTTTTCCACCAACATAGAAGAGGATTCTTTACTGTTAGGGCAGTGAGAATCTGGAATTGCTTGCCTGAGGAGGTGGTGATGGCAAACTCAGTCGAGGGGTTCAAGAGAGACCTGGATGTCTTCCTGGAGCAGAACAATATTGTATCATACAATTATTAGGTTCTGTAGAAGGACGTAGATCTGGGTATTTATTATGATGGAATATAGGCTGAACTGGATGGACAAATGTCTTTTTTCGGCCTTACTAACTATGTTACTATGTTACTATGTATTCACCAAGGTATCATGGGAAGGGGAAACTCCATTTTCTCTCTGTGTATTTCCCTGGACACACGTGTTAATCTGCTGTGTTGAACTACCTCACTTACTTGCCATTCCGGTTAAGATTATCCGGTAAGACCATTATCCCTGTTCTTGCTATGTAATGTTGTACAGAGTGTGATTAACTGTATAGCAGCCAGTACACAGGAAATGTGATTTCAGTTACCTGCTGTATGTAGTTATTATAGAAGTTGCATCATCCTGTATGCTTTCCTTGTTAGTTGCAGTCATGTTACTATTTGCACAATACTTATACAAATCATTTGTATTCTTATAGTTTTACCGCGCTCATGTTTACCAATAAACAAGTTAGACTACAGAGAACAGTCTGCTATTTGGGAGACAGAAGTGGTTTATGCCGTATGTCGGATCACACACCGTATCAACGTGTATGAAGACAGAACAGTAAAACGGATTCTTGATGCCAGCTTGGCCAGTAAAACGGATTCTAGATACCAGCGGAGGCCAGTAAAACGCAGGCTAGATACCAGCAAGCAGTAAAACAGAAGCTAAATACCAGCAGAGGCTAGCAAAACCAGGCTAGACGCCAGCAATAACAAGACCACTTATACAGCCGCTTGTACCACACCGCACAGCCTGCAGATACCGCAGCGGCCGCCATATTGCCCGTCAAGCACTACACGTCTCAGTCTACGCTGAAGTCATTCCTACCCGCTTTGAGACGTCCTACAGCCTGCAAACGGACACACAATGTCTGCAAGTCGAGCATCCTCACTCAGGACGAGGTCCCATACAAGCCGCTTTATCAAGTCTTCCTCGAAAAGGTCTGTCACCCTCGCCCGAGCAGAAGCTGAGGCGGCGAAGGTAAGATCCTCCTTCGCTGCACAAGAGATGCAGTTAAAGTTAAGACAAGCAGAGCAAGAAGCAGAAAGAGCCCGCCTGCAAGCCGATCAAGAAGCAGAAAGAGCCCGCTTGCAAGCCGATCAAGAAGCAGAAAGAGCCCGCCTGCAAGCAGATAGAGAAGCAGAAAGAGCCTGCCAAGAAGCAGAAAGAGCCCGCCTGCAAGCCGATAGAGACGCAGATACAGCACGCCTGCGAGCGACCTTAGAAAGGCTTTCCGCTAAAAAAGAAGCAGCAGCCGCAATAGCCAGAGCTGAGTTCTTAGAAGTCGTGGAGTTTCCCGAATCTGAGCGTGACAGCGACGTACGTGGACCAGACCTTGATCGTCAGGACCCTGCTCAACGCGTCTCAGAATATGTCCACCAACATCCTGGAATAGAAGACAACTCTGATCCATTACACCAAGCAGCCTATACAGATTACCAGAGATCCTTCCTCCAAACACCGTACTGGAAGCAGGAAGGTATACTGCGAAACGACGTCGACCACTACTACCGTCTTACAGAACAGAAGGTACGGCCTCCTCCCAGACTGACAGGGACACCCTTCGCTTCAGAACGGTTTTATACAGACTTTCCTAAGCCAGAAGCTCCTACCAGGTATGAGGATGCACCACACACACCGCATGAAAACAGCACACCAGCTCATGTCGGCACTGACTCAGCCACTATGAACTTTGCAAGGTTCTTTACCCGCCGGGAGCTGGTGACCAAGGGACTTGTAAAGTTCACTGATCGAGCTGAAAGCTACAGAGCATGGCGAGCCTCCTTCCAGAATGCCATCAGAGACTTGCATCTTTCCAGTAGTGAAGAGTTAGATCTACTGGTTAAGTGGCTTGGGAGCGAGTCAGCTGAACACACCAAAAGAATCAGGAACATTAACATAAAGTACCCACACACAGGACTTCGCATGGTGTGGGAGAGACTTGAAGAATGTTATGGGTCAATAGAAGCTATAGAAAATGCTTTGTATAAAAGAATTGATGATTTCCCCAAGATAGCAAATAAGGGTTATCACAAGCTCAGAGAACTGAGCGACTTGTTAATGGAGGTGCATGCTGCTCAGGCAGAAGTTGACCTACCAGGGTTGGAATTCCTGGACACTGCCAGAGGTGTCAACCCAATTTTCCAAAAACTCCCTTACAACTTACAAGAAAAGTGGGTCAGTCACGGGTCCCGTTACAAACAGGCTCATAAGGTGCCATTTCCTCCTTTCAGGGTGTTTGTAGACTTTGTTGCTCAGCAGGCTAAAGTTAGAAATGACCCCAGTTTCGATTTCACTATGTCATGTACCACTGCCTCCGGTGTAAAACCCAGTAAAACACCAGTGGCAGTACACAAAACTAATGTTACCTCCACAGGTTTTCCTTACAGGGCAAGTAAGTCCTCTCCAGAGGAGGACAAACCTCAGGATCTCAGCAAACACTGCCCACTGCACAAGAAACCTCATCCTCTACTAAAATGTAGAGCCTTCAGGGAGAAGCCTCTAGAAGACCGTAAGAGCTTCCTAAAGGAAAACAAGATATGCTTCAGATGCTGCGCGACTACCTCACACTCCGCCAAGAACTGTGAAACCAGTGTGAAATGCGCAGAATGCAGTAGTGTGGAGCACAACACGGCTTTACACCCTGGACCACCCTCAGGGGTATCGTCACGAGTAGAAGAGTCTGCCGAAAAACAGACGGACACTGACATTGACACCCCAGTGGTCACTTCTCAGTGTACAGAGATCTGCAAGGAATTTGTAGCAGGGAGATCCTGCTCGAAGATCTGTCTTGTCAGAGTATTCCCAGCGAGCCAACGGGATAAGGCAATCAAGGTATATGCAATATTGGATGATCAGAGCAACAGGTCTCTAGCTAAGCCCTTTCTCTTTGACACCTTCAACATTGCTGGTCCCGGCTCTCCGTACTCCTTGAAGACATGTGCAGTTACTGTCGAGACGGCGGGGAGAAAAGCGACCGAATTCAAAGTAGAGTCTATGGACGGTCAAACCTGCTTATCCTTACCATCAATACTAGAGTGCAATCAAATTCCGGACAACAGGTCTGAGATACCTACACCGGAGGTAGCAGCTCATCACACCCACTTGAGACATATAGCTCACCTGATACCGGAGCTTGACCAAGGAGCCCCTATCGTCTTACTCCTCGGAAGAGACATTCTACGGGTCCACAAGGCTAGAGGACAGATCAACGGCCCACAAAATGCCCTATATGCTCAGAGACTTGACTTAGGATGGGTCATTGTGGGAGACGTCTGTTTGGGTGGAGAACACAGGCTGACATCAGTCAACAGCATGCTCACCAATACCCTCGAGAATGGACGCCCGTCTCTCTTCCAGCCATGCGAGAGCAGTTTCCTGATTAAAGAATTGCCACACAACACCCCTCCATCTTGTCCGTTAGCTGATCCCTCCTGTGAAGACCATGCATGCGACGGTGAGCAAGATCATATAGGGTGCACAGTTTTCCACAGGACAATAGAAGTCAACCAGGTAGCAACGTCCATAGAGGACAGACTGTTCTTGGACATCATGGAGCGAGAGATAGTAAGAGATGAATCAAAGAGTTGGGTTGCACCTTTACCATTCAAACCACAGAGGCAACGCTTACCCAACAACAGAGAACTTGTGTACAGTCGATTTGTCTCCCTTACACGCAAACTGCAGAAGTCACCAGAGACAAAAGAACACTTCTTTACCTTCATGGAGAGAATATTCCAGAGTGGCCACGTGGAAATTGCACCTGTACTTCAAGATTCCGAGGAATGTTGGTACTTACCTATTTTCGGCGTGTATCATCTGAAGAAACCTGGTCAGATAAGAGTGGTATTTGACTCAAGTGCCAGATACGAAGGTGTTTCTTTAAACGACATCTTTCTATCTTGTCCAGACCTCAACAACAGACTTCTGGGAGTACTCCTTCGTTTCCGCAAAGATGCAGTAGCATTTATGGCCGACATACAACAGGTGTTTCACTGCTTCCTTGTTAAAGAACACAGAAACTACTTGAGGTTTTTCTGGTACCGCGATAATGACCAATACAAGGATATCGTGGAATATCGTATGAAGGTACACATCTTCGGGAACAGCCCTTCCCCTGCTGTCGCTATCTATGGGCTTAGACATTCAGCCAGAGAGGGTGAAGCAAAGTATGGATCGGATGTAAGATCTTTTGTGGAAAAGGATTTCTACGTAGATGACTGTGTGAAATCCACACCCACAGATGAGTCGGCAGTCAGTCTCCTGAAAAGGGCACAAGAAATGCTCGCCTCATCCAATTTGAGGTTGCACAAAATTGCTTCCAACAGCCAAAAACTAATGGTAGCCTTTCCCTCTCAAGATTACTCAACCGATTTAAAAGACTTGGATTTAAGCACGGACTCCCTTCCTATGCAGCGGAGCCTGGGTTTACTTTGGGATTTGAAAAAGGATGCATTCACCTTCCAGATCAGCGAAGAAGAGAAACCTTTCACGCGTAGAGGCGTCCTGTCCGTTGTGAACAGCTTGTACGATCCTCTGGGATTTGTAACTCCTGTAACTATCCAAGGTAAAATGATGTTGAGAGACTTCACCCAAGAGGCATCCGATTGGGATGATCCACTCCCCAGTGAGAAAAGAGACTTGTGGGTAAGATGGAAGAACTCTTTAGAAGCCCTGTCAAGTCTCTACGTTGCACGACCATATGCTTCTGTGCCATCAACAGAAATCAAGATGCAAAGGCTTTGTATCTTCTGCGATGCCTCAACCAAAGCAATTGCAGCAGTGGCGTATTTGAAAACTACTGACATCAATGAACAATGCCACGTGAGGCTTGTTATGAGCCGGACAAAATTGGCCCCACTCCGTGAACACACAGTACCCAGACTGGAACTCTGTGCAGCTGTGTTAGCAGTAGAGTTAGCTGAGCTTATCTCGACAGAAATGGACCTGGAGGTCAAAGAAATCGAGTTCTACACCGACAGCAAGGTAGTGTTGGGGTACATTTGCAATGAAACTCGTCGTTTCTATGTCTATGTCAGCAATCGGGTGCTAAGGATCAGGAGATCCACCGACCCTAAGCAGTGGCATTATGTGTTCACAAACCACAATCCTGCGGACCACGCAACCAGATCCATTGAAGCAAGTCACCTTAAGGACACAACCTGGTTTACTGGCCCTACATTCTTATACCGTTCGACGCCATACATGGACGAGTCAAACATCTTTGAACTGGTAGATCCGGTGGCAGATGAGGAAATCCGCCCTCAGGTATCCGTCCTACGTACGGTGACTAAAGACAATCACCTCAAATCCCACCGTTTCAATAGGTTCTCAACTTGGAACTCGCTTGTTCGTGCCCTCGTTTGTTTAATTCATGTGGCTCGATCCTACAAGTCAACGTCACCCGCCATCCAGAAACCTTGCAAAGGTTGGCACCACTGCAAGCTTGCCTTTACCGTTCCAAACATTGAAAATGCCAAGAACGTTATAATTCATACCATACAGCGTGAATGTTACGCCAAAGAAATAGATAACCTCAATAAAAAGCAACCTGTCTCTAGAGACAGTGTTTTGAAGAAGCTTGATCCAATAATCGACCAAGATGGGTTGTTAAGAATTGGAGGTCGTCTTCAAGAAGCTGAAGTGGAATTTGGGGAGAAACACCCTATAATAATTAATGGACATCATCATGTCACGACCCTGCTTGTGCAACACCACCACGTCTTGGTGAAACATCAGGGCCGACTGTTTACCAAAGGAAATCTACGAACGGCTGGATTATGGATAGTTGGAGCAAAGCGATGCGTGAGTAAACTCATTTACAACTGCGTGATTTGCCGCAAGCTCTGTGGTGGGACTCAAAAGCCAAAGATGGCCAATCTCCCACCAGACAGACTTAGTACAGAACCTCCTTTTACCAACGTCAGACTGGACGTATTCGGGCCATGGTCTGTGGTTGCACGGCACACTAGAAGAGTCCAAGCCAATGCCAAACGCTGGGCGGTTATGTTCACCTGTATGTCCATCAGAGCAGTCCAGATCGAAGTAATTGAGTCCATGGACACTTCAAGGTTTATAAATGCACTTCAACGTTTCATCGCCATCAGAGGCCCCGTGAAGCACATACGCTCCGATAGAGGTACCAACTTTGTAGGAGCAGTGAAAGAACTTCAAATTCCTTCTAACCTAGACACCACCAGTGTGGAAAGATACTTGAATGAGCAGGGATGCACCTGGACTTTCAATCTTCCACACTCTTCTCACATGGGAGGTGCTTGGGAGAGGATGATAGGAATGTGACGCAGAATCCTTGACTCCATCTTCTTGCAAGCAGGTAGCGCAAGACTCACACATGAAAGTTTAACCACATTCCTGGCAGAAGTTTCGGCCATCATTAATGCTAGACCATTGACTTCACTTTCTAGTGACTCTGAGGATCCGACCATTCTCACTCCTGCCATGTTACTTACTCAGAAAGCCAGCGTTCTCAGCGCTCCACCTGGAGAATTTAGCAACCAGGACCTCTACAGACGACAATGGAGACAAGTCCAAAGTCTCTCCAATACCTTCTGGGACAGATGGAGGAAGCAGTACTTCTCCACCTTACAACCCAGGAAGAAGTGGCAGACCGACAAAGCAAACATCAAAACCGGTCATGTCGTTCTCATGAAAGACAGTCAGTCTCACCGTAATGAGTGGCCACTAGGCCTCATCACTAAAATATTCCCAAGCAAAGATGGGAAAGTGCGTAAGGTTGAGGTCAAAGTAGGCAAGTCCGGGGAGAGTAAACTATTCCTCAGACCAGTTGCGGAACTTGTCTTACTGTTTTCGCCAAAAGAACCTGTGGGTGGCATCGGTTGATGCCAAGCGGGGAGTGTTCTGCCCATTCTAGCGAAGGTCAGGGCTTCGTATCTAGCTTTAAAAAGGTTTAATACCATAGTTTGGTTTTGCTGTGTTATAGCACCACCCAGTGGTGGTTAAATTTATTACCTGTGTTTTTCAGTAACTATTATATAGGCTGAACTGGATGGACAAATGTCTTTTTTCGGCCTTACTAACTATGTTACTATGTATGTATTAGAGTGTTGCATTCTGGGATTCACCAAGGTATCATGGGAAGGGGAAACTCCATTTTCTCTTTGTGTATTTCCCTGGACACACGTGTTAATCTGCTGTGTTGAACTACCTCACTTACTTGCCATTCCGGTTAAGATTATCCGGTAAGACCATTATCCCTGTTCTTGCTATGTAATGTTGTATAGAGTGTGATTAACTGTATAGCAGCCAGTACACAGGAAATGTGATTTCAGTTACCTGCTGTATGTAGTTATTATAGAAGTTGCATCATCCTGTATGCTTTCCTTGTTAGTTGCAGTCATGTTACTATTTGCACAATACTTATACAAATCATTTGTATTCTTATAGTTTTACCGCGCTCATGTTTACCAATAAACAAGTTAGACTACAGAGAACAGTCTGCTTATTTTGGAGACAGAAGTGGTTTATGACGTATGTCGGATCACACACCGTATCAACGTGTATGAAGACAGAACATGTACAGTGTACACTTTGACTAACCAGTGACATCTCTAGTTGAAGATATTCATCTTTGCTTTTCATCTTCAGCACAAACCACCATCACTTCATCCAGGCAGGACTCATCTCTGCAGAAAATAACAGTTATCCAGAGCATGACTTCCAAAATGCATTTCCCAATGTTTTTCCAACTTCTACACTATGCCAGATGAAGAAAACAGTGACAGTGTTGCCTTACACAATAAAAGGACCCCCCATTAAAAACAGTATTCTCAAAATTAAAATATACTACTGCAGTAATTATATCCCTTAATTAACCCCAACAGTAATAATGTCCCTTATCCTGGGACCTTCTTGCAATAACGACCCTTATGTATTTCCATCCTGCTCCCATATGTCCTCCCATCCTGCCCCCCATATATCTTCATCATGTCCCCATATATGTCCTCCTATCCTAGTTCCATATGTCTCCATCCTTTCCCCATATATGTCCTCTCACCCTGCCCCATATGTCTCTCCATATTGCAGATTTTAGTGAAAAACAAAAGTTTCTCCTTACATGGTCATGGCCCAATGGTGTCCTCTTTCTCACTCATTTGAGATACTGGCATATGACAGTGACGCTACATGCCGCTGACATGAGCTGCCGGCCTCTAAGGGTATGTGCCCACGTTCAGCAATTGCCACAGTTTTTATGATGCACACTTGTGCAGAGTCAAAACTGCAGCAGCAAGATGTTACAGCATAGTGGATGGGATTTCTAAAATCCCATGTCCACTATGCATGTATGTGCACTTGCATGTATGTGCACCGCGGAGACGGCAGCAGCACGGCACGGGTTTATGAGCCGCAGCATGTCAATTTCTCTTGTGGAGACATCTCTGCAGCAAAATGGTCAACAATAGAAATGTATTTGGATGCAATAAATCCACATGGTTCACTGAACACATGCGGATTTACATATGTGTTTAGAATGCAGTGCTTTGGACACAGGGAAAATATACTGCGTCCAAAGCGCTGCTACCCTCTGATCATGGGAACGTAGCCAAAATGGCTAGTGGGTCCTATTGCCATGTAGGAAGCGGTCCTGCATGACAATAGATTTAAACTGAATGTGCGTCCGAGGAAGCATGTTCAGTTACTGAGCGAACAGCTGAAACCTGCCCCTGGGGTCCAGTGAGGAGAGGTGCCTGGACTGGTGAAGAGAGGGGCCCTGACTGAGGATGTACATTCAGTTCAAACAGGCGGCACACAGAACTGGGTTGGGGCACTTGCTGCAATTTGAAAAATTGGTCCCCAGATCTAGACAAATCGCACCCCTGGTTATGTCCTTTTCTGACAAGCAGCACTGGCATGTATTGCCAATATACTGCAGCCAGACAATAGGGAGGACAGTGCAGGAAAAGGGGGTAAGTCAGGGAAGAGACAGCCAGTGCCTTATATACAGCCCCCTCACCTGAGTCTCTTGTGTCTCATTCCTCTCTGTGGTCTTCTGCCTCTATCTTTGCTGACTCCTGCCTCTGTCTCTATTTCTCTTGTCACTTCTTCTATCTTTTCTATCTTTTGCTCTTTTCTTTCCTTCCTTCTGCCTCTTTTTACTTTCTGGCTCCACCCCCTCGGTTTAGCCCCGCCCCCATGTTGTTTCACAGCCTGATAGCTGTGATGCTGCAGGAGGGGAGGGAACAGCTGCCAGCTCCTGGCTCCACTGCTGACTGCAGGCTGGGGTGAGTGATTATACTTTGTGTCAGAACTGCTCCTGGGTATTGTGAGCATCACTCAGGGGGTGGCAAAGTGCTCCTGCTGCAAGAGGATTGTGCCGCCCCCTGAGAGACACATGGGAGCACAGATGCCAACATTTGAACTGGATCAAGGCATTTTTCTTGCCGGTTCATAGCAACTAGTTCTGCAGGGGTGGCTGGATTCCACCCCTGTTCATCAATAAAGTTTTTTAAACAACAATCCTATATAAATCTCCTATAAATATACAACTTCTTTGACAAGCAGCAAAGCATACAGTACATGTAACCGAGAAAAGAATAGTCTCTCTTGGTCAGGAACTGTATAGCACCAATGAGCCTCCATATGTATCATAAATCCACTATATAAAAAGGATATCAAAACAAGCAAATAATGAAAGAGTTCAGACTTTATTAATCAGATATAAAATATTAACAAATAACAAATAATATAAAAAAACAGGTTTGAGGACCATAGAAGGACAAGTAAAGACAGAAAAAAAGAGAAACAGCCAGGTTTCACAAGATTACCCATCCCTTTTAAGAATCTTAGATAAGGAGTCTTAGTAGGAACATGACTAAGGGCAAATGTACCCCTATAAAATAACACTAGGAGGCCCTACTAGACAGCAAAAGTAACAAACACAATCTTAACAAGTCATATGTAGGTATGGTTTGCCAATCTAGAAACTCCCATCCAATGTCATAAAAGATAGTAATATCAGCATAAATAGTCAGTTCATAGTTGGAAATAGTTTGAACAGGTGGTTTTTGCAATGCTAAACCATACCTGAAGTCATGGTTCCTTTATAAAGGGATGGGTATTCGTATCTGTACCACACTGTGCCACTCCTCCATGCGCGTTTCACCCACCAGGCTTCGTCAGGGTTTTTATTAAAACTGCCTGGTGAGCAGAAGCAAAAAAAGGGGGATAGTTTGTCTCTGCCAGTCTGGGCCCCTTCTCTTTGCTTCTATTCACCGGGGCCCTTACACCAGTAAGGGCAGCAATGCTCTGATGGTGGCCCTGGTCAGTGGAGTACTCTTTCTTTCCGGTAGAAAATAAGCTCTTATGGTCAGCAGGGTTCTTGCATTTCAGTATTGTGGTTCATGCAAATTTATTTCCTGCAAATCAACTTTTTAGAGGAAAATTTGATGAAGCTAGCAAAATAGAATACTAAGACATCCAATCACTTCTTGTAGTGAATAAATACAAAAATGGTTTATGTTGTGGTGATCTTAAAGGACTTTCTACATAAAAATGGGGATCTTCATATCTAAAAACTCCTCCATTAGTCAGTACAAAGATTGTCTCTTATACTCATAGTAAATCCTCCTCAAGGCATCTATTGCAATGATAGCCATCCAGACATAACTAATTAGCTATATTCTCAATCGAAAACATGAGACATCTAACATCTTCCCCAATGACTACTGAGGAAAAGAGATGAGCAAGTATTTTGAAATTTGAGCGCATCAGGTTCTCTTAATTTTCCCCAAATCTCAATTTGTTTCAAATAAAGAGAGAGGCCATTATTGTGATATTGTTACTCCAATATATTACAGATAAATGAATTTGCATTCACACTGAGTGACTATGCAGGTCCAGCACTTCTCTATATCTGTTGAATCTTATTATTCACAAACGTAACCCCTTAACGACCGCCAATATGCATTTTAATGGTGGTAGTTAAGGGTACTTAAACAACAGCGCCGCTAATTAACGGTGCTGTGGAAAAAGTGTATAGCGCCCCCCTGATTTTCTCTTGGGTCTTGGCTGCCAGGGGTGGCCGATACCCCTGAGAACATGATTCAAGTCAGTTTTTACCGACCCCCGGGTGTGATCGCTATTAATCGTGTGACGCCCGAGAGACCGGGGTACCCAGCACCGGACCAATGGGGTCTGTCTCTTGAGGGGGATGTCACGGGTGGCTTGACCCCGTGTTGTGGCCTCAGGCAATGCACAGTGTAAAGGGTATCGTGAGGGAACAGGCACTTACTTGATCAGCAGCAGGTTCTCCCAGCGGTGATGATCCCAATCCTGGATAGATGGCTATTGTCCAAATGAAAGACTGAGGCACTGAAACGTTTAACCAGTTTACTTTAACAAAAAAGGATTTACAACCAGTCCTGTCACCGGAGTCTGTATGGGAACTCTGAGTTACTTTGACCCTGCCGGGGTCTTCGCCACTTATTGTACGCAATATCTGTGTGGCCCTGCTGCTGTATGTGAACTGGCTGCCGGCCCAATCTGTCCCCTCAGCGTCCTGGTTCGACGGGCAACCCGAGTCCTTTTATCGGCTTACCCCCTCCGGGAGTACCGCTGAACTCTGTGTCTGTTGCTGCGTCCGACCCTAGTGAAGCTGATATCACCTCACGTTTTTCCGGTTGCTGTATTATATGTAATGAATACAGCCACGGATCCGGTATCCGTCTTTGCGCCTGTTCTGGGTAGTGATTAATGCTACCCGGTTCTCACAATGTCCTTTTTCTCTATCCCTCTTCTCCTCAGGCCGGTGATTTGGGCCTGGAAACCGTCATAGGGCTGTTAGAAATTCAGCTGTATGACCTCTCACTTTCAGCTCCTTAGCCCAACTGCCAGTTCTTCTCTCAGACCAGAATGGATTAAGGGGAGTCTCTGGAGCTCCCCCTTCTGGCCGGAGGAGGTAGTGCAGTCTTGCTATTTTAGTATTTGTATTCAGTGTCAGTAACTATATTTGTGGCAAATAACTCTAGGGGTGCCACATTCCCCCTTAGTTAAGAACAGTACTCCGGGACCGTGGGACGATAACATTTTGAAATAACAATTAATATGTACAGAGTCTTAAAAATGAAAAGTTACAAAAACCACTCAAGGAAACAAAAATAGAGTTCTGTAAAAAGTCACTTTAAATAGCGTCCATTAATACAGTTCTATCCTTGAAGGTACTAGGAAAGGCACTGCACTTTGTGTCCAAGAATTTAGTTCCATTTTTCCAACGGAGTTATCAATATAACGTCTAAAGAAAGTTCAAAAAGAGCAAAAAGCAAAGTTCAAAAAGCAGTCTTTCCGGAGCTTTGATTTAGTGCCTCCGGGCTGATAAAAAGTTCAAGACTATGCAAGAAGTTCATACAGACAAGTCTCTTTAGGTACTGGGCTTAAACGTTGCAGAATGATAACAATGACTATAGTTTTACAGTTGGTAATCTGCATACCTGGCCGGTAATTGACCCTGGGTACTACGCTGTGATCTACGTAACAGCGGTATCTCTCCATGTGGTGTACTACTGTCTACTGCGGATGTAGTATCTGCCCGCTCTGCTAAAGATAATTCCACGACTATGGAGTTGGCAAGTCCACCGTGAATGGGATCACTCTGATCAGGAATCTGTTCTTCCTGGCCTGGAATCTCCTGTAGTACGGGGTCAGCCTCTTCCTGTCTTGGGACTTCTGGTATTGGGTTCGGTGTTGGGTAAAAGGCCACCATGGGAACCACTACTGCACCATCGTATGTTAGTAGGGTTTTGGGAAAGTCTCCTATGCAGGTGTGATACATTTCCTCTTCTTTTTCCTTTACTGGTTGGACCTGCATGGGTTGAATAACTTCTGGTTCTGGCTGGACAACTTCTGTCTCTTTCAATGCTTCCGGACATAATTTAAGATTGTCTCTTGACACTAGTACAGATGATAAGCCCCCGTTTTTGCTAATGAGACACATTTTAGGATTATCCATTCTTGTTGGTAAAACTGTGTAGGGTACGGCTTCCCACTGATTGTCTAGTTTATTGGTTCGACGATTTCTTTTGAGCACTTGGTCACCCGGTCTTAATGGGGTCGCTAGAGCATTCTGGTTGAAAGTTCGCTCTTGTCTTTCTCTAGTTTGCTGAAGGCTTCTTTCCACACTTGCTTGCACTTGGCGATACTGCTTTTGCCGTATGATATCCCAATTGGAGTCTTGGACTTCTGCGTCTGGTTTCAGAATTCCCATTTCTAGATCGATTGGTAATTGGCCGGGTCTTGCACGCATAAGATAAGCTGGGGTGCAATTGGTGGAACTCACCGGGACATGATTATACAGATCCACCAAGTCAGGCAATTTCTCTGGCCATTGATTCCTTTCTGTCTCAGGTAAAGTCTTTAGTAGGTCTATTACAATATGGTTCATCTTCTCGCATAAGCCGTTTGTTTGTGGATGATAGGCCGTCGTCCGGATCTTTTTGCAACCATACATATTACAGAATTCTCTGAAGATCTCTGATTCAAAGGCTGTACCTTGGTCGGTGAGAACCTGTTCCGGATATCCATGTGGTCTACAAAAGTACGTCTGGAACGCTTTGGCTGCTGTTTTTGCTGTCAGATCTTTTACGGGTACTACTACCAAGAAGCGTGAATAATGGTCCACGATGGTCAAGGCATAGACATAGCCGGACCGGCTTGGTATTAACTTCACGTGGTCTATGGCTACAAGTTCAAGTGGTTGTTTGGTGATTATGGGCTGCAGTGGTGCTCTTTGGTTCTTTTGATCGTTTCTTCTGAGGTTGCACGGGCCACAATTTCTGCACCACTGTTCGATTGATTTTCTCATCCCGACCCAATAAAATCTTTTTCTTAGAAGTACTTCTAACTTTTTCCAACCGAAGTGACCAGCACCATTATGGTAAGCTTCGAGGACCATCTTCACATCTTGTTTAGGCACGATAATCTGCCAAACCAATTCATGTGTTTTCGGATTGGTGTACCTTCTACAGAGCTTCCCTTGATACAGGAACATTTTGCCTCTCTTTCCAGAGTTGATGCGTCTCTTCTGGGGCATCCTCATCGGGATATGCACTTTGCTCAGTTAACACTTCCTTCACCAACTTCACAGCCGGATTGCTGTCTTGGGTGTCAGCCCATCTATGGTGTGCTAACGGATTAAAATTCACCTCTTGTTGTTTCTGATAGGTACTTGACTGATGATGTTTCGCCTTGGGGTGATGTAAGGCTGGTAGTTCAATTTCTTCAAGCTCCCCCGATTCTTCTTCTACATCTCTCAAGTGTGGCATCCGGGATAGGGCATCGGCATTTCCATTCTTGCGACCTGCTCGATACTTGATCTTGAAGTTGTAATTAGATAACCGGGCTATCCATCGCTGTTCTAACGCACCTAATTTGGCTGTGTCCAGGTGGGTCAACGGATTGTTGTCAGTATAGACAATAAATTCTGCAGCAGCCAGATAGTGTTTGAAACGTTCAGTCACAGCCCAAACTACTGCCAGTAGTTCCAATTTGAAGGAGCTATAATTTTCTGGATTTCTTTCAGTAGGCCGGAGCTTTCTACTTGCAAAGGCGATGACTTTCTCCCGACCTTCTTGCTTTTGTGACAGCACCGCTCCTAGTCCCACATTACTGGTATCGGTGTAGAGGATGAAAGGTTGATGGTAATCTGGGTATGCCAGAACCTCCTCTCCGGTTAGTGCCTTCTTTAGTTGTTCAAAGGAGTCTTCCCTTTCATCGTTCCACTGAAAAGGAGGGTTTCGGTTTGAAGGTTTCTTCGTCTGCCCTACCAAGGCGTCTTGCAAGGGTGCTGCCAATTTGGTAAATCCTTTTATAAATCTGCGATAGTAACCCACCAATCCCAGGAATTGCCTCACTTCTTTTGTGTTGGTAGGTCTTGGCCAATCCCTTATGGCGCTTATTTTCTCGGGATCCGGTGCTACTCCCTCCGAACTCACGATGTGTCCCAGGTACTGTACCTTTGGCTTGAGAAAGTGACATTTGGATGGCTTGATTTTCATGCCATACCTGGATAAGGCTTCGAACACTTCTGCCAGGTCTATTAAGTGTTGTTCGTAAGTCTTTGAGTAGACGATCACATCATCTAGGTACAGGAGGACGGTCTCGAAGTTCTTGTGTCCGAGGCAGCATTCCATCAGCCGCTGGAAGGTACCGGATGCGTTGCAGAGTCCGAATGGCATGCGATTAAATTCACATAGACCCATTGGTGTGGTGAATGCCGTCTTTTCCTTATCTCTCTCAGCCACAGGGACTTGCCAATACCCGCTTGTTAAGTCTAAGGTGGAAAAATAATTAGCAGATTTCAAAGCAGTCAAGGACTCTTCTATCCTAGGCAAGGGGTAGGCGTCTTTATGGGTGATGTTATTAATCCGCCGGTAGTCTACGCACATTCTCATGGTTCCGTCCTTTTTTTTGACAAGCACTAGAGGGGCCGCCCAGGGGCTACAGCTGTCTCTTATTACCCCGGCCTGTTTCATCTCCCTCAGCATATCTTTTGCACATTGATAGTGAGCGGGCGGTATGGGTCTATATCTTTTTTTTATTGGGGGATGGTCACTGGTGGGGATTGTGTGTTCTACCCCTTCGATCCGTCCGAAGTCCAATGGGTGTTTACTGAAGACTTGTTCATATTCCGTCACTAGCCTATACACCCCTTGTTTTTGATGGGTAGGTGTTGAATTTATGCCCACGTGTAGCTGTTGACACCAATCCTCCAATTCTCCGTCTGAGCCGTTGCCTTCCACCTGACAGGTTGGTTCTAAGGGCTCAATGGTTGTGATGGCATTGTTGTCAACAGTATATAGCTTTGCCACTGTAGCATACCTTGGCAAAGTGACCTCTTCCTCTCCACAGTTCAAAAGTCGTACCGGCACTCGTCCCCGGTATACCTCGACTACCCCTCGTGCTGTGAGTATAGTGGGCCTGCTGTCGGTGTACACTGGTTCTATTAAGGCTTGATAATCTCGTCCCTTAGTACCAATGGCTGCTCTACACCATACCAGCATTTCTGTTTTTGGTGGGATTACAATAGATGTTGGATCACTTACCCTCACACTGCCGATTTCTCCACCTGCAACTTCTACCTGTTGCCTTAACATCAATACTTTTATTTCCCTTTGGAGAACTCTCTGCTGGCAGGATTGGGCAGTTTCAGCAATTTGCTGTAAGACAGAAATAACTTCGGAAAAGCAGTTCTCTAACACATTCATTCCTATCAATACAGTTGGTTCACAGTTCCGCCGGTCAACATCAACAACAATTATACCCCGTTTCTTCAATTCTACTTTACCAATCTTTATGGTCATCTCCCTGAATCCTAGTTTCGGTACCAACTTACCATTACTGGCCCATATATCTAGTTCAACATCAGAGGGCCCTTTATCAATATCTGCATCAGCCCAGTACCTCTTATAAAGGATATACGGTATAGATGAAATCTGGGAACCTGTGTCCAGCAAAGCGTTGAGGGGAATTCCGTCCAGCACGATAGGGATAATGGGTCGTCCTCCGATGTACCTGTCGTGCCAGGGTGTTGGGCCTTGAAAGTTCATTCCTGCGAAGCGGCCCGCATTCCCAGGGGATTCCCGTTTAAATCACAATCTCGTGCAAAGTGGCCTGGCTGCTGGCAACGGCGGCAAATGGGCTGTCCATCCGGTTGGTAGCGGTCGCGGGGTCGTCCTCTCCATGTCGGGTATCTCCGGGGTCTCATCCATGGAACATCCTCTCTACGGTTTGCGAACTCTATCTTGGGTCCTCTCATCTCCTGCATGGTTTTAGCCATTGAAGCAAAAACATCAGTTAAAGAGTCAAGCTTTTGTTGAAGAGCCTCATTAGTACTGGGCCCCAGGGGCTTAGCAATGGCCCCGGACATAGCTGATGTCACTGGCACTCCCTGTTGTTGAGGTGCCTCTGCCATAGGTTGCGCAGGATCCTGATCCCGAGGTGCCTCTGCCAGCTGGAGACGTATAGCGCTCTCCTTTAATTGAGCAAATGTCAATTCAGGGTTCTTAAAAACAAGCATGCTCACATGCCCCGGTGAGAAGGGGTGTAGAGTCCCTCCATAAATTGATCTCTTAGCAGTTTATCCGCTCCGGTGTTAAAAATGGGTTCAGCCAGTGTAAGTGATTTAAGGGCTTCCTGCAGGTTTAAGGCAAAGTCTCTCACGCCCTCATTAACTTTTTGTTTGCAATTAAAGAATCGTATTTTAGCTTTGCTGCTGGCAGTGGTTTCAAATGTAGCTTTTAATCCAGCAAATATGCGTTCAACAGTGCCTTTTAGATCAGCTGCCCATGCTGTGACTTCTCGCTTAGCATGGCCACTTAACTGCATCATCAGGAGACTAACACGCTGAACTTCACCCACGGGGAACATGTTAAAATGGGCCAGCATCTTTTCTCTGAAATCGTCAAGGGTATTAGGCTCACCCTCATACATTGGAAGCCACAGGCCACCTGGGGTATATGGCATCAGCACCGGCATGATGGGCGCCACTCCTTGCACCGCTGCACTAGCAGACACTCTATCGACACTCTGTCTTTCAGCTGCATTAGCGCCGCCGGGTGCTGTGGCGTCTCCGTGCTGCGACATACTGTGCCCCCTTAGTTAATCCGGACCCTTCCGGTCCTCCGCTTCCGTCGGGATAGTGTAGATTCGTTCTGCTGTGCAGCAGGATTTGTTTTCCCCTTGCTCTGATGTCAGAGCGCTCAGCTTGGTGCCGCCCACAATGACACGCCCCCTGCTGCTCCCGCCCGCCGCGCGCTCTGTAATGGCGGATTCTGAAGTTTTTCAGTTAGACTGGGGCTCAGGTAATGGCGTAGCTCAATTAACAGTCTCGCACCTAACGGTTATGAGGTGATTACCTCAGGGGATGGCGGCCATCTTTACTCCATTATAACCAATGGGGAAAAGTCACTTTCAATAGTTTTTAATGGGAAATGGAATTTTCTTTAATAAAGTCAATTTTCACGATTTTTCATCCAAGTTTTCAAAGTTTTGGGCTCCAATCACGGCACACAATACCCGGTATATGGGCTGGCTCTATCCTGTTCGTGACGCCAATTGTGACGCCCGAGAGACCGGGGTACCCAGCACCGGACCAATGGGGTCTGTCTCTTGAGGGGGATGTCACGGGTGGCTTGACCCGGTGCTGTGGCCTCAGGCAATGCACAGTGTAAAGGGTATCGTGAGGGAACAGGCACTTACTTGATCAGCAGCAGGTTCTCCCAGCGGTGATGATCCCAATCCTGGATAGATGGCTATTGTCCAAATGAAAGACTGAGGCACTGAAACGTTTAACCAGTTTACTTTAACAAAAAAGGATTTACAACCAGTCCTGTCACCGGAGTCTGTATGGGAACTCTGAGTTACTTTGACCCTGCCGGGGTCTTCGCCACTTATTGTACGCAATATCTGTGTGGCCCTGCTGCTGTATGTGAACTGGCTGCCGGCCCAATCTGTCCCGTCAGGGTCCTGGTTCGACGGGCAACCCGAGTCCTTTTATCGGCTTACCCCCTCCGGGAGTACCGCTGAAATCTGTGTCTGTTGCTGCGTCCGACCCTAGTGAAGCTGATATCACCTCACGTTTTTCCGGTTGCTGTATTATATGTAATGAATACAGCCACGGATCCGGTATCCGTCTTTGCGCCTGTTCTGGGTAGTGATTAATGCTACCCGGTTCTCACAATGTCCTTTTTCTCTATCCCTCTTCTCCTCAGGCCGGTGATTTGGGCCTGGAAACCGTCATAGGGCTGTTAGAAATTCAGCTGTATGACCTCTCACTTTCAGCTCCTTAGCCCAACTGCCCAACTGCCAGCTCTTCTCTCAGACCAGAATGGATCAAGGGGAGTCTCTGGAGCTCCCCCTTCTTGCCGGAGGAGGTAGTGCAGTCTTGCTATTTTAGTATTTGTATTCAGTGTCAGTAACTATATTTGTTGCAAATACCTTTAGGGGTGCCACAATCGTATAACGGTGGCCACAAAAAAAGCGGGATTTGCCATTTAATTTCTCTGTCCTCCAATGTAATGCACATCAGAGGACAGAGAAATAAGGTCTCCAATCATCACCCGATACTTACCAGTGTCTTCCGGTATCCCTGGAATCTCCTGCTTCCCTACACGGCCACTGGCGTCTACTTCCGGTAAGAAAATGGCAGGCGCATGCAAAGTGCCGACCAGCACCCGGCATCAATAGGAAGATTTTTCCTATTGGTTCATTTTGGTCACTGTGATAGGATCTATCACAGTAATCAAAATAAAAAAAAATAGTAAATGAACCCCTTCTTTATCACCCCCATAGTTAGGGAAAAATAGTAAAATAAAGAAAATGCATTTATTTCCATTTTCCCATTAGGGTTGCAGTTGAGCTAAAGTGAGTAGGGCTAAAGTTAGGGTTAGGGTTGGGGCTAAAATTAGGGTTAGGGTATGTTTCCATGTTAAGGATACATTCAGGATTTGCTATGGATTGGACGCTGCGTACAGCCGCAGCATCCAATCCGCATCATCCAGATGTTGCAGCATAGTGGAGGAGATATTATGAAATCCCGTCTCCACTCTGCGTACAGCACCATATCCGGCGGCCCTGCGTAACCGGACATGCGGCGCATCTTTCCGGAGAAGCGCAAGAGTGCAAAACGGCCATTGTCTGCACTCTCTGCATTACTCCCGAGCCTATGCTTTTTTATCAATGAAATAAAGACTTCCACTTTTGGTAATGGTGAGTACCTTCTTTTTTTCTTTTACTGTGCCATTGCACTCTATATTCACACAGGATTGAGCATCTGTTCATTGGGATGTGTGGCGTTAATATAGCGTGTGAATGGTCTCTGCAGACTTGTTCAAGAGACCAAGGTGGTGCAGCAGTGCCGAATTTGCTTGTTGTTGGACAACATTCATTATTGGGTCAGTAATTAAATCTGTATTTATCAGCCAAAACCAGGAGTGGATCATAAATGCAGAAGTAATGATGCATTTCTATTATACTTCTCTTCTGATTGTTCACCTACCGCATCTCTCGCCCATGTCCAGTGCCGGTCTTCTCTTCTTCTCCATGACATCACCGCTTTGCATTGACTTGCTGGGTCACACTGCGCTATAAGTGACCGGTAAGTGGCTTCCACAGTCTAAGTCTATGGAGTATCAGAAGAGGTTCCACGAGGTTACATTGTAAAAGAGACTTCCAGCTCTCGAATATAAATTATAGAGTGAGCCGGCAAGTCATGACTGTGGTGAAGTCATGGAGAAGCTAAGCATAACGACACTAGACACCGTAGAGAGCAGCAGTAGAGGAATAAATACACTGCCACTATTGTACATTACATGCATATATACACACATTTTTTAAAAAATATATAGATGTGAAAGCTTCTTGAAAAACATTAAGTAATTGCTAAGATTCCTGATTTTACCTTATTTCTTATAGAAATGTTGGCAATCAAGCATCAAAACAAGTATTTACTAAAATGTAAGTTTCTAAAAATCCATTTGGTCACCATAAATAAAACATGTCCCGCTATTTGAAATTGCACATTACGTTGCCTATTTTTCTTGATCCTTCGCCTTCAAGCTCTTTTTTTTTTTAGACATTAGCTAGTGAAATCATGCCATATTGTGCCTCAGTAAATATAACCGAGACTGATAACATCGTCTTACCAGTGTAATCCCTGCAAAGGTTTACAATAATCTCAGCTCTTGAAGATCGTGAGCAGCATACAAAACTGATCCCGTGCTCCTCCTTTTATGACCTGCAAATATTGCTTAGAACATCAGATACAGTTGCAACTGAAATTAAAGATTTTATCCCTGTATTATTTTCTAATACAAGAGCCAGCGATGTATTGGCCGTGATCAAAAGAGTTTTAATCTTTGTTAAATTGCCCACTGTACCTCCAGTCAAAATCGGATTCTTTATTGTGTAATTATATTTGAAAGACTTGGCTGTGCGAGATAGGTCTATAAAGAGAGCACTAAACTAATACAACGATTAGCTCAAATGTGACATTTATCATTGTTATACACACAATATATTCCAAATTGGCTGCAATATTAGCTGTTCTCGCACTTAATTAGAATTGTTGTAATATATCACGGCACAAATGTGCCCAGGACTGTTCGTCCCGTCATAAGAAAAGCAGGGAACAATACAAAAACCTATGTGAAATGGTGATTAAAAAAAGAACAAAATGGAACCGAAGAAAATTTCATTGTGTTTCTGAAGGAATCCAAACTAAATGGTATGATAAGTGTGAAATAAAAAGCCGAAATGTTTCTAATAATGACAAAAATCAAGTGCTGATAAGGCAGCCAATATTATAGTAATGAATGCCGTAAAATGCCGCAGCGTGAAAACAGAATATTATATTGAATACTAATTGATCCAGAATAAATTCTATTTTCAGTTGCAGTAGTAACATTTAGACATAGCTGGCTAGATAGATACATACAATCTGACCTGCACCTCGTAACAGAATGAAGCAAATGTGAACAGGTGCAAGCTGCTGTGACTGCAGTATTTATTATTATTATTTATTGTTATTATTATTTATTGTTATAGCGCCATTTATTCCATGGCGCTTTACATGTAAGGAAGGGTATACATAATAAAAACAAGTACAATAATCTTAACCCCTTAGTGACAGAGCCAATTTGGTACTTAATGACCGAGCCAATTTTTGCAATTCTGACCACTGTCAATTTATGAGGTAATAACTCTGGAACGCTTCAACGGATCCCGCTGATTCTGAGACTGTTTTTTCGTGACATATTGTACTTCATGATAGTGGTAACATTTCTTCGATATTACTTGCGATTATTTATGAAAAAAACGGAAATATGGCGAAA
The DNA here is from genome assembly GCF_032444005.1 of Ranitomeya imitator. Taxonomy (NCBI): domain Eukaryota; kingdom Metazoa; phylum Chordata; class Amphibia; order Anura; family Dendrobatidae; genus Ranitomeya; species Ranitomeya imitator. The sequence goes on from NC_091282.1 coordinate 64,119,367, forward strand.
ATTTTTAACATTTTGCAATTTTCAAACTTTGTATTTTTATGCCCTTAAATCAGAGAGATATGTCATGAAAAATAGTTAATAAATAACATTTGCCACATGTCTACTTTACATCAGTACAATTTTGGAAACAAAATATTTTTTTGTTAGGGAGTTATAAGGGTTAAAAGTTGACCAGCAATTTCTCATTTTTAAAACACCATTTTTTTTAGGGACCACATCACATTTGAAGTCATTTTGAGGGGTCTATATGATAGAAAATAATGAAGTGTGACACCATTCTAAAAACTACACCCCTCACGGTTCTCAAAACCACATTCAAGAAGTTTATTAACCCTTTACGTGCTTCACAGGAACTGAAACAATGTGGAAGGGAAAAATGAACATTTAACTTTTTTTTGCAAACATCTTAATTCAGAACCATTTTTTTTATTTTCACAAGTGTAAAAACAGAAATGTAACCATAAATTTTGTTATGCCATTTCTCCTGAATATGCCAATACCCCATATGTGGGGGTAAACCACTTTGTGGGCGCACCGCAGAACTTAGAAGTGAAGGAGCGCCGTTTTACTTTTTCAATGTAGAATTGGCTGGAATTGAGATCGGACGCCATGTCGCGTTTGGAGAGCCCCTGATGTGCCTAAACAGTAGAAATCCCCCACAAGTGACCCCATTTTGGAAACTAGACCCCCCAAGGAACTTATCTAGATGTGTGGTGAGAACTTTGAATGCCCAAGTGCTTCACAGAAGTTTATTATGCAGAGTCGTGAAAATAAAAAATATTTTTTTTTCCACAAAAAAGATTTTTTATCCCCCAAGTTTTTATTTTCACAAGGGTAACAATAGAATTTGGACCCCAAAAGTTGTTGTCCAATTTGTCCTGAGTATGCTGGTACCCCATATGTGGGGGTAAACCACTGTTTGGGTGCACGGCAGAGCTCGGAAGGGAAGGAGCGCCATTTTGGAATGCAGACTTAGATAGAATGGTCTGTGGGCGTTATGTTGCGTTTGCAGAGCCCCTGATGTACCTAAACAGTAGTAACCCCCCACAAGTGACCCCGTTTTGGAAACTAGACCCCCCAAGGAACTTATATAGATGTGTGGTGAGAACTTTGAATGCCCAAGTGCTTCACAGAAGTTTATATTGCAGAGTCATAAAAAAAATATATATATTTTTTTCCACAAAAAGGATTTTGTAGCCCCCTAGTTTTTATTTTTACAAGGGTAACAAGAGAAATTGGACCCCAGAAGTTGTTGTCCAATTTATCCCGAGTATGCTGATGCCCCATATGTGGGGGTAACTCACTGTTTGGGCGCACGGCAGAGCTCAGAAGGGAGGGAGCACCATTTGACTTTTTGAGCGCAAAATTGGCTATCGTGTTTGGAGACCCCCTGATGTACCTAAACAGTGGAAACCCCCCTAATTCTAGCTCCAACCCTAACCCCAACACACCCCTAACCCTAATCCCAACCTGATCCATAATCCTAATCACTAACCCTAACCATAATCACAACCCTTACCCCAAAACAACCCTAATGTCAACCCTAACCATAACCCTAATCAAAACCCTAAATCCAACACACCCCTAATCCTAATCTCAACCCTAACCTCAAACCTAATCCTAATCCCAATACACCCCTAATCACAACCCTAACCTTAACCCTAATCCCAAACCTAACCCTAATCCCAAGCGTAACCCTAATGCCAACCCTAACCCTAATACCAACCCTAATCCAAACCCTAACCCTAATCCAAACTCTAACCCTAACTTTAGCCCCAACCCTAGCCCTAACTTTAGCCCCAACCCTAACCCTAGCCCTAAGGCTACTTTCACACTTGCGTTGTTTGGCATCCGTCGAAATCCGTCGTTTTGGACAAGAAACGGATCCTGCAAATGTGCCCGCAGGATGCGTTTTTTGCCCATAGACTTGTATTGCCGACGGATCGTGATGGATGGCCACACGTCGCGTCTGTCGTGCACTGGATCAGTGTTTTGGCGGACCGTCAGCACAAAAAAATGTTCAATGTAACGTTTTTTTGTACGTCGCATCCGCCATTTCTGACCGCGCATGCGTGGCCGTAACTCCGCCCCCTCCTTCCCAGGACATAGATTGGGCAGCGGATGCGTTGAAAAACTACATCCGCTGCCCACGTTGTGCACAATTTTCACAACGTGTGTCGGTATGTCGGGCCGATGCATTGCGACGACCCGGAACCAACGTAAGTGTGAAAGAAGCCTAACCCTAAATTTAGCCCCAACCCTAACTCTAAATTTAGCCCCAACCCTAACCCTAAATTTAGCCCCAACCCTAACCCTAAATTTAGCCCTAACCCTAATCCTAGCCCCACCCCTAACCCTACCCCTAACTCTAACCCTAGCCCTAACCCTAGCCCTAACCCTAGCCCTAACCCTAGCCCTAACCCTAGCCCTAACCCTACCCCTAGCCCTAACCCTAGCCCTAACCCTACCCCTAGCCCTAACATTACCCCTAACCCTAACCCTACCCCTACCCCTAACCCTACCCCTAACCCTACCCCTAACCCTATCCCTAACCCTACCCCTAGCCCTAACCCTAGCCCTAACCCTACCCCTAGCCCTAACCCTACCCCTAGCCCTAACCCTACCCCTACCCCTAACCCTACCCCTAACCCTACCCCTACCCCTAACCCTACCCCTAACCCTACCCCTAACCCTAACCCTAACCCTACCCCTAACCCTAATTTTAGCCCCAACTGCTCTTCTCCTGCCGGCCAGCAGATGGAGACAGATGGCGGGCGCACTGCGCATGCGCCCGCCATTTTCTTTTGCCGGCGGCCAGGAGGAGCAGTAGGAGGACCCAGGGACACAGGTGAGTATGGCAGGGTCCCCGAATCCCCCTATTTCTCTGTATACTGATGTGCGATCACATCAGAGGACAGAGAATTACACTTTGACTTTTTTTTATTTTATTTTGCGGTCGCCGGTAAACAGTTAATTACCGGCGATCGCAAAACAGGGGTCAGTAAAATCGACCCCGATCATGCTCTTTGGAGTCTCGGCTACCCCCGGCAGCCGAGACCCCAAAGATTTGTCGCGGGGCCGGCCGGCGGGCGCACTGCGCATGCGCCCGCCATTTTGAAGATGGCGGCGCCCACCGGGAGCCACGAGGAGCATCGGGGGAGACAGGTAAGTATTGGGGGGCTACCTGGGACCCCTTTTCTCTGTCCTCCGATGTGCGATCACATCGGAGGACAGAGAAATTAAAAAGAGATCGCGTTTTTTTTTTTTTTTTTGCGATCGCCGGTAAACGGTTAATTACCGGCGATCGCAAATGCGGGGTGGGTTAAAAACCCCCCGAATCATGTTCTCTGGGGTCTCGGCTACCCCCAGCAGCCGAGACCCCGGAGAAAATCTGACTCTGGGGGGCGCTATTTACTTTTTCGTTTAAGTACCCTTAGCGGCCGCCGTTAAAAGGCGTATCGGCGGTCTCTAAGGGGTTAAACAATACAAGTCATAACTAGTACGGGAGGAGAGAGGACCCTGCCCGCGAGGGCTCACAATCTACAAGGGATGGGTGAGAATACAGTAGGTGAGGATAGAGCTGGTCATGCAGCGGTTTGGTCGATCGGTGGTTACTGCAGGTTGTAGGCTTGTCGGAAGAGGTGGGTCTTCAGGCTCTTTTTAAAGGTTTCGATGGTAGGCGAGAGTCTGATATGTTGTGGTAGAGAGTTCCATTACCAACGACTGTCCAATCTTGAAGGGCGCACGAACACAACACGCCATTCCTTTGTTTAAAAGGATGCAAACTTTTTTGTTAGGCATTTGTTTGCCCCAGGCCAAAAGTCTACAAATGGAAAGGCAGGTAGGATCCAGCACTAATTGAAAACCAACTTGGGCTGACTGAAGGAGAGCTTAGCTAAATATGAAGGCAGTAATGAGCACCGATAGTCAAAAAAAAAAAACTACAAAAATACAAAATACTAATACTAAAATAATGAAAAAAAACAATAATTTGACCAGCACCTCCTAATAGAATGATGCAAATGTGAACAGGTGCAAACTGCTGTGACTACGGTAGAAACATAACAAGGTGGGCAGCAGACAGTGCGTGCACTAAGATGTAGGTAAAAATTGAATTTGTGAATCTTAAGTTGCTCCCATCTAGATTATGTTTCTAAAAATTAGGTACATGGCACTTAATTTGGCCAATTTGGGTTCTCGAATCAAAACAAGACATCCTTGTTTTTATAGGATTCAAACCTTTTGTTATTAGGCATACCATTCCCAGGCAAAAAGCCGAAAAATTTAAAGAGCAAATAGGATCAAACACTAAAGAAATCAGCCATTGGGATTGTGCATCGGAGAAAATCGAGTCGGTTGTGCAAATCATACTGAGTGCCAGCATAGTGTCATCCAATTCTCTAGGATGAAAAGAAGATGGGAAAAAAATATCCATCTTCTCCAATCTGTCAGTCCATGAAAATCAGTCTGTGCTTAGATGTCTCCAAGTGAACTCAGATGTCCACACACTTCTCTTGCATGGTGAAGTGCAATCCGAATATTCAATCAAACTCAAGCATGGTGCGATTTTTTCCTTGGACTGTTTCTGTCCAAAGAAAATAATCGGACATGTGAACTGCTCCATACAATAACATTGTTCCTAGTGCGATCTCATGTTTTGTCGGATTGCACTGGGACCAAAAATAAGGTAATGTACATGAGCCTGTACGATGATAGGAGGAGTACTCAGCCTGCAAAAACTTTTTCTTGGAAAGCAGTCCCCGGGTTTTGGAAATACAGGTATGCTTCTTCTCAGAAAACGTGATCCTATATGCTTATGTACTTACTTCCTAATGTAGTCTTGCCCTGATATACTCCTTTTAACATCTTCTGATTATGCACCTTACTTCTATGGCACATGTCAGGAGCGGGCGTATGAGGAAGACTGACAGGCTGAGCCTGCCCCATACCCAGCAGATCATAGCTGCTTGTCAAAGCAGCATTTGCCTCTAGCAGTCATGGGTGGTGCCAGGCTCTTCTAGAGACTGATAATTTATTACATTCTGCTCTCAAACTGTGACAACGGAATCTTGAGTTATGGGGGCACATCATTCTATCACACGGGCGCTGATGAAATGCTAGCCATCATGGAACTCCATTAAAACCAAGTCTGTGGTATTGCTGTATGTTGCACAAGTGATCAGACAATTGCAGGTTCAAGTTCCCTAAGGGGACTTAAAAAATACACTAAAATGTGAACAAGTAAAACAATTTAAAAAAAAAAACATAACAATTGAAATCACCCACTTTTCACACATTATAAATAAGAAATTAAAGTAATAAAAATTCACACAGGTGATTTGACTGCTCGCATAGAATTCCAATCTATCAAAATATAAAACAAATTTCCCCTATCAGTAAAACAAATCTACAGTAAATGCCATAACTGGCAGAAACGTTGCAAACAATGCAATAAGAAGCAAATAAAATATCATATCTATCCAAAAATGTTCTAAACAAAAATGGTAGCTTGCCATGCAAAAAAAATAGGCCAGGCCCATCACACAGCTTTTTTAACCAAAAAATTAAAACGTTCTGAAAATGGCGACACAATACAACATTAATTTTTTAATTTCTGATTTTTTTCTTTTACCATTAGCGAAAAAAAGTCCTCATATATCTTTGAGGACAGAAGGTTCTAAGTTATGGCCTTTGGAAGAAAAGGAGGAAAAGGTGATAGCAAAAAAAATGGCCATGTCTTGAAGGTGGGGTCCCTGGGAGAGGAAAGGGTAGATACTGAGGATGGATTCAGGAGCTAAGACAAAGTAAGTGGCCTCAGTGTCTTCACCATCAGAAATAATCCAGGGAGCAGGGCGAGCAAGGGCATCCCTAGCGTTAGGGACAGGGAAGGAGCACCTGGTCCCGGAGCAACCAACAACAGAGTCATGACAATATGGTTATGGGGGTATTGTTTTATGTAGTAGAAAAATGTCCTGCGACATTCAGTGGGGAAAATAATTATTTGATAAACTGCTGACTTTGCAAGTTTTCCCACTCCCAAAGAAAAAAATGGAAAGGTCTGTAATCTTTATCAGAAGCACACTTATACTGTGAGAGGTCATAAATAATCTAAAAATAAAAACAGAAAGTCACATTGCATGATTATTAAATAATTAAATTGCATTTTATTGCAACCAGCAATAATTCTGTCTTTCATAGACCTGTTTGTTTTTCTTTTAGAACCCCAACTACTCTTCACTCATGACCTGTATTAATTGCACCTGTTTGAACTCATTACCTGTATAAAAGACACTTTTCCACATGCTCAATCAATCACACTATAACCACTACACTATGGCCAACACCAAAGAGATGTCTAAGGACACTAGAGTCAGAATTGCAGACCTGCACTAGGTGGGATGGGCTACAGGACAGTAGGCAAGCAGCTTTGGTGAGAAGGCAACAACTGTTGGCATAATTATTAGAAAATGGAAAAACACAAGATGACTGTAATTATTCCTCGGTCCGGAGCTCAATGTAAGATCTTGCCTAGTAGAGTATGGATAATTCTGATAAAGGTCAGGAATAAGTCCATAACCATATGGTAGGACCTGGTCAATGACCTGAAGAGAGCTGGGACCACATTCTCAAACATTGCCTTTATTAACACACTATGTCGTCATGGATTAAAATCCTGCAGGGCACGCAAGGTCCCCCTGCTCACACCACCACATGTCGAGACCTGTTTGAAGTTCACCAATGACCATCTGGATGATCTAGAGGAGGCATGGGAAAAGGTCATGTGGTCAAAAGAGACCAAAATAAAACATTTTGGTATCAACTCCACTCGCCGTGTTTGGAGGAAGAAAAAGGATAAGTACAACTTCAAGAACACTTTACCAATCGTGAAGCATGGTGGGGGAAACATCATACTTTGGGGCTGCTTTTCTGCAAAGTGGACAGGATGAGTGCACCGTATTGAAGGGAGGACGAATGGGGTCATGTATTGCAAGATTCTTGCCAAAAACTTCCGTCCCTCACTAAGAACATTGGAGATAGGTCTTTCCTGAGTCTTCCAAAATGACAATGGCCAAAAACACACAGCCAGGTAAACTAAGGTGTCTCCAGTTCTGAAGCCAATAGAAAATCATTGGAGGGAGCTGAAACACAATGTTGCCCAGCGACAGTTCCGAAACCTGAAAGATCTGGAGAAGATCTATATGGAGGATCGGGCCAAAATCCCTGCTGCAGTGGGTGCACACTTGTTCATGAACTACAGGAAAGTGTCAACCTTTGTAATTGCAAACAAAGGTTTCTATACCAAATATTAAATTCTGTTTTTCAATTGTATCAAATACTCATTTCATGCAATGAAATGCAAATTAATTATATACAAATCATTCAATACATACTGAAGAGTCCCTACAATAAAAATTACAGACCTCTCCATTCTTTTAGGTGGAATAAATTGCAAAATTGGCTGTGTATCAAATACTTATTTTCCCGACTGTAGCTAAATAACTATTGATTCAAGAAAATGATGTTATACAGAAATCTGCTGCAAAAAGTCCCTATGCAAAGAAGAATTTAAGTTTTGTAAAATACTTTTAAACATGTATTACTTGAATATCGTCACATTAAATCTTATTTTTAGATAAACTTAATTTCCATAAAATGAGCAATTTCTGTAAGATGAAGATGAGATTTTCAAATGCCAGTCTTTTTAAATATAATGCTTGCAATTGCAGGAAAATAAATATGTCCGCAATCCCAAGCATTCAAGATAATGGAGCCCACCTTTTACTTAGACATATTTTAATCTAATGTAGAAAAAAAAAGAAAAATGTTGTCAGGAGTGATACAATTTTGGTCTTCATTGGTTTTGTGTTTATTTTTTAGGATTTTTTGACAGCAATGAACATAGTAACATAGTAACATAGTAACATAGTTAGTAAGGCCGAAAAAAGACATTTGTCCATCCAGTTCAGCCTATATTCCATCATAATAAATACCCAGATCTACGTCCTTCTACAGAACCTAATTGTATGATACAATATTGTTCTGCTCCAGGAAGACATCCAGGCCTCTCTTGAACCCCTCGACTGAGTTCGCCATCACCACCTCCTCAGGCAAGCAATTCCAGATTCTCACTGCCCTAACAGTAAAGAATCCTCTTCTATGTTGGTGGAAAAACCTTCTCTCCTCCAGACGCAAAGAATGCCCCCTTGTGCCCGTCACCTTCCTTGGTATAAACAGATCCTCAGCGAGATATTTGTATTGTCCCCTTATATACTTATACATGGTTATTAGATCGCCCCTCAGTCGTCTTTTTTCTAGACTAAATAATCCTAATTTCGCTAATCTATCTGGGTATTGTAGTTCTCCCATCCCCTTTATTAATTTTGTTGCCCTCCTTTGTACTCTCTCTAGTTCCATTATATCCTTCCTGAGCACCGGTGCCCAAAACTGGACACAGTACTCCATGTGCGGTCTAACTAGGGATTTGTACAGAGGCAGTATAATGCTCTCATCATGTGTATCCAGACCTCTTTTAATGCACCCCATGATCCTGTTTGCCTTGGCAGCTGCTGCCTGGCACTGGCTGCTCCAGGTAAGTTTATCATTAACTAGGATCCCCAAGTCCTTCTCCCTGTCAGATTTACCCAGTGGTTTCCCGTTCAGTGTGTAATGGTGATATTGATTCCCTCTTCCCATGTGTATAACCTTACATTTATCATTGTTAAACCTCATCTGCCACCTTTCAGCCCAAGTTTCCAACTTATCCAGATCCATCTGTAGCAGAATACTATCTTCTCTTGTATTAACTGCTTTACATAGTTTTGTATCATCTGCAAATATCGATATTTTACAGTGCTGAAAACTAAGTTAGTTTTGCTGTCAAACTTTTCACAGCAAGGCTGGTTTCACATTTGCATTTTTTTTGCGTTTTTGCGCAAAAAGATGCAAAAAAAGCATGCGTTTTTTTTCCCTACACTTAACATTAAAAACGCATGCGTTTTGACGTGTTTTGACAACGCATGCGTTTTTTCTCTGCATGCATTGTGTTGCAGAAATGTAACATGTAGTAATTTTAGCGGCTTTTTTTTGCCGCAAAAAAAAACGTATTGATGTCTATGTAAACGCATGCCTTTTTAAGCACATGCGTTTGCATGCGTTTTTATAGAAAAACACAAGAATACACACTGAAAAGCCACCCTAACCCTAAGGGATCCTAACCCTAACCCTAGCCCTAAGGGTTAGGGTTAGGATCCCTAGGGTTGGGGTTAGGGTTAGGGTCCCTAGGGTTAGGGTTAGGGTCCCTAGGGTTAGGGTTAGGGGTAGGGTTAGGGTTAGGGTCCCTAGGGTTAGGGTTAGGATCCCTAGGGTTAGGGTTAGGGCTAGGGTTAGGGTTAGGGTTAGAGTTTTGTGTTAGGGTTAGAGTTTGTGTTAGGGTTAGGGTTAGAGTTTGGGTTAGGGTTAGAGTTTGTGTTTTAGGGTTAGGGTTAGGGTTAGAGTTTGTGTTTTAGGGTTAGGATCCCTAGGGTTACTAGGGATCCTAACCCTAACCCTAACCATAACCCTAGGTATTTCTGTTTATAGTGGGCTTTCTAGTTGATTTTGATGATTGGCAGCTGTCACACACTTCTCATCATGCGCTTCAAAACGCAAACGCAGGAAAAAACGCATGTAAACGCGTCAAAACACTGTGTTTGTGTTAAAACATGCAAAAACGCATGCGCCTAAAAAACGCAGCGTTTAAACGCGTTTTTTCACCAAATGCGTTTGCGTTTAAAACGCTGCGTTTTTAAATGCAAATGTGAAACCAGCCTTACATGTAAACAAAATTATTTTGGCAGAGGATACCACATGGAAAAGCATCATGACCACACTTGGCTATTGATCAACGGTGGGCGGAAATTAAAAAAATAAAATATTAATGTATGGGATATTTTCAATGTAGTTATGATGGAAATTGAATTTTTTTATGCAAAGTTATGTTAAAACAGCAACACTGGCAATAAAAGTGCAAAATCATATAAGACAAGTAATACAACAACCCTGACAAATAACTGGCCTCGCTACAGCTTCTTTATACCGCCTGATGAACCACATGAAAGTGTAATCAGTTCCATCACCCAAATATAGACATATACAACTTTTTACCTAATTTTATTGGCCTTAAGGAGACATTTTACATGTCATTTGCATAGAAACAAGGCCACTGTTGTTTTTTTTCCATTCTCTCAAAAACTTTATGAAAGGTTAATTTTCTAAAAAATTCTATCATCTATCTTCTTATATTCATTCTATTTTTTTTTATGTCTGAGAGATGTGCATCACTTACAAATATACATGTAAAAGTTTTTCTACTTGACAGATCTTGAGAGATCGGAAATTGTCTGTGCTTGGAAGTGTCTAGAGCTTTTATATAATAGGAAATATGAGTGCTGTTCAAGTTGACAGCACCGTTGACAATTCATTAATGTATACTGCGTGTGTCAACTTTTTACTTGTCATGCCATTACATCAGCTCCATGGCAGCTGGAAGATTTGGTGGCATCTTCACGCAGCTCTGCTCTTTCCTGTTGCCATGTAAATTCATGGTTCACTCCATGTAACCTATACCTAGCATCACAAGAAATTGGCTGGAAAAAAAAAATCTATATATTTAGTTTCCCATAAAGTTAAACTGCGTGGGTCAGATTATTATTTTTCTACTTCAGAGATCTTTTGATACTTTTTACCAGTGGTGATTATTAGTAAAGATAACACTTACATTTTATGATGTGGTACATGCACAATTTTTTTTAACAGTTTATAGAATGCTGGATAATTAAAGGGAATCAGTCACCAGTTTTTTCCTCTGTAATCTGAGAGCACTACGATGTAAGGGCAACCTCACAGCACCTGCTGGCCCTCTGAAAATGTCAAGCGAGGGCTGCATAATGACATGGCGGTGGACATGGTGGTGATGGCGGGTGAAGCCCAAAATTCAAATGGTCATCTTTTAGCTGGCATTGTAAAGTGTTGGGGAATATGTATTCCACTATCTATCTAACAATTTGGAATGAGGGAGGGACCTCTCAAATGTAGGAGTGAAAACTCTCCCAAATATATGATTCAGGGCCACAAGAGGGCCCTTCCCAAATTCAAGTTTCACGGCACCTGCTTGGCCGACTGAAAATGTCAAGCAAGGGCCGCAAAATGTCATGGCGGTGGTGGCAGGCAATGCCCAAAATTGAAATGGGCATGTTTTAGCTGGCATTACAAAGTGAAGGGGAATATGTATTCCAATATCTAGCTAACAATTTTGAATGAGGAAGAGATCTCCAAAATGTAGGAGTAGGAGCTCTCCCAAATCTTAAAGCAAAAACTAAAGCCCAATCACTCCGTGTGAACATATGTTAAAGGTGAGGTATATACTGTATATATACTGTATATTTTTTACATCTTTTTTTATTTTGCATTATATACATGTAATCATAAAGGAAAAATGTTTCTAAGCATTTTACCGTAAAAAAAAAATTAGGTTTAGTTTGGTATGTCTTCTTATAAATCCGTAAAACTGGCGCAATAGTCTGACAACATTATTCCCAGATACCATATGTGAGTCAGTAAGGCATGCAGGCATCTTATCTATGCTGTTCCCATTTAGTTTTAGCACTTTCCCATCGATTTTAGCTTTTTTTCTCATGCTCCCAGACCTGCTTGTTGGGTCCAGCAGAAAAATATTCGGCTTTCCCATTGACTTGCATTGTATTATTCGGTACGAATACACAGATATAAAAAATTATTTGTGCCGATTTTTCCGAATATTTCACTATTCGCTCATCATTTTTATTTATCACATTTTCAACGTTACCTACCATGAAAGCTGGTTTGCTTGTAGAATTGCTTGTATTTTAATAATGCCTACTGTTTATATATTTTATACGCATAAATATTGATACAATTTACAAAATTAGATAATTTTATATAGCTCAATGTCCTAATTCATAAAATATTCCTATAGCGATAGGAAAGCACTCCAAAAAAATTTTTCAATAAAGCTAATATTGACCCAAGTGCGTGTTTACCCTTAGGTAAAGGAAGTGTTCATTACAAATTTAATTCTTTCGTTAAAACAAATATTTTATTTTATTAATGACAAAAAGAAAAATTGATAAAAGCGTTTAAGAAAGGTACAGGAAATAAGTAGAGGGACACTGAACTCAAGCAGTATTGTTGCTAAGCAAAGGGAAACTCGATGATTGTTCTCAAAGAAAATGCAGCCCTAGTACAAGGCTGCTTAAACACACTAGGAATAGACATAAGGTGTCAGTGCAACAATAAATATAAAGTGCCAAAAGCATATCGCAGTACCAATAAAAACGCATATCTAGAAATGTTCTTATTGGGGTGTGAACTCAAGTAAGTTCAACACAGCAGCCAAAGTTTAAACATGCTTTTATATAAGCTAATGTTTTTTGAAGGTAATATGAAAACGCACCTATAATTAAATTGCAGCTTAGAATAGCAAGGGGGGAGCAGTAGAACAGTCCATGACAACTTTTTAAGATTGAGAAAGGCAGATGATGATAATTACACTTCCACGTTCTTTGGATATATATACATACATACTGACGATGAGGGATAAGTGGACCCGTGGAAATTCTGGTTCTAATACCCGACCTGAACTTTATTCCAAGGTTCAGTTCGGGTATCAGAACTTTACCCGAATTTGAACCAAAATCCGAATCCAACTGAAAACAATGGGGACCCGAACTTTTGATCTGGAAAACATTCTCTCTCTTCTCCCAAACTTTCACCAGAACTCCAAACATTAAAACGGACTTCCTGGAGAAGAGTCCGGTATAAACCCCAAACTTCAAAGTTCAAGTAGATTCAAAGTTAAGGTTCATTCATCTCTATTGTCGAGTAAAAGGGTAATAATGTTTAGAATTTTTGACAATATCTCAACATCCACTACTGCTTCGGATTTGAGACTACCATCATTTTATAAGCAATCATCTTGCACCTTTTTTCATTTGATTAGTTATTAGTCATTTGATTTGGCTAAAATCTGATTCCATGTCTTTTCTACACTTTCCCAAGTTTGGTGCATACTGGTTGACTCACTTGGGTATGTATACAGCTTTTTCTTCGACTCTACCTATAAGTTTGGCAACATTGGGAGCCAATGCAGCATCTATATTTGATTGTCATTGAACCATTTCCTTGCCAATCTCAAAGTATGTTACAGGTTTTTGTCCTGCTTGATCAGTATGTTGTCCTTTTCAAACCTAGAGTATTCAAGTGTACAAAGTAACTCGTCTTGTAGGATACTCACATATAGCTCAGCATTGAGACTACCATCCATCCTGGTCAAGTATCTAAAGCCTTTGGCTGTGAAACAACCCCATATCATGAGGCTTTTTCCACCAAACTAGACAGTTCCTTCAATTTCTCAATCTGTTAGCCCCTTTTCCCCTTGCTTCTTTCAGACCCATTTGCCCCCTTCTTAACCTAGACTATTGGCACATTTCCAAACTTCTACTGTTCACTTTTCATACTTTTTTGAAAACTCGAGCCATCGCTTCTTATGACAATATTGAAGTTGGGGTTTCCATTCCAGACTTCTTTAATGTGCATCCCACTATGCTTGCATGGAACTCACTATTAAACTCAGACAAACCACCCGCATTTCCGTGTTTGTCGTGTCAGAACTGATAGACTTTGTGATTAGGTAACTTGCTGAATCTGGTATTTTGTATGGAGGTCCACCTCTTGGCTTTTGATGGACGGAATTAATTTCATATTTTCCCAACTATCATAACACTCGTATAATGCAGCTTGGCAATTTTCTTAGCTAAGATACCGCTACCAATGAACTGGATGACTCTGTATCTCTTTTCTTGGGAAATCTCCTTCATGGCTGCTCATTGATTCAAACCAGTGACCTTTTGCTTGGGAATTAACCTAAAAGCACACTGAGCTATTAGGGAATTTGAGAACTGGTTATAACTTGCAATATACAGGAAGAAAAAGGTTTTTCTACCACCAGGAGCAAAACAGTAACAATGCAGTTACATGACAAGAATCTACTCACCTAAATCATATGCAAAACAGTTTCAAATCAAATTTATGTATGATATATCCAAGATGATTGTCTATTAAATTATAGCAATCTCACGTCAGAAGCAGTAGTGGATGGTGAGAAATGGATCCTGAAAGTCAAAAGTTCAAAACATTGTTACCTCATTTGCTGCACAATGACCACCAGGTACAAGTTCTCCAGTGGGTAGTGCTGGACTTGTTTCCGCACTGACTATGGTTCCAGACCGTGTTCACCCAGCACCACTCCAGGTGATTGACAGGTCTTTCCCATGGCGAGAGACCTGTTAATCACCCGGAGCTCGGCTAGAAAAAGTTGGCCAAGGGCATCACTGGACTAGCCTCCTATGGTCCCTGGCTGAGATCTTTTAACCCCTTCCCGACCCATGACGCCACGTAGACGTCATGAAAGTCGGTGCCATTCCGACCCATGACGCCTATGCGGCGTCATGGAAAGATCGCGTCCCTGCAGATCGGGTGAAAGGGTTAACTCCCATTTCACCCGATCTGCAGGGACAGGGGGAGTGGTAGTTTAGCCCAGGGGGGGTGGCTTCACCCCCTCGTGGCTACGATCGCTCTGATTGGCTGTTGAAAGTGAAACTGCCAATCAGAGCGATTTGTAATATTTCACCCATTATAACGGGTGAAATATTACAATCCAGCCATGGCCGATGCTGAAATATCATCGGCCATGGCTGGAAATACTAGTGTGCCCCCACCCCACCCCTCCGATCGCCCCCCCACCCCCCCGATCTGGCCGGTACACTGCTCCGGCTCCCCTCCGCCCTGTGCTCCGCTCCCCCCCGTGCTCGTGTCCGCTCCCCCCGTGCTCCAATCACCCCCCCGTGCTCCAATCACCCCCCCTGCACTCCGATCCACCCCCCCGTGCTCCGTTCCACCCCCCCGTGCTCCGTTCCACGCCCCCCGCGCTCCGTTCCACCCCTCCCGCGCTCCGATTCCCCCCCCCGTGCTCCGATCCCCCCCCGTGGTCCCCCCCACCCTATCATACTTACCGATCCAGCCGTGGTCCCGTCCGTCTTCTCCCGGGCGCCGCCATCTTCCAAAATGGCGGGCGCATGCGCAGTGCGCCCGCCGAATCTGCCGGCCGGCAGATTCGTTCCAAAGTGCATTTTGATCACTGAGATATAATCTATCTCAGTGATCAAAATAAAAAAAATAATAAATGACCCCCCCCCCTTTGTCACCCCCATAGGTAGGGACAATAAAAAAATAAAGAAATTTTTTTTTTTCCACTAATGTTAGAATAGGGTTAGGGTTAGGGGTAGGGTTAGGGTTAGGGGTAGGGTTAGGGGTAGGGTTAGGGGTAGGGCTAGGGGTAGGGTTAGGGTTAGGGTTAGGGTTAGGGGTAGGGTTAGGGCTAGGGTTAGGGCTAGGGTTAGGGCTAGGGTTAGGGTTAGGAATGTGCACACGTATTCTGGTCCTCTGCGGATTTTTCCGCTGCGGATTTGATAAATCCGCAGTGCTAAACCGCTGCGGATTTATGGCGGATTTACCGCGTTTTTTTCTGCGCATTTCACTGCGGTTTTACAATTGCGATTTTCTATTGGAGCAGTTGTAAAACCGCTGCGGAATCCGCACAAAGAAGTGACATGCTGCGGAATGTAAACCGCTGCATTTCCGTGCAGTTTTTCCGCAGCATGTGTACAGCGATTTTTGTTTCCCATAGGTTTACATTGAACTGTACACTCATGGGAAACTGCTGCGGATCCGCAGCGTTTTCCGCAGCGTGTGCACATACCTTTAGAATTAGGCTATGTGCACACGGTGCGGATTTGGCTGCGGATTCGCAGCAGTGTTCCATCAGGTTTACAGTACCATGTAAACATATGAAAAACCAAATCCGCTGTGCCCATGGTGCGGAAAATACCGCGCGGGAACGCTGCATTGTATTTTCCGCAGCATGTCAATTCTTTGTGCGGATTCCGCAGCGTTTTACACCTGTTCCTCAATAGGAATCCGCAGGTGAAATCCGCACAAAAAACACTGGAAATCCGCGGAAAATCCGCAGGTAAAACACAGTGCCTTTTACCCGCAGATTTTTCAAAAATGGTGCGGAAATATCTCACACGAATCCGCAACGTGGGCACATAGCCTTAGGGTTAGGGTTGGAATTAGGGTTGTGGTTAGGGTTAGGGGTGTGTTGGGGTTAGGGTTGTGATTAGGATTATGGCTACAGTTGGGATTAGGGTTAGGGGTGTGTTGGGGTTAGTGTTGGAGTTAGAATTGAGGGGTTACCACTGTTTAGGCACATCAGGGGTCTCCAAACGCAACATGGCGCCACCATTGATTCCAGCCAATCTCGTATTCAAAAAGTCAAATGGTGCTCCCTCACTTCCGAGCCCTGACGTGTGCCCAAACAGTGGTTTACCCCCACATATGGGGTACCAGCATACTCAGGACAAACTGCGCAACAATTACTGGGGTCCAATTTCTCCTGTTACCCTTGTGAATCTAAAAAAATGCTTGCTAAAACATAATTTTTGAGGAAAGAAAAATGATTTTTTATTTTCACGGCTCTGCGTTGTAAACGTCTGTGAAGCACTTGGGGGTTCAAAGTGCTCACCACATATCTAGATAAGTTCCTTGGGGGGTCTAGTTTCTAAAATGGGGTCACTTGTGGGGGGTTTCTACTGTTTAGGCACACCAGGGGCTCTGCAAATGCAACGTGACACCCGCAGACCATTCCATCAAAGTCTGCATTTCAAAAGTCACTACTTCCCTTCTGAGCCCCGACGTGTGCCCAAACAGTGGTTTACCCCCACATATGGGGTATCAGCGTACTCAGGAGAAACTGGACAACAACTTTTGGAGTCCAATTTCTCCTGTAACCCTTGGGAAAATAAAAAATTCTGGGCTAAATAATTATTTTTGAGGAAAGAAAACGTATTTATTATTTTCACGGCTCTGCATTATAAACTTCTATGAAGCACTTGGGGGTTCAAAGTGCTCACCACACATCTAGATAAGTTCCTTTCAGGGTCTAGTTTCCAAAATGGGGTCACTTGTGGGGGGGGTTCTACTGTTTAGGCACATCAGGGGCTCTGCAAACGCAACGTGACGCCCGCAGAGCATTCCATCAAAGTCTGCATTTCAAAACGTCACTACTTCAATTCCAAGCCCCGGCATGTGCCCAAACAGTAGTTTACCCCCACATATGGGGTATCACCGTACTCAGGAGAAACTGGACAACAAATATTGGGGTCAAATTTCTCCTGTTACCCTTGGGAAAATTAAAAAATTCTGGGCTAAATAATTATTTTTGAGGAAAGAAAACGTATTTATTATTTTCACGGGTCTGCATTATAAACTTCTATGAAGCACTTGGGGGTTCAAAGTGCTCACCACACATCTAGATAAGTTCCTTTGGGGGTCTAGTTTCCAAAATGGGGTCACTTGTGGGGTGTTTCTACTGTTAAGCCACATCAGGGGCTCTGCAAACGCAACGTGACGCCCACAGAGCATTCCATCAAAGTCTGCATTTCAAAACGTCACTACTTAATAATAATAATAATAACAATTTTTATTTATATAGCGCCAACATATTCCGCAGCACTTTACAAATTATAGAGGGGACTTGTACATACAATAGACATTACAGCATAACAGAAATACAGTTCAAAACAGATACCAAGAGGAGTGAGGGCCCTGCTCACAAGCTTACAAACTATGAGGAAAAGGGGAGACACAAGAGGTGGATGGTAACAATTGCTATAGTTATTCGGACCAGCCATAGTGTAAGGCTCGGGTGTTCATGTAAAGCTGCATGAACCAGTTAACTGCCTAAGTACGCAGCAGTACAGTCACAGAGGGATATTAACTGCATAAAGTGTATGAGAACATAGTGCGAGGAATCTGTTTTTTTTTTGTTTTGTTTTTTAAATAGGCCACACAGGGATCGTTAGGTTAATGCATTGAGGCGGTAGGCCAGTCTGAACAAATGAGTTTTTAGGGCACGCTTAAAACTGTGGGGATTGGGGATTAATCGTATTAACCTAGGTAGTGCATTCCAAAGAATTGGCGCAGCACGTGTAAAGTCTTGGAGACGGGAGTGGGAGGTTCTGATTATTGAGGATGCTAACCTGAGGTCATCAGCGGAGCGGAGGGCACGGGTAGGGTGGTAGACTGAGACCAGAGAGGAGATGTAGGGTGGTGCTGAGCCATGGAGCGCTTTGTGGATGAGGGTAGTAGTTTTGTACTGGATTCTGGAGTGGATGGGTAACCAGTGTAATGACTAGCACAAGGTAGAGGCATTGGTGTAACGGTTGGTGAGGAATATGATCCTGGCAGCAGGATTCAGGACAGATTGGAGCGGGGAAAGTTTGGTAAGAGGGAGGCCGATTAGTAGAGAGTTACAATAGTCCAGACGAGAATGAATAAGTGAAATAGTAAGAGTTTTTGCAGAGTCGAAAGCAAGAAAAGGGCGAATTTTAGAAATGTTTTTGAGATGCAGGTAAGAAGAGCGAGCCAGTGATCGGATGTGTGGGGTGAATGAAAGGTCAGAATCAAGGATGACCCCAAGGCAGCGGGCATGTTGCTTTGGAGTAATGGTGGAACCGCACACGGAGATGGCAATGTCAGGCAAAGGTAGGTTAGTAGAGGGAGAGAACACGAGGAGTTCAGTTTTTGACAGGTTTAGTTTCAGATAGAGGGAGGACATGATGTTAGAGACAGCGGTAAGACAATCACTGGTGTTTTCTAATAAGGCAGGCGTGAGATCAGGAGAAGAAGTGTATAATTGGGTGTCGTCAGCATAGAGATGGTACTGGAAACCAAATCTACTGATTGTTTGTCCAATAGGGGCAGTGTACAAAGAGAAAAGGAGGGGGCCTAGGACTGATCCTTGAGGAACCCCAACAGTAAGGGGAAGGTGAGAGGAGGAGGAACCAGCAAAACATACAGTGAAGGATCGGTCAGAGAGATAGGAGGAGAACCAGGAGAGAACGGTGTCCTTGAGGCCGATGGAGCGGAGCATAGTGAGGAGGAGCTGATGATCCACAGTGTCGAATGCTGCAGAGAGATCCAAGAGAATTAGCATGGAGTAGTGACCATTAGATTTAGCTGTTAGTAGGTCATTAGAGACTTTAGTGAGGGCAGTTTCAGTAGAGTGTAAAGAGCGGAAGCCAGATTGAAGAGGGTCGAGAAGAGAGTTATCTGAGAGATAGCGGGTAAGACGGGAGTGGACCAGGCGTTCGAGGAGTTTAGAGATGAAGGGAAGATTAGAGACAGGTCTATAATTAGCGGCACAATTTTGATCGAGGGATGGTTTTTTAAGTAATGGATGTATGATGGCATGCTTAAATGAGGAGGGAAAAATACCGGAAGTGAGGGAAAGGTTCCGAGCCCCGGCATGTGCCCAAACAGTGATTTACCCCCACATATGGGGTATCAGCGTACTCAGGAGAAACTGGACAACAACTTTTGGGGTCAAATTTCTCCTGTTACCCTTGGGAAAACAAAAAATTGCAGGCTAAAAGATCATTTTTGAGAAAATAATTTTTTTTTTTTTTCATGGCTCTGCGTTATAAACTTCTGTGAAGCACTTGGGGGTTCAAAGTCCTCACCACACATCTAGATTAGTTCCTTTGGGGGTCTAGTTTCTAAAATGGTGTCATTTCTGGGGGATCTCCAATGTTTAGGCACACAGGGGCTCTCCAAACGTGACATGGTGTCCGCTAATGATTGGAGCTAATTTTCCATTTAAAAAGCCAAATGGCGTGCCATCCCTTCCGAGCCCTGCCGTGCGCCCAAACAGTGGTTTACCCCCACATATGGGGTATCAGCGTACTCAGGACAAACTGGACAACAATATTTGGGGTCCAATTTCTCCTATTATCCTTGGCAAAATAGGAAATTCCAGGCTAAAAAATCATTTTTGAGGAAAGAAAAATTATTTTTTATTTTCATGGCTCTGCGTCATAAACTTCTGTGAAGCACCTGGGGGTTTAAAGTGCTCAATATGCATCTAGATAAGTTCCTTGGGGGGTCTAGTTTCCAAAATGGGGTCACTTGTGCGGGAGCTCCAATGTTTAGGCACACAGGGGCTCTCCAAACGCGACATGGTGTCCGCTAACAATTGGAGCTAATTTTCCATTCAAAAAGTCAAATGGCGCGCCTTCTCTTCCGAGCCCTGCCGAGTGCCCAAACAGTGGTTTACCCCCACATATGAGGTATCGGCGTACTTGGGAGAAATTGCCCAACAAATTTTATGATCCATTTTATCCTACTGCCCATGTGAAAATGAAAAAATTGAGGCGAAAAGAATTTTTTTGTGAAAAAAAATTACTTTTTCATTTTTACAGATCAATTTGTGAAGCACCTGAGGGTTTAAAGTGCTCACTAGGCATCTAAATTAGTTCCTTGGGGGGTCTAGTTTCCAAAATGGGGTCACTTGTGGGGGAGCGCCAATGTTTAGGCACACAGGAGCTATCCAAACGCGACATGGTGTCCGCTAACGATGGAAATAATTTTTCATTCAAAAAGTCAAATGGCGCTCCTTCCCTTCCGAGCCTTACCATGTGCCCAAACAGTGGTTTACCTCCACATGTGAGGTATTGGTGTACTCAGGAGAAATTGCCCAACACATTTTAGGATCCATTTTATCCTGTTGCCCATGTGAAAATGAAAAAATTGAGGCTAAAAGAATTTTTTTGTGAAAAAAAAGTACTTTTTCATTTTTACGGATCAATTTGTGAAGCACCTGGGGGTTCAAAGTGCTCACTATGCATCTAGATAAGTTCCTTGGGGCGTCTAGTTTCCAAAATGGGGTCACTTGTGGGGGAGCTCCAATTTTTAGGCACACGGGGGCTCTCCAAACGTGACATGGTGTCCGCTAAAGAGTGGAGCCAATTTTTGATTCAAAAAGTCAAATGGCGCTCCTTCCCTTCCAAGCCCTGCCGTGCGCCAAAACAGTGGTTTACCCCCACATATGAGGTATCAGCGTACTCAGGACAAATTGAACAACAACTTTCGTGGTTCAGTTTCTCCTTTTACCATTGGGAAAATAAAAAAATTGTTGCTAAAAGATAATTTTTGTGACTAAAAAGTTAAATGTTCATTTTTTCCTTCCATGTTGCTTCTGCTGCTGTGAAACACCTGAAGGGTTAATAAACTTCTTGAATGTGGTTTTGAGTACCTTGAGGGGTGCAGTTTTTAGAATGGTGTCACTTTTGGGTATTTTCAGCCATATAGACCCCTCAAACTGACTTCAAATGTGAGGTGGTCCCTAAAAAAAATGGTTTTGTAAATTTCGTTGTAAAAATGACAAATCGCTGGTCGAATTTTAACCCTTATAACTTCCTAACAAAAAAAAATTTTGTTTCCATAATTGTGCTGATGTAAAGTAAACATGTGGGAAATGTTATTTATTAACTATTTTGTGTCACATATCTCTCTGGTTTAACAGAATAAAAATTCAAAATGTGAAAATTGCGAAATTTTCAACATTTTCGCCAAATTTCCGTGTTTATCACAAATAAATGCAGAATTTATTGACCTAAATTTACCACTAACATGAAGCCCAATATGTCATGAAAAAACAGTCTCAGAACCGCTAGGATCCGTTGAAGCGTTCCTGAGTTATTACCTCATAAAGGGACACTGGTCAGAATTGCAAAAAACGGCAAGGTCTTTAAGGTCAAAATAGGCTGGGTCTTGAAGGGGTTAACCATTTTTTTTCTAAAATGTTCTAGAAATTGTGTAGTCAGGCTTTGATTCATCCCTCTTGTGATTTGGGCAGCAAGAATTAAGCGAAAGGTTCTTTTGAAACATTTTTAATAGAGTAACAACACTTTCTCTTTGCGGATGTTTTTCCAATTTCCCTTCTACAGAACAATTTTAGATTCCATTGTGTGATGGAAAATTTGCCCATTGGTGAAACATCGAAAACCTATTTTTTTTAACTATAAATATAACCTTGAGGCAGACAAACTGTTAATGTCAGGTTTTCATGGTGGTTAAGAAAAATCTACTAGAATATATTCCAAGCTCTGTTTAATGGCTTCTTAGGGTGTTGTTTATGCAAGAAGATAAGAAAAGGTTCTATAAAGGAATGCTATGAATACCTGAAATGGCCCTGGCGTAAAGTGACTTTTAATGCCTTTAAATCTTGTAGCCTGGTCTTTTTATGTACTATTTTCCAGCTGGTTATTGCAAATCTGCTATTTATTTTTAGCCATAGGGAGAAAATATCATGTTGCCATAATGACCTTTTAGAGTCTGTACTAACTCACTTCTATTAAAACGACATTGCCTTTACTTGTACCTTACAAAAGTTCAGGTTAATTGTTACAGATCATGGGTGAAGGGTTAATGATGTTTTACAACCAAGAATTGGCAGGAAAAAAAATTGCGGCTATCTTTTTTCTATGTGCTTCTCAATGTGAGTCATGAGTCATAAATATCTTAAATGGCTGAATATTTTTCAGGAAAAATAACCCGCTTTTAATCTTTCACTTTGCTTTTAATGCTTGTGAGAATTAACGTGATCCAAATGCTAAACCAAAACAATTAGCTACATTGGCTTCAGAAATGTCTCAGCGAGGCGCGCTCTTCTTGACTCGAACACAACGGTGTCTTCAACATGATCAATTAGGCACGGCTAATAACATATAAAATAAAAGGGAGATATTCAACCTTGGCAATGCTATCATTGCCATTTACCCAAAATTAAAAATCTGAATTTTTGCTGGAAGGCAAATATGTTGTTAATAGTCATCAAACAGCATAATCTGTCAAACAGTATGCAAAGGAAATAAAGGAGATATCGATCGTGGAGCCAGTTTTTCTAAATTATGTAAAGGAAAACGTGACATTGTTCCTCATAACAATCAATCACAAAGCAGCTTTCATTTTTCCATACCTGTTTAAAGGATGAAAGCTGTGCTGTGATTGGGTGCTATACATCAAGAACTGGGCAGCACGGTAGCTCAGTGGATAGCACAGCAGCCTTGCTTCTAATCCCACCTTGGACAACATCTGCAAGGAGTTTGTACAGTGGGGCAAAAAAGTATTTAGTCAGTCAGCAATAGTGCAAGTTCCACCACTGAAAAAGATGAGAGGCGTCTGTAATTTACATCATAGGTAGACCTCAATTATGGGAGACAAACTGAGAAAAAAAAATCCAGAAAATCACATTGTCTGTTTTTTTTATCATTTTTTTGCATATTATGGTGGAAAATAAGTATTTGGTCAGAAACAAACAATCAAGATTCCTGGCTCTCACAGACCTGTAACTTCTTCTTTAAGAGTCTCCTCTTTCCTCCACTCATTACCTGTAGTAACGGCACCTGTTTAAACTTGTTATCAGTATAAAAAGACACCTGTGCACACCCTCAAACAGTCTGACTCCAAAATCCACTATGGTGAAGACCAAAGAGCTGTCAAAGGACACCAGAAACAAAATTGTAGCCCTGCACCAGGCTGGGAAGACTGAATCTGCAATAGCCAACCAGCTTGGAGTGAAGAAATCAACAGTGGGAGCAATAATTAGAAAATGGAAGACATACAAGACCACTGATAATCTCCCTCGATCTGGGGCTCCACGCTAAATCCCACCCCGTGGGGTCAGAATGATCACAAGAACGGTGAGCAAAAATCCCAGAATCACGCGGGGGGACCTAGTGAATGAACTGCAGAGAGCTGGGACCAATGTAACAAGGCCTACCATAAGTAACACACTACGCCACCATGGACTCAGATCCTGCAGTGCCAGACGTGTCCCACTGCTTAAGCCAGTACATGTCTGGGCCCGTCTGAAGTTTGCTAGAGAGCATTTGGATGATCCAGAGGAGTTTTGGGAGAATGTCTTATGGTCTGATGAAACCAAACTGGAACTGTTTGGTAGAAACACAACTTGTCGTGTTTGGAGAAAAAAGAATACTGAGTTGCATCCATCAAACACCATACCTACTGTAAAGCATGGTGGTGGAAACATCATGCTTTGGGGCTGTTTCTCTGCAAAGGGGCCAGGACGACTGATCCGGGTACATGAAAGAATGAATGGGGCCATGTGTCGTGAGATTTTGAGTGCAAACCTCCTTCCATCAGCAAGGGCATTGAAGATGAAACGTGGCTGGGTCTTTCAACATGACAATGATCCAAAGCACACCGAAGGAGTGGCTTCGTAAGAAGCATTTCAAGGTCCTGGAGTGGTCTAGCCAGTCTCCAGATCTCAACCCTATAGAAAACCTTTGGAGGGAGTTGAAAGTCCGTGTTGCCAAGCGAAAAGCCAAAAACATCACTGCTCTAGAGGAGATCTGCATGGAGGAATGGGCCAACATACCAACAACAGTGTGTGGCAACCTTGTGAAGACTTACAGAAAACGTCTGTCATTGCCAACAAAGGATATATTACAAAGTATTGAGATGAAATTTTGTTTCTGACCAAATACTTATTTTCCACCATAATATGCAAATAAAATGTTAAAAAAACAGACAATGTGATTTTCTGGATTTTTTTTTTCTCAGTTTATCTCCCATAGTTGAGGTCTACCTATGATGTAAATTACAGACGCCTCTCATCTTTTTAAGTGGTGGAACTTGCACTATTGCTGACTGACTAAATACTTTTTTGCCCCACTGTATGTTCCTCCCGTGTTTGCGTGGGTTTCCTCGGGGTGCTCCGGTTTCCTCCCACATTCCAAAGACATACTGATAGGGATTTTAGATTGTGAGCCCCATCGGGGACAGCGATGATAATGTGTGCAAACTGTAAAGCGCTGTGGAATATGTTAGCGCTATATAGAAAGAATAGAAAGAAAGAACTGTTATTAAATTAATAAATGGAGACATACTAATTCAAAGGGTACGTTCACACGACAATATAACAAATCGTTCAGAGTTGCATCCATAACAGTAGGATGTTTTTTTCCTCGCTTGTCAACCATATACAATCAGCTTTTTTTTTACTGCAGCAGCTATTATACATTTCCAACAGTGATGTAGAAATACTTGGCACTCATGTACTGTAGGTGTATTTAAGAACTTATGTACAGCGCTTCCTGTCTGAGCAGTGGACACTGCAGACCCTCACACAGTGCGCTTCCCACAGATCTCCTCTATCCAGATGACTGATGAAGGTCAGGGATTGACCAAAATGTTTCTTAATTTTCTAGAATTCATACATTCAATAATTAAGTTCTTGAATACACCTACTGCATATGAGTGCAAAGTATTTCTACACCGCAGTTGATGGAATTGGTTTCCTCCATGTACACCTCCAGAATTCCAGAAGTGCCGTGTTTTCCCTAATTATTCATTTCCAAACCCATTTACGGTTTCCTTTGCTACATAATTGTAATGTATTCATGAAAATTGTATGCTATACTATGACATCAAAGTTTCTTCTTGCACCAATTGACTTGCATTGGTGAGTCTCATCCGATTTTCAGAAGATAAGCATGCCTGTTTAGATTTTTTTCAAGCACAGATTTGGATAGTGAAAAAAATCATTCATCTGCACTGCCACAATGAATAGTATTGGTCCGAGTGCGATGCTGGCCACCATTTTTCTCAAATGTAAAGAAATCAAAAAGTTAAAAAATAAAAAAAACTTTATACTCCCTTAATAGCTAATTTCTCTATCTCTGCTGCTCCTCATTGTCAACCATGCAGTTCTCACCATCTTTTCTGATCACTGCTGCTCGAGCAAAAACCCTCTCATGCTATGCTGGGACGGATAGCTCTATGGAGCCCCAGTATGGTTCTGTGCATGTGTGCGTAAGGTACCAGCACACATAATGGAGTCATCACATCGTTCATGACCTCTTAAGCACTTGCACATAACTCTCCCAGGCCTCATCAGAGTCAGTAATCTTGGCTTAGCGTCAAAGGATTTCAGAGTGAACAGTGGTGATCAGAAAGTGCAACAAGGAACAAAAAGGTAATGGTGAGGAGTGGAAGAACCAGAGAGGTGATCAGTAAGTTGAGAGACAGAGAACAGACAGGTGTCATCATACATACTAGATAGTAGGATCATCCTACAGCAGGTTAGGCTAACATTAAGTGAACTCATGCTACCTATTCCTAAACCCCTTTCTGACATTAGGCGTAATAGTCCACCGTTGTCGGACTTCCCCTGTTTCGTGCGGGCTCCGGCGCTCAACCCGCACCTTTCCAAGCACATGTCAGCTGATATATACAGCTGACATGTGCTCACAACAGCCACGGGTGGAATCGTGATCCACCCATGGCTGTTAACTAGCTAAATGACGCTGTCAATCTCTGACAGCCGCATTTAACTTGCGCTTCCGGCAAGAGCACCGGAAATTCTGCCCATCTTTGATTGCAGGTCACTGATGGGTTGGCATGACAGCGAGAGGTCTCCAGCACCGCCCGGTGGTGGGAACTCATAGCATGTGAGCATTTCTACTACATACAGGTGATTTGACCATTGCCTGTATGTAGCAGAGCTGATTGGACAACTGCAGTTTCTATTCTCTCATGGGGACTGTGAAGAAACCAGATTGTATCTTATTTTCCCAGACAACCATGTTTTTGCCAACCAAAAAAACTGGCTTTTTTATCTGTATATTGGCTTGAGAATTTAAGTGTTTATGTCTGGTGGGTCAAGAAGTCAGATTTGCCAATTGATATACTATCTAACATACTGTGTAAGGCCATGTGCACACATACAGTATTTTTCGCGTTTTTTTCACGTTTTTTTGCTATAGAAACGTGATAAAAACGCAAAAAAAATGCTTACATATGCCTCCTATTATTTACAATGTATTCTGCATTTCTTGGGCAAATGTTGCCTTTTTTTCCGTGAAAAAATCGCATCGCGGAAAAAAAAGCAACATGTTCATTAAATTTGCGGAATTGCGGTGACTCCGCACACCTAGGAATGCATTGATCTGCTTACTTTCTGCATGGGGCTGTGCACACCATGCGGGAAGTAAGCAGATTATGTGCGGTTTGGTACCCAGGGTGGAGGAGAGGAGACTCTCCTCCACGGACTGGGCACCATATAATTGGTTAAAAAAAAGAATTAAAATAAAAAGCAGTGATATACTCACCTTCCATGTCTTCCTGCCTCTCAGCGGTGCATGCTGCCGCTTCCATTCCTATAGATGCTCTGTGTGAAGGACCTACGATGCCGTCGCCGTCTTGTGACCGTTCACGTGACCGCGACGTCATGGAAGGTCCTGCACACACACACCATCCATAGGAACGGACGCCGCTGAGGAGATTGGCTGTCTGCGGGTGAGTATAACCATTTTTTTTATTTTATTTTATTATTTTTAAACATTCTATCTTTTACTATTGATGCTTCATAGGCAGCATCTATAGTAAAAAGTTGGTCACACTTGTCAAACACTATGTTTGACAAGTGTGACCAACCTGTCAGTCCGTTTTCCAAGCGATGCTACAGATCGCTTGGAAAACTTTAGCATTCTGCAAGCTAATTACGCTTGCAAAATGCTAAGAAAACCGGGAAAAAAACGCAAAAAAAAAATGCGGATTTCTTGCAGAAAATTTCTGGTTTTCTTCAGGAAATTTCTGCAAGAAATCCTGACGTGTGCCCATACCCTAAGTCTGTAATAGTGACTGTACATAGGGTGTGTTAAGCTTTGTTTATTGATGTGTGCTGAAATGCTAATAGTGCTACTTGATCCCATCACCATTGTTTACCTTATCTTGATGTTGGACTGAAGGACCCTGGGTAATTCTAAAAATAGCTTACATGCCTTGGGTATAAAAAGACTCAGAGATCACATCATGAGAGACTGAAGTAACACAGAGCCACCAGCCGGACATTCTGCAAACCACCCAACAGACAAGAGAAATGACTGCAGCCAATTCATGATGGCACCATCACGAGGGACACTGATCTATGATTCTAAAGGAAACAAACTAGGGGTTTTTGGCTTCGGTTGGAAGGACACAGATCTGATCTGGTGACCATCTCTGAACCATGGATATGTTTGGAGAAAGCCAGGTTTGGGACACGCTGGTCGCCTGGTTCCATGGAGATGGTCAGATAAGCCAAGTGGTGACTCTCGTGTCAACTGGCTTTGGACCTTGTATGGACTTTATGGACAGTTCTTGGTCATCTCCCTATGCTTGTTGTTGCCCCTTCTCTGTGCGTTCATCCACAGATGGAGTAGCGACCCTGGGAGCTCTGACATCATGTCAACTGGCTTTTGACCTTGTATGGACTCTATGGACTGTTCTGTCATCTTCCTACACTTGTCAATATCTCTTCTCTGTGTGTATATCACAGGTGGAATAACGACCCTGGGAGCTCTGATATAACATCTACCATTATCCCGGTGAGACGACTAAAGAGTAAGACCCTGTCATGTGCACTATGTTGGGGTAATTGCTGAGATTGTTCTGCTTGCTATTGTGTGTTGTGGTTCAATAAAGTATTGCCACACTGTTTTACCTTAACCCTGTGTTGTCTGTGTAGTGTATTGCACAGGGGGAGATAGAGCAGGCGTTCAGTGGTATGAGCCCTGGTGCATGCAGTCTTGCTAAAGACAGCCGGGCCCACAGACAAGAGCACCCACTGACCCCGTTTCTCCACAGGGACTATTGAAGCATGCAAAAAGTAAAATAAAAATGCTTTTAAAAATATTAAAAAAATAAAAAAATATATAAAAGTTCAAATAACGTCCCTTTCACCTCATTCAAAATAAAAAAATCAAACATACACATATTTAGCATCACCGCATTCAGAATTACCCGATCTATCAGCATAAAAATAGAATTAACCCAATTGTTAAATGTTATAAGGAGAAAAATGTCTAAATGCCAGAATTACTTTTTTTGGTTTCCACAACATTGCATTAAAATGCAATAACGGGCGATCAAAAGATCGTATCTGCATCAAAATGTTATCAATAAAAACATCAGCTCGGCACACAGAAAAAAAGCTCTAACCTAACCCGACATGACGAAAAATGGAGACATTACGGGTATCGGAAAATGGCCCAATTTTTTTTTTTAACAAGCTTTGGAACTTTTTTTACCACTTAAATAAAAAAAAATATAGACATATTTGGTTTCTATGAACTTTCCTTTTTTCCAGTACATGATGTGTTAAAACCAATGGTGTCGTTCAAAACTACAACTCGTCCTGCAGGATAAAGGGAAGCAAAAAAGAAAATACAAAAAAGGAAAGTTTAACCTCTTTATTCAATAGATAACACAGGATCCACTATTCACAATAGGTGATATCACAGCTCACCTCCTCCTCCTGCACAATGGCTGATAACACCTCTATATACAGTAGATAACACAGGATCCACCATTCACTATAAGTGATATCACAATAAAGTTATCTCTGAGGTTCATTGTTCGGTGTTGGCTGGTCATCCTGGAATCTTTGGTACCAGAGAGTTAGTGGCTAGATCCTTTTGGTGGCCGTCTCTGTCGCGGGATGTGCGTGCTTTTGTGCAGTCCTGTGGGATTTGTGCTTGGGCTAAGCCCTGCTGTTCTCGTGCCAGTGGGTTGCTTTTGCCCTTGCCGGTCCCGAAGAGGCCTTGGACACATATCTCTATGGATTTTATTTCTGATCTTCCCGTTTCTCAAAAGATGTCAGTCATTTGGGTGGTCTGTGATCGCTTTTCTAAGATGGTCCATCTGGTACCCTTGTCTAAATTGCCTTCCTCGTCTGATTTGGTGCCATTGTTCTTCCAGCATGTGGTTCGTTTACATGGCATTCCAGAGAATATCGTTTCTGACAGAGGTTCCCAGTTTGTTTCAAGGTTTTGGCGAGCCTTTTGTGGTAGGATGGGCATTGACTTGTCTTTTTCCTCGGCTTTCCATCCTCAGACTAATGGCCAGACCGAACGAACCAATCAGACCTTGGAAACATATCTGAGATGCTTTGTTTCTGCCGATCAGGATGACTGGGTGTCCTTTTTGCCTTTGGCTGAGTTCGCCCTTAATAATCGGGCCAGCTCGGCTACCTTGGTTTCGCCATTTTTCTGCAATTCTGGGTTCCATCCTCGTTTCTCTTCAGGACAGGTTGAGTCTTCGGACTGGTGTGGATACTGTGGTGGACAGGTTGCAGCAGATTTGGACTCATGTAGTGGACAATTTGACCTTGTCCCAGGAGAAGGCTTAACGTTTTGCTAATCGCAGACGCCGTGTGGGTCCCCGACTTCGTGTTGGGGATCTGGTTTGGTTATCTTCTCGTCATATTCCTATGAAGGTTTCCTCTCCTAAGTTTAAACCTCGTTTCATTGGTCCGTATAGGATTTCTGAGGTTCTTAATCCTGTGTCTTTTTGTCTGACCCTTCCAGATTCTTTTTCCATACATAACGTATTCCATAGGTCATTGTTGCGGAGATACGTGGCACCTATGGTTCCATCTGTTGATCCTCCTGCCCCGGTTTTGGTGGAGGGGGAATTGGAGTATATTGTGGAGAAGATTTTGGATTCTCGTGTTTCTAGACGGAAACTCCAGTATCTGGTTAAATGGAAGGGTTATGCTCAGGAAGATAATTCCTGGGTTTTTGCCTCTGATGTCCATGCTCCCGATCTTGTTCGTGCCTTTCATGTGGCTCATCCTGGTCAGCCTGGGGGCTCTGGTGAGGGTTCAGTGACCCCTCCTCAAGGGGGGTGGGTAGTGTTGTGAGTTCTGTGGCGGAGCTCCCTCCTGTGGTCACGGGTGGTGCTTCGGCTGATTCTCTCTGTGGGCTTCTGTTGGTGGAGGGAAGTGGTACTGCGGCTTCTGAGTTTCCTCCCTCAGGTGATCTGGTGAGGTCGTTAGGTGATTCTCTACTTAACTCCACCTAATGCTTTGATCCTGGCTTCTTGTCAATGTTCCAGTGTTGGACTTGCTTTTCCCTGGATCATTCCTGTGGCCTGCTGCTCTGCATAGCTAAGTTCTTCTTTGCTATTTGTTTGCTATTTTTTCTGTCCAGCTTGTCTATTTTGTTGCTGGAAGCTCTGGGATGCAAAGGGTGTACCTCCGTGCCGTTAGTTCGGTACGGAGGGTCTTTTTGCCCCCTTTGCGTGGTTTTCTTTAGGGTTTTGTGTAGACCGCAAAGTTACCTTTTCTATCCTCGCTCTGTTAAGAAAGTCGGGCCTCACTTTGCTGAATCTATTTCATCTCTACGTTTGTCTTTTCATCTTAACTCACAGTCATTATATGTGGGGGGCTGCCTTTTCCTTTGGGGTATTTCTCTGAGGCAAGGTAGGCTTATTTTCTATCTTCAGGCTAGTTAGTTTCTCAGGCTGTGCCGAGTTGCATAGGCAGAGTTAGGCGCAATCCACGGCTGCCTCTAGTGTTGTTTGGAGAGGATTAGGGATTGCGGTCTGCAGAGTTCCCACGTCTCAGAGCTCGTTCTATGATTTTGGGTTATTGTCAGATCACTGTATGTGCTCTGACCGCTATGTCCATTGTGGTACTGAATTGCCTTTCATAACACTCCTTCCCCTGTACAATGACTAATAACACCTCTATATACAGTAGACCACACAGGATCCACCATTCACAATAGGTGTTGACACAGCTCACCTCCTCCTCCTGTACAATGACCGTTAACACCTCTATATACAGTAGATAACACAGGATCCACCATTCACAACAGGTGATGTCACATCTCACCTCCTCCTGTACAATGACTTATATCACTTCTATATACAGTAGATAACACAGGATACACCATTCACAATAGGTTTTGTCACAGCCCACCTCCTCCTCCTGTACAATGACTGATAACACCTCTATGTACAGTAGATAACACAGGATCCACCATTCACAAGAAATGATGTCACAGCTCACCTCCTCCTGTACAATGACTGATAACACCTCTATATACAGTAGATAACACAGGATCCATCTTTGACAATATGTGATGTCAGAGCTCACCTCCTCCTCCTCCTGTACAATGACTATTAACACCTCTATATACAGTAGATAACACAGGATCCACCATTCAAAACAGGTGATGTCACAGCTCACCTCCTCCTCCTGTACAAAGACTGATAACACCTCTATATACAGTAGATAACACATGATCCACCATTCACAATAGGTGATGTCACAGCTCACCACCTCCTCCTGTACAATGACTGATAACACCTCTATATACAGTAGATAACACAGGATCCATTATTCACAATATGTGATATCACAGCTCTCCTCCTCCACTTCCTGTACAATGACTGATAACACCTCTATACACAGTAGATAACACAGGATCCACCATTCACAATAGGTGATGTCACAGCTCACCTCCTCCTCCTGTACAATGACTGATAACACCTCTATATACAGTAGATAACACAGGATCCATCATTCACAATAGATGATGTCACAGCTCACCTCCTCCTCCTGTACAATTTCTGATAACACCTCTATATACAGCAGATAACACAGGATCCACCATTCACAATAGGTGATGTCACAGCTCACCTCCTCCTCTTGTACAATGACTTATATCACCTCTATATACAGTAGATAGCAAAGGATCCACCATTCACAATAGGTGTTGTTACTGCTCACCTCCTCCTGTACAATGACTGATAGCACCTCCATGTACAGGAGATAACACAGGATTCACCATTCACAATAGGTGATGTCACAGCTCACCACCTCCTCCTGTACAGTGACTGATAACACCTCTATATACAGTAGATAACACAGGATCCACCATTCACAATAGGTGATGTCACATCTCTCCTCCTCCTGTACAATGACTTATATAACCTCTATATACAGTAGATAACACAGGATCTACCATTCACAATAGGTTTTGTTACAGCTCACCTCCTCCTCCTGTACAATGACTGATAACACCTCTATATACAGTAGATAACAAAGGATCCACCATCCACAATATGTGATCTCACAGCTCACCTCCTCCTCCTGTACAATGACTGATAACACCTCTATGTACAGTAGATAACACAGGATCCACCATTCACAAGAAGTGATGTCACAGCTCACCTCCTCCTGTACAATGACTTATATCACCTCTATATACAGTTGATAACACAGGATCCACCATTCACAATAGGTTTTGTCACAGCTCACCTCCTCCTCCTGTACAATGACTGATAACACCTCTATGTACAGTAGATAACACAGGATCCACCATTCACAAGAAGTGATGTCACAGCTCACCTCCTCCTGTACAATGACTGATAACACCTCTATATACAGTAGATAACACAGGATCCATCATTCACAATATGTGATGTCAGAGCTCACCTCCTTCTCCTCCTGTACAATGACTATTAACACCTCTATATATAGTAGATAACACAGGATCCACAATTCACAACAGGTGATGTCACAGCTCACCTCCTCCTCCTGTACAAAGACTGATAACACCTCTATATACAGTAGATAACACATGATCCACCATTCACAATAGGTGATGTCACAGCTCACCACCTCCTCCTGTACAATGACTGATAACACCTCTATATACAGTAGATAACACAGGATCCATCATTCACAATATGTGATATCACAGCTCTCCTCCTCCACTTCCTGTACAATGACTGATAACACCTCTATACACAGTAGATAACACAGGATCCACCATTCACAATAGGTGATGTCAAAGCTCACCTCCTCCTCCTGTACAATGACTGATAACACCTCTATATACAGTAGATAACAGAGGATCCACCATTCACAATAGATGATGTCACAGCTCACCTCCTCCTACTGTACAATTTCTGATAACACCTCTATATATAGCAGATAACACAGGATCCACCATTCACAATAGGTGATGTCACAGCTCACCTCCTCCTCTTGTACAATGACTTAAATCACCTCTATATACAGTAGATAGCAAAGGATCCACCATTCACAATAGGTGTTGTTACAGCTCACCTCCTCCTGTACAATGACTGATAGCACCTCTATGTACAGCAGATAACACAGGATTCACCATTCACAATAGGTGACATCACAGCTCACCTCCTCCTGTACAGTGACTGATAACACCTCTATAAACAGTAGATAACACAGGATACACCATTCACAATAGATGATGTCACAGCTCACCTCCTCCTCCTGTACAATTTCTGATAACACCTCTATATACAGCAGATAACACAGGATCCACCATTCACAATAGGTGAAGTCACAGCTCACCTCCTCCTCCTGTACAATGACTTATATCACCTCTATATACAGTAGATAGCAAAGGATCCACCATTCACAATAGGTGTTGTTACAGCTCACCTCCTCCTGTACAATGACTGATAGCACCTCCATGTACAGCAGATAACACAGGATTCACCATTCACAATAGGTGATGTCACAGCTCACCACCTCCTCCTGTACAGTGACTGATAACACCTCTATATACAGTAGATAACACAGGATCCACCATTCACAATAGGTGATGTCACATCTCTCCTCCTCCTGTACAATGACTTATATCACCTCTATATACAGTAGATAACACAGGATCTACCATTCACAATAGGTTTTGTCACAGCTCACCTCCTCCTCCTGTACAATGACTGATAACACCTCTATATACAGTAGATAACAAAGGATCCACCATCCACAATATGTGATCTCACAGCTCACCTCCTCCTCCTGTACAATGACTGATAACACCTCTATGTACAGTAGATAACACAGGATCCACCATTCACAAGAAGTGATGTCACAGCTCACCTCCTCCTGTACAATGACTGATAGCACCTCTATGTACAGCAGATAACACAGGATTCACCATTCACAATAGGTGACGTCACAGCTCACCTCCTCCTGTACAGTGACTGATAACACCTCTATAAACAGTAGATAACACAGGATCCACCATTCACAATAGGTGTTGTCACAGCTCACCTCCTCCTCCTGTACAATGACTGTTAACACCACTATATACAGTAGATAACACAGGATCCACCATTCACAAGAAGTGATGTCACAGCTCACCTCCTCCTGTACAATGACTTATGTCACCTCTATATACAGTTGATAACACAGGATCCACCATTCACAATAGGTTTTGTCACAGCTCACCTCCTCCTCCTGTACAATGACTGATAACACCTCTATGTACAGTAGATAACACAGGATCCACCATTCACAAGAAGTGATGTCACAGCTCACCTCCTCCTGTACAATGACTGATAACACCTCTATATACAGTAGATAACACAGGATCCATCATTCACAATATGTGATGTCAGAGCTCACCTCCTTCTCCTCCTGTACAATGACTATTAACACCTCTATATATAGTAGATAACACAGGATCCACAATTCACAACAGGTGATGTCACAGCTCGCCTCCTCTTCCTGTACAAAGACTGATAACACCTCTATATACAGTAGATAACACAAGATCCACCATTCACAATAGGTGATGTCACAGCTCACCTCCTCCTCCTGTACAATGACTGATAACACCTCTATATACAGTAGATAACACAGGATCCATCATTCACAATATGTGATATCACAGCTCACCTCCTCCACTTCCTGTACAATGACTGATAACACCTCTATACACAGTAGATAACACAGGATCCACCATTCACAATAGGTGATGTCAAAGCTCACCTCCTCCTCCTGTACAATGACTGATAACACCTCTATATACAGTAGATAACACAGGATCCACCATTCACAATAGATGATGTCACAGCTCACCTCCTCCTCCTGTACAATTTCTGATAACACCTCTATATACAGTAGATAGCAAAGGATCCACCATTCACAATAGGTGTTGTTACAGCTCACCTCCTCCTGTACAATGACTGATAGCACCTCTATGTACAGCAGATAACACAGGATTCACCATTCACAATAGGTGACGTCACAGCTCACCTCCTCCTGTACAGTGACTGATAACACCTCTATAAACAGTAGATAACACAGGATACACCATTCACAATAGGTGTTGTCACAGCTCACCTCCTGTACAATGACTGTTAACACCACTATATACAGTAGATAACACAGGATCCACCATTCACAATAGGTGTTGTCACAGCTCACCTCCTCCTCCTGTACAATGACTGTTAACACCACTATATACAGTAGATAACACAGGATCCACCATTCACAAGAAGTGATGTCACAGCTCACCTCCTCCTGTACAATGACTTATATCACCTCTATATACAGTTGATAACACAGGATCCACCATTCACAATAGGTTTTGTCACAGCTCACCTCCTCCTCCTGTAAAATGACTGATAACACCTCTATGTACAGTAGATAACACAGGATCCACCATTCACAAGAAGTGATGTCACAGCTCACCTCCTCCTGTACAATGACTGATAACACCTCTATATACAGTAGATAACACAGGATCCATCATTCACAATATGTGAAGTCAGAGCTCACCTCCTTCTCCTCCTGTACAATGACTGTTAACACCTCTATATATAGTAGATAACACAGGATCCACAATTCACAACAGGTGATGTCACAGCTCACCTCCTCCTCCTGTACAAAGACTGATAACACCTCTATATACAGTAGATAACACAAGATCCACCATTCACAATAGGTGATGTCACAGCTCACCTCCTCCTCCTGTACAATGACTGATAACACCTCTATATACAGTAGATAACACAGGATCCATCATTCACAATATGTGATATCACAGCTCACCTCCTCCACTTCCTGTACAATGACTGATAACACCGCTATACACAGTAGATAACACAGGATCCACCATTCACAATAGGTGATGTCAAAGCTCACCTCCTCCTCCTGTACAATTTCTGATAACACCTCTATATATAGCAGATAACACAGGATCCACCATTCACAATAGGTGATGTTACAGCTCACCTCCTCCTCTTGTACAATGACTTATATCACCTCTATATACAGTAGATAGCAAAGGATCCACCATTCACAATAGGTGTTGTTACAGCTCACCTCCTCCTGTACAATGACTGACAGCACCTCTATGTACAGCAGATAACACAGGATTCACCAATCACAATAGGTGACGTCACAGCTCACCTCCTCCTGTACAGTGACTGATAACACCTCTATATACAGTAGATAACACAGGATACACCATTCACAATAGGTGTTGTCACAGCTCACCTCCTGTACAATGACTGTTAACACCACTATATACAGTAGATAACACAGGATCCACCATTCACAATAGGTGTTGTCACAGCTCACCTCCTCCTCCTGTACAATGACTGTTAACACCACTATATACAGTAGATAACACAGGATCCACCATTCACAATAGGTGATGTCACATCTCACCTCCTCCTGTACAATGACTGATAACACCTCTATATACAGTAGATAACAAAGGGTCCACCATCCACAATATATGATCTCACATCTCACCTCCTCCTCCTGTACAATGACTGATAACACCTCTATGTACAGTAGATAACACAGGATCCACGATTCACAAGAAGTGATGTCACAGCTCACCTCCTCCTGTGCAATGACTGATAACACCTCTATATACAGTAGATAACACAGGATCCATCATTCACAATATGTGATGTCACAGCTCACCTCCTCCTCCTCCTGTACAATGACTATTAACACCTCTATATACAGTCGATAACACAGGATCCACCATTCACAACAGGTGATGTCACAGCTCACCTCCTCCTCCTGTACAATGACTGATAACACCTGTTTATACAGTAGATAACACAGGATCCACCATTCACAATAGGTGATGTCACAGCTCACCTCCTCCTCCTGTACAATGACTGATAACATCTCTACATACAGTAGATAACACAGGATCCACCATTCACAATAGGTGATATCACAGATCACCTCCTCCTGTACAATGACTGATAACACCTCTATATACAGTAGATCACACAGGATCCACCATTCACAATAGGTGATGTCACAGCTCACCTTCTCCTCCTGTACAGTGACTGATAACACCTCTATATACAGTAGATAACACAGGATCCACCATTCACAATAGGTGATATCACAGATCACCTCCTCCTGTACAATGACTGATAACACCTCTATATACAGTAGATCACACAGGATCCACCATTCACAATAGGTGATGTCACAGCTCACCTTCTCCTCCTGTACAATGACTTATATCACCTCTATATACAGTAGATAACACAGGATCCACTATTCACAATAGACAAATGTCACAGCTCACCTCCTCCTCCTGTACAATGACTGATAACACCTCTATGACTGCCCCTTCAGACCATGAGCAGATATTCTATAGGGTCAGATTTAATCTTCTGGGTTTCTTTAGCTTAAAGTACAATTATTTAAAACAAATTAAAGAATAACCATAATAAGATGCAACAATTAAGTGATAAATAAATAATCATCTCAAAAGTGTAAAAAAATGTTCACACCAGTAAGTAGCTCCAACTCTAGAGCATAGAACAACAAAATAAGAAATTATTATTATTATTATTATTATTAATAATAATAATAATAATTAAAATAAACAAGTGACGTAGATTGTAATTTTATCTTTATATGAGACATAATACACTTTTCCCAGTAAGTGACATCTAGTGGCTGAACAAGATATACTCCACATCAACTTTCAAAGTAAATTTGCTATTTTTTTAGCTCACAGTGAAAGTTATTGTGGAAATGTAGATATCATTCATTTTTCTTCAATATTGATTTATAATATGATGCCTAACTGTACAACCATGTCTGTTATGTTATCCTGAAGGAAGCAGGTTTTTTCATTTCCAATGATTTCATAATGAATGCCATGCTCCACTTATACAGCATTATAGAAGTATTCTGATCGACCTTTCTGAATTTTGCAATGCTAGGAAAGGACGGAGTTCTTCACTGTATGTCATATGGACACATTATATGGCCGTTAGTTTTCCACATTAGACATACATATATCAGCCAAATCCACAGGAGAAGCTAATGTGCAGTGAGCCTTCCCCGTTCCTTTAATGGCAGCTTAATATCTGCTGCCCTGGAAGCCAGACACTGTGCACTACAGTCATGGACAAAAATTTTGAGAATGAGACAAATATTAATTTTTCCAAAGTCTACTGATTCATTTTTTCTAATGGCAATTTGGATATACTGCTGAATGTCAGAGTGATCAGCTTAACAGCAATTACTGTACTTGCAAAGTCAATATTTGCCCAGAAAATGAACTTTAACCCCCAAAACACATTTCAACATCATTGCAGTCCTGCCTTAAAAGGAGCAGCTAACATCGTTTTAGTGATTGATCCATTAACACAGGTGTGGGTGTTGATGAGGACAGGACTGGCGATCAATCAGTCATGATTAAGTAAGAATGACATCACTGGACACTTTAAAAGGAGGCTGGTGCTTGGTATCATTGTTTCTCTTTAGTTAACCATGGTTATCTCTAAAGAAACACGTGCAGCCATCATTGCACTGCACAAAATTGGCCTAACAGGGAAGAGTATCGCAGCTACAAAGATTGCACCTCAGTCAACAATCTATCTATCATCAAGAACTTCAAGGAGAGAGCTTCCATTGTTGTCAAAAAGGCTCCAGGGCGCCCAGGAAAGACCAGCAAGCGCCAGGACCGTATCTTAAAACTGTTTCAGCTGCGGGATCGGACTACCAGCAGTGCCGAGCTTGCTCAGGAATGGCAGCAGGCTGGTGTGAGTGCTTCTGCACGCACTGTGAGGCGGAGACTCTTTGAGCAAGGCCTGGTTTCAAGGAGGGCAGCAAAGAAGCCACTTCTCTCCAGAAAAAACATCAGGGACCGACTGATATTCTGCAAAAGGTACAGGGAGTGGACTGCTGAGGACTGGGGCAAAGTCACTTTCTCTGATGAATCGCCTTTTCGATTGTTTGGGATATCTGGAAAACAGCTTATTCGGAGAAGAAGAGGTGAGCGCTACCACCAGTCTTGTCTCATGCCAATTGTAAAGCATCCTGAAACCATTCATGTGTGGGGTTGCTTCTCAGCCAAGGGAATTGGCTCACTCACAGTCTAGCCTAAAAACACAGCCATGAATAAAGTATGGTACCAGAATGTCCTCCAAGAGCAACTTCTCCCAACCGTCCAAGAGCAGTTTGGCGCCCAACAATGCCTTTTCCAGCATGATGGAGCACCTTGCCATAAAGCAAAGGTGATAACTAAATGGCTCATGGAACAAAACATAGAGATTTTGGGTCCATGGCCTGGAAACTCCCCAGATCTTAATCCCATTGAGAACTTGTGGTCAATCATCAAGAGACGGGTGGACAAACAAAAACCAACAAATTCTGGCA
The DNA here is from genome assembly GCF_032444005.1 of Ranitomeya imitator. Classification (NCBI taxonomy): domain Eukaryota; kingdom Metazoa; phylum Chordata; class Amphibia; order Anura; family Dendrobatidae; genus Ranitomeya; species Ranitomeya imitator. The sequence goes on from NC_091282.1 coordinate 64,159,622, forward strand.
AAATGCAAGCATTGATTATGCAAAAATGGACTGCTATCAGTCAGGATTTGGTCCAGAAGTTGATTGAGAGCATGCCAGGGAGAATTGCAGAGGTCTTGAAGAAGACGGGTCAACACTGCAAATATTGACTTGCTGCATTAACTCATTCTAACTGTTAATATAACCTATTGGCACTGATAATATGATTGCAATTATATTTCTGTATGTGATATAAACATCAGACAAACACTAATAAAAACCAGAGGGCAGCAGATCATGTGAAAAAATAATTTTGGTGTCATTCTCAAACATTTTGGCCATGACTGTATATCTGTGTGACTGGCGCCCTGTACAAGCCTTATCTGGGTGCATTTATAATACTAGACAACAACCCCATCACAAATTGGTGTGTGAGTGGTTGTTTCATCAGTATTCTGCTCCTGTGTTGCTTCCGTCAAGCCCCATCTTGTAGTGCACAAGGACACACATCCAGCTGAAGCTAGTGGTGGCATCAGTGGCTCTACAGGGTTCCACCAGGAAGCTCCCAAGTTCCAAGGTGGGCATATCCAAGCTGGTATAGGAGGATTAACAGCTATGTAATATCTTTATTATAGATGCAGAACTTTAGAGAATCTGTGTTCTGCAGCACACACACTAAAGCCAGAATGATCTATTAGTTTTACTGCCTGTTTAAGATAAGGAGCTTGTACAAGTAGTATTAGTCCCTTCATGACTTATGACTAGTGTTGAGCATTCCGATACCGCAAGTATCGGGTATCGGCCGATATTTGCGGTATCAGAATTCCGATACCGAGTTCCGATATTTTTGAGATATCGGGAATCGGTATCGGGATTTAGATTAATGTGTAAAATAAAGAATAAAAATAAAAAATATTGATATACTTACCCTCGGACGGGCCCTGGTTGTCACCGCTGCAATCGCCATGTTTTCCTTCCTATGAATGAGCTTGATAAGTACCTTCGATGACATCGCGGCTTGTGATTGGTCGCTGAGCGGTCATGTGACCGCTCACGCGACCAATCACAAGCCGCGACGTCATCGAAGGTCATTAAAGCGCTCATTCTTAGGAAGAAAAGCATGGCGATTGCAGCGGTGACATCCAGGGCCGTCCGAGGGTAAGTATATCAATATTTTTTTTTTTTATTCTTTATTTTACACATTGATATGGATCCGAGGGCCTGAAGGAAAGTTTCCTCTCCTTCAGACCCTGGGATCCATTACAGGATACCTTCCGAGATTTGTGTCCCATTGACTTGTATTGGTATCGGATATCGGTACCGGCGATATCCGATATTTTTCGGATATCGGCCGATACCATCCGATACCGATACTTTCAAATATCGGACGGTATCGCTCAACACTACTTATGACTAGTGATGAGCGAATATACTCGTTACTTGAGATTTCCCAAGCACGCTCGGGTGTCCTCCGAGTATTTTTTAGTGCTCGGATATTTAGTTTTTTTTGACACAGCTGGATGATTTACAGCTACTAGCCTGCTAGATTACATGTGAGGATTCCCTAGCAACCAGGCAACCCCCACATGTACTCAGCCTGGCTAGTAGCTGTAAATCATCCAGCTGAGGTGATGAAAACGAAAACTCCGAGCACTAAAAAATACACGGAGGTCTCCCGAGCGTGCTCGGGAAATCTCGAGCAACGAGTATATTCGCTCATCACTACTTATGACATACTGTATATTTATGTCATAGGTTGTGTCACTTCACTCCATGCAGGCTCCGGTGCTGAGTCCGCATGTTTTCCTGCACATGACAGCTGATCCGATCAGCTGTCATGTGCCTCTAACAGCCATGGGTTGACTCGTGATCCAGCCATTAGCATATTAAATACCTCTTACAATCTTTGTCAGCGGCATTTAACATAGCCGCTCCAGAAGCGCTCCACTAATCCCGCCCATCGGTACCCGTGTGACATAACAACTGGTCACCGATGGATTGGCATGAAAACTCGGGGTCTGCAGAAGATCCCTGTTGCTGTCATTGCAGGAATGCTATGAGCCCTGTGGTCGGCACTCATAGCAGGTGATCATTTTACCTGCAGCCCTGCTGTGTGTAAAACAGGCGATCGGTTGATTGCAGCTTCTAGTCTCAATGGAGACTGTTGAAGCATGCGAAAAGTAAAAAGAAAAGTTTCTAAAAAAAATAAAAAAATATAAAAATTCAAATCATCCCCTTTTTGCCCCATTTAAAGTAAAACAATGAAAAAATAAAAAAACCACATATTTGATAATGCTGCATTCATATTCGCCTGATATATCAATATATAAAAGCAATCCAATTGGTAGACAATGTAATGAGAAAAAAAATCAAAATGCCATGCTTACATTTTTTTGGTGGCTGTAACATTGCAAAACAGTGTATCTACCCCAAAATGGTATCAATGAAAGCATCAGCTTGGCGTGCACAAAATAAGCCCTCAACCAGCCCCACATCTTGAAAACTGCAGACGCTACGGGTCCGGGAAAATGGTGACTTTTTTTTTTGCAAAGTTTGGATTTTTTTTTCACCACTAAGGCTACTTTCACACTAGCGTTGTTTGGCCTCCGTCGCAATGCGTCGTTTTGGAGAAAAACGCATCCTGCAAAGTTGCCCGCAGGATGCGTTTTTTCTCCATAGACTTTCATTAGCGACGCATTGCGACGGATTGCCACACGTTGCATCCATTGTGCGACGGATGCGTCGTGTTTCTGCAGTCCATCGGGACAAAAAAACATTGCATGCAACGTTTTTTTGTCTGTCGGTTCCGCTTTTTCCGACCGCGCATGTGCGGCCGGAACTCCAGCCCCTCCTCCCCGAACCTTACAATGGGGCAGCGGATGCGTTGAAAAACTGCACCCGCTGCCCCGTTGTGATTTTATTTCACAGTATGCGTCGGTGCTTCGGCCCGACGCACTGCGACTGGCCCGTACCGACGCTAGTGTGACAGTAGCCTTAGATAAAAAAGAATCTATACTTGTTTGGTGTCTGCAAGCTCATAATTATTTGGAGAATCAGAATTGTTAATCCGTTTTGGCATTTTCTGTACATGGTAAAAAAAAATGTTTTGTGGAATTGCACTTTATTTGCAATTTCACCGCAGTTTCAATTTTTTATCCCATTTTCCAATAGACGATATGGTAAAACCAATGGTGTTCTTTAAAAGCTCAACTCATCCTTCAAAAAGCAAGCCGTTACATTGGCTTATTGACCAAAAAATAAAAAAGTTATGGCTCTTGGAAGACAGGGAGCAAAAAGCGGAAATACAAAAATGGAAAAACCCAAGGCCTTGAAGGGGTGAAAAAAAGATTGTATTCAGATGATACAGATCTGAGATTATTTTCATATAGAATTCTCTAGTGAAGATACTGGGAGAATGTTGTTATGTAAATTTTAAACATACATGAACGTGCTTTTTGTTTAGCAATGGAGTCTTGCGTGGTGAGCGTGCATACAGGCCAAGGATATTGAGTGCTCTACTTCTATTGTTTTCTTTGAAACCGATGTACCTGCTGATCTCAAGTCTTTCTGTAGCACTCTCCACAGGTGGTGCTTGGCTCTTGGACTGCTCTTCTGATAATTATTTTCACTCCTCTGTTTCAAATCTTGTGGGGAACAGCAGCTCATGGCTGGTGTATGGTGAATTGAAAGGATAACTGTACCATTAAAGGGAACCTGTCACCCCCCTCAGGCGCTTGTAACTAAAAGAGCCACCTTGTGCAGCACTAATGCTGCATTCTGACAAGGTGGCTCTTTAGTTACAAATGCCTGCACACGGTGAAATAAACCCTTTATAAAATTTGCCCCCACATACCCTGAATCCGTCCGGGAGGCGGGACTTTCCTTTCTAATGAGACGCAGCACAGCCGTCACTCCTGGCTTGTGGGCGCCGGGCGCCGCCTCCTCTTCCTGCATTATCGTTCCTGGCGCCTGCTCTGTAAGTTTTTTTTCCGGGCATGCGCAGTTGCACTGCCCTTCGTACTTACAGCGCAGGTGCCAGTAACTATAATGCAGGAAGAGGAGGTGGCGCCCGGCGCGCACAAGCCAGGAGTGACGGGCTGTGCTGCGTCTCATTAAAAAGGAAAGTCCCGCCTCCCGGACAGATTCAGGGTATGTGGGGGCAAATTTTATAAGTGTTTATTTCAGCGTGTGCAGGCATTTTTAACTAAAAAGCCACCTTATCAGAATGCAGCATTTGTGCTGCACAAGGTGGCTCTTTTAGTTACAAGCGCTTGAGGGGGGTGACAGGTTCCCTTTAATGCATAGTGACCTATGAGACAAAATATTCATATCATAATCATGAAAATACAGAAAAATCTTTAAATGAGAAGGTGTGTCCAAACTTTTGGTCTGTACTGGACTATATATATATATATATATATATATATATATATATATATATATATATACAGTGCCTTGCGAAAGTATTCGGCCCCCTGGAACTTTTCAACCTTTTCCTGCATACAGTGCTTCAAATGTAAAGATACCAAATTTAAATTTTTCGTGGAAAATCAAAAACTGAAAAATGGGGCGTGCAATATTATTCGGCTCCTTTACTTTCAGTGCAGCAAACTCACTCCAGAAGTTCATTGTGGATCTCTGAATGATCCAATGTTGTCCTAAATGCCTAATGATGATAAATATAATCCACCTGTGTGTAATGAAGTCTCCGTATAAATGCACCTGCTCTGTGATAGACTCAGGGTTCTGTATGAAGACCAAGGAACACAACAGGGAGGTTCGTGATACTGTTGTGGAGAAGTTTAAAGCTGCATTTGGATACAAAATGATTTCCAAAACTTCCCAACGAGCACTGTGCAAGCGATCATATTGAAATGGAAGGAGTATCATACCACCTCAAATCTACCAAGACCCGGCCGACCCTCTAAACTTTCATCTCAAACAAGGAGAAGACTGATCAGAGATGCAGCCAGGAGGCCCATGACCACTCTGGATGAACTGCAGAGATCTACAGCTGAGGTGGGACAGTCTGTCCATAGGACAACAATCAGTCATACACTGCACAAATCTGGCCTTTATGAAAGAGTGGCAAGAAGAAAGCCATTTCTCAAAGATATCCATAAAATGTGTTGTTTAAAGTTTGCAACAAGCCACCTGGGAGACACCAAACATGTGGAAGAAGGTGCTCTGGTCAGATGAAACCAAAATCTGTCTTTTTGGCAACAATGCCAAATTATACATTTGGCATAAAGGCAACACAAATCATCTCCCTGAACACACCATCCCCACTGTCAAACATGGTGGTGGCAGCATCATGGTTTGGGCCTGCTTTTCTTCAGCAGGGACAGGGAAGATGGTTAAAATTGATGGGAAGATGGATGGAGCCAAATCAGGGCCGGCTCCAGGTTTTCGTGGGCCCCGGGCGAAAAAGTCGCAGTGGGTCCCTTTAACACATACCACAATTCATGATGCACAGATACGGCAGATAAATATAGGTATAGTACAATGTCAAAGATTTCACTTACTTCTTACATTACATGAGTGATATCTATTGTACATTCTACAATAGCTCAGAAATTGGACAGTATATTTCTCCATACAGTATTATGAACCCCATATATTGCTCCATACAGAATAATTGCCCCATATATTGCAATCAGCTCCATACAGTTTGAGCCCAATGTAATGCTCCATTCAGTATAATGAGCCCCATAAATTGCTCCACACAGAATAGGCCCCATATAATGCTCCAGTATATGATGAGCCCCATGTATTGCTCCATACAGTATAATGAGGCCCATATAATGCTCCATACAGTATAATGAGGGGCCCATGGTACAGGAATATAGGGGTGCATAAAGATATTTGGGGGTGCACACGGGCACAGGATTGGCGTATAGGGGTGCATATAGATATATGGGGTGCACACAGGCACAGGACAGGTGTACAGAGTTGCATTTAGATATATGGGAGTGCACACAAACACATAGGGCAGGAGAATAGGGGTGCATAAAGATATATGGGGTGCACACAGACACATAGGACAGGCGTATGGGGGTGTATATAGATTTATGGGGGTGCAAACAGACACATGACAGGCATAAAGGAGTGCATATAGATATATAGGAGTTAGGAGTGCACACATACACATAGGACAGGCATATAGGGGTACATATAGCTATATGGGGTGCCCCCAGACACATGACAGGCGTATAGGGGTGCATAGATCTATAGGGGTGCACACAGACACATAGGATAGGCATATAGGGGTGCATATAGATATATGGTGGTGCACACAGGCACATTGGACAGGCGTAAAGAGGTGCATATAGATATATGGGGGTGCACACAGACACATAGGACAGGCGTATATGAGTGCATATAGATATATGGGGGTGCACACAGACACATAGGACAGGTGTATAGGGGTGCATATAGATATATAGGGGTGCACACAGACAAAGGACAGGCATTGGGTGCATATAGCTATATGGGGTGCACACAGACAGGCATTTAGGGGTACATAAAGATATATAGGGGTTCTCAATATACAATGTCTGCTCCCACTTACAGGATCACACTTGATACAGGGGTGCAGATAATTGGAGGTTGCAGCACATATATGGCGCTGTTTGGGGTCACTATTTACAGCAGCTATCAGTGACAACAGCGGCAGCGCAAATTAGTAAGTGCTGGGTGCAGAGAGCGACCTGTGGTGGGGGACTTACCCAGTGCCAGGTGCAAAAGGGGCAACAGCAGGGCGCTGAGCCCAGGGCAGCTCAACACTCTCATGCCGACCCCAGTACCTCCATCTGCTTCACATGCCGGAGTGCAGACCGGGCATCCCCGAAGCCCTGCGTTGCTGCGGGTGCATTCCTTGTAAGAAGCCCCCAGCCGCTGGGTGAGAAGAGCGTCGTCGTCGGGTGTATGATAATGAGCTCTGCGGCTCCAACCTCACTGTCTGCAGCAACCACAGCCTGGCATCAACTGCTCCTCCAGCCACTGCCAGCCCCTCTGCCATCTTACAGGTTCTCAGTGCCCTATATCCGTCATTCAGCCTCCATCTCATGGAACACACAGTCCCACTCGTGTCTGTGCCGTCTCATGGAGAGCTCAGAGCAGTCTCATGGAGCATCCACTATGCACGCTGGTGTCCCTGATGGCAAGTGGGCCCCTTGCCTGCTCAGGGCCCCAGCACTTGCCCAGGTGCATCGGGTGCTGACGCCGGCCCTGAGCCAAATACAGGACCATTCTTGAAAAAAACCTGTTGGAGTCTGCGAAACACCTGAGACTGGGGTGGAGATTTGTCTTCTAACAAGACAATGATCCCAAACATAAAGCAAAATCTACAATTGAATGGTTCACAAATAAACGTATCCAGGTGTTAGAATGGCCAAGTCAGAGTCCAGACCTCAATCCAATCTAGAATCTGTGGAAAGAGCTGAAAACTGCTGTTCACAAACGATCTCCATCAAACCTTACTGAGCTTGAGATGTTTGCCAAGGAAGAATGGGCAACAATTTCAGTCTCTCGATGTACAAAACTGATAGAGACAGACCCCAAGCGACTTGCAGCTGTAAGCGCAGCAAAAGGTGGCACAACAAAGTATTAAGTTAAAGAGGCCAAATTATATTGCACGCCCAACTTTCAGTTTTTGAATTTCCACAAAAATTTAAAATAACCAATAAATATTCACCAAAAATTTACATTTTGTATCTTTATGTTTGAAGCATGATAAGTGGGAAAAGGTTGAAAAGTTCCAGGGGGTAGAATACTTTCGCAAGGCAATGTATATATATATATATATATATATATATATATATATATATATATATATATAAATACAGTCTCCTTGATCTACTGGGGGTACTGAATTTAATGTATACACTATAATTTTTTTCAGCAGGGGTCCCCAACCTGTAGCTCGGGAGCCACATGTGGCTCACGGCCCCATGAATTGTGGCTCGCGACTGTCTGCCAGCTTGATGCACTAGGTCCTTGTCTAGCGAATAGGTATAAAGAGCACATCTCAAAATGGTGAATTTTGTGAGTAGCCCTGCACAGAATTGCAGATATGGATGCACATTTACTGGTCTTAGGGGTTTAGAGATGTTTTAGGTATGATACGCTGGAGGTTTGTACTACCTGTTAGAAGAGGTGCTCAAAGCTGGATGTGACAGTGTGTTGGGAGAATACCCCTGGATCTCAGTGTACTGCTCTGGAGTGATTTCTGTGGAAAAGCTTTGGTTATCATTATACCTGTAATGGGGGCTTTGGTTGACACTACTTTGAAGGAGGTGGGAGCTGGATGTGGCTCGCAACCCTCTCTCAGTGCTGAATGTGGCTCGCGACCCTCTCTCTTAGGCTAGATTCATATTGCGTTAGTGCAATCCGTTTAGCGCCTAGCACTAGCAAATTGCACTAACGCAATGTTGTTTTATGGGGTCGCGTTAAACGTCCCCGCTCTCGCAGATCTCCGATCTGCGAGAGCGGGGAACGGACCTCGAGAGCGCCACGCACGCTGCAAGCAGCGTCCGCGGCGCGCCACAAAACACCGGCACATCGCCAGCGCGTGCCGAAAATGGCAAGCGCTAGTGATGCGCGTCCCCATTGCTGTTAATGGGCGAGCTAACGGACGCGTTGCACGGCGTTAATTTCGCCGTGCAACGCTGTCCGTTAGCGCGGTCACATTAATGCAATATGAACCAAGCCTTAGCTGAATGTGGCTCTCAAGGTCAGAAAGGTTGGAGACCACTGTTTTTCAGTATAGCTTCATCCTTGAGTAAAATTCTTTTAGTCTGTTGTTTCTAACAAATGGTTTTTCTCTCTGTTATACATTGCTCCACAAAATAAAGGGAACCCTAAAATCCCACATCCTAGATATCACGTAATGAAATATTCCAGTTGCAAATCTTTAATCATTACATCGTGGAATGTGCTGAGAACAATAAATCCTAAAAATGAGCAAGGTAAATCACAGCTAATATCCCACGGAGATCTGCAGTTGGAATGATGCTCAAAATCAAAGTTGAAAATGAAGTTACAGGCTGATCTAACGTCAGTGGAAATGACTCAAGACAAGGATATGATGCTCAATAGTGTGTGTGGCCTCCACGTGCCTGTATGCTACAATACCTGGGCATGCTCCTGATGAGGAGGCAGATGGACTCCTGAGGGATCTCTGTTGTGAATTCTGCTCTTGAGCTCCCTCCGGTGGTTGTTGATGGTAATGCAGTTGTTCCTGAGCAGCAGTCTTGGACAGGTGTTTTGGCTAATTGCAATTCTGACTGGGGTATTTAGCTGTGCAGGACTCATTAGTCCTTGCCAGTAGTCAATGTTCCTTTGGAAGTGTTGGTCCCTGCCTGGCCTCTCCTGCTTGCTGCCAATTCAGCAAAGATAAGTGTTTGGCTTCATTTTTTAGACACACTGCTGTGTGTTTATTTTCTGTGCTGATCTTGTTTCTATTTTGTTCCTGCTAGACTGTGCCTGATGTTTTTCTCAGTCTAGTTGGATTAGCTGGAGTCGCAGATATACCCTCCACATCTTTAGTTGGGTGGTGGAGTTTTTGTATTTTTCTGCTGTGGATTTTTGTAGTGTTTTATGCTGACCGCATAGTATCCTGTACTCTCCTTTCCTATCTAGGTAGAAGTGGCCTCCTTTGCTTATCCCTGTTTTCTGTCTGCGTGTGTCTTTTCCTCTCCTACTCACAGTTATTATTTGTGGAGGGCTACCTATCCTTTGGGGGTCTGCTCTGAGGCAAGAGAGTTTTCCTATTTCCATCTTTAGGGATATTTAGTTCTCCGGCTGTGTCGAGGTGTCTAGGTCTGGCTAGGCACACCCCACGGATACTTCTAGTTGCGATGATAGGATCAGGGTTTGCGGTCAGTAAAGTTACCACTGCTCCAGCGAAGGTCATTTCATGGTGCTCCAAGGCCACCTGATCATAACAGTACTACTGGCCAACAATGAGTTAATTGTATCTCAGAAGAAGGGAGGAAAGATCTTGAGCCATTTTTTTCTCCAGCCTGTTTTGTCTTCCCCTCCCTCTTTATCTCTGGGTGGCTGAGGAGCCTTGTGCTAGCATGAATGTTCAGGAATTAGTTTCTCGTATAGACCAGCTTGCTGTTAGAGTACAGGGTATTTCTGATTACATTGTTCAGACTCCTGCTTTAGAACCGAAGATACCTACTCCTGATTTGTTTTTTGGTGACAGGTCCAAATTTTTGAGTTTTAAAAACAACTGTAAACTGTTTTTTTGCATTGAAACCTCGATCCTCCGGTGATTCCATTCAACAAGTTAAAATCATCATTTCTCTGCTGCGTGGTGATCCACAGGATTGGGCATTTTCCCTGGAATCTGGGGATCCTGCTTTGCTTAATGTAGACTCCTTCTTTCAGGCGTTAGGATTACTGTATGATGAACCTAATTTGGTGGATCAAGCTGAGAAGACCTTGTTGGCCCTGTCTCAGGGTCAAGAGGCGGCAGAATTGTATTGTCAGAAATTCAGAAAATAGTCTGTATTGACTAAATGGAATAATGATGCTTTGGCAGCAATTTTCAGAAAGGGTCTTTCTGAATCCGTTAAAGATGTTATGGTGGAGTTTCCCACACCCTCCAATCTGAGTGATTCTATGTCTCTGGCCATTCAGATTGATCGGCGCTTGCGGGAGCGCAGAACTGTGCGCGCTATGGCGTTACCCTCAGAGCAAATTCCTGAGCCTATGCAGTGTGATAGGATTCTGTCTAAATCAGAACGACAAGGTTTCAGACGTCTCAATAGGTTGTGTTATTATTGTGGCGACGCTTCCCATGTCATTTCTGTCTGCCCTAAGCAGACCAAGAGGATTGCCAGGTCATTTGCCATCTGTACTGTACAACCTAAATTTCTGATATCTGTGAACTTGATATGTTCATTGTCATCATTTTCTGTCATGGCTTTTGTGGATTCAGGCGCCACCTTGAACTTGATGGACTTTGAGTTTGCCAGGCGTTGTGGTTTTCCCTTGCAGCCTTTGCAGAACCCTATTCCTTTAAGGGGCATTGATGCTACACCCTTGGCTAAAAATAAGCCCCAGTTTTGGACACAGGTGACCATGCGCATGGCGCCAGCCCATCAGGAAGATTGTCGATTTCTGGTGTTGCATAACTTGCATGATGCTATCGTGCTGGGTTTTCCGTGGTTGCAGGTACATAATCCTGTTTTGGATTGGAAGTCCATGTCTGTGACTAGTTGGGGTTGTCAGGGGGTTCATAATGATGTTCCTCTGATGTCTATCGCCCCTTCTCCCTCTTCTGAAATTCCGGAGTTTTTGTCTGATTTTCAGGATGTATTCGATGAGCCCAAGTCCAGTTTCCTTCCACCACACAGGGACTGCGATTGTGCTATTGACTTGATTCCAGGCTGTAAGTTTCCTAAGGGCCGACTATTCAACCTGTCTGTACCTGAACATACCACCATGCGGAGCTATATTAAGGAGACTTTGGAGAAAGGGCATATTCGGCCATCTTCTTCACCATTGGGAGCGGGGTTCTTTTTTGTTGCAAAAAAAGATGGTTCCTTAAGACCCTGTATTGATTATCGCCTCTTGAATAAGATCACGGTCAAGTTTCAATATCCTTTACCTTTTCTTTCCGATTTGTTTGCTAGGATTAAGGGAGCTAGTTGGTTTACTAAGATTGACCTTCGGGGGGCTTATAATCTTGTTCGTATTAAGCAGGGTGATGAATGGAAAACCGCGTTTAACACGCCCGAGGGCCATTTTGAATACCTTGTGATGCCATTCGGACTCTCTAATGCTCCATCTTTGTTTCAGTCCTTCATGCATGATATCTTCCGGGATTATCTTGATAAATTCCTGATTGTATATTTGGACGATATTTTGATTTTTTCCGATGATTGGGAGTCTCATGTGCAGCAGGTCAGGATGGTATTTCAGATCCTTCGTGACAATGCCTTGTTTGTGAAAGGGTCTAAGTGTCTTTTTGGGGTGCAGAAGGTTTCCTTTTTGGGCTTTATTTTTTCTCCCTCGTCTATAGAGATGGATTCGGTTAAGGTTCAGGCCATTCATGATTGGATTCAGCCCACATCCGTGAAGAGCCTTCAGAAATTTTGGGGTTTTGCTAATTTTTATCGCCGTTTCATTGCTAAATTTTCCAGCGTGGTTAAACTCTTGACTGATTTGACGAAGAAGGGCGCTGATGTGGCGAATTGGTCCTCTGCGGCTGTCTCTGCCTTTCAGGAACTTAAGCATCGTTTTACTTCTGCTCCTGTGTTGCGTCAACCGGATGTTTCTCTTCCATTTCAGGTTGAGGTTGACGCTTCTGAGATTGGGGCAGGGGCTGTTTTGTCTCAGAGGGATCCTGTTGGTTCCTTAATGAAACCGTGTGCCTTCTTTTCCTGTAAGTTTTCGCCTGCTGAACGCAATTATGATGTCGGCAATCGGGAGTTGTTGGCTATGAAGTGGGCGTTTGAGGAGTGGCGACATTGGCTTGAGGGAGCTAAGCACCGTATTGTGGTCTTGACCGATCATAAGAATCTGATTTACCTCGAGTCTGCCAAACGGTTGAATCCTAGACAGGCTCGATGGTCCTTGTTTTTTTCTCGTTTTGTGGTCTCGTACCTTCCGGGTTCTAAGAATATTAAGGCTGATGCCCTCTCTAGGAGTTTTTTGCCTGATTCTCCTGAGGTCTTGGAACCAGTCGGCATTTTGAAGGAAGGGGTGGTCCTTTCTGCCGTTTCTCCTGATTTACGACGGGTTCTTCAGAAATTTCAGGCTGACAAACCTGATCGTTGTCCTGTGGGGATGCTGTTTGTTCCTGACAGATGGACTAGCAGAGTGATTTCTGAGGTTCACTGTTCTGTGTTGGCTGGTCATCCTGGCATTTTTCGTACCAGAGACTTGGTTGGTAGGTCATTTTGGTGGCCTTCTTTATCGCGTGATGTACGGTCTTTTGTGCAGTCCTGTGGGACTTGTGCGCGGGCCAAGCCTTGTTGCTCCTATGCTAGTGGGTTGCTTTTACCATTGCCGGTCCCTGAGAGGCCCTGGACGCATATTTCTATGGATTTTATTTCTGATCTTCCTGTTTCCCAGAGGATGTCGGTTATCTAGGTTGTTTGTGACCGATTCTCTAAAATGGTTCATTTGGTGCCTTTGCCTAAATTGCCTTCTTCTTCTGATTTGGTTCCGTTATTTTTTCAGCATGTGGTCCGTTTGCATGGTATTCCTGAGAATATTGTGTCCGACAGAGGTTCCCAGTTTGTTTCTAGGTTTTGGCGGTCCTTTTGTGCTAGGCTGGGCATTGATTTGTCTTTTTCTTCTGCATTTCATCCTCAGACAAATGGCCAAACCGAGCGTACTAATCAGACTTTGGAGACTTATTTGAGATGCTTTGTGTCTGCTGATCAGGATGATTGGGTGGCTTTTTTGCCATTGGCCGAGTTTGCCCTTAATAATCGGGCTAGTTCGGCTACTTTGGTTTCGCCTTTTTTTGTAATTTTGGTTTTCATCCTCGTTTTTCTTCTGGGCAGGTTGAGTCTTCTGACTTTCCTGGTGTGGATTCTGTGGTTGACAGGTTGCAGCAGATTTAGGCTCAGGTGGTGGACAATTTGGTGTTGTCTCAGGAGGAGGCTCAACGTTTTGCTAACCGACGTCGCTGTGTTGGTTCCCGGCTTCGGGTTGGGGATCTGGTTTGGTTATCTTCCCGTCATGTTCCTATGAAGGTTTCTTCTCCTAAGTTTAAGCCTCGGTTTATTGGTCCTTATAGGGTTTCTGAGATTATTAATCCGGTGTCTTTTCGTCTGGCGCTTCCGGCCTCTTTTGCTATCCATAATGTCTTCCATAGATCTTTCTTGCGGAAATATGTGGAGCCTGTTGTTCCCTCTGTTCATCCGGCCCCTGTGTTGGTCGATGGGGAGTTGGAATATGTGGTTGAGAAGATTTTGGACTCTCGTGTTTCGAGGCGGAAGCTTCAGTACCTTGTCAAATGGAAGGGTTATGGCCAGGAGGATAATTCTTGGGTTTCGGCCTCTGATGTCCATGCCGCTGATTTGGTTCGTGCCTTTCATCTTGCTCGTCCTGACCGGCCTGGGGGCTCTGGTGAGGGTTCGGTGACCCCTCCTCAAGGGGGGGGTACTGTTGTGAATTCTGCTCTTGGGCTCCCTCCGGTGGTTGTTGATGGTAATGCAGTTGTGTCTGAGCAGCAGTCTTGGACAGGTGTTTCGGCTAATTGCAATTCTGACTGGGGTATTTAGCTGTGCAGGACTCATTAGTCCTTGCCAGTAGTCAATGTTCCTTTGGAAGTGTTGGTCCCTGCCTGGCCTCTCCTGCTTGCTGCCAATTCAGCAAAGATAAGTGTTTGGCTTCATTTTTTAGACACACTGCTGTGTGTTTATTTTCTGTGCTGATCTTGTTTCTATTTTGTTCCTGCTAGACTGTGCCTGATGTTTTTCTCAGTCTAGTTGGATTAGCTGGAGTCGCAGATATACCCTCCACATCTTTAGTTGGGTGGTGGAGTTTTTGTATTTTTCTGCTGTGGATTTTTGTAGTGTTTTATGCTGACCGCATAGTATCCTGTACTCTCCTTTCCTATCTAGGTAGAAGTGGCCTCCTTTGCTTATCCCTGTTTTCTGTCTGCGTGTGTCTTTTCCTCTCCTACTCACAGTTATTATTTGTGGAGGGCTACCTATCCTTTGGGGGTCTGCTCTGAGGCAAGAGAGTTTTCCTATTTCCATCTTTAGGGATATTTAGTTCTCCGGCTGTGTCGAGGTGTCTAGGTCTGGCTAGGCACACCCCACGGCTACTTCTAGTTGCGGTGATAGGATCAGGGTTTGCGGTCAGTAAAGTTACCACTGCTCCAGCGAAGGTCATTTCATGCTGCTCCAAGGCCACCTGAACATAACAGATATCCTCCCAGATCTGGACTAAAGCATCCGCCAACTTCTGTACACTGTGGTGCAATGTGACGTTGATGGACGTTGCGAGACATGATGTCCCAGATGTGTTCAATCGGATTCAGGTCTGGGGAATGGGCGGGCCAGTCCATAGCTTCAATGCCTTCATCTTGCAGGAACTGCTGGCACACTTCAGCCACATGAGGTCTGGCATTGTCCTGCATTAGGAGGAGCCCAGGGCCAACCACAACAGCATATGGTCTCACAAGGGGTCTGGGGTTTTCATCTCAGTACCTAATGGCAGTCAGGCTACCTCTTGGCGAGCACATGGAGGGCTGTGCGGCCCTCCAAAGAAATGCCACCCCACACCATTACTGATCCACTGCCAATCCAGTTACGCTGAAGGATGTTGCAGGCAGCAGATCACTCTCCACGGCATCTCCAGACTCTGTCACATCTGTCTCATGTGCTCAGTGTGAACCTGCTTTCATCTGTGAAGAGCACAGGGCGCCAGTGGCGCATTTGCCAATCCTGGAGTTCTGTGGCAAATGCCAAGCATCCTGCATGGTGTTGGGCTGTGAGCACAACCCCCATCTGTGGACATCGGGCACTCAGACCATCCTCATGGAGTTGGTTTCTAACCATTTGTGCAGACACATGCACATTTGTGTCATGCTGGAGGTCATTTTGCAGGGATCTTGCAGTGCTCCTCCTGTTCCTCCTTGCACAAAGGCTGAGGTAGCAGTCCTTCTGCTGGGTTGTTGCCCTCCTACAGCCCCCTCCACGTCTCCTGGTGTACTGGCCTGTCTCCTGGTAGCACCTCCAGCCTCTGGACACTACAGTGACAGACAAAGCAAACCTTCTTGCCACAGCTCACATTGATGTGCCATCCTGGATGAGCTGCACTACCTGAGCCACT
This sequence comes from Ranitomeya imitator, assembly GCF_032444005.1. Lineage (NCBI taxonomy): Eukaryota > Metazoa > Chordata > Amphibia > Anura > Dendrobatidae > Ranitomeya > Ranitomeya imitator. Next base: position 64,175,390 of record NC_091282.1, read on the forward strand.
TGTGTGGGTTGTAGAGTCCGTCTCATGCTACCACCAGTGTGAAAACATAACCAACATTCAAAAGTGGGGGCTCCTCCTTTCCACGTCCAGGCGCAGGTCGGTTACACTATATCTCATCATCTCTATTCTTAGTCGGTGGTCTCACTTTTCCCTAGCCTCATCACCTATAGGGCTATGGGATTTTTTTCATATGCCTCTTATATACGCTCCACTGTATTATTTTAGTATTTATGATCATTTGTATATTTTTTCTCTAAGGTATTTACCATTTGCACTAGCAAATGTCTACCCATTGGGGTTATAGTATATATCATATTTTAGCACTTTGCACTTTAGTGTGATTTGATTTATTGAATTGATTTGATGTGGCATTTTGTGCATTTTTTGCCTACATATATATCTTCACTGTAGGTTTACCACACCTACCATACATTGAATTTTGATGAGATAATGTAATTATCTTTGTGTGGTTCACTTTTACTACTACAGTGGCTATTTTTGTGATAATTTCTGCAATAGTGTGTTCTTGTATGTGGTACTAGGTCATTCGTCTGTCACCTTTTAATTATCTTTCTATTTATATATTTATGATTGCCGTTTCATATGGTTTTTTAAAGAAATAAATTCTGTTCTAATAAAAATTTATAGTATATTATTCAGCTCTAGTGTCCATTCTCTCTTTGGGTTTCTATACTGTATTTGGTAGAGCTTATTACTTTATGACCAAAACATCAGCCAGAAAGCATTGGTACTGAGATGTGGTCTGTGGTCCCCACCTGCAGAACCACTTCTTTATTGAGTGTGTCTTGAAAATTGCCAATAATTTCCATCTTTTGCCTATTCCATTTGCACAACAGCATGTGAATTTGATTTTCAAACAGTGTTGCTTCCTATATGGATATTTTGATTTCACAGAAGTTTGATTTACTGGGAGTTATATTCTGTTGTTTAATTGTTACCTTTATTTTTTTGAGCAGTGTTGTTCACGTGCCATACGATATATCAGATATTGAATATTACTCAAACTTTATAAACCATTTGTTACAGCTGCGACCACAGACGCGGCCCAGACGATGCCTTCATGTCGCCAGACCATGGCGACATGTGGCGAGCATCCCAGGTGGGAACAAAATATGGACCCACTGGACCACAGAAGGGAACCTGTACCTACCCAGACTAGGAAAGGGCAGCTGAGCTTGTGGACAAGATGGTGACATGCAGAACTAGATAACACCACACAACTTTAGGTATGAAGAAAGATAAAGTTTACTCAAATGAAATCACAGTACATAAAAGAACATAACTATGTCAGGCTCCTGATTCCGCACATCAAGAAAGGGTACACGTCTCAGGGAAACAGATGAAGGCAGGAGGTACATTTCGGGTGGATGCAGTACAAGGTTATCTGGCATGGGCATACTAGGACGGCCTCTCTCTCAGGCCTCAGGCATAGTAGAGCGCCCCCAGACGCAGGGCCGCGGGTTACTCGGTACCGGGCCTTTCTTGCTCAGTTCTGGGGATGTCACGGTGGCTGGACCCGGTCCGTGACCCTGCTAAGGGGCGTCCAATAAAAGGTGATGCGAGTCTGTCAAGGTTTTGTGACGCCACCTGTGGTATTCGGTCAGGGTGACCGACGCTGCTTGGGGCCCACTGGGGTGATGTGATGGCAGCTAGATGGTGAACCTTCCCACAGGTGAAGTATGTCCCCAGGGCTTCCCAATAAGGTGGATGGTGATGGTGTGAGGTGCAGACAATAATGAGGACACAGGGTTGCAGTCTCTTTACCTCTTTACTGAAGACTTCAGGATCCGCAATCCAGAGCACAGTTAACAGGGCTCTCTGAGACCGGCCGGTCCAAAGGCACATCCAGAGTTCCCTTTGCAGGTGAAAATCATTGCCTACCACTAGCGCCTGTGTGTTGTAGTGCTTCCCTGCTGAGCATTCGGGATAGTCCTCACAACTTCTATTCTCGTTCTTTATAATTCGTACCAGTTCTTTCTAGTTCTCTGTCCCCCAGGTATGTTATGGCTAGGACGCACCCGTTTGACAGGTAGGCTCGGAGTTCTTCCGGGACCCTAGAGACGCCCCTCTCCACGCGTTGCCCACTATGTCTGCTTAGGTGATGTGAGGTAGACAGCCAACCTATAATTAACTGTCCTGCGGAGTTTGAAGTAAGGCATATAGTCAGTTACTTCCTCTGTGTTCCAGCCACCGGCTACGCGCCTCAGTAGGATGTTGCCGTTCTCCGGGCATGACTCCTACTGGCTCTCCTTTGTGCTTGATCTCATTTCTCATTGTCCACAATATCCTTTGCTTCGTGTCTCTTTCTTAGGATACCGCTGCGGGTGGTGCAGGCGCGGTTCCGTAACTTTCTGTTTTAGTCGCTAGGTACCTGCCAGGTTCCCACGCCTGACAGGGACCCCCTGAATCTTCCCCACAACACCCCCTGCCACAGGATGTTGCCTGGACAAAACCCAGTCAGCTTCTGCCTAACTTCCTTTTCCAACCCCTAGTTTTACCAGTGTGAGGAGTGGCCTAATAAATAAAACCTTTTGCTCCCCCTAGTGGCCGGAGTGTGAAGTGTAATGTGTGCTGGTGATACCTGGTCAGATGAACTCCTTTAGTGCCATCAGACGTACCATCACTCCCCTTAGTGGCAGAGCGATACTACTGCAACAACCAGGTCTCTGGGGCGCTGCACTAGCACAGGCTCAGCAGGAGAACATCAGACACCGACCTTGGACAGACATAAGACAATGGCAGGAGTCATCATTGGTTGATGCAGTCCAGGGTCATCTGGCACAGGCATACTAGGATGGTCTCTTTCTCAGGCCTAGCACAGGCTCAGCAGGAGAACATCAGACACCAACCCAGGACAGACGTCATCACAGAGTGGACCCTGGGGAACTGGTTGGGCATCTGGACATCAGGGCATGTGGACACAGGCTGGACACCAGGACATCTGGACACAGGCTGGACATCAGGACATCTGGGCACAGGCTGGACATCAGGACATGTGGACACCGGCTGGACATGAGGACATCTGGACACAGGCTGCACATCAGGGCATCTTGACACAGGCTGGACATCAGGACATCTGAACATCAGGATGCAGGCTGAACATCAGGACATCTGGACACAGGCTGGACATCAGGACATCTGAACACAGGCTGGACATCAGGGCATCTGAACATCAGGACAGAGGCTGGACATCAGGACAGCAGGACACAGGCTGGACATCTGGACACAGGCTAGACACCAGGACATCGGACGGACACAGGCAAGACATCAGAACACAGGCATGACATCGGGACACCAGCATGGCGGCCTAGGTCATCGTCTGGTGGCACAGCACCAGGCAGCGGTGGTCAGGCTACGGGAACCAAACAGCAGTTGCCAGTTTCTGGACATTGAACACCATCTCCAGGCACCAGACAGCGATCGTCAGATTCCTAACTTAATGTGAAGCTCTGGCAACACCCAAGAGGAAAGAGGGAGTTTATATAGGAGCCGCCCTTCAGCAATAGGCTGGGGAAAGCAACTCAAGTGCACACACTAACCCTAATAAAAACAGGGATGGTGTGGCAGCGTGTACCTTAAGCACAAACAGAAACCATTACAGCACAGTCAGCACAGGAACTGAGGCTTAGGGCACCTGGCAGCAGCTGCAAGCCTGGACACATGTGGAAAGTCATGCACCAGCTGCAAATGACCATGCAACCCATGGATAGCTCCACAGCAGCAGCCAGGGGCCGCACATGCGGATGGTCATGCAGCGGACCAAAGACATCACAACACATGTACAGCTACACGGTGGAGCTGGGAACTGAGCAGCATCCATACAAGTAACAGAGAACAGTATCCCTCCTAGTTAGGGGGAGAGGAGCAATGGATTAAAGCAGAGACTTGCAGAGTAATGCCAGAGAAACAAGGTACAAACACACTGGCGTTATACCATTCTTATACGGTGTTCCTGATGAAGGAGTTCTTTGAAACTCAGAAACGCGTTGACTAGAGACGACTTTTAATAATATCTTTGGACTACATAATTCAGCAGCGCAGAATTTGACCATGTTCTCCTACATTGTATTCTCAACGGCTGGTCCCTCGTGGATCTGCAGCAGCTAATCTCTCCAATGCTTGTCTTAAGCTATGCCTGGTGAGTGCTTTTACACTGCATTGACTGCTTAATCTCGGATAAAACCCTATCGCGCTATTTCCCTCCAACAGTTTTTATAACATTTTACTTCTTTGACACTATGCAAATGAAAATGCAGACTTCTTGATCTATTGGGGTAGTGAATGTATAAACTATACTTTTTCAGTATAGCTACATGCTTGAGTAAAAGTCCTTTTGTCTGTTGTTTCTAACATATGGTTTATCTGTCTGTTATATTTCATGTACCATACGATATATCAGATATAGGATATTACTGAAACTTTATAAACCATATGGTACCTTACTATTTAACTTTCCTGCACCCCTATCCTTTTTATAGGGCCATTGAGGGTGAGGGAGGGATGGGCGCTACTATGCAGGATAAGGGTGCCAATCTCCGCAGATAGGTAGGGAGACACTTGTAACCTATTAGGGTGAAACCTTTCCCTCTTTGAAAATATAGACAAAACTAAGACTGGAGTCAAATCTCTATACTTTTTAAATAAAAATCCTATAATTGACCTTTTAATGATTGAAATGAAGTACATGTTTTATATGATAAAACGTAGATATAGTACTTAAAGTTGGTGATTGAAATAATCATCATGAATATTTGATTGGGGGGAGAGGTTGCGAGATCCAACACCATCAGAGATCCGCTTTTCCCAATGCCAGTGGATCCAGCATGTGATAAGTTGCATAGCTGCACAACACAACACTCTATACTGGTTGTGACTGGGAATTGTACATTCACCCCTATTCGAATGAAGAAGAATAGATCTACATTATCTCGCAGCAGCCACTATGCAGTTGAAGAAACTGTGTTGGTCCGTTCCACAGCTGATCAAATCTGTCCGCGACATGAGGAACAGCTGATCTGCGAGGGTGCCAGGTGTCACTTCTACACTGATCTGATATAAGTGTCCTATACCATGGACAGGCCATCAATATAAAAGTGTAAGACAACCTGGTTCTGTGCCAATCAATCAGCATTAAACAAGAAATGCTTAACTTTCACTGATCAACCCCAGGCTGCTCAAAATTTTTCAGATATTTGAATACTTTGCATATTTATTATTTCTGTTATAAAAAATTTTAATTAAAAAATATGACATTTCAAATAAATAACTAACATTGGGCTACCCTTCTAATATTTATACAAACGCAGGAAAAGTTATTGTATTTATATAACATTTTAATATGCAAATTTACCAAATATTTCTATATGGCTTAATATTTAGTTTGAGATTTCTTTATTTGCTTATTGGCTTATTTTCTGTCGGAGGCATCTGTATTTGTTTTTGATGTCCTAATTTCATATTTGTGTGCATTTGCCTGTTAGTATATATGCCGCCTGTCACTTATTAGCCAATCTATGAGATCCATGACTAAAATATTTACAAAAAAAATGCAACACTGGAAATGGTATTCTTACAAAGGAGGTCTGTGGCTTAGAGGCAATTTATCATCTTTATTGTATGTCGCTTTGTATTACACTTCATCAGTTTACACTATAACCTGACATGACACAATGTAATTAAAATAACACAATAAAATAGCTCATATTTAGGTTAAAGCAATATTTTTTAGATTAGATAATTACCGTGTTATCAGCTCACACTATAGAGATTTGGTCTATAAAGAATTTTATCACTTTGTTCAATGAACCTGAGGGGATGGGCACCTGTCCAAGGTCACTGAGAACACACAATTTCTGTTTTTTGTTTAAAAGTGCATGCAGCTCAAATTTAATACATGGTCATGTCTACAATGTTTAATATGTAGGACTGTTATATTAATAGTTTTTTGCATAAGTAGTCCTTATTATTACTGCTATTAATAAAACATATATTCATGCTTCTTGTGTAGGCGGAAATCCTCCTTGTCCACAAGACTAAACGGCAACATTTCCACGTCATGCAGCCTGGAAATGTGTCCTTTTTTCATTTGGGCCTGTGGGTCGGTGGCTGGAAAGTTTCTTCATCATTCCAAGGATGGGGTAGGGAGTGCTTAACGTGATAATGGTGCTTCAGAATGTGCAAGGAGAAATGTAGGGTGGGAGGCATCTGCACCAGTGTCCTGGACAGGGGATTGACAAGCATCTAGTAAAGGGGAAGAGGCAGTAATTTTACCCACGGGAACCAATTTTGGACCCAGGCATTAGGCCCACAAGTCGGGTGCTTAGATGACATGTGCCAGGTGGTCATACTGGTGGTGATTAGGCTGTTAGTGGTCAGGATCCTGCTGATCTTAGCATGGCTTATGTTGCAAATGACTTTTTCTGTCTCAGAACACTCTTTAAAAAGTCCCAGACTGGGGAACACCTAAGTCTTTAATGGAGAAACTCTTGAGTGTCATAGCTCTGTTGAACAGTTGCCCGCCTTCTCCCTCTGGTCAACCCACTGCTTCTGTTTTGGTGTTGCCAATCCCTCCCCATCAGTGCTGCTGTCCTCCCTTCTGCATGTCAGCTTCCCAGGTTGGGTCAGTGATTTTGGTCATCGACCAGCTCATGTTCCACCACCACACCCTGTCCTGACTTGGTGACTTAGCAATTGTGTCACATCATCATCTACCCTTTAGACAAAATGTGCCATTTCCCACCATCATCTTCTTATGACCCTAGCTGCTCTAAGTTTTGCGCATCACTAAACAGCATTTCCTGCTTGCTCTCCTGGAACATGCAGGGCGAGAGGCCACAATGAAAAAATTATGTGAATAGCTCCTCAGACTGTCCTAGTGTGGGATCATTGGTCTCCTGGTGGGAGAAAGAAGGATCAGGGAGAGGATTAAGTCATCCAGTATCTTGGCTGGTGAAACTGAACCGTGTGGAAGACTGGGTGGTGCTGTAAAGCTTGCTGGAATCATTATATGATCTCAAACCGACCATCTATTTGCATTGCTCTGGCTTCAGATGTGGTGTCCCATGCCTTCCTGCAAAGGATTGATACTTCCAATAGGTGGTACTAGAGTTCTAGTCCTCTTTCTCTCTGAAGAGACAATTTCCTGCAAAGTGGGACAGGTAGCGATATCTAATGGATAGGTGTGTTTCTTCTGCTCCAGCAGCAGGTAAAGTTGCACCTGCCTCACATCCTGAGCATCTCTGTGCACCATCATCAGCACTTCCACTTCCCCATCATCAGCACTTCCAAAACCACCATGATTTAACACAAAGCAGGTTAAACTATATGTATGACAATACAGAAAAAAATAAATTGGTCTCCTGCAGCAGGCAAAACTTTTTTTTTTAGCTTAAAACCACCACTATTTAGCACAAAGCAGGTTTAACTTTATGAATTACAATATAGTCAATATTTTGACATAAAAAATGTGATCATGTGCAGCAGCCATGCATTTAGCAATGGACTGCAAAGCCCTAAGCCATGCCTAGAGGCTGTATTCAGCTACTCTCCCTGCTTCAACAGCTTCTCCCTAGGTAAAATGCAGGATGTAAAGCATAGAAATAGCAAAGCACAAAGGTTAGACCTTTGAAGAACTTTTAATATGGGAGTTCAGCAACAGTATCACCACTAGAGCACTCTGTTTCCTGAAACTGTGCACACAGGTCTGGAAAACTACTCTCGCCATACAATAAGAACTGTCCATGAGCTGTGTAATAGCATCAATGTACAGAGCATGGTGGCGCAGGTCATATTTTAACCTCTGATGTGGTAATGTGGCCAGCCAATCACAATAATGCCACTACCAAGAGAGCTAGGGCACTACAGTGACTGGCAGTCATTCCTTGCTTGTTTATAAGCTGTGCAACAGGTGCCAAATATGCAATGGAAGGTATTGGAGCATTACATTGGAGCACCAGACAATGCTCATCGAGTGCTGAGAAAATCCGAGCACCAAGATGCTTGAGTGATATCCAAGTATCGCCGAGCATGTTCGCTCATCCCTAGTAAGCAGACATTTTGTAGAGCTGATTTCTTGTTTATCTGAACGGTTAATTCTGGTTGTTGCTTTCCTTGTGCATCATCTGCATTGTTTGGCATTGAGTATTTACATTGTACCACTGCATTAGTTCATCTCAAGTTGTAAGTGGCCTCCTACTAAAATTGAGAAATTATATAATTATGAATCATTATATTCCTGCATGGTTTTATTTGCACCTGTTAGGAAGGGTTGTTTATTGTATATCATGGTATTCTCTCTGTAAGAATCATCATTACTATTTTCTTTCCCCATGTGGGTTCCCTTTCCATCAATATTCTACTGATTTTAAGTTGTATAAAATTTTCTCTGCATCTCCTCCTGCTTTTAATGCAGCAGTCCTATTCATTCATTTTCCAAGAGGATTGCTTAGGCTACGTTCACACATCAGGTTTTCGCTGTCAGGCTGGAGTCACACACAACTTCTAAAGAATCGGTCCGTTTTAGATGGATGAGAATAGCACAATAGTTTCCTGAACAGTGATTTGTCTGTCATCCGATTGGAATGCAAGAATGCGATTTCCTCACATCTGAGCGTGTTTGACATCCGTCTGATGATATTTTGTCGGCGGCAACCAAAATGGACAAATAACTGATTTTAGGTCTGCTTGTAATTTAAATCATCAGCCAGACCCCTATTTATTGCCTCTACAACATGTGTCAGCATCCTAACTTTGCAGAAGAGTCCTTGCTTGGTTTGTGTTAGTTCTGCTTTGTGACAAACATGACAGACAGACTGACATTCAACACCACTGAGGTGCCTTATATACTTGTAGCAGATGAGGCTTTACAATTGACCCGTCATGTCATGAGGCCATATCCCTGTAGAAACCTTGACCACAGGTGCTGAATATTTAACTTGCGCCTATCACGCGCACGGCGACTGGTGGAGTGCGCCTTTGGGATTCTTTGTGCCAAGTGGCGGGTACACCAGTCAGCCATTCAGCTGAGTGAAGCTAAAGTAAATGTGATTATCAAGCATGTGTGGTCCTACATAACTTCATTCCGAATTTATGAATGCTCCTCATCTGATGGTGCTGAAGTTGTGTCTGCCAATGTATATAGGCCTAGGACACATGTGATCCCTCCCTCTCGTTCCCTCTCTGTACTAAAAGTACATGATGTTTTCACCACTCATTTTGTTTCACCTCAGGGTGCTAGTCCCTGGCAAAAGGATGCATTATCTATGTAGTGTTTTTTGATTTTGCTATCATAAACTATTTCCAGTTGACCTTTTAGTTGTTGTTGTTTTGCTACTGCTCTCCTGTTAGCTTTATCTAACAAATTACATAACATGTTATAACATCAACAAGCAGTCATTGTGACTTAAATTTTTTAATTCTTATGTAGGTTTTGTTTCTTAAAAAATTAAATAACCATATTTTAAACATATGGCATAATGTTACAATCACATTTCACTGAAAAAATATAAAACATAACATCAAAATATTGTTTCCAAAAAATTTAGGCACTCACTGTGTCACAAATGAAAAACTACAACTGATGGTAGGTCGGTGGTGGGGAAGGCGATGGTCCTGATTGGGTGGTTGGGCTACGTTGCTGGACATCCTCAGTTTCACCATGTGTGCTGACAGACAGACCTGGATTCTGTTGGATCCTGCCAGGATCCAGTTGTGGGTTTTGGTAGGGATAATTTTGAAAATGTTGGGGTTGTCCTGAGTGTAGGGCTGCCCAATATGACTGTATCCCCCAATATGGCCATGTCGCCCATACCCATGTTGTGGCCAGCCTACAACATTGTGTATGTTCAGGTGGCCATAATGGCCATGTGCACTATGGCCCATATATTCAACCTGTTGAGGCACATTTGTTATGATTGCTGGCTGTGGCGGAGGTTTTGGCATCCGTGCAGGAGGAGGAGGAGGGGGAGGAGGATGAGAGGCTGATTCGCCCTGCACTTGATGGCTTGTCAGTGAATGTATTTGATTTTCATTTGAAAGCTGCCACCTTCCTAAAAAATTAAATACAGTGCTGGGATTATTGTGTGGTGTGCCGGCATCCAGGACTATCTGTATAGCCCCTCTGGTACGCCGCCTGTACTCACGGGGAATAGCCTTGAGATACCATGCCAGACTGCATCCATAAGCCTCCTCCCCATCATCATGAGCAGCTGTGGCCAAATAATCTAAAACACCTCTATCCACCTGCCTCCTTGTGCCAGAAGCTGCTACTTCTCTCCTTCTCTGGGCTCACCGTGGGATGGCAGAAGTCTGGGGAGAGGCCTGCAGAGGCATGGTGGGGCTGCTACTGATGCCCTGTTCCTCTGGATGTGCTGCCTGGCTTGCAGATTCCTGTGGTGGTGGTGGTGGTGATCTTGTTGGTGGTGGTGCTTGGGTGCATCTTGAAAGTGATGAAGAAGGACCAGCCTGTTCAGCAACATCACCCACTGGATCAATTTGCACCTCGGAGTAGGAAGCCGTCTCCCTCTCCGTAAGGTTTGACTCGGTGCTATATTTAGAATAAAATTAAAAATAAACATTACTAGTTGACACCAAAATCAAATACAACCTTTATAAAAAGTGCATGCAAGAAAAAAGAAGGCACTCACCGATTGCATGTACTATTGGAATCGTCTGCTTCATTCTGAAGAGCACCCGATCTGAGCATATGTGGCTGGCAGTGTAATGACTGTTGATTAACACCTGGCTCCAGGATTGGAGCGGCCTTAGCTTTGTTCAGACAGTGCTGTTTTTTGTCTTTTTGGTCGATGGACAACCTTTATAAAGCCATGCACTTACGGTCTCAGAGCCATCACCGGAGCTAGGAAATTCATGCGGTTGAAGTAGAGGTATTTCCTCTTGGTGGTTGCAACCACTTCACTCCGGGCCCGCGGCTGTCTCTCCCTCCTATATGAGCCCCTACTGCTGTGCCAACGCCTTGTCACATCATTCACTGCAATGTAACACAAAACACAAGTGTTAAAACCACAAATATGGATATGTTCTGAGCATTTAAAATTTTACTTTGCAATCAATATAAAAATTGTAGGTTTTTATTTTTAGGGCTCCAGAAAAAATAATAAAAAGTAGCAATGATTTCAGGGCGAAAAAGGACCTTCATCAGAACATACCTGAAAGGAAAATTACTACAATGATGAGGTTTTGAGGTATGGGTAAGGCTAGGTTCATATTGCGTTAGAGCAATCCGTTTAGCGCCTAGCGCTAGCGGATTGCGCTAACGCAATGTTGTTTTATGGGGTCGCGTTAAACGTCCCCGCTCTCGCAGATCTCTGATCTGCGAGAGCGGGGAACGGACCTCGGGCGCGCCGCGGACGCTGCTTGCAGAAAAATGGCACGCGCTAGTGATGCGCGTCACCATTGCTCTTAATGGCCGCGCTAACGGATGCGTTGCGCGGCGTTAATTTCGCCGTGCAACGCTGTCCGTTAGCGCGGTCACATTAACGCAATATGAACCAAGCCTAAGGACATCTATTAGTACTTAAGGCCAAAGCATTCCCCTATATACTGGCTAAGATAGGGGTAAAACATCAACAAGAAAAGCAACATATTTGTTGTGTGCTAAATTTTGTAATTGCTGCATTAAAAATTAATGGGAACAACATACATGGATCTATAAATTAAATTGTGTAGAGATTACCACATAACAATGTGGTGTATTACTTTTTAGCTGAAAAGCAGGGCACATTTTTAAAATCCAATATAACATATGAATATTGTACATTTTAGGTTGCTGCAAAATTCTAAAATTTAAATTTACACTTTTTGACATTATTTTACTTACTATTTCTCTAATGGTCCTCCTGAGATCTGTCTGCATAACCTGCGAACATTTGGCAACAGAATATTTTCCACGCTGCCTCCTTGCATGCCCGGTTGGCATAGTGGGCATCTCTCTGGTCCCATAGTTCAGGCCTCTCTTGGACCGGAACTATGAGTATCTCAACGTTAATAAGCGTCGATATGCTTGTAGGAATCCGTTGAGGCGTTGTTCCAATTTTTTTAATCTGTTCCAGGGTAATTTGCATGCCAAAGCTTCCTGACAATGCCTGATGCAATTTCCTGTCACACGGAGTAGTCTTGCGATTTTATCGCAAGTCACACTTGTGGTCCGTTTGTAATCCAATTTTTCATCTCACTCATAGACTTTCATTGGCGGGTCCGATCCAATAATCGGTGACAATCTCAGCATGCTGCGATTTTCTCGGGTGGAAGAAAATGGCTGGCAAAAAATCGACTGCTGGGAGCTGCCCCATAGATTAACATTGGTCCGAGTGCAATGCGATTTTTTATTGCATTGCACTTGTCCGTTTAAGTCGCCAGTGTGACCCTCGACTCAGGCTCAATCCGCCTAAATTTAAAAAAACTGGATCCGGCGAATGTTACTACCGGATCCATTTTTTTTCCCTATAGACTTGTATTGCGCCGGATGACATTGTGTTTTGTCCGGTTTTCACCAGATCCGGCAAATCTGCCACTTCCAGTTTCTGGAAAAAATGTCCATAGCAACGTTTTTTGCCTCTGGCGAAAAATGGAAGCCTATGGGAGTCGGAAGGTGCCAGATCCGGAAAATGACGGATTCCGGTGTCGGATTCTGTTTTTTTTTTAAACTGAGCATGCTCCAAATTTTTTTTTATCCAATTGTATGGATATGCTAGTCGGATCCGTCGAAAAAAGGGATCCGTCGCATCAGTTTTTCACAATTTGCTCCGGATCCATTTTTTCCAACATTTGCCTGATTGTGCCTGATGCAAAAAAACCTGATGTGTGAAAGTAGCCTTACAGGTCATCAAACAACACCTGTTGATTTGTCAGCAGCTTCAAGTAGACTTTATTATTTAGGGCATTACTGTATCTATATTTGACACTCCTTCAAAAGAAATTGATATAGCAACAGGCTTATTCCTAAAATTCCAGAGAAGAGAGGACAGTGGTTCATATTTTAAAGGAGAATGTTTATGTGGGTGACTGTGTGCATAAACAAGTAGAACAAATGCTCAGGATTAGGGTTGAGCGAAACGGGTCGAACATTTTCAAAAGTCGCCGACTTTTGACAAAGTCGGGTTTCATGAAACCCGATCCGACCCCTGTGCGGGGTCGGCCATGCGGTACGCGACTTTCGCACCAAAGTCGCGTTTCAATGACACGAAAAGCGCCATTTCTCAGCCAATGAAGGTAAACGCAGAGTGTGGGCAGCGTGATGACATAGGTCCTGGTCCCCACCATCTTAGAGAAGGGCATTGCAGTGATTGGCTTGCTGTCCGCGGCGTCACAGGGGCTATAAAGGGGCGTTCCCGCCGACCGCCATGTTACTGCTGCTGATCTGAGCCTAGGGAGAGGTTGCTGCCGCTTCGTCAGAAGCAGGGATAGCGTTAGGCAGGGTCCATTAACCACCAAACCGCTTGTGCTGTAGCGATTTCCACTGCCCAACACCACCTTCGGTGTGCAGGGACAGTGGAAGCTACATTTTTTTTTTTTTTCCTCAGCGCTGTAGCTCATTGGGCTGCCCTAGAAGGCTCCCTGATAGCTGCATTGCTGTGTGTACGCCGCTGTGCAAACCAACTGCTTTTTTCAAAGCACAAATCCTCTTGTTCCTTCCTTTCTGCACAGCTATCTTGTTTGTTTGTCCACACTTTTTATTTAATTTGTGCATCAGTCCACTCCTTATTGCTGCCTGCCATACCTGGCTGAGATTACTGCAGGGAGATAGTAATTGAAGGACAGTTCCTTTTTTTTTTTTTTTTTGTGGGAGATTAAGATTGGCATTTCTGCTAGAGTGCCATCCCTGTCTGTGTCATCTCTCACTCAGTGGGCCATAGAAAGCCTATTTATTTTTTTGCTTGATTTGGGTTCTAAAATCTACCTGAAAAAATCACTACATTTATCAGTGGGAGAAAAATATTGGCCTCAGGGCTTGTGTGCCACTCCTTACTCCTGTGTGTGCCATCTCTCAGTGGGCCATAGAAAGCCTATTTATTTTTTTGCTTGATTTGGGTTCCAAAATCTACCTGAAAAAATCAACAAATCAATCAGTGGGAGATTAATATTGGCCTTTGGGCTTGTGTGCCAGTCCTAAGCGTGCCATCTCTCTCTCTCAGATAGTGGGCCATAGAAAGCCTATTTATTATTTTTTTTATTGGGTTTATAAATTTTCCCTGGAAAAAAAAAAAAAAGTGGGAGATTAATATTGGCCTCTGGACTTGTGTGCCAGTCCTGAGCGTGCCATCTCTCTCACAAATAGTGGGCCATAGAAAGCCTATTTATTTTTTTGGTTGATTTGGGTTCTAAATTCTACCTGAAAAAATCAATAAATCAATCAGTGGGAGATAAATATTGGCCTCTGGGCTTGTGTGCCACTCCTGACTCCTGTGTGCGTCCTCTCTCACTCAGTGGGCCCTAGAAAGAATATTTTTTGTTTTATTTGTTTTCTAAATTCTCCCTGAAAAAATCATTTTATTTTATTTGGTTTCTAAATTATTCCTGAAAAAATCATTTTTTTTGTATTTTTTTTTTCTAAAGTCTCCCTGAAAAAAAAAAAAAAACTAATCAGTGGGAGAATAATATTGCCCTTTCTGCTTGTGTGCCAGTCTTGACTCCTGGGTGTGCCATCTCTCTCTCTCCAATTGTGGGCCATAGAAAGCCTATTAATTTTTTTGCTTGATTTGGGTTCCAAAATCTACCTGAAAAAATCACTAAATCAATCAGTGGGAGATAAATATTGGCCTCTGGGCTTGTGTGCCACTCCTGACTCCTGTGTGCGTCCTCTCTCACTCAGTGGGCCCTACAATGCCTATTTTTTTTTCATTTGTTTTCTAAATTCTCCCTGAAACAATCATTTTATTTTATTTTGTTTCTAAATTCTTCCTGAAAAATTCATTTTTTTTTTTTTCTAAAGTCTCCCTGAAAAAAAAAAAAAAAATCAAATCAGTGGGAGATTAATATTGGCCTTTGGGCTTGTGTGCCAGTCCTAAGCGTGCCATCTCTCTCTCTCAGATAGTGGGCCATAGAAAGCCTATTTATTATTTTTTTTATTGGGTTTATAAATTTTCCCTGGAAAAAAAAAAAAAAGTGGGAGATTAATATTGGCCTCTGGGCTTGTGTGCCAGTCCTGAGCGTGCCATCTCTCTCACAAATAGTGGGCCATAGAAAGCCTATTTATTTTTTTGGTTGATTTGAGTTCTAAATTCTACCTGAAAAAATTAATAAATCAATCAGTGGGAGATAAATATTGGCCTCTGGGCTTGTGTGCCACTCCTGACTCCTGTGTGCGTCCTCTCTCACTCAGTGGGCCCTAGAAAGCCTATTTTTTGTTTTATTTGTTTTCTAAATTCTCCCTGAAAAAATCATTTTATTTTATTTGGTTTCTAAATTATTCCTGAAAAAATCATTTTGTTTTTTTTTTTTCTAAAGTCTCCCTGAAAAAAAAAATCAAATCAGTGGGAGATTAATATTGCCCTTTCTGCTTGTGTGCCAGTCTTGACTCCTGGGTGTGCCATCTCTCTCTCTCCAATTGTGGGCCATGGAAAGCCTATTAATTTTTTTGCTTGATTTGGGTTCCAAAATCTACCTGAAAAAATCACTTAATCAATCAGTGGGAGATAAGTATTGGCCTCTGGGCTTGTGTGCCACTCCTGACTCCTGTGTGCGTCCTCTCTCACTCAGTGGGCCCTAGAAAGCCTATTTTTTGTTTTATTTGTTTTCTAAATTCTCCCTGAAAAAATCATTTTATTTTATTTGGTTTCTAAATTATTCCTGAAAAAATCATTTTTTTTGTATTTTTTTTTTCTAAAGTCTCCCTGAAAAAAAAAAAAAAATCAAATCAGTGGGAGATTAATATTGCCCTTTCTGCTTGTGTGCCAGTCTTGACTCCTGGGTGTGCATCTCTCTCTCTCCAATTGTGGGCCATAGAAAGCCTATTAATTTTTTTGCTTGATTTGGGTTCCAAAATCTACCTGAAAAAATCACTTAATCAATCAGTGGGAGATAAGTATTGGCCTCTGGGCTTGTGTGCCATTCCTGACTCCTGTGTGCGTCCTCTCTCACTCAGTGGGCCCTAGAAAGCCTATTTTTTGTTTTATTTGTTTTCTAAATTCTCCCTGAAAAAATCATTTTATTTTATTTGGTTTCTAAATTATTCCTGAAAAAAAAATCATTTTTTTTGTATTTTTTTTTTCTAAAGTCTCCCTGAAAAAAAAAAAAAAAAAACAAATCAGTGGGAGATTAATATTGCCCTTTCTGCTTGTGTGAAAGTCTTGACTCCTGGGTGTGCCATCTCTCTCTCTCCAATTGTGGGCCATAGAAAGCCTATTAATTTTTTTGCTTGATTTGGGTTCCAAAATCTACCTGAAAAAATCACTTAATCAATCAGTGGGAGATAAGTATTGGCCTCTGGGCTTGTGTGCCACTCCTGACTCCTGTGTGCGTCCTCTCTCACTCAGTGGGCCCTAGAAAGCCTATTTTTTGTTTTATTTGTTTTCTAAATTCTCCCTGAAAAAATCATTTTATTTTATTTGGTTTCTAAATTATTCCTGAAAAAAATCATTTTTTTGTATTTTTTTTTTCTAAAGTCTCCCTGAAAAAAACAAACAAAAACAAATCAGTGGGAGATTAATATTGCCCTTTCTGCTTGTGTGCCAGTCTTGACTCCTGGGTGTGCCATCTCTCTCTCTCCAATTGTGGGCCATAGAAAGCCTATTAATTTTTTTGCTTGATTTGGGTTAAAAAAAAATCTACCTGAAAAAATCACTAAATCAATCAGTGGGAGATAAATATTGGCCTCTGGGCTTGTGTGCCACTCCTGACTTCTGTGTGCGTCCTCTCTCACTCACTGGGCCCTAGAAAGGCTATTTTATGTTTTATTTGTTTTCTAAATTCTCCCTGAAAAAATCATTTCATTTTATTTGGTTTATAAATTCTTCCTTAAAAAATCATTTTTTTTTTTTTCTAAAGTCTCCTTTTTAAAAAAAAAAACACAAATCAGTGGGAGATTAATATTTACATTTGCGCTTCAGTGACAGTCCTGCGTGTGTGGCATCTCTCTCATTTGTTACCACCAACAACAGAGTGTGTAACATTGTGCCTGATTTTCGTTGTGGTTTCACCCACCTGTAAAGGGGTAGCTAAATGATACTGAAGTTATAGCTCACCGTGTAAGTTGTGTGACAGCAACAAATACCGTTAGTTTGGTAACGTTTTTAAAACAATGAGGAAGTCTAGTGGAAGAGGTCGTGGCCGGGGGCGTTCATTGTCAGCTGGTAATGAGGGTAGTGGTAGTGGTGGAGCATCAGGTGGTCGTGGGAAAAAAAATATTGCACCTAAGTCTGGAGCTGTGGAGCCAGGTTCGTCGTCTGGCTACGCAAGGCCTCGAACGCTCTCTTTTCTGGGAGTAGGAAAACCACTTTTAAAGCCGGAGCAGCAAGAGCAAGTTTTGGCTTATCTTGCTGACTCAGCCTCTAGCTCTTTTGCCTCCTCTCGTGAAACTGGTAAAAGTAAAAGCAGCGCGTCGTTAGTGGATGTTCACGGTCAGGGACAAGTCGCTTCCTTGTCCTCTTCAGCAAAAACAACAACAGAGAAGAATGCAGCAGGTGACACAACGGGTTACTCCATGGAGCTCTTTACACATACCGTCCCTGGCTTAGAAAGTGAAGCAGTTAACAGTCCATGCCCATTACAAGTTGAATCTGACATGGAGTGCACTGATGCACAGCCACAGCCAGACTACTATGCTGGTCCTTTGACTCAGACCACAACATTGCCCTCGCAGGGTGCTGATCAAGAATCAGACCCTGATGAGACTATGTTGCCCCATCACGAACGCTATACCACCGACCGACAAGGTGACACAGACGAAGTTGCACACGAGCTACAAGAAGAGGTAATAGATGACCCAGTTCTTGACCCCGATTGGCAGCCATTGGGGGAACAGGGTGCAGGCGGCAGCAGTTCTGAAGCGGAGGAGGAGGGGCCGCAGCAGGCATCAACATCGCAACAGGTTCCATCTGCCGGGCCCGTATCTTGCCCAAAACGCGTGGCAAAGTCAAAACCTGTTGGAGGACAGCGTGGCCATCCGGTTAAAGCTCAGTCTGCAATGCCTGAAAAGGTATCCGATGCTAGAAAGAGTGCAGTCTGGCATTTTTTTAAACAACATCCAATTGATCAGCGCAAAGTCATCTGTCAAAAATGTTCAACTACCTTAAGCAGAGGGCAGAATCTGAAAAGTCTCAATACAAGTTGCATGCATAGACATTTAACCACCATGCATTTGCAAGCTTGGACTAACTACCAAACGTCCCTTAAGGTTGTAGCACCCTCGGCCAATGAAGCTAGTCATCAACGCAACATCCCTTTCGGCAGTGTAGGGCCACCATTTTCTGCACCACCTGCAGTATCTGTGCAGGTTTCTTTGCCAGGCCAAAGAAGTCAGGGTCAGGGAATCACCAGTTTCGTAGTAGGAAACACTGCATCTAGGGCACCGGCGGCAACAATACCATCTCCCACCGTCTCTCAGTCTGCCATGTCCACCGGCACCCCCGCTAGTTCCACGATCTCCAGCTCTCCAGTCCAGCTCACCCTACATGAGACTATGGTTAGAAAAAGGAAGTACTTAGCCTCGCATCCGCGTACACAGGGTTTGAACGACCATATAGCTAGACTAATCTCGTTAGAGATGATGCCCTACCGGTTAGTTGAAAGCGAAGCTTTCAAAGCCCTGATGGACTACGCTGTACCACGCTACAAGCTACCCAGTCGACACTTTTTTTCCAGAAAAGCCATCCCAGCCCTCCACCAGCATGTTAAAGAGCGCATCGTCCATGCACTCAGGCAATCTGTGAGCACAAAGGTGCACCTGACAACAGATGCATGGACCAGTAGGCATGGCCAGGGACGTTACGTGTCCATCACGGCACACTGGGTAAATGTGGTGGATGCAGGGTCCACAGGGGACAGCAAGTTTGGGACAGTTCTGCCTAGCCCACGGTCTAGGAAACAGTTGGCTGTAGCCATTCGCACCCCCTCCTCCTCGTCCTCCTGCAGAAGCGAGACCTCGTCCACAGACCGCAGTCGCACAACCACTCCATCCGCAGCTGCCACTGTTGCACACCAGGTCTCCCATTATGGGGCAGCTACTGGCAAACGTCAGCAGGCTGTATTGGCTATGAAGTGTTTGGGCGACAACAGACACACCGCTGAAGTTCTGTCCGAGTTCTTGCAGAAAGAAAGGCAGTCGTGGCTGGGCACTGTAGATCTTGAGGCAGGCAAGGTAGTGAGTGATAACGGAAGGAATTTCATGGCTGCCATCTCCATTTCCCAACTGAAACACATTCCTTGCCTGGCTCACACCTTAAACCTGGTGGTGCAGTGCTTCCTGAAAAGTTATCCGGGGTTATCCGACCTGCTCCTTAAAGTGCGTGGACTTTGCTCACATATCCGCCGTTCGCCCGTACACTCCAGCCGTATGCAGACCTATCAGCGTTCTTTGAACCTTCCCCAGCATCGCCTAATCATAGACGTTGCAACAAGGTGGAACTCAACACTGCACATGCTTCAGAGACTGTGTGAACAGAGGCGGGCTGTTATGTTTTTGTGGGAGGATACACATACACGGGCAGGCAGTAGGATGGCAGACATGGAGTTGTCAGGTGTGCAGTGGTCGAAGATTCAAGACATGTGTCAAGTCCTTCAGTGTTTTGAGGAATGCACACGGCTGGTTAGTGCAGACAACGCCATAATAAGCATGAGCATCCCCCTAATGCGTCTGCTGATGCAAAGTTTGACGCACATAAAGGATCAGGCGTCTGCAGCTGAGGAAGAGGAAAGCCTTGATGACAGTCAGCCATTGTCTGGCCAAGGCAGTGTACAGGACGAGGTAGCGGGCGAAGAGGAGGAGGAGGACGAGGAGGATGATGGGGATGATTATATTTTTAATGAGGAAGCTTTTCCGGGGCCAGTGGAAATTGTTGGCGCGGCAAGGCCGGGTTCTGGTTTTTGGAGGGACACAAGTGACGTGGATTTGCCTGAAACTGCCCCTCAACCAAGCACAACCACAGATTTGAGAACTGGAACTTTGGCCCACATGGCGGATTATGCCTTACGTATCCTCAAAAGGGACACACGCATAACAAAAATGATGAACGATGACGATTACTGGTTGGCCTGCCTCCTTGATCCTCGCTATAAAGGCAAATTGCAAAATATAATGCCACATGAGAACTTGGAACTAATATTAGCAACCAAACAATCAACTCTTGTTGACCGTTTGCTTCTGGCATTCCCTGCACACAGCGCCCGTGATCGTTCTCACACGAGCTGCAGGGGCCAGCAGACCAGAGGTGTTAGAGGGGCAGAAATCAGAAGTGTCGTTGGCCAGAGGGGTTTTCTGACCAGGTTGTGGAGTGATTTTGCTATGACCGCAGACAGGACAGGTACTGCAGCATCAATTCAAAGTGACAGGAGACAACATTTGTCCAGTATGGTTACTAACTATTTTTCATCCCTTATCGACGTTCTCCCTCAACCGTCATTCCCATTTGATTACTGGGCATCAAAATTAGACACCTGGCCAGAATTGGCAGAATATGCATTGCAGGAGCTTGCTTGCCCGGCAGCTAGTGTCCTATCAGAAAGAGTATTCAGTGCTGCAGGTTCAATACTAACAGAAAAAAGGACTCGTCTGGCTACCCAAAATGTAGATGATCTAACCTTCATTAAAATGAACCACAACTGGATTTCGAAATCTTTTGCCCCACCTTGCCCGGCTGACACCTAGCTTTCCTATGTAAAGGTCTTGCCTGCGGACTATTCTGAACGACTTTTCAAATCTCGTAATTTGCAGCACCTGATTGTCCAGCATCCGACATGTTAACACCTCCCTAAATGGCCAAAGTCCCCACACGGGGCCGTGGTATCGCCACTTGGCGCCAGCACCCGTGAGAGTACTGTTTGTCTGAAGAGGTGGGTGTGCCCGCTTTTGGTCGACGGCACTGCCACTAGGTCCCTCATAGTACAATAAAGTGTCTGGCGGTGGTGGTGCGCACCCAACGTCAGACACACCGTTGTAATATGAGGGGCCCTGGGCCTGTACCGCCGGCCACAAGACAGTCCCCCCCCAGGTCAAACAGTGCTCTACCACTTGCAAAATTTTCTCTCACAGCTCCACCAATGTTTAGTCTATGCGCTGACATCCTTCAATGCCTGGCACTGTCAATACCATTGTATTGACATTTTTCTTATGTTAGGCCTTCGAAGCCTGTCTGCGGTCACTCCTTCCACTAGGCCTCCACTGACCTGTGTACTGCTGCCCGGGTTCCCCTGGAACCAATTTTAAATTGCCTACAGCCAGCCCAATTTATTATGTTAGGGCTTCGAAGCCTGTCTGCGGTCCCTCCTTCCACTAGGCCTCCACTGACCTGTCTACTGCTGCCCGGGTTCCCCTGGAACCAATTTTAAATTGCCTACAGCCAGCCCAATTTATTATGTTAGGGCTTCGAAGCCTGTTTGCGGTCCCTCCTTCCACTAGGCCTCCACTGACCTGTCTACTGCTGCCCGTGTTCCCCTGGAACCAATTTTAAATTGCCTACAGCCAGGCCAATTTATTATGTTAGGGCTTCGAAGCCTGTCTGCGGTCCCTCCTTCCACTAGGCCTCCACTGACCTGTCTACTGCTGCCCGGGTTCCCCTGGAACCAATTTTACATTGCCTACAGCCAGCCCAATTTATTATGTTAGGGCTTCGAAGCCTGTCTGCGGTCCCTCCTTCCACTAGGCCTCCACTGACCTGTCTACTGCCGCCCGTGTTCCCCTGGAACCAATTGTAAATTGCCTACAGCCAGCCCAATTTATTATGTTAGGGCTTCGAAGCCTGTCTGCGGTCCCTCCTTCCACTAGGCCTCCACTGACCTGTCTACTGCCGCCCGGGTTCCCCTGGAACCAATTGTAAATTGCCTACAGCCAGGCCAATTTATTATGTTAGGGCTTCGAAGCCTGTCTGCGGTCCCTCCTTCCACTAGGCCTCCACTGACCTGTCTACTGCTGCCCGGGTTCCCCTGGAACCAATTTTAAATTGCCTACAGCCAGCCCAATTTATTATGTTAGGGCTTCGAAGCCTGTCTGCGGTCCCTCCTTCCACTAGGCCTCCACTGACCTGTCTACTGCTGCCCGTGTTCCCCTGTAACCAATTGTAAATTGCCTACAGCCAGGCCAATTTATTATGTTAGGGCTTCGAAGCCTGTCTGCGGTCCCTCCTTCCACTAGGCCTCCACTGACCTGTCTACTGCTGCTGTGTTCCCCTGGAACCAATTTTAAATTGCCTACAGCCAGCCCAATTTATTATGTTAGGGCTTCAAAGCCTGTCTGCGGTCCCTCCTTCCACTAGGCCTCCACTGACCTGTCTACTGCTGCCCGTGTTCCCCTGGAACCAATTTTAAATTGCCTACAGCCAGCCCAATTTATTATGTTAGGGCTTCGAAGCCTGTCTGCGGTCCCTCCTTCCACTAGGCCTCCACTGACCTGTCTACTGCTGCCCGGGTTCCCCTGGAACCAATTTTACATTGCCTACAGCCAGCCCAATTTATTATGTTAGGGCTTCGAAGCCTGTCTGCGGTCCCTCCTTCCACTAGGCCTCCACTGACCTGTCTACTGCCGCCCGTGTTCCCCTGGAACCAATTGTAAATTGCCTACAGCCAGCCCAATTTATTATGTTAGGGCTTCGAAGCCTGTCTGCGGTCTCTCCTTCCACTAGGCCTCCACTGACCTGTCTACTGCTGCCCGTGTACCCCTTGAACCAACATCAGAAAATATAAAAATAAGTATTTTGCTTATAAAAAAGAAAATACTGGAGAGATATCAAATGCAGACATTTTAACATTAAAAACAAACACATACAACAAAAATCTGGTACAGTACTAAAAATGGCCACCAGCTACAATAACTTTCTCCTGCAAGTAGTTAACTGAAAGTTTTTTTCAATTTAAAACACACCGAGTGTTGTCCTGTCGCGTCTTCTTTATATTATTGCCAAGAAGATGCAAAACAATGAAAATAATAAAATCATTATTTACCAAAAAAATAGAGTTAGTCAAAACCACATTGCAAATAAACATTCATTACAAATAAAGAAGCAGGGCGCGTCCGAGGGTGAGTATATACCTAATAAGAATATAATCACCCTCGGACGCGCCCTGCTTCTTTCCGACAGCCTTCCTTCCTAAGAATCAGCCCTTCCGTGGTGTAGAGAGAGGGTGTGTTACACTCCAAGGTGTTCCCCAGGTTGCCTTTCCTGAACTTCGATCTTCATGCTCTCGTTTAGTAGTTGTCGGAAAGTAGGCTGCATTAGGCCTACAAAATGGGTATGGGGTGGAGAGAGATGGTGTGTTACACTCCAAGGTGTTCCCCAGGTTGCCTTGCCATTGCTTCGGTCTTCCGACTCTCGTTTAGTAGTTGTAGAAAACTACACTGCATTGGGCCTACAAAATGGGTATGGGGTGGAGAGAGATGGTGTGTTCCACTCCAAGGTGTTCCCCAGGTTGCCTTGCCATTGCTTCGGTCTTCCGACTCTCGTTTAGTAGTTGTAGAAAACTACATAGCATTAGGCCTACAAAATGGGTATGGGGTGGAGAGAGATGGTGTGTTACACTCCAAGGTGTTCTCCAGGTTTCCTCGCCATTGCTTCGGTCTTCCGACTCTCGTTTAGTAGTTGTAGAAAACTACACTGCATTAGGCCTACAAAATGGGTATCGGGTGGAGAGAGATGGTGTGTTACACTCCAAGGTGTTCCCCAGGTTGCCTTGCCATTGCTTCGGTCTTCTGACTCTCGTTTAGTAGTTGTAGAAAACTACACAGCATTAGGCCTACAAAATGGATATGGGGTGGAGAGAGATGGTGTGTTCCACTCCAAGGTGTTCTCCAGGTTGCCTTTCCTGAGCTTCGATCTTCATGCTCTCGTTTAGTAGTTGTCGGAAAGTAGGCTGCATTAGGCCTACAAAATGGGTATGGGGTGGAGAGAGATGGTGTGTTACACTCCAAGGTGTTCCCCAGGTGGCCTTGCCATTGCTTCGGTCTTCCGACTCTCGTTTAGTAGTTGTAGAAAACTACACTGCATTAGGCCTACAAAATGGGTATCGGGTGGAGAGAGATGGTGTGTTACACTCCAAGGTGTTCCCCAGGTTGCCTTGCCATTGCTTCGGTCTTCTGACTCTCGTTTAGTAGTTGTAGAAAACTACACTGCATTAGGCCTACAAAATGGGTATTGGGTGGAGAGAGATGGTGTGTTACACTCCAAGGTGTTCCCCAGGTTGCCTTGCCATTGCTTCGGTCTTCCGACTCTCGTTTAGTAGTTGTAGATAACTACACAGCATTAGGCCTACAAAATGGGTATGGGGTGGAGAGAGATGGTGTGTTACACTCCAAGGTGTTCCCCAGGTTGCCTTGCCATTGCTTCGGTCTTCCGACTCTCGTTTAGTAGTTGTAGAAAACTACACAGCATTAGGCCTACAAAATGGGTATGGGGTGGAGAGAGATGGTGTGTTCCACTCCAAGGTGTTCTCCAGGTTGCCTTTCCTGAGCTTCTATCTTCAGGCTCTCGTTAAATTGTGGTTAAATGGAACAACTGCATTTGGCGTACTATTTGGTTTGGGGCCTACTAACAGTGTCTGCCGCTCCTTGCTGTTCTCCTGGTTTCCTGTCCTGAAATTTCGTTTTCAGGCGCTCGTTAAGTAGTTGTTAATGTTAGACTGCATTTGGCCTACTAGTTGGGTTGGGGCCTACTATCGGTGTCTGCCACTCCTTGCTGTTCTCCTCCACTGAACAAAGCTGTGCCGCCTGTTTACTACGGTTGCCAATTTTGAACTGCATTTCGACTACTTACTGATTTGGGCCTACTCTCTGTGTCAGCCTCTCATTCCAGTTGTCCTCCACTGCAATGCCCCCTGGTTATTCCTGTGTTACCAATTTTGAACTGCATTTAGCCCACTTTATTATTTGGGCCTATATCTGTGTTTCCTCCTCATCCTGCCCATTGCCCAGCCATTGATAGATGAGTCTGCTGGTACATTGACCCATAACGCAACATTCCCCGTGCACGCTACACAACAACATTGTGACCCTGCTGAAACCACCGTACACGGGGACAAAGAGGAAGGTGCAGATGAAAGTGCAGGTTCCTTCATCAGGTGGGGGGAGGAATACATAGTAACATAGTAACATAGTTAGTAAGGCCGAAAAAAGACATTTGTCCATCCAGTTCAGCCTATATTCCATCATAATAAATACCCAGATCTACGTCCTTCTACAGAACCTAATAATTGTATGATACAATATTGTTCTGCTCCAGGAAGACATCCAGGCCTCTCTTGAACCCCTCGACTGAGTTCGCCATCACCACCTCCTCAGGCAAGCAATTCCAGATTCTCACTGCCCTAACAGTAAAGAATCCTCTTCTATGTTGGTGGAAAAACCTTCTCTCCTCCAGACGCAAAGAATGCCCCCTTGTGCCCGTCACCTTCCTTGGTATAAACAGATCCTCAGCGAGATATTTGTATTGTCCCCTTATATACTTATACATGGTTATTAGATCGCCCCTCAGTCGTCTTTTTTCTAGACTAAATAATCCTAATTTCGCTAATCTATCTGGGTATTGTAGTTCTCCCATCCCCTTTATTAATTTTGTTGCCCTCCTTTGTACTCTCTCTAGTTCCATTATATCCTTCCTGAGCACCGGTGCCCAAAACTGGACACAGTACTCCATGTGCGGTCTAACTAGGGATTTGTACAGAGGCAGTATAATGCTCTCATCATGTGTATCCAGACCTCTTTTAATGCACCCCATGATCCTGTTTGCCTTGGCAGCTGCTGCCTGGCACTGGCTGCTCCAGGTAAGTTTATCATTAACTAGGATCCCCAAGTCCTTCTCCCTGTCAGATTTACCCAGTGGTTTCCCGTTCAGTGTGTAATGGTGATATTGATTCCCTCTTCCCATGTGTATAACCTTACATTTATCATTGTTAAACCTCATCTGCCACCTTTCAGCCCAAGTTTCCAATACTAGTTGGCGACGTCACTGGCACAGGGCCTCTCATAGTACGCAAAAGTGTTGCTGCCGGTGGGAGGCGCCCCCGCCGTGCAAACACACCGCTGTACTTTGAGGGGCCCTGTGCCAGTGCCAATGCCAACGAGTGGGCCCCTCAAAGTACAGCGGTGTGTTTGCACGGCGGGGGCGCCTCCTGCTTGCTCAGGTTCACAGCACTTGCAAAGTTGAAATACTTACCTCTCCCTGGTCCACTGCCGTGACGTGGTCCAGATTTCCTGGGCCCACTAATTACTTGAACCAGCCCTACCCACCAACTTTAGCCAAATGACCCCCAATTTCAAATGCCTTCCAATTATTATAAGGTAAATTACGCTTGACAAGCTTCATTAAGAAGAATGGATGGTTTTGACATTAAAATGGGCACTCTAGGTGTTTTCCTGGCCCCCACTTACTGCCGACTATGCTGCCCCATTGACTTGCATTGGGTTTCGTGTTTCGGTCGATCCCGACTTTACGTCATAATCGGCCGATTTCACTCGACCCGACTTTTGAGATAGTCGGGTTTCGCGAAACCCGGCTCGACTCTAAAAAGGTCAAGGTCGCTCAACTCTACCCAGGATATATTCTGCTAAATGTATACATCTCTCCAAATGAATTAATATTTGACACACTTCAGATTTAGGTCCATTGACTTTGGGAGGTGCATTGTAGAACTCAAACTGTGTTGAAGGTCTGTAGGAGAATCATTCTGTGTTGAAGAACATACATTTTGGGAACATTATGGGGAGGGTCACTGAGGGCATCATAATGTGTGTGGAGGAACTATGGGGAAATAATACTGTGTTTGATGTATTGGTATGCATTATAATTTGCCTTGGGCACTGTGGGATCGCCATACTGTGCATGTGGAATTATCATGTGGAATTACCATATGGTCAAATTGTGTACGGAAAATCACTATGAGACGGCATTTTTACGAGCATCATGGGAGCCATGATAATGATTGGGACTTGTAACAAGCTTCAGTAGGAGCACAAATTCCTTGGTACATACTGCAAAACATAATAACCCTCTTCCGGTCTTTAATTGTTGGGAGGTTTGCCCTTCTCTGACTGGGTTTATGCATTTTGACCCTGCCTTCTCCAATCAAATAAATTTGTCACGATTAAATCACTCATGGTGTTCTATGGATGTTGTGAATGACAGCTCTGTCGCCATATGCTGAGCTGTCTGAATTATGAGTGACAGCTCAATCACCTCAGCAGAGGCAGAGATGTGAAAATTGTGAATGAAATCTCCGCCATCCTATCTAGCTGGGTCTGTGGGATCATCTCCAGGTGTCAGATATTCTGGCTGATTACCAGGCTACTTATCACTTTGTCAATGGCTAGGCCATAGAAAATTCTAGCTTTAATCAAAACCTTGGAATAACCTTTGACCATCTGTTTGACTTAACCCTTTGTCTTGATCCACTCCGCTACCTTCCTCGTAGTCTGATCTCAGACTGTGACCTGACTACTCTTTAGTCTTTTCCATACATCTTTTGCTTGCCTCCTTGGTACTGACCACAGACCTATTGATTATCCTGATTCACCGTAAGTCTGTAAGTAGTGACTAGCATGATTATTATTATTAATATTATTTGCGGCAGAGGGGAGTAGGGGATCCAATTAGGACTGTTGCTATGAAGCCATATGATTTGTGTCTATGTCCCAGGTCAGAATTCACATTTTCCATGATTCAATCTTTATGTATCTGGCAGCAATTTAGTTTGTTTTTTTACAGGTCTGGACATAAGTTGAAATAGAGTTGGACTTTCAAAAGACTTCGCATAAATCAATAGTAGAGGCGAATACAAACTTTTAAATATATTTTATCAAATAAATATGCTTCCTTACCCACTTGTAATACATTTCTTCCTCTTAAGAACTTGTCTTCCTTTCTGAAAAATATGCTGAAACCCAACTTGCTCCGACAAGGCAGATTGCAAGACTCATGTGGCACAGGTCTTAATACTCTATGAAGAGGGGAGGTGGAAGGAGGAATAAGGAGCAGGGAGAAGAAACAGGCAGAAGTCTACCTTACATCGGAACTTGAATCAGATCATAACAGCTCATCTCCGCTGTATATATCCTTCCATGCTGCTACCGCAGCTTAACTACGGTATATGTGCTAAAATATGAATGAAGAGCAGGAACATGAACACCAGTCCTGAATATACAGCTCCTCTCTGAGTCCTCCAGTCACTCATTCTAGTCATGTATCTAAACGATTCTGCAGTCCAATGTAAGAAAATGTCCAAACTGATCTCTAATTAAGAGCAAAAACTTTTGAGGCATTTGAAAAGCAGTCAGGCAAGATTTTACTTATCTATCCAAGACCTTCCTCTCACCTGTCCTTCCGAGACAGCTCCTCGTCGGGTCCTCCATTTACTCTTTCCAGTTAAGAATCAAATTGCATTTTCTCTCCGGTCCAATTGAGTCTATTTTAAACAAATTTCACAATATTTCCTCATCTTTAGTAAAGAGTGAAACATCCCTTGGGTATTATGTAAATCAATAAAAATATCAGATTTCTATGCAATATTTGTAGCAAAATATTGCATATTTCAAAGTATTACTCATGTTTGAATTGGTAAATAGATACATATTTGTGTATAATATCATGTCTACCCTTCATGGTATAACTTACAGGCTAATAGTTTCAGTCTCACGCTGAACTTTCACATACCTCCTGAAATATTCATCAATGTGTGCTTGGACTTCATGTCTTTCCATTAGTATATAACCTTTTGTATTTCCAGGTGGCTGGGCCGCACTGTGCACATTGCTCACATTATCCATGTTTTTCTTTTGTGGTTGTTTTGTTTTCTTTAGATAGTTCTTTATTTTATTGTTCACATTTGTTTTCTTCCTGCCCATCAGTCTATAGCTCCAGCTGGCAGCTTTTCTCTTACTTAAAAGGTATATTATTTTATAGACTTACAATTGCCAAAAAATTGCAGCTTTGACTAATAGACTCAGAATTATAGGCAACAGTACAATAACTTTGTCCACCTATCTGAAAGGCCGAACTTCCAGGATATAATTGCCCAATGTACAGTGAGTGCTTAATTATAGGTTATAAAAACATTTTCTTAAATTTATTTTTCTATTAAAGACTTCAGAGAACAATTAGGCACTTCTGAAATCATAGTAAAAACATGTATATATCACTGTAATAATTAGTATTAATGTCTTAAAAAAAAAGAATGGCATATAGGCTTCGGTCACACAAGACTAGATTCTAGATTTGCAAGGGTATCGGGTGAATAATGTTAATGACGCTCGTATCAAACTCTGAACTAAGTTTGATCAGAGTGTTAGCAAAATGTGATCCAATTCTCTCAGATGAGAGAATCGGAGCAAATCGTCAGGAGTAGGGTTGATCGAAACGGGTCGGCCATTTTCAGAAGTCGCCGACTTTTGGCAAAGTCGGGTTTCATGAAACCCGACCCGACCCCTGTGTGGGGTCGGCCATGAAGTCGGCGATCTTCTGAATCTGGTATCGGAATTCCGATCCTGAGTTCCGATATGTTTGCAATATCGGAAATCGGTATCGGAATCCATATTTAAGTGTAAAATAAAGAATTAAAATAAAAAATATCGCTATACTTACCCTCTGACACGCCCTGGTACTAACCGGCAGCCTTTCTTCCTTCGAATCAGCACTTGCAGGACCTTGCGGTGACGTCGCGGCTTGTGATTGGTCGCGCGAGTGGTCACATGGGCGGTCGCACGACCAATCACAAGCCGCAACGTCACCGCAAGGTCCTGCAAGCGCTGATTTGAAGGAAGGAAGGTTCCCGGTTAGTACCAGGGCGCGTCCGAGGGTGAGTATAGCGATATTTTTTATTTTAATTCTTTATTTTACACTTAAATATGGATCGCAGGGCCTGAAGGAGAGTTTCCTCTCCTTCAGACCCTGGGAACCATTGGAAACCCAATGCACTGCATTGGGTTTCGAGTTTCGGCCGACCCCGACCCCGACTTTTTTATAGGATCGGACGATTTCACTCGACCTGACTTTTGAAAAAGTCGGGTTTCGTGAAACCCGACCCGATCCTATAAAAGTAAAAGTCGCTCAACCATAGTCAGGAGAAGATGGAGGACAAAATGTCTCCATCTTCTCCATTCTGCGAGTCCTCGAAAATTGGACTGCACCCTGATGTCATCCGAGGACGGACATCCAGTTGAATATTGTGCTGGCATCTACGAGCCCCTAACCTGCACAGGCCCTCTATTCTTTGACTGTGCTTCACAAAAATTGTAAAAACCAAAAACTTGTGATTGAATGATTGAAGCTTATACAGAGGGTGGTTATAAATGGTATAGTCTCTAACTGGGTCGCTGTGACCAGTGGGGTACCGCAGGGGTCAGTATTGGGACCTGTTCTCTTCAACATATTCATTAATGATCTGGTAGAAGGTTTACACAGTAAAATATCGATATTTGCAGATGATACAAAACTATGTAAAGCAGTTAATAAAAGAGAAGATAGTATTCTGCTACAGATGGATCTGGATAAGTTGGAAACTTGGGCTGAAAGGTGGCAGATGAGGTTTAACAATGATAAATGTAAGGTTATACACATGGGAAGAAGGAATCAATGTCACCATTACACACTGAATGGGAAACCACTGGGTAAATCTGACAGGGAGAAGGACTTGGGGATCCTAGTTAATGATAAACTTACCTGGAGCAGCCAGTGCCAGGCAGCAGCTGCCAAGGCAAACAGGATCATGGGGTGCATTAAAAGAGGTCTGGATACACATGATGAGAGCATTATACTGCCTCTGTACAAATCCCTAGTTAGACCGCACATGGAGTACTGTGTCCAGTTTTGGGCACCGGTGCTCAGGAAGGATATAATGGAACTAGAGAGAGAACAAAGGAGGGCAACAAAATTAATAAAGGGGATGGGAGAACTACAATACCCAGATAGATTAGCGAAATTAGGATTATTTAGTCTAGAAAAAAGACGACTGAGGGGCGATCTAATAACCATGTATAAGTATATAAGGGGACAATACAAATATCTCGCTGAGGATCTGTTTATACCAAGGAAGGTGACGGGCACAAGGGGGCATTCTTTGCGTCTGGAGGAGAGAAGGTTTTTCCACCAACATAGAAGAGGATTCTTTACTGTTAGGGCAGTGAGAATCTGGAATTGCTTGCCTGAGGAGGTGGTGATGGCGAACTCAGTCGAGGGGTTCAAGAGAGGCCTGGATGTCTTCCTGGAGCAGAACAATATTGTATCATACAATTAGGTTCTGTAGAAGGACGTAGATCTGGGGATTTATTATGATGGACTATAGGCTGAACTGGATGGACAAATGTCTTTTTTCGGCCTTACTAACTATGTTACTATGTTACTATGTATGTTAGGATTGGTTATTGATGGGATAAAGTGTTTAACATTCTTTAACTCTCAGAAACACACTATAGTGAAATAATATTTTTAAATATTCTATGAAAGAGATGTAAGGTGTAAATAATTTCAAGAGTATCTCTGGAAAATCTTCCACTATGGTGGAGCAGACGGTTCTGCTGCTGTGGCTAATTATTGGGGGCTCAGCAGTGGGCCTTGGTATGAAAAAAAAATACTATTTTTTCCAATAATAGCTTTCCAGACAATACGATGAATTGCAGAAAGCAGGGAGGGGGTTTGCCTCTTTGCTCTTTTTCTCCTGTCTGTTAAACTACATAAGTACTGTGACGATTCTCCACTCTTTGTGGACGGGGGGGTTACTCACTTGGCTGGTCATTGAGGGATACACTGGGACTTTCAGGGTTAAACAGTCTATTTGGTTTATTAATACACACCATAAACCGAGTCTCGGGTATTTGATAACATGCAGCCCCCCGTGCACGGTCTGGCAACTGTTCGGCTCTACAGTACCCAATGTCCTCGGTGAGCCTTGGTGTGCCTAACATGGATTAGTGTTCATTAACTGTCTGCGACAACCGCACAGGTTCCTGGATACCTCTTATCCTCAGAGGCATCCTCTACGGAGGTATACCGCAGGCCTTCTCCCTCTAGCTCAGCTTAGCCAGCACCACCGGTGCACAAAAACACAGACTCCATCTTGGGTGGGGTATGTAGTTGACTGGACCCACCCATCTCTCCAAGTCAATTGGAAGCCTTCCCAATGTATAATAACACTCATCGGTAGATCTCCTAAGCAAAATAAGCCCAGGCTTCCATCACAGAGGCACCCACCTCTGTGATACATACTGCCCATTAACCACATGGCCACTCGCCATACCACACTACATACAGGCATAACAAAGGGGTGGGATTTTAGTTCAGGCCAAGCAACCTGTTGGAAATGGCAGAAGCAATGCATAAGAGAAAGGAAAGTTACAGAGCCAGTAGTGCTGACAGAATGTTGATACTGAGGATCCATCCCTTCTAAAAGAGTAGGTGACACATCACAAAGTATTAGGGTAGTGCCTTGACATATTAGGCTGGCATCTGCACCAAAAACTTGTTTAACTGGTTCAGAGTAATGAGACAGGTACTTTTTTAAGGATTCTTTCTACCTTGTACTGCATTACATCTTGAACTCAAAATATGTTCCGCACATGCAGTAAATGGACATCATTTTAAGTTTTAATATCCTTTTAAAACTGAGAAATTAATTTAAAATTATTGTAACTACTAAATCATATTATACTAAAATAGCAATATTATTTGCATGTATAAATATTATCAGTGATGTTACCTAGTGTTGAGCATTCCGATACTGCAAGTATCGGGTATCGGCCGATATTTGCGGTATCGGAATTCCGATACCGAATTCCGATATTTCCCGCGTATCAGATACCGGAATCGGAAGTTCCCAGAATTCAAACTGCACGCAGCAGCCAATGAGGAATGAATGGAAGTGTGGGCACATCCTGTTTAGCATGGTGGGCATGTAAGTACTGGCAAGGCTGTGATTGACTGCTGAAATGATGTCACTCTGCACTATAAAAAACGCTGCCGCCATTTTGCGCTCACTCTGCTGTGATTTCAGTTAGGGACAGGACGCTGTGTTCTAACTGAGGGCCAGTTGAGATAGCTAATTGCTTTATTTTGCTTTTCCAAGGCTAATTTAGCAAACGCTGTTTGTTCACCTTGCTCTTGCCTTGCAGCGCTGTTCTGTGTGTGTGTATGTGTGTGTGCAACTCACTCTGTAATTTGTGTGCAGCCATATACCCGGTTGTATTCAGCTCAGGGGGGGTTCACACTG